>NC_053392.1:231235886-231844458 GCF_905171765.1 Bufo bufo | reverse complement strand
CTCTCCATTAATTTAAAAAACTTATCTCCAATCCAAATAGGTGAATTTCTTATAACATACAGGAGTTGAGGTAGAATTAACATTTTAACCAGAGAGATTTTAGCCGCTCTTGGTAAAGGAAGCCTATTCCAGATTGTAATCTGGGATCTAACTTTGGTAATTACTGGGGAGATATTAAACTGTATGTAGTCCTGAACTTTGGAGTAGACATTCACTCCTAAGTACTCAAATGACTCCGAAACATTAATCTTACTTATAGACCCGTCAGTAACTAAATCAAATCTGTCTAGTAACATCAGGTTAGTTTTGGACCAGTTAGGCCTCATGCACACGACCGTATTTTTTTGCGGTCCGCAAAACGGGGTTCCGTTTTCCCGTGATCCGTGACCGTTTTTTCGTCCGTGGGTCTTCCTTGATTTTTGGAGGATCCACGGACATGAAAAAAAAGTCGTTTTGGTGTCCGCCTGGCCGTGCGGAGCCAAACGGATCCGTCCTGAATTACAATGCAAGTCAATGGGGACGGATCCGTTTGACGTTGACACAATATGGTGCAATTTCAAACGGATCCGTCCCCCATTGACTTTCAATGTAAAGTCTGGAGTCCCTTTTATACCATCAGATCGGAGTTTTCTCCAATCCGATGGTATATTTTAACTTGAAGCGTCCCCATCACCATGGGAACGCCTCTATGTTAGAATATACTGTCGGATATGAGTTAGATCGTGAAACCTCATTTCCGACAGTATATTCTAACACAGAGGTGTTCCCATGGTGATGGGGACGCTTCTAGTTAGAATATACTACAAACTGTGTACATGACTGCCCCCTGCTGCCTAGCAGCATCCGTGATCAGCACAATTAACCCCTTAGGTGCCGCACCTGAAGGGGTTAATTGTACTATCAGACCCCCCCTCTCCAGTTTGAATATCATTGGTGGCCAGTGCGGCCCCCCCCCCCTTCCTCCCTCTATTGTAATAATTCGTTGGTGGCACAGTGTGCGCCCCCCCCTTCCTCCCTCTATTGTAATAATTCGTTGGTGGCACAGTGTGCGCCCCCCCCTTCCTCCCTCTATTGTAATAAATCGTTGGTGGCACAGTGTGCGCCCCCCATTGGCCCCCCCTCCCTCTATAGCATTAACAACATTGGTGGCCAGTGTGCGGCCTCCCATCTCCCATAACCCCCCCCCCCGCCCCCCACCCCCCGATCATTGGTGGCAGCGGGTTACTAGCAATAGTACAATAGTAAAAGATTCATACTTACCTGGGAGCTGCGAGGTTCGTGTCCGGCCGGGAGCTCCTCCTACTAGTAAGTGACAGTTCATTTAGCAATGCGCCGCACAGACCTGTCACTTACCAGTAGGTGGAGCTCCCGGCCGGACACGAACATCGCAGCAGCAGCCAGCAGCAGGTAAGTATGAATCTTCTACTATTGTACTATTGCTAAGTAACCATGGCAACCAGGACTGTAGTAGCGTCCCGGTTGCCATGGTTACCGATCGGAGCCCCAGCGATTAAACTGGGACTCCGATCGGAACACCGCTGCCACCAATGATGGGGGGGGGGGGGATATGGGAGGCCGCACACTGGCCACCAATGTTGTTAATGCTATAGAGGGAGGGGGGCCGATGGGGGGCGCACACTGTGCCACCAACGACTTATTACAATAGAGGGAGGGAGGGGGGGGGGGCGCACACTGTGCCACCAACGAATCATTACAATAGAGGGAGGGGGGGGGGGCCGCACTGGCCACCAATGATATTCAAACTGGGGAGGGGGGATATTCAAGACTGCCCCCTGCTGCCCTGAAGGGGTTAATTGTACTATCAGACCCCCCCTCTCCAGTTTGAATATCATTGGTGGCCAGTGCGGCCCCCCCCCCCCTTCCTCCCTCTATTGTAATAATTCGTTGGTGGCACAGTGTGCGCCCCCCCCTTCCTCCCTCTATTGTAATAATTCGTTGGTGGCACAGTGTGCGCCCCCCCCTTCCTCCCTCTATTGTAATAAATCGTTGGTGGCACAGTGTGCGCCCCCCATTGGCCCCCCCTCCCTCTATAGCATTAACAACATTGGTGGCCAGTGTGCGGCCTCCCATCTCCCATAACCCCCCCCCCCGCCCCCCACCCCCCGATCATTGGTGGCAGCGGGTTACTAGCAATAGTACAATAGTAAAAGATTCATACTTACCTGGGAGCTGCGAGGTTCGTGTCCGGCCGGGAGCTCCTCCTACTAGTAAGTGACAGTTCATTTAGCAATGCGCCGCACAGACCTGTCACTTACCAGTAGGTGGAGCTCCCGGCCGGACACGAACATCGCAGCAGCAGCCAGCAGCAGGTAAGTATGAATCTTCTACTATTGTACTATTGCTAAGTAACCATGGCAACCAGGACTGTAGTAGCGTCCCGGTTGCCATGGTTACCGATCGGAGCCCCAGCGATTAAACTGGGACTCCGATCGGAACACCGCTGCCACCAATGATGGGGGGGGGGGATATGGGAGGCCGCACACTGGCCACCAATGTTGTTAATGCTATAGAGGGAGGGGGGCCGATGGGGGGCGCACACTGTGCCACCAACGACTTATTACAATAGAGGGAGGGAGGGGGGGGGGCGCACACTGTGCCACCAACGAATCATTACAATAGAGGGAGGGGGGGGGGCCGCACTGGCCACCAATGATATTCAAACTGGGGAGGGGGGATATTCAAGACTGCCCCCTGCTGCCCTGAAGGGGTTAATTGTGCTGATCACAGCCCCCTGTAAGAGATCGGGTGCTGCCAGGCAGCAGGGGGCAGTCTTGTACACAGTTTGTAGTGTATTCTAACTAGAAGCGTCCCCATCACCATGGGAACGCTTCTGTGCTAGAATATACTGTCGGTTCTGAGTTTTCACGAAGTGAAAACTCAGCTTTGAAAAAGCTTTTATGCAGACGGATCTTCGGATCCGTCTGTATAAAAACTAACCTACGGCCACGGATCACGGACACGGATGCCAATCTTGTGTGCATCCGTGTTCTTTCACGGACCCATTGACTTGAATGGGTCTGTGAACCGTTGGCCGTGAAAAAAATAGGACAGGTCATATTTTTTTTCACGGCCAGGAAACACGGCTCACGGATGCGGCTGCCAAACGGTGCATTTTCCGTTTTTTCCACGGACCCATTGAAAGTCAATGGGTCCGCGAAAAAAAACGGAAAACGGCACAACGGCCACGGATGCACACAACGGTCGTGTGCATGAGGCCTTAGTGTCGAATCCAGAAACTATACTAACTGCTTGAATTATTCTTGGCAGAGTTGTATTGATATGGTCTATGAAAAATAACACATCATCTGTGTATAGGGAGATACGTTCCTCCGCCCCCAAAACTCCAAACCCTTTAATCAGAGGATCTTGTCTCACACTAACAGCTAGAGGTTCAATATATATATATATATATATATATATATATATATATATCAAATAGTAATGGGGAAAGTGGACATCCCTGTCTAGTACCCCTAGATGCAGATGAGCAGATGCTCTCAAACATTATATGCGAGTGCCTGCAGATGAGCAGACGCTCTAAATCATTATATGCGAGTGCCTGCAGATGAGCAGACGCTCTAAATCATTATATGCAAGTGCCTGCAGATGCGCAGACGCTCTCAAACATTAATGCGAGTGCCTGCAGATGAGCAAACGCTCTCAAACATTATATGCGAGTGCCTGCAGATGAGCAGACGGTGTAAAACATTATATGCGAGTGCCTGCAGATGAGCAGACGCTCTCAAACATCATATGCGAGTGCCTGAAGATGAGTTGAGGGCCTGCAGTTGAGCAGACCCTGTAAAAAAAGGGAATAATTACAATCTTGATGAGGAGGAGCAGAAAACAAGATTCAACCATACACTCTTTTTGTGGTGGAAATACAATACAGTAGATTGAGTACATTATAAATGATAGATTGAGATTGCCTTTATGTTCATCCTCAGCTCAGCTCTCCTCTGGTGGAGTTGAGAAATCTGGGGCAATCCAGGCCTTGTTCATTTTTATCTGAGTCAACCTGTCAGCATTGCCAGTGGACAAGCGGATACGCTTATCTGTTCTAATGCCACCAGCAGCACTAAATACACGCTCAGACAAAACGCTGGCGGCAGGGCAGGCCAGCACCTCCAAGGCGTAGAGCGCAAGTTCGTGCCACATGTCAAGCTTGGACACCCAGTAGTTGTAAGGCACTGAGGGATCATTTAGGACACTGACACGGTCTGCTATGTATTCCTTCACCATTTTCCAAAACTTTTCCCTCCTTGTACCACTAGGCCGTGCTTCAGGGTGAGGTTGCTGGCGGGGTGTCATGAAAGTGTCCCATGCCTTGGAGAGTGTTGCCCTGGCTTTGTTGGAACTGCTGTGTTCCCATAGTCTCCCTTCCCCGGTTACCTAAGGAAGTACGGACTCTGCTGCCAGTGTTGTCACATGGAAAATTCCGGAGCAATCTCTGAACAAGTACCTAATGGTATTGCACCATTTTACTCATCCTCTCCACCACAGGAATGAGATGAGAAGTTCTCTTTGTAACGGGGGTCGAGAAGGGTGAACACCCAGTAATCTGTGTTATCTAAAATGCGTATAACGCGAGGGTCATGGGAAAGGCAGCCTAACATGAATTCAGCCATGTGTGCCAGAATACCAACAGGCAAGACGTCGATGTCGACATCAGGATGACTCTCCATCTGTTCTTCCTCCTCCTCTTCTGCCCATCCATGCTGAACAGATGGAATTAAAGTTCCATGGGTACTACCCTCTGTAGCAAAGGCAACTGTCTCTAGCTCCTCCTCCTCCTATTCATAGTCCAATTCGCGCTGAGAAGACCAACTGTGGGTGGTCTGGGTATCACACTGTCTGATGTCCTCCCCCATTTTCTCGTCTGCCACATTCAGAGCGTCGTCCTGGTGCTGGAGGTGGAAGTGGAGGAGGATGAGGAGGAGAAGTGGGGGTTGGAGCCAGTAACATAGCTGCTGGCAGAGACCCTGACGGACGTAGGGCTCGCAATCCTGGGCGTGGGTAGCACCTGTGCCATCCCAGGGTACGACTCACTCCTGGCCTCCACCACATTCACCCAGTGTGCGGTCAGGGAAATGTAGCATCCCTGGCCACCAGCACTTGTCCATGTGTCCGTGGTTGAATGGAGCTTCCTAGTAACTGCAGTGGTCAGGGAACGGGTGATGTTCTGGGACACATGCTGGTGTAAGGCGGGCACGGCACACCGTGAAAAATAGTGGCGGCTGGGGACTGCGTACCGAGGGACGGCCGCCGACATCAGGCTGCAGAAGGCCTCAGTGTCCACCTGCCTAAATGGCAGCATTTCAAGGGCCAGTAATTTTGAAAGTTGGCAGCTTAGTGCTATGGCCTGTGGGTGGGTGGGTATTTGCGCTTGCGTTCAAATGACTGTGTTATGAACATTTGGATGCTGCGCTGGGACAGGGAAGTGGATGTTGTTGCTGATGGTTCATGCGAAGGTCCAGGTGCAGGGCGAGAGGCATTCAGGCCTGCGTCTTGGACAGCACGTAACACAGGAGAAGAGGCGGCAGTGGTGTGACCCGCAGACCCAGATTGTGTACCCAGGCCCACTTATTAGGGTGCTTGGATGCGGATCATGCTGGTGGTGGTGAGGTTGCTAGTGTTCACGCCCCGGCTCATTTTGGTATGGCACAGGTTGCAAACTACCACTCTTTTGTCATCTACACTTTCCTAAAAAAAAAGTGCCATACTGCGGAACACCTACCCCTTGGCAAGGCTGATTTACGCATGGGGGTGCTCGGTGTAACGGTTGCGGGCCTGTTTTGTGTGGGCCGACTTCTCCCTTTTGCAACCCCACTGCCTCTTCCAGCCTGTTGCGGTGCTGCAGATCCCTCCCCCTCTGTACTGCTGTCCTTGCTCGGCTTTTCATCTTCCCATGTTGGGTCAGTGACCTCATCGTCAACCACCTCCTCTTCCACTTCCTCACTCTGCTCATCCTCCTGACTTGACCTAACCACAACCTCAGTGATTGACAACTGTGTCTCATCATCATCCACCTCGTGAACGAATGATTGCCGTTCACCACCGTCATCTTCTTGAGACTGTGAAGGCTCAAGAGGTTGGGAATCAGAGCACAATATCTCAGGTCCCTCTTCAAGCATGCTGGGCGTGAGGGCCAAATGTAATAGTGGCGCTGGAAAGAGCTGCTCGGAATATCCGAGTGTGGGATCACTCATTTGGCAAGCCTCTCCATGGTAGGAGGAAGGATGATCTGAGTGAGGATTCGGTTGACCAGACTCTTGGCTACAGAAACTGAAATTGGTGGAAGAGAGGGTGGTGCTTAACCAACTGGAAGCATTATCTTCAGCAATCCAACCGACCAACTGTTTCGCACTGGTCCGACTTGGACAGTGTTGTCGTGCGCCGCCCAGCTAAGTTTGACATGTAGCTGGGTACAGTTTTCTTATTTTTTGTAGTGCACTGGCAGCAGGCACAGTTTCATTGCGCCCAGTGCCACGGCCTCTGCGTAAACCATCAGCATCACGCCCATTTCCCCGTCCCTTAGTGCTCGCCTTCTTCATATTTATGGATTTGTTACTGGTTGTGACGTTGTTTTTTTTACTATCCACAAAAGACAAAGTTTTCAGATGCAGTACAGTATATGACACAGAACAGCACAGATTGTGGACACTATTTTAGCCACAGATTATTGGAATCTGCAGTGCAGACACTTTTTTATGATGTTGTTTATATTTATAACTATACTATTCGCAATATATGGCCCTAACAACCACTGACAGTGTTCAAATGCAGAGCACTGAGATTAAAGGATTAAACCGCAGATAGCAAAAATGTGGTCAGATTCTGGGAAATATGTATATATTTTTTTTCACTTTTTCCCAATATATGGCCCTAACAAACACTGACGGTGTTCAAATGTAGAGCACTGAGATTAAAGGATTAAACTGCAGACAGCAAAAATGTGGTCAGATTCTGCGAAATATGTACTGTATATATATATATATTTTTTCACTTTTTCCCCAATATATGGCCCTGAAAACCACAGACAGCGTTCAAATGCAGAGCACTGAGATTAACGGATTTAACCGCAGACAGCAAAAATGTGGTAAGATTTTGGGAAATATATGTAAATTATATAGCACCCGATGACGCATTTCTGCCAGCCAATCACTGTAATGCCAGTAGAAAACATGGCTACTGGCATTACAGTGATGTGAATACTTACCTGCACGTTTATTGGCTGCTTAGCAGGCGCCAAACGTGCGGGGAGGAGACTCGAGCATGGCGCTCAAGCACATGTGGTACTCGGCCGAGTACCACCATGTGCCGAGCATAGCGATGCTCGAGCCAAACAGGTATTCGGCCGAGCATGCTTGCTCATCACATTCACTAGTATATGGTATATTCATATACACTTGTTTCCTAGTATAGAACACAACATGCATCAGCTGAACTAAAGTTGGCTAGACACATTACATGAATGTTGAATTTAGACTGGACTGGTCAACCATCTAATGTGTGCTGCAATATTTTTTACTCTATGCCAACTGCTGACAGCTAAAAAGGAAGGGTCAGACTGTTGGATATCAACATGTCTGATCCTTTGTTCTGAAGAGAGACAAGCCTCCACTAGAGTTGTTTTGCAAAGGTTTATTTCCCTCTGTCTTTTGAGAATGTATGCTTAGCTTAGCAAGCATGTGCATGGGGAGGGGGAAGGGGTTTGGCAGAAATAGCTGTCGGGAAGAAAATTTTGGCCAACAGCTACTCAATGTGTATGGCAAGCTTGAGAATGGAAGAATGGCTCAATTACAATGTAACTAGTTGAACAATGGAAGAAAGAAAGCACTCTTGACAATGAAGGACAACTTGCCTGTGAAGAATTGCCATATGAATGGAAATGGAAAAGCGGCTCATGACATAAAGAACCATTTCCAGAAGAGAAGCAGCTCGGAGGAAACCCTGGAAGATATCCAAGTCATTTTTTTAAGTATAATATCTCTGGTTTTCTTCCAAGGTTATTCCACAATCCATAAACCCTAAGCAGGACAAACTTTTCTAAAACTATTTCTAGTTTTTTTTTTTAAACAGGGATAAACCTGTTTCCTTTATGAGTCTATAGTGATTTATTGTTACAGAATGTCACCTTATGATAAATGACCCTCCTAAAATGGCTCCACAGTATGAAAATGGTGTTTGTATACTTCAGCCCTTTCTTTTCAGTGCTTGTAACTCTGGTGATAAATATTCTTACAGTTTAATGCCTGGTACTCTGTGAATTATTCCTGTCAAATGAATCACAGTCATTTGCCTATTTATTGCTCAGAATTACTTCTGGAATGTAATTGTTAGCCATGAAATTGCAGCAGTACAATAATGTGATGATAAGAAATGTTATGTAAAAGGTACTTGCACCCTAATGCTGCCATACATATCCAGTATAGTACGTCTATAGCTATGTGGTTGAATTTACAGTTATGCAATAATAAGTACCCATTCTACCTTGATGGAGTTTGATCAGCTAGTGTCTCAACCCTGGCTGTGTCCCGATGCGTCTCCTCTCTGTATAGGTTGTTGTTAGGTAGTTGCAATGGAGATAAAGCCTCTTTTTCAAAATTCTATGCTGATAGCCGTCCATCTCTGTACTGCAAGTCAATCTTTTTATTGTGGCTTACAATTTTCCTTGCTGTGATTATTCTGTTCCAGGAAGCCATTATTGCCAAGATATATGTATCATTTGACTTGTTCTATTTGTTATTTTAAAAATTAATAAAAACTGTTAAAAAAATAAATAAAAAATAAATAAATAACCAATTGAAAAATGCTGGTTATTTTATGACAAAGACAATATTTTTTATTTATATTATTCACTTCTAAATGTAATATTGTATATTCTGGAATAACTTTTAAATCTTAAGACACAATTTCAAACATTTAAAGAGGCTCTGTCAGCATGGCCTTTCTTCTGCCTATTAAAAAAAAAAAGGTGCATCTTTACCACTCCGTCTGCCATTAACTCAAATCTACACAAGGTAGTGGCTGGCGTAGACTTGAGATATAATTGATGCCAGTTTGAGCTAAAACTCATGCCAAATTCAGCAAGCTGCGATAGTCTCTACCCTCTGCAAAGCCCTGCTCCTTTTCTTAGTGCTATAGAAAAGTGGTAAGAAGCTGAAAAAGTGCAAGCCATAATTTGTGACTTTTTAAGGCAACAATAGTGGTGTAAACAGGTTGATAAAAGCTCCTCAAAGGGTCATTTATCAAAGACCAGCATGTGCTATGCCTGTCTTGATATCTCTAGAGTTGAGCGGACACCTGGATGTACGGGTTCGACGGGTTTGGCCGAACTTCACAAAAAAGTTCGAGTTCGGGACCCGAACTTGACCCCGAACATGAACCCCATTGAAGTCAATGGGGACCCGACTTTTGGAGCACTAAACTGGCTCTAAAAAACTCATGGAAAGGGATAGAGGGCTGCAAATGGCATCAAAATGTGGTTAAGAGCATGGCAAGTGCTCTGCAAACAATTGTGGATAGGGATAGGACTTAAAATAACATAAAATACGCAAAAATAAAAAATAATAATCTTGATCTAGGAGGACGAGGTCCATATGGAGTAGGAGGTTGAGGAGGCGGTGGATGTGGCAGTGTAGGTGGAAGCGGCAGAGGTAGCCAACACTGGTTTTTGGTTTTATTTTTTTGTTTAAATTAGGGTACACCCCAAAACATTGGTAAATATAACCTGTGATAACCCCCTCCAGCCATGCTAAACAAACGTTCAGACAATACACTGGCTGCAAGGCAGGTCAGCACCTCCAAGGTGTAAAGGGCAAGCTCAGGATATGTGCCCAATTAGGAGACCCAGAAGTTGAAGGGGGCAAACCCATCAGTCAGTACGTGTAGGCGTGTGCACACATACTGCTCCACCATGTCGCACATCCCAGTTAGGTCCACGATCCATTTGGATATCTGCTCTATCAACTTTTGATGTTCTTTTATGCGCCTACAATGGTGATCACGGGTAACGGGGAATCAGGGTTCCAGGCCGGAGAGAGAGCCTGAGAAAGGGATACCACATCCAAGGGAGGTCAATGGAGAAAATATGATCGAGAGGAAATGTGGGAGAAGTTATCAAAGCGGAAGGATCGAATGAAAGGAAGGGGCGCACGGCAATTACCCACTCCCGACTCGGGGAGGTAGCGACGATAAACAACAATACAGGACTCTTAAGATGCCCTGTTATTGGAATGATTAATAAAAAATTATAGGGAATATCACTGGGGTATTTTGGATTTGGAAACGTTAGACAGTAGAGGCCCTGTTGCTGCTTTGTTGACTCTAGATAACTTTTGCCTGTTCGCACTTCCCCGTGACGTCCACGATCCAATTGGATATCTTCTCTATCAACTTTCGATGTTCTTTTCTGCGCCTACCATGTTGATAACGGTTAGCGGTGAATCAGGGTTCCACGCCGGAGAGGGAGCGTGAGAAAAAGAGACCACATCCAAAGGAGGTCAATGGCTGCAATGTGATCGAGCTGAAATGTGGGACAAGTTAATAAAGCGGACGGATCGAATGAAAGGGCCAATTATAGACGAATTTTAGAAATTTAAGTCCCTGTCACCTATGCAGAGCAGGGGTTTTTCATGGGTAAAAATGGATTAATCTCACCCACTAATGGAACAGACGATTTAGAAAAATTTCGGGCCCTGTCAACTATGTAAAGCAGGGGTTTATTCACGGCAAAACTGTGATAATGGCACCCACCAATTGAACAGACGATTTTACAAAAATTTGGTCCCTGTCACCTATGCAGAGCAGGGGTTTGTATACGGCAAAATTGGCAAAATGTCACCTGACAATGTAACAGATGGTTTTTTGATATTTAGGTCCCTGTCACCTATGCGGAGCAAGGATTTATTCACGGCAAAAATTGTAAAATGTCACCCAAGAATGTAACAGACGAATTAGCGAAATGTATTTCCTTGTCCACTAGGTAGAGCAGGGGTATATCACAGCCACAAATTGGTGAATGTCACCCGACAATGTAACAGACAAATTAGTAAAATGCATTAACCTGTCCACTAGGTAGAGCAGGGGTATATCACAGCTAAAAATTGGTAAATGTCACCCAACTATGTAACAGAAAAATTTGTGAAATGTATTAACCTGTCCACTAGGTAGAGCAGGGGGATATCACTGGGATATGTAACCCAACAATGTATCAGACAAATGAGTGAAATGACTTAAAATAAAATAAAATACGTAAAAATTAACAAAAAATAATTTTGATGTATGAGGTGGAGGTCCATATGGAATAGGAGATTGAGGAGGCGGTGGACGTAGCAGTGTAGGTGGAAGCGGCGGTGGAGGAGGACGAGGTAGCCAACACTTTTTTTTTTTTTTTTGTTTAAATTAGGGTACACCCCAAAAGAGTGGGAAATATCAAAAATATAACAGTGAGCAATTGTGCTGTAGTATAACAATGGCTGGGTAAGGCCAGTATACATTTCTATTCTGCCCAAGGTACGGACAAGTCCCATGGGATCCATGCCTGGTTCATTTTAATGAACGTGAGCTTTTTCACATTGGCTGTGGACAGGCGGCTGCGCTTGTCTGTGATAACCCTGCAGTGCTAAACACACGTTCAGACAATACACTGGCTGCAGGGCAGGCCAGCACCTCCAAGGCGTAAAGGGCAAACTCAGGCCATGTGCCTAATTTGGAGACCCAGAAGTTGAAGGGAGCAGACCCATCAGTCAGTATGTGTAGGCGTGTGCACACATACTGCTCCACCATGTTGCTGAAATGCTGCCTCCTGCTAAGACGTTCCATATCAGCTGGTGGTGCTGGTTGTTGTGGCGTGTTGACAAATCTTTTCCACATTTCGGCCATGCTAACCCTGCCTTCTGAAGTGCTGGTGGTGCCCCAGCTGCGTTAGCGACCTCTTCCTTGTCCTCTGCCTTCGCCTTGTGCTTCCACTGTGCCCCCGCTGTAAGGTGGGAATGCCACCAGCAGCACGTCTACCATCGTGCTCTTGTACTTGTGCATCTTACGATCACGCTCCAGTGACGGAATTAAGGATGGTACGTTGTCCTTGTAACGGGGATACAGCATCGTGGCCACCCAGTAATCAGCACAAGTTAGAATGTGGGCAACTCAGCGGTCGTTCCGGAGACACTGCAGCATGTAATCGCTCATGTTTGCCAGGCTGCCCAGAGGCAATTATAAGCTGTCCTCTGTGGGAGGTGTATCGTCTGTGTCCTCTGTATCCCCCCAGCCACGCACCAGTGATGGCCATGAGCTGGTCTGGGTGCCACCCTGCTGTGAACACAGTTCCTCCTCCATCTCCTCCTCCTCATCCTCCACCTAGTCATCCTCCAGAACTGTGCCCTGGCTGGACAATTGTGTACCAAGGAGGCATAGAATTGGGAAAGTAACGCTGAGAATGGCGTCATCGGCACTGGCCATGTTGGAGGCTCAGTCATTGGTGGTGAAGTGGTGCTGTTCCGCAGAGTGACTCACCAGTGTGTGCTGCAGCTGAAACTCCACTATTGCCTGCTGCTCACACAGTATGTCCAGCATGTGCAAGGTGGAGTTCCACCTTGTGGGCACGTCGCATATGAGGCGGTGAGCGGGAAGGCCGAAGTTAGGCTGCAGCGATGACAGGCAAGCAGAAGCAGGGTGAGAACGCTGAAAGCGCACACAGACGGCCCGACGGCCCTGCAACAGCTCTGACATATCGGGGTAATTTGTAAGGAACCTCTGCACCACCAAATTCAGCACATGCACCAGGCAAGGGATGTGAGTCAAACCAGCTAGTCCCAGAGCTGCTACGAGATTTTGCCCATTATCGCACACCACCAGGCCTGGCTTTAGGCTCACTGGCACCAACCACTCATTGGTCTGTTGTTCCATGCCTGTCCACAGCTCCTGCGTGGTGTGGGGTTTTCCCCCCAAACAGATAAGTTTTAAAACTGCCTGCTGTCGTTTGCCCCTTGCTGTGCTGAAGGTGTTACGCTGACCGGATGAGGAAGCGGTAGAGGATGAGGAAGCGGAGTAGGAGGAGGAAGCAACAGGAGGTAAAGAGAAGCGCCCTGCAATCCTCTGTGGTGGAAGGACATGCGCCAAACTGCTATCCACCTCATGCCCAGCCGCCACTGCATTTACCCAGTGTGCTGTTAGCGAGATATAACATCCCTGTCTGTGCTTACTGGTCCACGTATCTGTAGTTAGGTGAACCTTGCCACAGATGGCATTGCGCAGTGCACACCTGATTTTGTCCCCCACTTGGTTGTGCAGGGAAGGGATGGCTCGCCTGGAAAAATAGTGGCGGCTGGGCACGACGTACTGTGGGACAGCCACCGCCATAAGGCTTTTAAAACTCTCCATCTCCACCAGACGGAATGACAGCATTTCAAAGGCCAGTCATTTTTAAATGCTAGCATTCAGGGCCAGGGATCGCGGGTGGGTAGGGGGGGTACTTCCTCTTCCGCTCCAGTGTTTGGAGGATAGAGAGCTGAATGCTTTCATGGGACATTGTGGAGATGCTTGGTGACCCAGATGGTGGCGCTGCTGGCAGATTCTCTGTTTGCGGGGTGTCAGGTGCCACTGTCACTCCAGAGGTGTTGAAGAGGCCGAGACTGCAGCAGAAGAGGAAACAGGAGGAGCCAGAGACCTTTCTTGGTTTTTGAGGTGTCTACTCCACTGCAGCTCGTGCTTTGCACTTAGATGCCTGGTCACGCTGGTTGTGCTACGGTTGAGAACGTTTATGCCTCGCTTCAGGCTCTGATTGTACAGCGTGCAAACCACTCGTGTCTTGTCGTCAGCACATTGTCTGAAGAACTGCCATGCCAGGGAACTCCTTGGAGCTGGCTTTGGTGTGTTCGATCCCTTGCTGCGTTATGCAGTAGCAGACGTACTGTCTAGGGGACGCCCGCTCCGCTTATGCACCCTGCTCCCTCTTCTGCTGTGCTGGTGGCTCTGTGCGACCACCGCCTCTTCCTCCAAACTACACAGGTCACTCACATGACCTTCATTCCATGTGGACCTCATCGTCCTCCACATCATCTTCCATCCAGTCTTTACCCCTGCCCTCCTTGTCGGTCTGCACACTGCAGAAAGCCACAGCATTCATAGAGGCGCATTTGGCCCGACCAAATAACGCTGAAGGTTCTGTCGCCTACTCGCACCTGAGGAAGGTGTTTCACTTGTGCGTGTAGCTGGCATAGATCGACCACGTCCTCTCCCTGCAACAGGAGCTCCACCAGCAGCACCACGACCGGGGCCACGTCCCTTATTTGACGCTCTCCTCATTCTCCACAAATTTAGGATCTTGCTCAAAATGGGTGTTTTTTTTTATAACAGAATATAACAGAAGTATCTAATGCTTGTATTTCACACTGACAAATGCAGCAAAGGCTGCTAATTTTGTATTTTGGCCTAAATAGGTGTTTTTTTTACTAACAGAATATGATGGCAGTATTTCAAGCTTGTATTTCACAGATGCAGCAAAGGCCGCAGATGTAGGGTATTGCCAAAAATGGGTGTTTTTTAAGCCCAGAATATTATGGCAGTATTTCAAGCTTGTATTTTACACTGACAGATGCAGCAAAGGTCGCAAATTTTGTATTTTGCCCAAAATGGGTGTTTTTCTTAATAACAGAATATATAAGCAGTATCTATCGCTTGTATTTCACACTGAAAAATGCAGCAAAGGCCGCTAATTTTGTATTTTGCCCAAAATGGGTGTTTTTTTTTATAACAGAATATTATGGCAGTATTTCACACTGACAAATGCAGCAAAGGCCCCAGATGTAGGGTATTGCCAAAAATGGGTGATTTTTTTAAACCCAGAATATAATTGCAGTATTTCAAGCTTGTATTTGACTGTTACAAAAGCACATATGCTTGCTGGTGCACTGAACTTGCATAAAATGGCCGCCGACGCCCACCTAACTAACAGACGGATAAAACTTATTTTTCTGTGTCACTGGGCTAAGGGCATAGTAATCAAATTGTGCACTGAAGATCGCTGAGTTAAACAAGCACTTCTGATAAAAGATTCTTTCCTATTCTCTCCCTCACAGCAGCAGCAGCAGCATCCTATCCCTACACTAATAAAAGCAGAGTGATGTGCAGCGCTATGTGACTCCAGCTTATATAGAGGCTTGGTCACTTGCTGCACTGGCCAATCACAGCCATGCCATTAGTAGGCATGTGAAAAGAAGAGAGAAAAAGGAGGAGGTTTTATTCAGACACTAAAGGATCTAGAGAGAAGAATCCTCCTGTGTCTGACAGTAGGCGCCGACAGTGGTGGTGACTGAAGTCTAGGTAGTGCAAGGGTGGCAGCCAAAAAGTGTCCAAGTGGGGCACTCAATGTAGATTTTTGAAAAAACAAAAACAAAAATAGGGGTGGGGAGGAGGTACAGGAGAGGCGCCAAAAACCGAGCAAAAAAGCACAAAAAATTCACTAAAATTTTTTTATATCATGGTGCTAGAGTGCTAGCATATTATGCATGTAGGTCAAAAGCTTCTATATATAAAAAACCTTTCATGTAAAAAACATATAAAGTGAATTAATAATAATGATTGTTAAAAAATTTAATATAATTGAAAAAAATAAAATAAAATAGTAGATATAAAAGAGGTCCCTGCTGTGGTGAGCACAGAGGGTTTAAGGTGGAGGTTAAAAACCAAGGGTTAAAAGCAAGGAATAAAATGGATGAACAAACATCCAGTGAGGCACTTACTTCACTGGGGGGTCGTCAGCAGGATAAGCATAAAACACCTGTGACGATTCCCCCCTGGCCAGGATCGTGTGTAGAGTCTTAGTGAATGATGGCAGCAAGGCAGCGTGCTTCTGATCAAATCACCTTTATTAGCAGATAAGTGGCTCAACGCGTTTCGGGGATCAATGTTTCCCCTTCATCAGGAGCAAGTGGCTAACATTAGTAGGCATGGCTGTGATGGCTTCTAAGGGCACACGAGTTAAACGCTTGTTGATTGGCTGCTCTGCAGCCTTTTAAAAAGCGCCATTAACTCGCCGAACACCGAACTTTTACTGAAAAGTTCGGGTTCGGGTCCAAAAATCCTAAAGTTCAGTACGAACCCGAACTTTACAGTTCGGGTTCGCTCAACCCTAGATATCTCCTGTGCCACAGGAGGAAATGCTTAATGTATGACAAGGTGCATTTCGCATCATAAATTAAGTGCATTCTCCTGCCATTTGCACTTAAATTTAGTCACAATGGCATTGAAAAAGTCAAACCTGTGGTATAGTGTATATACCATATATATATATATATATATATATATATATGTTGATGATACTCTGCAGTTCACACTTGTGCATTCTCAAAAAGACATACAGTTTCTTGATACCAAACTTATTTTGTCTGATGGTAAATTGGATACAGAATATATTCACTAAACCCACTGACAAAAATTCTCTTTTAGAATATAGTAGTAGCCATCCGAGATCCATGATTAAATCTTTGCCGCATTCGCAATTTGTTAGAGCACAGCGGATAACCTCAGACCCAGTGGTACTTGACAACACCTTAAATGTTATGGTGGGCAAGTTTCTGGATCGAGGTTATCCTTCTAAATTTCTAAAGAAACAAAGGGACAGAATTTATGACAGTGATAATGCGATACTTTCCAAAAGACAGATTCGTGCCAACACTAGGAGAATTCCGTTCATTTTTACGTATACGGAACACAGTATGGATATTTCCAAAATTATCAAAGAACATTGGAATATATTAAAGGGTTGTCACAAATCTGTCATTGAGTTTCAGTCACTGCCAATGATGTCATATCGCAGAAACAAAAGTTTGCGTGATCAACTTGTAAGTGCTGATGTTGGTTCAAACAAAAATGCAAAACAAACTACAATAACTACAGCGGGACTTGGCTGTTTTCCATGCCTGGGGTGTGTAAATTGTCGCTATATAGTAAAAGGTAAAAGTTTCTTGCACCCCTATACAGGGGAACAATACCCAATACGGTTCCACCTAACTTGTAATTCGAGTTATGTTATATATGTTCTTACCTGTCCATGTAAACTATTGTACGTGGGTGAGACCTCCACGGATTTAAAAACGCGCCTCAATAACCACAGATTAGCCATTAGAAAGAGGCGCTCTGACTTGCTGGTCTCAAAACATTTTCTTGACAAAAAACATGTGGAAAGGGACCTTAAATGCTACATAATTGATCATATACCTATGCCAAGAGGAGGAGGTAATAGAGCCACTCTGTTCAAGAAAAAAGAACTAGAGTGGATCTATATACTTAATTCACTTAAACAAAATGGTCTCAATGTAGAATATAATATAGGATTGGTTAAATTGGATTGTGTATGTAACGAAGGGGAGCAGTAACAATTTTTAAATATAACTTTTAATATGTCTGTTCTCCCAAGAGGGAGTAAAAGACCCCTTACAAACAAAAAAACACAAAGGACAGACAAGGCCCCTGGAGAGAAGTGCCGCGTGTGTATTGCTAAGAACACATCCAGGTGCCGTCCTCCCTAGGCCTGTGGTGATTGACACGAGGGCCTAAGATGGAGGGAGCATATGATTCCTAGTGTCTAGAGAATATAAGACAGTAGGAAGTCAGGTAATTAAGAAATGGAAAATTCTTACCAGATCTTAAGGAGGCCTCACTTGGATAACCGCATGTAATGGGTTAATGCAGGAGGAGGTCACATGGAGCAGGTAGGTACTCTATCAGATGTCCATGGGTGGAAGAAAACAAACATCCGAGGTGTCCAGACGGCCAGGTACTAGAGTAGCCTCAATAAGAAACTAGCCCTAGTGCCTCCCTACTTGACCTAACCTGGCCCTAGTGACCTAACACGGGGTCCGTGCCCCGCAAGGGGTGGCCCCGTCCGGAACCTAGCCCTGATATGGAAACCCTAGGTAACCCTATCAAAAGGGTGACTAGGGTAGGATGCTTTATATCGAAGCCGGTAAAGATACTGAGTTAAACAGGTCTCAAGGACCATACTAAGGTAAGCACAAAAAGGTGCGTGTCTGATATGTCAGCGTGTCCCGACGCGTTTCTTAATATAACATATCTTTAGTGCATTTATTTAAACCAGAGGCCCCAAAAGTCATCAGGGGACACGGGGCTTAAGGCTCCTGTCAGTCTGAATATTGCCACTGTATTAAGTAACCCAGTGTAGCAAACATATGGGGGTATTTATTCAAAAGAAGTTACTCCACATAGAAAGAGACTATTGACAGTGTGAGGCATGTAAATGGTGCACCTGAAAAAAGAACATAGACAAAAAGCAATGCAAGTGAATATCTAAGTCTAGGTACCCATGCTGCCCACATAGTGGTGGGTGCGAGTAAGTACTCACATAACTGCTGGAGTGGTGTCGGCCAATGTCCAGAGTTGGCGGCATGGAGATTCACCACGTCCGTCATAGATTGCATCATTAAATTAGATTGTGGCTTGCCCTCGTTTCCTCCACATTTGGTCCGATCATTGACGCTATTTTGTGTTGGGTAGTTAGTATTTGGACCATTATTGTTTTTTATTGCCCATATAATTAAATTTTTCCCCCTTTTTTTCCTTTTCTCTTTTTTCAGATATGCCGATGATGACGGACATGATGAAATTACACTGCTCTGATGCCCTTGCGATTTCCTTACATATAAGATAGCTATACTGTATTAGGGTGTATGTTCCCGGATTGTGTAGACATGACATAATTGGATCTGAGTGGCACATCTTTCGTTGATATGATTTTTGATAGGATGCATGATATGGAGGAGATCCCTCCTGGGCCCCGCAATGATACACTGTGATAGTGGTAATGAACGCGGATATATGCAGGCGACCGTGCGACTTTCTTGGTGGTATGCGGTAAATTGTTTGCTTGTTGATTCGACAATGCATAGCCCAAATGTATGCTAACATGAATGGAAGTGGCCTTTTTCTCGAGATCTGGACATACCCGATTTTCCGGTTAATATGCTGGGACTCGTGCTGTCACTTGACTTCTTTTAAAATGGCCGCTTGGTGTGTTGGATTGATCTGCGCATACTCGATTGGATCCTCCTTCGTCATAATGACACATTGGTTGTACGCAATCCAGGGCATGCGCAATAGGTTTGCATGCACGCCAAAGCCGACATTGGCACATGTGTGGGATCGCGACACATCGGGTCAGTGTTTCCCTATTTATCATGTTATTCATCATCGACATTACTGTTTAATGCACGTGTCACTTTTTAACTATTTCAGCACTCATTCATGCAAGATTAAGAAGCTTTGGAAGCTATTTAAAGGAATATATTTTGCACATTGATATGTATGTTATATGTATTTTCACGGATCATGTTTGTAACAATTGGAATATATTTATTGACATTATCATGTAATTTTTGTATGTTTTTTGTATCTGGATGTCAATGAGTTAATGCACTGATTATGTATTTGACACGTGACATGACGTGATGAATTATGGGTGTGTGTATATATATTGTTCATTGTGTCCTGTTACTTTGCTTGAGAAAGGCTCGGATATAGAGCCGAAACGTCGCCATTGCCACTGAGGTGAATAAAGTATTTTTAAATTTAATTTTTTGGAGTGCTGCCCTTTTTTCTTTTTTTTTTTTATATACAGTGGGATGCGAAAGTTTGGGCAACCTTGTTAATCGTCATAATTTTTCTGTATAAATCGTTGGTTGTTACGATAAAAAATGTCAGTTAAATATATCATATAGGAGACACACACAGTGATATTTGAGAAGTGAAATGAAGTTTATTGGATTTACAGAAAGTGTGCTATAATTGTTTAAACAAAATTAGGCTGGTGCATAAATTTGGGCACCACAAAAAAGAAATGAAATCAATATTTAGTAGATCCTCCTTTTGCAGAAATTACAGCCTCTAAACGCTTCCTGTAGGTTCCAATGAGAGTCTGGATTCTGGTTGAAGGTATTTTGGACCATTCCTCTTTACAAAACATCTTTAGTTCATTCATGTTTGATGGCTTCCGAGCATGGACAGCTCTCTTTAAGTCACACCACAGATTTTCAATTATATTCAGGTCTGGGGACTGAGATGGCCATTCCAGAACGTTGTACTTGTTCCTCTGCATAAATGACTTAGTGGATTTTGAGCAGTGTTTAGGGTCGTTATCTTGTTGAAAGATCCAGCCCCGACGCAGCTTCAGCTTTGTCACTGATTCCTGGACATTGGTCTCCAGAATCTGCTGATACTGAGTGGAATCCATGCGTCCCTCAACTTTGACAAGATTCCCAGTCCCTGCACTGGCCACACAGCCCCACAGCATGATGGAACCACCACCATATTTTACTGTAGATAGCAGGTGTTTTTCTTGGACTGCTGTGTTCTTTTTCCTCCATGCATAACGCTCCTTGTTATGGCCAAATAACTCAATTTTAGTTTCATCAGTCCACAGCACCTTATTCCAAAATGAAGCTGGCTTGTCCAAATGTGCTTTAGTCCACCTCAAGCGGCACTTTTTGTGCTGTGGGCGGAGAAAAGGCTTCCTCTGCATCACTCTCGCATACAGCATCTCCTTGTGTAAAGTGCGCTGAATGGTTGAACGATGCACAGTGACTCCATCTGCAGCAAGATGATGTTGTAGGTCTTTGGTGCTGATCTGTGGGTTGACTGTGACTATTCTCACCATTCGTCGCTTCTGTCTATCAGAGATTTTTCTTGGTCTGCCACTTCGAGTCTTAACTTGAACTGAGCCTGTGGTCTTCCATTTCCTCAATATGTTCCTAACTGTGGAAACAGACAGCTGAAATCTCTGAGACAGCTTTCTGTATCCTTCCCCTAAACCATGATGGTGAACAATCTTTGTCTTCAGGTCATTTGAGAGTTGTTTTGAGACCCCCATGTTGCTACTCTTCAGAGAAAATTAAAAGAGGAGGGAAAATTACAATTGACCCCCTTAAATACTATTTCTCACAATTGGATTCACCTGTGTATGTAGGTCAGGGGTCACTGAGCTTACCAAGCCAATTTGAGTTCCAATAATTAGTTCTAAAGGTTTTGGAATCAATAAAATGACAACAGTGCCTAAATTTATGCACCTGCCTAATTTTGTTTAGACAATTATAGCACACTTTCTGTAAATCCAATAAACTTCATTTCACTTCTCAAATATCACTGTGTCTCCTATATGATATATTTAACTGACATTTTTTATCGTAACAACCAACGATTTATACAGGAAAATCATGACGATTAACAAGGTTGCCCAAACTTTCGCATCCCACTATATATATATATATATATATAAATATTTGTGGTCAAGGCTGCAGGGGACGAGGAACCCGACTGGAGGCAGCTTGCCTATCTTACTTACCGATACCGAACCTATCCAAGATGGCTGGTGGTGTGCCCTTAGCCATGAGCGAGGGTATGCCTATAAGGGTGCATACCCTAGAGACCTATGGAAAAAAGGGGAAGGGAGGGTGGCGCACCGGAACTGCACGTGAATAGGTAGGTGGGAGGAGAATATAAAGCCCTTACGCCCCTCCCAAAATTGCAGGCTGAGTATTCAGCCTTCCCTATTTGTGGTCAAGGCTGCAGGGGATGAGGAACCCGACTGGAGGCAGCTTGCCTATCTTACTTACCGATACCAAACCTATCTAAGATGGCTGGTGGTGTGCCCTTAGCCATGAGCGAGGGTATGCCTATAAGGGGGCAAAAACCAAACCATTTAGTATGTAGCAATTTATTTAAAACAGCAATTTACAAGGCCAGGCTGGAAAAAGCTTTGGATATCTCCGCCTGTGGGTTCGGAACATAACGAGCAAAACAGGATGACTGCCAGCGGCCCATTTTCCGGATAATTTGGGCAGGAACCCCATGTCTAGAAGCCAAAGATGCAGCTCCAATGCGGAAGGAATGTCCAGAGATGAGTTTGGAGTTGAAACCTAAACCTGAGGCCAGTGTGTGAACGTGGAAGATGAACTGTGTTGAAGTGAGAGGTCGGTTTTTGAAAGGTAATAGCGGGCTATCTGGTGAGGAGTTACCCAGAACGGACAGTAACTTTGTAAGGACCCTGACGGGGCACCAATCGTTGAATGTTTGAAAATAATTTATTTTTGTCGGGGGCCCTGCTTGGGAAGTTTTTGTAGAATGTAGGTATAAGGTGAAATGATTGCTATGTCGTACCAATTGACCTATGGACAAGCCTTTGACCCTGGGAGAGGTGCTAGTGAACTCCCCGGGTCTCAAAAAGCGGTAAAAGCTGAGATACATCGCTGCTTTAATGATTGTGCTGGTATAGGGCCCAAAAGGATTGCCGTCTAGGGAGGTGGACAATTTCCTAAATAGCTCTCCTGAGACTGGTTGTCTACCTGGACCTGGATTCTTGGAACTCTTCAGTATGCCCCTTAAGGTTGCTTTGATTGCTTGTGAAGCAAACAATGACCTGCTGTCTTGGTGTCTTAACATGTGCTGGTGCTGTACCCCGGCCAAATATAACCTGATTGTGTTATGGGAAAGGCCTAGTTCTTTATGACAGTAGGCTAGAAAAGCCGTGATGTATGTGGTTCTGTTGACGTTATTCCTGGGATAACGGTTTGTGAATTGGATGAAGGTATTACAGCCAGTTTTGTAATTCCTAGCAGTGTTGAATGATAAGGATTTGTGGATGAGTGACTTGGCTGCTGAGATATGACTCATTAGTCCATTACCAGTGCTGTGAACGCCGGCACGGATAGTCCCGTCTGTTCCGCCTCTGGCATTGCCTGGAAGAAACCGGGGAAATTAAAACGTGATAATGCATCAGCCGCCCAATTTTGTGCCCCCTGGATGTGCTTACATGAGAAATGGAAATTGTGATGCAGGGAGAGCCACACTAATTTACGAACGAAGGGCATGATTTGTGGAGACTTTGACCTGCCTTTGTGGAGAATGTCAACTACTGCTTGGTTGTCTGTGATGAAGGCGACTGGGGAGTTTGTCCAAAGCCTACCCCAGACCTGAGCTGCCGCCACTATAGGATATATTTCTAGTAACGGGGAGGACTTTAAAGATTCTTTGACTAATGAAATTTCTGGTGGCCATGAACCTGCAAACCACTGATTACCATATATTGCTGCAAACCCTCCGGATGCAGCTGCGTCAGTGAAGAGAGTGGGTGAAGTGGGGCTCCATGTTGGGACAAACAGGGAAACGCCGTTCCAACTGGACAAGAAGAAAATTCCACATGGATAGATCGGCTAAGGCCTCATTGTCTAAGTGAATTATAGAATCCTGTGCAGGGGCTGTGGGGAGCAGCTGGAGTAGTCTAGCTATGAAAGCCCTGCCTTGTGGCATGACCTTGGATGCGAAATTTAACATCCCCAATAAAGATTGCAGCTCCAACTTGGTGAGTGCTCTGGAAGTCGCTGATTTGGCTATGGTTTCTTTGATTTTAACTAACTTGTCTTCCGGAAGCCTGGCCTGCATTGCATCAGTGTCTAGGACAATGCCCAGAAAGGTTACCAAAGTGGAGGGACCCTCGACCTTTGTGGGTGCTACGGGAATGTTTACTTTAGCTCGGAGAAAATTGTTAAGAGGTTGTTGAATTTGTCGGGACTATGGTCTGGTATGTTCTATTCGTAAGAAATCGTCCAGATAATGATTAACCATGGAGCAGCCGGCATGATTAACAAAAATCCAGTGGAGGGCCTGGGCAAGCTGATCAAAGAGCCACGGGCTGCTTTTGGACCCAAATGTTAAATGATTTGCAAAGTAATAGCAACCCATCCAAATTGATTCCGTAAAATTTTCATAGCTGTGGGTGAATGGGTAGCAACTTGAAGGCGTCGGCAATATCAGCTTTGGACAACCAGGTTCCCCTGCCCAACTTGATAAGCTGAATGGCCTTGTCTATGGAAGAGTATTGCATTGAGAATTCTTCGGAAGGGATGAGGGAGTTAAGGCTGGGTGTATCAGAAGCATGAGGCGCTGACAGATCATATATTAAGCGTTTTTTATTTGTGAATTTTTTGTTAATGAGCCCGATGGGACTGACCCTCCAGGAATCGAAGGGGGGCGCGGAAAAAGGACCTATAAGGAAGCCCTTTTGTAATTCAGATTGGATTAAGGTGTTGACAGAATCCGGGTCTCTGCGTGCCAAAAGGAGGTTTGGGGCCCTCCCAGGTGGATTGAGGCAGAGCTACCAACCCTGTATAGAAACCCTTCCTGAAGCCGGACACTAGGAACTGTACAAAATTGGGATGATGATCGTCCTGTAAAAGGACTAACAGGTCCACGTTGACCCCTCCTAGTATTGTATTTCTGGATGACCTTTGAGGATAGGTGGATAGAGGATGGGCCCTAAAACAGACCGAGCAGACATGGAGGGCCCTACATTTGTTGTAGTTGCAGATCGATAAGTTGTAGTTGTTGCATACCTGGGTTTTGCCAAGAAAGACTATGGGTCTGCCTAATTTGTCAACTGTTGTGACGGGTTTAGGCGGTCCGGGGGAACCAGAAAAATACCTATCTTGAGGGGCGGGACTCAGGTTGGGACACCATTTGGATAAATGAAGCATGGATTGACACGAGGCGCAGGCTGGGGCCTTAAATGCCTGCAAAACAGCTCCATATCCATGGTGGCCCAATTGATGACATGCTGAAACTGGGCTAATGCGGCGGCAGATTTTGCGGAGAAGGAACGATGGTAATCGTAAAAAGCGTGGCCACCGTATTTGTGCCCCAGGTCTGTGACCCTGTATCGATAAGCATCCAGTTCCTCCCATCTACCTGGCTGTTCTGAACATATGATGTCTCGGAAGAGACTAAATGCCAGTACTAACTCTGGAATGGTGAGTTTCTTATTGAGACGGGCATCCTTGGTTTTAAGGACAATGGAAACGTCACCGCAGCCGATGGTCCTGCTGTCTAGCGAGTCGTGGGTGGCGATAAGGATGGATTCAAGGTTTACATCCTTGCCCGCCAGGATGTCCCTTTTAAGGTTGTCGGGAACTAAAATGTGACGGGGCTATGTCAGGTGCCCCAGAGAACCTACCTGGGGAGAGTGAGCAGGAAGCGGAGGGACCGGGGATGGGTGAGGTTGGACAGCTGGAAGCGGGGGCCCTAGCTTCCACTGCGAGCAGTCTGTTCTGTATGTTGGTGACCGAGCTGGAGATTTTGTTAATGGCAGCATGCAACTGCACCACAGAAAGTTGTATTGTGGACATGGGAACCTGCTCAACCGCTGGAATGGCTGAGTCTGTAACCAGGAGCCTGTACAACTCTACCTTCTGGGCGGATGCTGGATGACGGATCCCTCTTCTGTTCAATTCGGCGATAAGTTTGGGGATCGTCCAACTCCTTAACGACATGTTGCTTGTGGGTTGTGAAACTACTGTTTCTGGGACCGATGGCCCGTCTGCAATGTCAGACAATTGTGACATGATTACACTGCGGAACGAAGCCAAGCGATTATTGCAGAAAGAAACCGATATGTCAAAGCACCGAAACGTGAAGAGAAGAACGGAAAACGTGATTTTTTGACAGCGTAAGACAGCGAGACGGCAGCATGGAAAGGTGGTGAATTTGGTAGGACGTGCCAGCGAGCACGCTCTGTGTATGAAGAGGCATTAACCCTTTGTTTTTTTTTTACCTTGGTTTGGATTGCCTAAACCTGAAAGCACGGATGCCGTAAGGGAAATGACCGTAAGCCTGAACGACTACGAACGTGGTCTGGACGTGCCAGATGAGGTAACTGATCAGGAAGCCTGAGAAGTACATAACAGGAGAAAAACGTGACGTCATGAACCAAAACCCAGCCGACATGCATGACCCTGGTGAAAGATGTACCTGAGGCGGGGCACTAGATGGATGGAACGTGATAGTGAAGTTAAATGACGGAAGGCTATGAAAAGAGACACATGGCTTCGTGAAGAAAGACGGGCCGAAGGAGGTGGTATGTTTGAGCGACGTGGGCCTGGAACGTGACAGGCTAGACATTGACATTGCAAACGTGGGTACTGGACAAAAACGTAAGCCTGGTGCGTACCCGGCTACAATGTGATTTAACAAGCGTAAGCCTAGGACGCAACTGGCTGCGACATTTAAGTTTGACAAACGTAAGCCTGGAACGTACCCGGCTGCAACATGAATTTTAACAAACGTAAGCCTGGAAACGGACCCGGCTGCGACATTGATTTGACAAACGTAAGCCTGGAAACGTACTCGGCTGCAACATTACATTTACAAACGTAAGCCTGGAAACGTACCCGGCTGAAACATTAATTTAACAACGTAAGCCTGAAAACATACCGGGCTGCAACATTTATTTAACAAACGTAAGCCTGAAACGTACCCGGCTGTAACATTACATTTACAAACGTAAGCCTGGAAACGTACCCGGCTGAAACATTAATTTAACAAACGTAAGCCTGGAAACGTACCAGATTGCAACATTAATTTAACAAACGTAAGCCACAAAACGGATCCGGCTGCCACATTTTTATTAATTTTTTTAACAGATTTATTTAAATGGGTTTCAATTTTTTATTTTTTTTTACTGATTTATTTAAATAGATTTTTTATTTTTTGGACGCATTCCCCTACATGTCCACTGGGTGGCAAAAGAGCTCCTTTTCTTTTGAACAGAGAAGCATTCTGCAGCACATCCACTGGGTGGCAATAGAGCCTCTGCCGAGCTTGCTGATGAGACGAGGCTCCGCCCTAGGATGTGCACGCAGAAGTGAGTGGCAGTACCGGGCTGCGGGAATGTGGGGACGTGGGCCGGGCGCATGCAGGGACACAGCGGGGGAAGAGGCGCCTGGCATTGCTGGAGGAGAGGGCCGGATGGCAGTCAGGAAAAACCTGCCCCCCGCTACTTGCGGACAGCTGCGCCATGCAGGAAAGCGGGCAGCTGCCGCTACTGAGTCCTGAATTGGGGCGGTGTAGGGGCGGGTCAGACACGCTGTGCCGGACTCTGGGAAGTTTCCCCGTGGAGAGGGACCGGGCCGGCATCCTGCAACAGGGGGCAGACTGTGGTGCGTGGCCGCGCTGTTTGGGCCGCACCACATGGGATGAGCTGGCGGCGAGTGTAGCCATACTTACCGGAGTGCTGTGTGCAGGCAGGCCGGCCATGCTGTTAAGAGGAAGGGAACTTACCCAAACAAACTCCTGAAGGCTTGAGGCAGCACGCAGGTTCAACTCAATGACCGGAACTACACGTGCAAAGGTGAATAGGTGGGAGGAGAATATAAAGCCCTTACGCCCCTCCCACACTTGCAGGCTGAGTATTCAGCCTTCTATATATATATATATATATATATATATAAATTCAGAAAAATGAGCGGCACTCCAAAGGATAAAAGCAGTGAACCCTTTATTCACACCGGTGGTGCAACGTTTCGGCTCTAGTCACGAGCCTTCCTCAAGCAAAGATACAACTCAAATAACAGTGATTATATAGGGAATACAGATCATGTGATCACAAACCAATGGGTGTGTTCAACAAATCATAACAATACATAAAAATAGTTTGCAGTGAATACACATAATACCTTATAGTGTAGATAATTATGCTGGTCATCATTAATAAACAGTGATGTGTACTAAGCAAAAAGCATGTATACAGATCGGGTACATAGACACGATCAAATAATGTGACAACATATGATATATTCATTATACATAAGTGTATGTAGGGGGTGGAGCAACGAGGTAATACCGCAGAACATACCCATCCAGCAAGGAGGCTCATTCAGCGCCGTGGAGTCGGCGTTGTGGATATCATTCTGCGCAGGCGTGGCAGCGCACCAATAGCGAATACTCAGCAGACCAGGAGTGTCACACGTCATCACAGTGGGCCGACCTCCCTGCGTCACTGCAGACATCCTCCCGGAAGGGCACAGTGTATAATCCTATGCGCATGCTCGGTGGTGAATCGAGCTGGACGCGCCATCTTTGTTACTGGAGAGCTGCCCTTAAGGGGCCACTATGCAAATCGCACCCAACCAAAAACAAAAACGGGCATAGGAGGTTGGAAAAGGGCAAAAGGAAACCCATTTAACAGGGTGCCTATATGCCCCACCATGGCAGAAAATCCACCGCAGTCACGGGGACCGCAGTACCTGCAGGGATAACGCCAGGATACCAACCTCCCATCCTGCCCGAGAGGGATCTCCTCTAGCTGGCCAACAGATGCTGCAAAAGCGTATAAAATTCAGCTCCCAATAACAAACGAAAAAAATGTATAAGACAAAAAAAAGGATTTAATAGAATGTCAATGAAAATACATGTGTGTCATTTCACGGTGCCTGCCATGCCTGTCAACAACAGAACTAAACCAAATGTAATTGTAAATACAGTAGAATGAACCCCTTCCGTGGTATGCTGCGAATACTCCAGCCGTATGTTCCATACCCCAAAGTGCAGGATATAAGTGATCTAAAGAAAGAAAAAGAGAAAAACATTAGGATAGGAATAATGTGAGTTGTATAACTCTCTGAGTATGTACACAATAAGACGAGACAGTATCCAGAAATGCAAAGGGGGCAAACCAACCCTCACAAAACATCCCCAAAATTGTAATCAGCGTTCAAGCCCTTCGGCTTCAAGCTGTCCAGCTTGTGGATCCAGCTCAACTCTCTGCGTTTAAGTATCCTGGATCTGTCCCCACCTCGACGAGGCTGGGGTATATGATCCAGGATCCAGCACCTCAAATCACTTTCTTTGTGTGTGGCCTCAGTAAAATGTTTTGCTACTGGCAAATCCAGCCGTTTTTTACGTATACTGAGGCGGTGATTATTGAGGCGGGTCTTCAATTCAGTTGTTGTCTCACCCACATAAAGCAAATTACATGGGCAAGACAACACATAGATGACATGGTTAGAATCACAAGTCAGATGGAATAAAATGCTGTAGGACACACCGGTATTGGGGTGTACAAAATACCTTCCCTTGCGGATATATCTGCAGTTGACGCAGTTTAGGCAGGGAAAACAACCTAAGCCAGACTGAGTCAATTTGGTTTGCTTCAAGGATCCCCTGGAGCCAATATCTGCCTTGACCAACTGGTCACGCAGGTTCCGGGATCGGCGATATGATGACAATGGTGGGCATGAGAACTCAGGGATATCTTTGAAGCATGTACCCAACAGACCCCAATGCTTGTTCAGTATCCTATTTATTGAAGGACTGAGTTCAGTGTATACTGAAACAAACGGAATCCTGGCCTTTTTCTGGACAGTGCCCCCGTTTCGTCAGTAACTCAGTCCTATCAAGCGTGCGCACTCTGTCCATGTGTTCGTTCAGTAGTGGTTTAGGATAACCCCTATCTTGGAACTTGACAGCCATGGAATTCAGAGTCGCATCGAGTTTGTTCTCATCCGACACAACACGTTTGACGCGGAGAAATTGGGAGAAGGGCAGGGTCAATTTATCTTCCAAGGAACTGACTGCTACTCAAGTGAGTGTCCTGTCCAAGGGATTTTCATTTTGTCCCAGTGCACCAGTTGATTGGTTCGATATAGAATCTAACCTGTTTTCTTTTTTTCGGCGCATTAAGCTGAAAGTATGGTTCCATAAGAAAAGTGCGGCTGCGAGACCCCAGATGAGTGATTTCACCCTGGGTTCTCTCAACCTATTTTCAAAAAGTAATTTTGTACCGGTTATCAATGAGCCATCCGTCGATGCTTACATCAGCGCTGTCAGACAGGGAATTTCTGAGCTCAGGTTATCCTCTATGGGGAAGCCGGATTTCAGATACCCCAATCTGACTACCGCTGAGATAGAAGCCTTGGAGTCCCTCAGATCCGACCCCACCCTCACTCTTAAACCGGCTGACAAGGGGGGTGCGGTCGTGGTGATGGATACCACCAAATATGTACATGAAATCATGCGACAACTGAATGACCCACAGGTGTATAGGATTTTAGATTCTGACCCTAAATTCATGATAGCGGACATCATCCGCCGATGTCTCAGGGAGGCCTTGTCCGCAGGCATTATCGATGGGGGTCTTAGTGATTTTCTTGAGGTAGCACATCCGGTCACTCCTGTGATTTATGTGCTGCCCAAGATTCACAAGACCCTCATCGATCCTCCGGGACGACCCATCGTCTCGGGTTCCGATTCCATCTTTAGCGGCATAGCTGTATTCCTAGACAAAGTTTTGCGGGAATTTTCCATAGGGGGATCATCCTACATACAAGACACATCAGATTTTTTGAACAAATTACAAAGTGTTGATTTAACCCAGGTGTCTTCAGTGTTACTCGCATCATTTGATGTGACTTCGCTATACACGTCAATTGTACATGACAGGGGCCTCAGGGCGGTGGAGAAAATGCTGAGGACATCAGCCTACACTCCTCATGCCTCTGAATTCATCATTGATTTACTGAAAATTGTGTTACAGTACAATTACTTTCTTTTCAGGGATGTATTCTATTTGCAAGAACGTGGTGTGGCCATGGGGTCCCACGTGGCCCCCACGTACGCTAATATTTTTATGCGGTGCTATGAGGAGGATGTCGTCTATCTGTCCCACCACTTCAGCCATGTGCTGAGGTGGTGGCGATATATCGACGACATCTTCCTCATATGGACAGGCTCTGAGACTGACTTGGCCGACTTTCATGGCTTTCTCAATAGCCATGATCCCGATCTACAGTTCACCCTCATCCATTCTCGAACTGAGATCCAGTTCTTGGATACACGAGTAGTGTTCAACGAGGGTGTGTTGCAAACTGAGTTGTACACAAAACCTACTGATACCAACACGTTTTTGTGTTACAACAGCTCACACCCTCGGAGAATGATCCGGTCGCTGCCCTTCTCCCAATTTCTCCGCGTCAAACGTGTTGTGTCGGATGAGAACAAACTCGATGCGACTCTGAATTCCATGGCTGTCAAGTTCCAAGATAGGGGTTATCCTAAACCACTACTGAACGAACACATGGACAGAGTGCGCACGCTTGATAGGACTGAGTTACTGACGAAACGGGGCACTGTCCAGAAAAAGGCCAGGATTCCGTTTGTTTCAGTATACACTGAACTCAGTCCTTCAATAAATAGGATACTGAACAAGCATTGGGGTCTGTTGGGTACATGCTTCAAAGATATCCCTGAGTTCTCATGCCCACCATTGTCATCATATCGCCGATCCCGGAACCTGCGTGACCAGTTGGTCAAGGCAGATATTGGCTCCAGGGGATCCTTGAAGCAAACCAAATTGACTCAGTCTGGCTTAGGTTGTTTTCCCTGCCTAAACTGCGTCAACTGCAGATATATCCGCAAGGGAAGGTATTTTGTACACCCCAATACCGGTGTGTCCTACAGCATTTTATTCCATCTGACTTGTGATTCTAACCATGTCATCTATGTGTTGTCTTGCCCATGTAATTTGCTTTATGTGGGTGAGACAACAACTGAATTGAAGACCCGCCTCAATAATCACCGCCTCAGTATACGTAAAAAACGGCTGGATTTGCCAGTAGCAAAACATTTTACTGAGGCCACACACAAAGAAAGTGATTTGAGGTGCTGGATCCTGGATCATATACCCAGCCTCGTCGAGGTGGGGACAGATCCAGGATACTTAAACGCAGAGAGTTGAGCTGGATCCACAAGCTGGACAGCTTGAAGCCGAAGGGCTTGAACGCTGATTACAATTTTGGGGATGTTTTGTGAGGGTTGGTTTGCCCCCTTTGCATTTCTGGATACTGTCTCGTCTTATTGTGTACATACTCAGAGAGTTATACAACTCACATTATTCCTATCCTAATGTTTTTCTCTTTTCTTTCTTTAGATCACTTATATCCTGCACTTTGGGGTATGGAACATACGGCTGGAGTATTCGCAGCATACCACGGAAGGGGTTCATTCTACTGTATTTACAATTACATTTGGTTTAGTTCTGTTGTTGACAGGCATGGCAGGCACCGTGAAATGACACACATGTATTTTCATTGACATTCTATTAAATCCTTTTTTTTGTCTTATACATTTTTTTCGTTTGTTATTGGGAGCTGAATTTTATACGCTTTTGCAGCATCTGTTGGCCAGCTAGAGGAGATCCCTCTCGGGCAGGATGGGAGGTTGGTATCCCTGGCGTTATCCCTGCAGGTACTGCGGTCCCCGTGACTGCGGTGGATTTTCTGCCATGGTGGGGCATATAGGCACCCTGTTAAATGGGTTTCCTTTTGCCCTTTTCCAACCTCCTATGCCCGTTTTTGTTTTTGGTTGGGTGCGATTTGCATAGTGGCCCCTTAAGGGCAGCTCTCCAGTAACAAAGATGGCGCGTCCAGCTCGATTCACCACCGAGCATGCGCATAGGATTATACACTGTGCCCTTCCGGGAGGATGTCTGCAGTGACGCAGGGAGGTCGGCCCACTGTGATGACGTGTGACACTCCTGGTCTGCTGAGTATTCGCTATTGGTGCGCTGCCACGCCTGCGCAGAATGATATCCACAACGCCGACTCCACGGCGCTGAATGAGCCTCCTTGCTGGATGGGTATGTTCTGCGGTATTACCTCGTTGCTCCACCCCCTACATACACTTATGTATAATGAATATATCATATGTTGTCACATTATTTGATCGTGTCTATGTACCCGATCTGTATACATGCTTTTTGCTTAGTACACATCACTGTTTATTAATGATGACCAGCATAATTATCTACACTATAAGGTATTATGTGTATTCACTGCAAACTATTTTTATGTATTGTTATGATTTGTTGAACACACCCATTGGTTTGTGATCACATGATCTGTATTCCCTATATAATCACTGTTATTTGAGTTGTATCTTTGCTTGAGGAAGGCTCGTGACTAGAGCCGAAACGTTGCACCACCGGTGTGAATAAAGGGTTCACTGCTTTTATCCTTTGGAGTGCCGCTCATTTTTCTGAATTTATCTATCAGGGAAACTAATCCATTCCCTTTGGGACGTGCACCCGCCTTTCCCTTTGGAGCCAGTGCCGCCATTTTTCTCTTTATATATATATATATATATATATTTTTTTTTTTTTTGTGACACAGTGAAGGGTATGGTCTGGGAAAACAGGTATTTTCCTCCCAGTGTGTGCTGCTGGGCTGATTTGCATCCAGGTAGGGTCAAATACCGGACTGGATTTTAATTGCCGGTCCGGGGTTTGGCAAAAGACAGCTGGGTTCAGAAGAGGGGATCTTCTTGTGCTGAGTTGGCGGGCCGAGACCCAGGTGTAGGGGAAACAGGCCTCCTAAAACCTGCTTATGGACTTGACGAGGCAGAACTGCCAGCAGGGTGTAAACCAACACCCAGGAGATAAGGTGACTTTCTTGCTTTATGAACCTTTCGTGTGTGTGAACAAACACCAAGACTGCAAAGTGACTTGTGTTTTGTGCTATACCTTATGTGTGAATAAACAAACAGTTTTTTGCCTCTGTACTGCGTCCGCTTACCCTGCCTACCAGAGCGAAATTATATAGAGAGAGAGAGAAACAAAAAACATTGCAACAGCACTCTGCAAACACAAATAAAGCAGTGGCCGGACTGAGGGGGGGCGGAGCCCCCTTTAGGGGAGGCCCCCATGACAGGGGTTTGGTTTCAGTGAGCTGGGGGGGGGGGGGGGGGAGTGGTCGGGCTAGGGGAGAGGGAGGGGGCTTTGGCAGGGAGAATAGGTTAGGATAGGTTAGGGGTGTGAGGGGGTGGAGTCGAGGGGTTTAAATAGGCAGGGAAGAAGAAGGCTAGGGGCCATTTTAGGTAGAGAGAAAAGCTGGTACATCACCTGAGAGATGGAGCGTCTGGAGGCCATGATCGGCGAGTTGCGGGCAGCGGCTGAGGTGAGAGGCCCAGCGTGGGTCCAGGAGCAGATCCAGCTGCTGCTGGGGGGGCCGAGTGAGGTGCCTGTCTTGCCTCACTCACCGGTATTACGGCCGCGGTGGGCCAGGCCGCCGGCGCGCCTTTCCCCATCAACTTCCCCCCCTAGGGCTCAGCGCCGTATTAGGAGCCCCTCTCGGGACCCTCCACGTCGGGTGCCGCCGACACCAGCTTCTACTAGGCCCCGGCGTGGGAGGAATCCTCACTGTAGGCGGAGCCTTGTGGGTGGCCGGGCCCGGCCGTCCACTCCTGCAAGCGGAGACAGCGTGGGAGCGGGACCGGGTACTGCGGGCGCCCCTGTAACTCCTGGCACAGGGGCGGCCCCTCGGCGTGGGAGGTCAGGCATTCAGCGCGGGGCTGCTGCATGTGGATCCGGTGGTAGCAGCAGGCCCCAGGTTGCAGACAGCTCGAGAGGTTCCGCCCCCAGGAGCAGTTATGATGACATCGTTAACCCCGGCGTCCCTGGTTTGCATAGAGCCAGGGGACAGGAGCCGACCGAGCCCAGGAGATGTGAGGAGGTCCGGACCGTGGAGGGATCCTGTTGCAACGCGCGTTCCTGCCCTGCCAGGAGGCAGGGTGAGGATGAAGGTTCCAGCGGCATGGTCTATCCGGGAGAGGACGTCCCTGGTCCCAGCGGGTCCAGGGGACAGAGAGACGGCGACAACGTGACGCAGAGGAGGGATCTTCAGGAGTCAGGACTTGCGGCTGATGGGAACACAGCGCCCAGGCAGCCAGGTGAGATTGCATGGGGTCCACTTGCGCAGGTAGTGCAGGGTGTGGGGGCTGGGGTGGGGGGTGTTTCCCAGTTAGAGTTGAGTAAGGGCCTGGGGCAATTGTTGGGGGGTCTGGTGGGGTTGGTTGCTAGTTGGGGGTTGAAAGGGGGGACACCGTTGCAGGCCTGGGGCGTGCAAGGTTTGGCTGCGAGCGGAGGGTCGTCGGTGGAGCCGCAGCGGGGGTTGCCGGGTGTGGGGGTGTCGGTACAGACGCAGGCGGGAACGGAGGGGGACGAGGATTCTGTGCGGGTTGATGATAAAGCAAAAGGGGAGGTTTATGTTTGCTTTGAGGGTCCGTTGGGGGCGCATTTGAAGTCGGAGGTGAGGGAGAGGATTTGGAAGGGGGAATATGTGGAGATATTTTCCTTGCTTCCTTTGGAACGCTTCAATCTGGATAGGGTGCGAAGGGAAGATGGTAAGCGGGAGGAGGAGGAGGAGAAGCGCCGGTATAGGTTAATACCGAGGACGTTTGCAAACTGGTTGCAGGCGTTCACGATATTGGGGAGAAGACTCCGGAGGCTTGTTCGGGGTTGTTTTGTTATTTGGACGCAATCGGGGAGGCGTATCGGGTGTATGGGGGAGTGGCGTGGTTGCGGTATGACGAACAGTTCCGGCAGAGGAAGGCGGTTCGCCCTGAGATGCGGTGGGACCATAAGGATATTGCTTTATGGCTGAAGGTTACGGCCCCAGTGCGTTCGGGGCAGCCCTTTCGTGGGGAAGGTAGTAGTGGGGGGTCGGGCAATACAGTGGTTGCCTCAGCGAGGGGACTGTGTTTTGCCTTCAATGAAGGCACCTGTAGGTTCGGGCCTAAATGTAAATTTAAGCACGAATGCTCAGGCTGTGGAGGGAATCACGGGGCAGGGCGGTGTTTTAAGGGAGGCAAGCAGAGAGGGGGGAAAGGTTTTGGAAAAGGGGGTGACGCCGGTTCGGCTGGAAAGGATGCAACCGTACTTAGATAGGTACCCCAATAGGGAGGCGGCGGGTTTGTTGGTTTTGGGTTTTGCGGAAGGTTTTCGAATTCCGTTTGTTCCGGGTGAGGCGGTGTTGCTCAGGAAGAATTTGCGGTCTGCTAGGGAGCATCCAGAGGTGGTGGGGGAGAAGTTGGGGAAGGAGGTGATGCTGGGGCGGATGGCGGGTCCGTTTTTAGAGCCACCGGTTTACAATTTGCGGGTGTCACTGCTGGGGGTTGTACCTAAGAAAGAGGCGAATAAGTTTCGCTTGATTCATCACCTGTCGTTCCCGAGGGGCTCATCGGTCAATGATGGTATTGACCCGGCGGTTTGTTCTGTAGTATATACATCGTTTGACGAGGTGGTCGGTTGGGTGAGGCGTTTTGGGGCGGGAGCGTTGATGGCAAAGACGGATATTGAGGCGGCGTTTCGGTTGTTGCCGGTTCATCCGGATTGTCAGCATTTGTTGGGATGTTTTTGGGATGGGGGGTTCTTTGTGGATCGGTGTTTACCCATGGGGTGTTCATTGTCGTGCGCTTACTTTGAAACTTTCAGCTCGTTTTTGGAGTGGGCAGTGGTGGACTCGTCGGGTTGTGAATCGCTGATTCATTACCTGGATGATTTTTTGTGTATAGGCCCCCCAGGGTCGCCGGTTTGCGCATTATTGTTGGAAACGTTGAGTTCGGTTTTTGAGAGGTTTGGGGTCCCGCTGGCGGAGGGTAAGACAGTGGGGCCGGTGTCAGAATTGAGTTTCCTTGGCATAGTGATTGACTCGGTGAGGATGGAGTGTCGGTTGCCGGGCGATAAGCTGGTAGATCTGAAAGGCTTGGTGGCTAGGGCGATTTGGGCAAAAAAGTTGCAGTTGAGGGAGCTTCAGTCGCTGTTGGGGAAGCTTAATTTCGCTTGCCGGATAATGCCCATGGGGCGAGTGTTCTGTAGGCGGTTGGCGCAGGCAACTGGGGGGGGTGGTGGCTCCGCATCATTATATTCGGTTGGGTAGGGAGCTGCGGGCGGACTTACAGGTTTGGAGTTCTTTTCTGGACCAGTACAACGGTCGCTCGCTGTTCATGGGGGAAGTTGTTGAGGCGTTTGATTTTGAATTATTCACGGATGCGGCGGGGGGGTTCAGGTTTTGGGGCTTTTTGTGGAGGTCAATGGTGCGCTGGAGTTTGGCCAGCTGTTTGGGTGGAACGGGGCTGGGTGAAGAATCTGGCTTTGTTAGAGTTGTTCCCTATTGTGCTGGCGGTTGTGTTGTGGGGAGAGCGGTTCCGGGATAAAAAGGTTCGTTTTCACTGCGACAACATGGGGGTGGTTCAAGCGATAAATGGGCTGTCGGCATCGTCGCCATTGGTGGTGCGGCTGCTGCAGCGATTAGTGTTAGAGTGCTTGTCACTTAATGCTTGGGTTGTAGCGGTGCATGTGCCGGGGGTTGACAATTGTATTGCTGACGCCCTTTCTCGTTCGCAGTGGAATCGTTTTCGGCAGTTGGCTCCGGAGGCGGAGGTGATTGGATTGGAGTGTCCGGGTTGCCTGTGGGAGCTGCTTGAGGAGCATTGATGGGGCTTATTCGGGCGTCATTAGCTCCGGGTACGTGGGATGCGTATATGAGGGCTTGGAGGGTGTGGGAGGACTGGTGTGCCGCTTTGGGAGGAGGGATTGAGGAGCCGGAGTTGGTTTTGCTAATGTTTTTGGGTCACGGTAGGGAGCAGGGTTGGTCGGTTAGCAAGATAAACAGTTACATGGCCGGGTTGGCTTTTGGTTTTAAGGCTCGGCGGATGGTGGATGTGACAAAGTCATTTTTGGTGGTGCAGGCATTAAAAAGTTGGAGGAGGATGGGTGCTGGGGTGGACGGGAGGAGGCCAGTCTCGTTTGGGTTGTTGCTTAAGTTGGGGGGGCAGTTGCGGACGGTTTGTCGGTCAGAGGGGGAAACGAGGTTGTTTCGGTTGGCTTTCTCGCTGGCCTTTTTTGGGGCTATGCGGGTGGGGGAGTTGGTTTGTCCGTCGGTGAGTCGGGTTGGGGGACTTTTGAGGAGGGATTTTGAGCTGTTTGATGATAGGGTAGAGTTTATTATTCGGCGGTCAAAGACGGATACGTTGGGTAAAGGGAAGAAGGTGGTGCTTTTCCGGGTGGAGGATTGTGACATGTGCCCGGTTCAATGTTTGCGGGATTATGGGTTAAGGAAGGGGGACGGGTCCCCATTGTTGGTTCATATGGATGGCACCTTTTTGTCTCGCTTTCAGTTTTCTGCTATTTTTTCGAGGTGTTTAAGCCGGGTGGGGGTGGATAAGGTGGGGTATTCTAGCCACTCCTTTATAATCGGGGCAGCGACAGAAGCGGCTAGATGGGGTGTGGTTGAAGACGTTATTAAAAGGATTGGCCGTTGGGAATCGGCGAGGTTTAAATCTTATGTGCGTTTGGATCGCTTGTAAAGTGTGGAGGGTTGGTTGGTGTTAGGTTTATTGTGTTTGTGCAAAGCTGCGGTATTGTTCTTTTTGTTCTCTCGTTACAGATACAGCGCCCGCTCTGGTGTGGATTGTGGGGTATTCCTATGTCTTCTGGGGGGCCGTCCGGGCAGCGGTTCGGCCGGACGGTCAACAGCTAGGATTTGACAGGGAGTCTGCGGTGGTAAGGTGGATTGGGAGGCGGGGTATGGTTTGGAAAGGGGTGCTGCCTGAAATTCATAGGTTCGTGAGGATGGATAGGGCACCGGAGGTGTTGGTGGTACATGCGGGGGGCAATGATTTGGCGGCGAAGCCTATCGGGAGTTGATTAAGGAGATCAAGTGGCATTTCTTACGGTTGTGGTCGTTATTTCCGGATATGGTGACCATATGGTCGGATATTGTCCCCCGGCAGGTGTGGAGGGAGGCTAGGTCTGTGGATGCGGTGAATAAGGCGAGGATAAAGGTGAACAGGGCAGTTGGGCGTTTTATGGCTAGGAATGGGGCGGTGGTAGTCAGGCATAGGGATTTGGAGGCGGGAACGGGGGCTTTTTGGAGATCGGACGGAGTGCATTTGAATGCGGTGGGGTTGGATATGTGGAGTTTGGCGTTGCAGGAAGGCATTGAGGTGGCCCTGAGGTTGTGGAGGAACGCCCAGAGTTGAGGTGGTCAAGTCCGGTCGTTGGTGGCGGTGGGGGGGGGGGGGGCCTTGGAGTTGGGCACGGTGGAATCTGAGGACAATTGGGGGGGCCCCATGGTGGGGGCTGGACTCCCAGGTGGACCGAGCGGTTGTGGTGAATCGAGGGGGGGTCATTCGATGGTGCCTTTGAGCTGGGCGGTACGGCTGGAGGCAAGAATGGCTCACCCTGGTTTGACAGCTCGATGTTTTGGGGCTTCAAGGACCTCCCCCCATTGGGGTTTTATACTGTATTATGTTATGTTATGGTTGTAAATGTTATTTAATAAACGGCTGCTGTGGCCATTACATTTCCAATTGGTGGTCCGAGTATTATTGGGATTAGAGTTCTGGGGTGGAAAAGTGTAATGGTGGTTTAGAGGTGAGTAAGGTGGGTATAAAAGTAATGGTCGAGGCGAACATGGATAACCAATACCCCTCGTCAAGCAGTGGCCGGACTGAGGGGGGGCGGAGCCCCCTTTAGGGGAGGCCCCCATGACGGGGGTTTGGTTTCAGTGAGCTGGGGGGGGGGGGGGGGGGGGAGTGGTCGGGCTAGGGGAGAGGGAGGGGGCTTTGGCAGGGAGAATAGGTTAGGGGGTGTGAGGGGGTGGAGTCGAGGGGTTTAAATAGGCAGGGAAGAAGAAGGCTAGGGGCCATTTTAGGTAGAGAGAAAAGCTCCCACCCACCCTCCCCCTTTTTGTTGGGCAGTTTTGGAATGGAGGGGAGCGGGGTTGTGGTGCTGGGATTTATTGTGGGGAGTGGGTTTTTTGTCACGGCGGCTTGTGGCGGTGGGGGGGGGGTCCTTAGAGTTGGGCACGGTGGAATCTGAGGACAATTGGGGGGGCCCCACGGTGGGGGCTGGACTCCCAGGTGGACCGAGCGGTTGTGGTGAATCGAGGGGGGGTCATTCGATGGTGCCTTTGAGCTGGGCGGTACGGCTGGAGGCAAGAATGGCTCACCCTGGTTTGACAGCTCGATGTTTTGGGGCTTCAAGGACCTCCCCCCATTGGGGTTTTATACTGTATTATGTTATGGTTGTAAATGTTATTTAATAAACGGCTGCTGTGGCCACTACATTTCCAATTAGTGGTCCGAGTTTTATTGGGATTAGAGTTCTGGGGTGGAAAAGTGTAATGGTGGTTTAGAGGTGAGTAAGGTGGGTATAAAAGTAATGGTCGAGGCGAACATGGATAACCAATACCCTCGTCAAGTACAATAATGCCATAAATATAGAAAATATTTTGGTGCTAATGCTACACTCATTTTATAAATTTGAGATTCTAACACTAAATGCCACCTGTGAAGGTTCCACATGCATGCTGGGTCCACTCTGCCTTTTGCTGCTTTTGGTGCCATAATGGCCTCCATGAAATCCAGGGAATGCAGGTCCAACATGCATGCAGAGCCCACTCTATACCTTACCTCTCCTGGTGCCATAAGGCTTCCAATGAATGCAGGGAGAGCAGGCTACAGCTTTATACTTACACTAATTAAAATCAGCTTAAGGGCAAGCAAGCTAGTCAGGAGTGCAAGACCAATGGAGTCAGCCACACCTCCAAAGCAAACTGCAACGAAAAGGGGAGTCAGTCAGCACATTCCAATCACGGGCGGACTGGGAACTTAAAGTGGCTGTGGAAAAAATGGCCACATATTGTAGGTGGGTCCAAATTGACAGAAGGCAGGACCAGCACAAGCAAAATGGCATCCCATCAGAACCATATACCACACTGAAGCCCAATATACTGCCCCAAAAGCTGCACCTTTGTGGTGGCCATCAATAGATGCGATTTTCGGTCCCTCTCCATGTTCTTTGTTTAAGATATGGAGCAGGGGGGCTAGGAGGTGAGATGCGGGACACAGCAGTTGAATTCAGGAGGGCATGTGTGGTCACTGGCCGGGTACATAAGTACCTGATTCTAACAGCGTTAATTATCGCTCATTATATACCTGGTCAGCAGCAGAGAAAAGGGCTTGAGCGGCCCCCTGGACATCAGCCCACAGGGAAATTTCCCTGTAAGGTCGATGGCCAAACCGCCCCTGATTCCAATGCACAGGTGCACATTGCCATGACTGAAAGCACAAAAAAAAACACAATGCAACAGCACTGCAAACACAAATAAAGCACAATAATGCCATAATTATAGATAATATTCTGGTGCTAATGCTACGCTTATTTTAGAAATTTGAGATTCTTGGCAAATACATTTTGTACAAAATTATTTGTGCCTGTCTGCCGGTGTCAAGGTGATCTCTATAGGACAGGAACATATTTCTAGCCTTTATTTGTTATAATTTGGATGATTATGGCTTATAGCTTATGAAACCCCAAAGTCACAATTTTGAGGTACCCTTTGCTCAGGGGGTATGGAATAATTAGCTGACTAGAGTGTGATACTTTGAGCCTAGAATATTGAACCTTTTCACAAAATTCTAATTTTAAGCTGCAATAATGCAATTCCTTTTAATTTGCATTACTGAAATAAAATGACTTTTCACAATATTCAAATTTTTTTGAGTTTCAACAGTATAATATATATATATATATATATATATATATATATATATATATATTTTTTTTTTTTCTGTCTGTCAACTGTTCTCTTTCCAAAGACCAAATGACTGGACCATTATGCACCAAGTTTGGCATGTAGGTAAATCTGGTGCTTCCATAGGAAGGTTTCAGTTCTCTAGGGCCTACCGTTCGAGATATTCACAAAAAAGCAAATATGACACCTTCACATGAGACATATTAGCCCACAGAAGCTCGTAGGTCCTTCATTATTAGACTTACTACAATACAAACATTTTTGCATACATAACAACCCAGCCATTTTTCTTCACTGTTATGGGGCATTGTGGATGCCAGTGTTATAACCACTGTGGATGTCACTGTTTTGGACCACTGTGAATGCCACTGTTATGCTGGCACTGTGGATGTCACTCTCTGAGCCACTATCGATGTTGGGGGTTCACGGTGTCACTCTTATGCTCTGTAGAGGGTCACTGTTCTGCAGGCGCTGTGCATGTCACTGTTATGGGGGCACTGTAAATGTCACTCTAATGGGAAGACTGTGGATGTCATCATTATGCGGGCACTGTAGATGTCACTTATGGGTAGAGATTAGCAAAGTTTTCAAAACTTTGATTTGGCATCATAATGAAGCACATTTAGTAGTGGGCGCAATGACAGTGAATGGTAATGGTGCCGCCCTACGTCATTGAACCCCTCAGATGCTGCATTCATCGATGATTGTGGCATCTGAGATGTCCAGGGAGGGCTGTCAGGGGTTAATCCGTGTGGGGGGTTAGCTCTTCTCCGGGGGTCATTCACACAAGTATCTTCTCCAGACACCAAGTTTAAAGGGCTTCTGTCACCCCACTAAAGTCATATTTTTTTTTTTTTGGCTACTTAAATTCCTTATACTGCAATATATAAATATTTAATGCTCTTACTGATTTTCGTTCTGTAGTTTCTTTAAAAAACAGACTTTTATAATATGTAAATTACCTCTCTACCAGCAAGTAGGGCGGCTACTTGCTGGTAGCAGCCGCATCCTCCTTTCATAATGACGCCCCCTCCTCATGTTGATTGACAGGGCCAGCGAACGCGCTCGTCCTCTGACTGGCACTGTCTGCGTTCAAAATTTCACGCCTGCGCCGTACCTGTCTTCAGTCTGCGCAGGCGCACTGAGTGGAGGACGCTTGCTCGGCCGCACCATCCTCAATGCGCCTGCGCCGATGACGTCACATCTACACCCGGCGCAGGCGCACTGAGGAAGGAGCGGCCGAGCGAGCGTCCTCCTATCAAGACTGGTACGGCGAAGGCACAAGATTTAAAACGCAGACAGGGCCACTCAGAAGACGAGCGCGTTCGCTGGCCCTGTCAATCAACATGAGGAGGGGGCGTCATTATGAAAGGAGGATGCGGCTGCTACCAGCAAGTAGCCGCCCTACTTGCTGGTAGAGAGGTAATTTACATATTATAAAAGTCCGTTTTTTGAAGAAACTACAGAACGAAAATCAGTAAGAGCATTATATATTAATATATCACAGTATAAAGGAATTTAAGTAGGCAAAAAATAAAATAAAAAATAGACTTTAGTGGGGTGACAGAAGCCCTTTAAGGTCCAAACATCGCTTTTTTTGCCACCTCAGCAAAACAAACATAAATCATACAAAATGAACACCTGCCCGGCTGGGCTCTAACTAAACAAGATATCTTCCTACCTTACTTAAAGCACAGTTTGCACATGGTAATTACAAGCGGCTTTCCCAGCCCAGTGTCCCACAGCCGCCTGGCTGTACAGAGCCCTGTTCACACACGGTCTCACATCCAGTACCTTTATGGGGGAGTGTGGCCCAGTAGTCCCTCCGACTCCGGCCTCGTGACCCTTGAGCCCAGGCGTTCCCCAATGCTCCGGCTAGCACCTAGCCCCATGGTCCCTCAGCCAGCCCGGCTGAGACTAATAATACAGAGCCTCCAGCAGCACCCTGTTGCACAACAAATCTCCTTTCCCTAGACTGACACCCTGGGTGGTGCTTTATGCCAGCCCGAGCACCTCCAGCTGGTCTCACCTGTGGAGGAATAGGGGTGTGGACCGCACTATCCACCCCTTCCTTGCCTCTCACCTCTGTGAGATCTGTCACTATCTCACATCTGTTTTGCATGGTGTGTGATGACATCATCACGCTGGCCTATGTGGTGACATCATATGTCACTGCACACAAGATTTTCCATGGGATCTTCAATCAAGATGGCTGCTGCGGACTTTTCGCACAAATGGGTATGATTTTTTTTTAGCGCTATTTTAGGGAAAATTAATTCGTTACCATGAAGCACAAGGAAATTGGCTTTGCGGTGAATCAAATTTTCCCAGAAATTTGGATAGAAGTCCACTTTGTGAACTTTTATTCACTCAACACTACTTAACGGAGCACTGTGGATGTTACTGTTCTGGAGTACTGTGGACAACACTGTTATGGAGGTGCTGTAGATGTCACTGATATGGGGGCACTGTGGATGTAAGTGTTATGACAACACCGTGGATCTCTTAACCACACATAAACTAAATAGACCTGTGTGAAGCGGGGTCATTCTGCTAGTGACCCTATAAATATGATACATATACTGTATAGTAAATTATTTAAAGTGGATCTAGGCAGTATTGTAGCTTAATACAGCAGACGCATAGCACTGTGCTTTATTTGTGAGAAGATGAGGAAAGCATTTCACCTTCTCCTTTTACCCTTTTTACCGTCTCTGATAGCTGCTGTGGGGAGATAGGGGGAGGTGGGGCCATTATTAAGTGGATCTATTACTATGCTATACAGCCTTTAAAGCGGACCTTTCATGGTTTTTGTTTATTCTAGATAAATACCTTTACTTGCGGGGTACCCCCCGCTGATGCGGCCACCCTGCCTGTTTTTTTTAAATATTGCTCTTGCACCCCCCTGTATTTTTCCCGCTCAGTATGGTAATACTGAGCATCAGTACAAGGAGGATGAGACGAAAGGGTTTCTCAATGGGTGTCTCCTTCTCCCTGGCTGTGCCGCGATCCAATCACAGCGGGAAAGGCAGCCTAACACGAAGTCAGCCATGTGTGCCAGAGTACCAACAGGCAAGACTTCGCTGTCATCATCAGGAGGATCACTCTCAATCTCCTCATCCTCTTCCTCCTCTTCTGCCCACCCACGCTGAACAGATGGAATTAAACTTCCATGGGTACTACCCTCTGTAGCGGAGGCAACCGTCTCCTGCTCCTCCACATTTTCTCCGCGGCCAGGGCCACGGCCTCTGCGTGCACCATCAGCATTACGGCACTTCCCCGCCCCTTACTGCACACTTGTTTCATTTTAAATGTGATATATGCTTGAAAGTATGTCACACGTACAGTAGTGTAGGATTTGGAAGTGTATGTTCAAAAAAATTTGCAAAGGTATTTGTGATGAGGAAACCTTATACAGGACAGGTACCATCGATAATGTCACTGTTCGCAGTGTCTACGGAAAAAGTGCACTGGATGTCACTGATATTTTAGGGATGTGTACACTTTAAAAAGGAGAAGATGTGGCGCGAATAATTTAACTGTCCACAGCGGCCTATTACACGGTATTGCTGCTGTCACACACAATAGTCCTTAAAAGGACTTTTGGGTCTCTAAAAAGTTTTTTTTGTATAGAAATCTTCCTATTACACTCCCTACATTGTCTGTCCCTTCCTATGCACAGCTCTCCCTAACACTGAGCAATTTAGCGCAGGTTGTGCTACAAACATATATTGCTGCTGTCACACACAATAGTCCTTACAAGGACTTTTGGGTTTCTGAAACGTTTTTGTACAAAAAAAATATTCAGTTACACTCCCTACACTCTGTCCCTTCCTATGCTCAGCTGTCCCTGACTTCGAATGAGCCGAACACGCGTCATGACGCGCTCTGGTCAGCCAATCACTGTAATGCCAGTAGCCAACATGGCTACTGGCATTACAGTGAGGGCAGTACTTACCTGCACGTTTATTGTCTGCTTAGCACCCGCGAAACATGCGGGGAGGAGACTCTAGCATGGCACTAGAGCACATGCGGTACTCAGCCGAGTACCACCATGTGCCGAGCATAGCGATGCTCGAGCCGAACTGGTATTCGGCCGAGCATGCTCGCTCAACACTAATCCGTGTGCATTTCGTATTTTGTGGAACGGAGCAGCTGGCCCCTAATAGAACAGTAATATCCCTGTCTGTAAGAGCTCATGCACACAACCGTATGTATTTTGCTATCTGCAAAAAACGGATCCGCAAAAAATACGGATGACATCCGTGTGCATTCCTTATTTTGCAGAACGGAACCGCTGGTCCCTATTAGAACAGTACTATCCGCAACAAAAACGGAACAGACACGGGAAGAAAATACGTCCGTGTGCATGAGCCCTAATTTGGATAATAATAAGACATGTTTTATTTTTTTGTGGAATGGAAATACGGACATACGGAAACGGAATGCACACGGAGTAAGTTCCGTTTTTTTTAGCGGACCCATTGAAATGAATGGTTCCGCATACGGTCAGCAAAAAAAAACAAAAAACGGAATGACACGGAAAGAAAATACGTTCATGTTCATAAGCCCTAAGGGTAACATGATATTATGCTGCACAGTGAACAGCAAAATATTTGATATACAACGCCAGTTGTTTTAATTCCCCCAAGATTAATAAAAGTTAATCCATAAGTTTTATGTACCACAAAAAAATGCCTATACAGCTACATGGACAGAAAAATAAAAAAAAGTTATGACTTTCAAAATGGGACTATATAAAAACAAACAACAAAAAAGGCTATGTGGGATATTTACCATATATTTCCAGTGGTGAACATGCAGCATCTGGCGGTCTGTGTGCCTTAAAGGGGTTGTCCAAGTTATATTTATTGATGACCTATCCTCAAGATGTTATAAATGCCACTTGCACAAAAATTTCTCTGTTGGCCTTGCCAATTTCCTGAAAAGTGGATTTGGTGAGGACATCTATCATCTTCTACTCCAGTTTTCTGGCAAAGGAGAGCACTGATATCTCGCCAGCCAGGGGCTTGTGTAAATTTCATTTAAAGGGGTTGTCCAAGTTATATTTATTGATGACCTATCTTCAGGATAGGTCATCAATATCAGATCGGCTGGCGTCCAACACCCGGCACCCCGCCGATCAGCTGTTTGAAGAGAAGGTGCGCGCCGTGCCAGCGCTGCTTCCTCTTCATTGTTTACCTGCTCGCCGTTGCATCTGCAGCGGTGAGCAGGTGTAATTACACCCAAGCCGTCCCATTAATTTCAATGGTACGGATCGCTCCTATACAAGTGTACGGGAACGATCCGTCCCCTTGAAATGAATGGGACGGTTAGGTGTAATTACACCTGCTCACCGCTGCAGATGCAACGGTGAGCAGGTAAACAATGAAGAGGAACCAGCGCTGGCACGGCGCGCACCTTCTCTTCAAACAGCTGATCGGCGGGGGTGCCGGACGCCAGCCGATCTGATATTGATGACCTATCCTGAGGATAGGTCATCAATAAATATAACTTGGACAACCACTTTAAATGAAATTTACACAAGCCCCTGGCTGGCGAGATATCAGTGCTCTCCTTTGCCAGAAAACTGGAGTAGAAGATGATAGATGTCCTCACCAAATCCACTTTTCAGGAAATTGGTTAGGCCAGAAGAGAAATTTTTGTGCAAGTGGCGTGGATAAAATCCCAATACAGTTAGCGACTTTTTCACCTGTATTCAAATGATAAATCTGGCCATTTGTCATTGAGGCCCAGATAAGATGCATCCTTCGAGTTATTCAAAAACCTACACAGACGACCTATGAGGGCCACATATCTTGATTAAATCACAACCTATAACACTATGTGCATACCCAGATCACCAAAGAAAAAGCGACCATATGTAAGCAAAAAATATATACTTTATTAGAACAACACAATAAAACACATATAATGGAGTCTTACATCATTGGATGGAGTAAAACAGGTATAAAGGAGGGACACAGGGGGAGGGGACCGATAAATGTGAGTACATATAGAGGAAGCAGCAAATGTAATTAAATAAATAAATACACAAGTGTAAATGCTACCCCAAGTCAGTAACAGAAAATTAAGGAAATAGATACTACAGGAGGTTTCCACACACAGACAAAGAGCTTAGTAAAGTACATAGCAATAAGACCAGGAACCGCATATAGAAGCTCATTCAATTGTAAACAAACGTATATTAACAGTCACATCGCCCATCCAGTGTCCCTCACTTACCCTACACATTTCCCCTGACAAATCCATCCGGCGAAGCGCGTAGGGTAAGTGAGGGACACTGGATGGGCGATGTGACTGTTAATATACGTTTGTTTACAATTGAATGAGCTTCTATATGCGGTTCCTGGTCTTATTGCTATGTACTTTACTAGGCTCTTTGCCTGTGTGTGGAAACCTCCTGTAGTATCTATTTCCTTCATTTTTTGTTACTAACTTGGGGTAGCATTTACACTTGTTTATTTTTTTTATTTTTTATTTATTTAATTACATTTGCTGCTTCCCCTATATGTATTCACAATTATCGGTCCTCTCCCCCTGTGTCCCTCCTTTATACCTGTTTTACTCCATCCAATGATGTAAGACTCCATTATATGTGTTTTATTGTGTTGTTCTAATAAAGTATATATTTTTTGCTTACATATGGTCGCTTCAAGTTATTCAGTTATAGCCAGTTTTTTTTTTTTATATTTATGGCCTATCCTCAAGATAGGCCATCCATATCAGATTGGCAGAAGGTCCATTGTGCAGTGGATGGAGCTGGTAACTGCAGCCCTTCTTACATTGAAGTTAATGGGAGCAGGGATGAAGTAACCAGCTCCATCTACTACACAATAAAAAGAGCTCTGGCTACTTCCAGCGCCGGAGCTACAACAAAACAGCTAGTCACCAAGAGAGTGAGGTGTCAGATCCCTGTCCTTCTGCCACTACGTTTAATAGTAGTTCTCCAGGATTTGGATTTTAGTGACTTATTTTCAAGATAGGCCATCAATATCAGATCAGTGGGTGTCCGACACCCTGGACCCTGCCAATCTGCTGCTTTTGGTGTAGCTCTAGTGGTGGAACAACACAGCTCTGTCCATTGTGTAGCTGGTAACTGCAACCCTGCTCTCCATGAAGTTAAGGTGAGGAAGACTGCAGTGACCAGCTCCATCCACTACACAATAAACAGAGCTATGAGTAGTTCCTGCACCTACTTCCACAGCTGATTGACAGGAGTATATGGTGTCAGATACTCACTGATCTGATATTGGTGGGCTATCCTGAGGTTAGGCCACAAATGTCAAGGTCCTGAGCAACTTCATTAAGGATTTAAAGACATTAATACTCTTTATGCTTTTATTTTCCATCTTATATATTTTACTGTATGTCTGCTTTTCATATATTTTTTGCTTTAAGGCTACTTTATTTGTGCCCTGATTTATTTCTGCTGAGGCAAACCATGATTAATATTCAGAATGACTATATTTATATGTTGCCTACAGTCACTGTTATATGATGGTAAGGTTGGTTTTACAATTCAGTGTGATAGATGATAGGACTGTGTGTTTCCCGCCACAAGAGTTTAACATGGCAGGCAGGATCTGGGCATTGTTATCACATATTACTATAATTAAATGTTTCAAAATCTTGCACATGGGCCATGCGAAATAAAAAATAAAAAAGAAATTAATACTTTTTTTTTTTAAATAACGTTTTGATCCAAGCTACAGCAAGATTAGTATCTATGGTACTTTATTTTCCTCTTGGAAGCCTTGCCAAAGTGTGTGCGTGATGGCAGTGTGAGTTTCACAGTTGCTATAGTCTCTGCCTGAATTTGAATGGAAAGCAGCCATGCTCAGAAATCTCATTTACTTTAATAATACCCAAGCATGCTCTGTGTTGAGAGAAAATGGCATTTCTTAACTGCAGCATGTTATCTGGAGAGAAGGTATGAAACTGCATCCTTGAGATCTGTCTGATTCAGTTTGGGGGTCCTTGCATCATAGGCGTGCGCAGCCAATTGCATTAGGGTGTGCACCCTAAAGCACAAACACACATGCCGCGCGCATGTATGTACTGTATGTATATATTATATACACACACACACACATATATATACACAAATACACTCTGCATACGTACATACAGACCCGCACTATCAATATAATGAAGGGAGAAGAAATCATTTTTAAACTTACTGTATTTTTCGCCCTATAAGACACAGCTAGGTTTTAGAGGGGGACAATAAGAAAAAATATTTTTCATTGCACCTGGGGTCAGACCACCAATGTTAATCAGACCTTAGCTGACAGCCCCAATAAAACCCCCAATGTTATAAAGACCCCAATAAGACTTGAGATCAGACCCCCAATCAGACCTCAGCTCAGACCCCAATGTGAATGACCTCCAATCAGACCTCAGATAAGAGCCCCTGTGCCTTATATCAGCCCCCAGTGCCCCTCTTCAGCCCCCTAGCAGCCTCTCTTCACCCCCCCAGTGCCTCATATCAGCCCCCCAGCAGCCTCTCTTCAGGCCCCAGTGCCTCATATCAGCCCCTAGTGCCTCATATCAGCCCCTAGTGCCCCTCTTCAGCCCCCCAGTGCCCCTCTTCAGCCCCCCAGCAGCCTCTCTTCAACACCCCAGTGCCTCATACGGTATCAGCCCCAATGCCCCTCTTCAGGCCCCCAGTGCCCCTCTTCAGCCCCACCAGCAGCCTCTCTTCAGCCCCCAAATAAAATAATAAAACCACTTACCTTTGCTGCTCCGGATGCCGCCGCTCCTCACTGCCCGCGCTCGGTAATCCTCTTGTACAGTCTGCTGTGTGGGCGCTCACAGTGTGTGAATGCCTATGCCTTGCATATTAATTTTTGAGGAATCTACATAAATGTAACAGATTATGTTACAGTATAATCATTCAAATCCCTTATACTGTAGCTATTCTGCTGATTTAGAATTCTTGAGAAATCAGAAATAAAGGGATTATCCAACTTATTATTTAAAGGGAACCTGTCACCTGGATTTTGGGTATAGAGCTGAGGACATGGGCTGCTAGATCGCCGCTAGCACATCCGCAATATCCAGTCCCCATAACTCTCTGTGCTTTTGTTGTGTCTAAAACTATTTTATATATATGTAAATGAGGCTACTAACGTTTCCAGAGCCCAGCACCGCCCCACATACTCCGAATCTCCTCCTTGCTCCCTGACATCACAAAGCTAGAGCTCCGTAATCTCGCGATACGCGAGCTAGCACATGCGCATTGTCGGCATAGTGTTCCTTCCCTGTGCTGGCATCAGCCTCAGGGAACGAACTGCGCATGCGCTAGCTCGCGAGATTACGGTGCTCTAACTTTGTGACGTCGGGGAGCAAGGAGGAGATAGGAGGATGCGGGGTGGTGCTGGGCTCCTTCATAATGGGCGTGGCTGGGCTCAGAGTCAGAGAACGCTGGACTCATCTCTCAAGCATGGAGGAGACAGGACTCATCTAAGTGCTATGGGGAATGGATATTGCGGATTTGCTAACGGCCATCTAGCAGCCCATGTCCTCAGCTCTATACCCAAAATCCAGGTGACAGGTTCCCTTAAAAAAAAAAAAAAAAAAAAAACAGCAGAGAGACTGTAAGGCCAGACACAGACGAGCGAGTTCAATGTGAGAAACATGTTGCGTATAGGCTACTTTCACACTCGCGTTTTGTGCGTATCCGTTAGACAGATCCGTTCCGATAATACAACCGTCTGCATCCATTCAGAACAAATCAGTTTGTATTATCTTTAACATAGCCAAGACGGATCCGCCTTGAACACCATTGAAAGTCAATGGAGGACGGATACGTTTTCTATTGTGCCAGATTGTGTCATAGAAAACGGATCTGTCCCCATTGACTTGAATTATGTGCCAGGACGGATCCGTTTGGCTCAGTTTCATCAGACGGACACTAAAAAGCTGCAGGCAGCGTTTTGGTGTCCGTCTCCAAAGCAGAATGGAGACTGAACTGATGCAAACTGATGCATTCTGAGCGGATCCTTTTCAATTCAGAATGCATTAGAATGCAAACTGATCCGTTTTGGACCGCTAGTGAGAGCCCTGAACGAATCTTACAAACGGAAAGCCAAAACGCGAGTGTGAAAGTAGACTTAGGCCACATGCACACACCCGTAGTTCGGATCCACATCCGAGCCACAGTTTTTGCGGCTCGGGTGCGGACCCATTCACTTCAATGGGGCCGCAAAAGATGTGGACAGCACTCCGTGTGCTGTCCGCATCCGTTGCTCCGTTCCGTGGCCCCGCAAAAAAAATATAGCATGTCCTATTCTTGTCCGTTTTGCGGACAAGAATAGGCATTTCTACAATGGGCCGCCCGTTCTGCAAATTGCAGAAGGCACAAGGGCGGCTTCCGTTTTTTGCGGACGTCAAAAAACGGAACGGTCGTGTGCATAAGGCCTTAGTGTGATTTTCCATTCTGATCTCTGCTCAATAACAATCCTCTGACAATGATTTATAAGGCTGTGTGTCCCCCCAGACCTAGAATCTATTGAATTAGGCCTCTTTCACACAACCGTTTTTGCGGAACCCTCTATTGAAAATTTTATGCCCAGCCCAATTTTTTCTATGTAATTACTGTATACGGTATATGCCATATGGAAAAACGGAACAGAAAAACGGAACAGAAACAGAACAACGGATCCGTTTAACCACCTCCGGACCGCTGTACGCACAGACGCGTCCTGGAGGTGGTTGATTCATTCCGAGTGGACACGCCGGCGCGTCCTCTCGCGATGGCCGAGATTTCCTGTGAACGCACGCACACAGGCGCGCGCGCGCTCACAGGAACGGAAGGTAAGAAAGTGGATCTCCAGCCTGCCAGCGGCGATCGTTCGCTGGCAGGCTGGAGATGTGATTTTTTTAACCCCTAACAGGTATATTAGACGCTGTTATGATAACAGCGTCTAATATACCTGCTACCTGGTCCTCTGGTGGTCCCCTTTGTTTGGATCGACCACCAGAGGACACAGGTAGCTCAGTAATATGTTGCACCAAGCACCACACTACACTACACCCCCCCCCGTCACTTATTAACCCCTTATTCACCCTTGATCACCCCTGATCACCCCATATAGACTCCCTGATCACCCCCCTGTCATTGATTACCCCCCTGTCAAGCTCCATTCAGATGTCCGCATGATTTTTACGGATCCACTGATAGATGGATCGGATCCGCAAAACGCACACGGACGTCTGAATGTAGCCTTACAGGGGCGTGATCAATGACTGTGGTGATCACCCCATATAGACTCCCTGATCACCCCCCTGTCATTGATCACCCCCCCTGTCATTGATCACCCCCCCTGTCATTGATCACCCCTCTGTAAGGCTCCATTCAGACATTTTTTTGGCCCAAGTTAGCGGAAATTTTTTTTTTTTTCTTACAAAGTCTCATATTCCACTAACTTGTGTCAAAAAATTAAATCTGACATGAACTCACCATACCCCTCACGGAATCCAAATGCGTAAAATTTTTTAGACATTTATATTCCAGACTTCTTCTCACGCTTTAGGGCCCCTAGAATGCCAGGGCAGTATAAATACCCCACATGTGACCCCATTTCGGAAAGAAGACACCCCCAGGTATTCCGTGAGGGGCATATTGAGTCCATGAAAGATTGAAATTTTTGTCCCAAGTTAGCGGAAAGGGAGACTTTGTGAGAAAAAAATAAATAAAATCAATTTCCGCTAACTTGTGCCAAAAAAAAATAATTTCTATGAACTCGCCATGCCCCTCATTGAATACCTTGGGGTGTCTTCTTTCCAAAATGGGGTCACATGTGGGGTATTTATACTGCCCTGGCATTCTAGGGGCCCCAAAGCGTGAGAAGAAGACTGGGATCCAAATGTCTAAAAATCCCCTAATAAAAGGAATGTGGGCCCCTTTGCGCATTTAGGCTGCAAAAAAGTGTCACACATCTGGTATCGCCGTACTCAGGAGAAGTTGGGGAATGTGTTTTGGGGTGTCATTTTACATATACCCATGCTGGGTGAGAGAAATATCTTGGCAAAAGACAACTTTTCCCATTTTTTTATACAAAGTTGGCATTTGACCAAGATATTTATCTCACCCAGCATGGGTATATGTAAAATGACACCCCAAAACACATTCCCCAACTTCTCCCGAGTACGGAGATACCACATGTGTGACACTTTTTTGCAGCCTAGGTGGGCAAAGGGGCCCACATTCCAAAGAGCACCTTTCGGATTTCACAGGTCATTTACCTACTTACCACACATTAGGGCCCCTGGAAAATGCCAGGGCAGTATAACTACCCCACAAGTGACCCCATTTTGGAAAGAAGACACCCCAAGGTATTCCGTGAGGGGCATGGCGAGTTCCTAGAATTTTTTATTTTTTGTCAAAAGTTAGTGGAAAATGATGATTTTTTTAAAAAAAAATTTTTTCTTACAAAGTCTCATATTCCACTAACTTGTGACAAAAAATAAAAACTTCCATGAACTCACTATGCCCATCAGCGAATACATTGGGGTGTCTTCTTTCCAAAATGGGGTCACTTGTGGGGTAGTTATACTGCCCTGGCATTCTAGGGGCCCAAATGTGTGGTAAGGAGTTTGAAATCAAATTCTGTAAAAAATGACCAGTGAAATCCGAAAGGTGCTCTTTGGAATATGGGCCCCTTTGCCCACCTAGGCTGCAAAAAAGTGTCACACATCTGGTATCTCCGTACTCAGGAGAAGTTGGGGAATGTGTTTTGGGGTGTCATTTTACATATACCCATGCTGGGTGAGAGAAATATCTTGGCAAAAGACAACTTTTCCCATTTTTTTATACAAAGTTGGCATTTGACCAAGATATTTATCTCACCCAGCATGGGTATATGTAAAAAGACACCCCAAAACACATTCCTCAACTTCTCCTGAATACAGAGATACCAGATGTGTGACACTTTTTTGCAGCCTAGGTGGGCAAAGGGGCCCATATTCCAAAGAGCACCTTTCGGATTTCACTGGTCATTTTTTACAGAATTTGATTTCAAACTCCTTACCACACATTTGGGCCCCTAGAATGCCAGGGCAGTATAACTACCCCACAAGTGACCCCATTTTGGAAAGAAGAGACCCCAAGGTATTTCGTGATGGGCATAGTGAGTTCATAGAACTTTTTATTTTTTGTCACAAGTTAGTGGAATATGAGACTTTGTAAGAAAAAAAAAAAAAATCATCATTTTCCGCTAACTTGTGACAAAAAATAAAAAGTTCTATGAACTCACTATGCCCATCAGCGAATACCTTAGGGTGTCTACTTTCCGAAATGGGGTCATTTGTGGGGTGTTTGTACTGTCTGGGCATTGTAGAACCTCAGGAAACATGACAGGTGCTCAGAAAGTCAGAGCTGCTTCAAAAAGCGGAAATTCACATTTTTGTACCATAGTTTGTAAACGCTATAACTTTTACCCAAACCATTTTTTTTTTACCCAAACATTTTTTTTTTATCAAAGACATGTAGAACAATAAATTTAGAGCAAAATTTATATATGGATCTCGTTTTTTTTTGCAAAATTTTACAACTGAAAGTGAAAAATGTCATTTTTTTGCAAAAAAAATCGTTAAATTTCGATTAATAACAAAAAAAGTAAAAATGTCAGCAGCAATGAAATACCACCAAATGAAAGCTCTATTAGTGAGAAGAAAAGGAGGTAAAATTCATTTGGGTGGTAAGTTGCATGACCGAGCAATAAACGGTGAAAGTAGCGTAGGTCAGAAGTGTAAAAAGTGGCCTGGTCTTTCAGGGTGTTTAAGCACTGGGGGCTGAGGTGGTTAAAATGGACCGCAAAACACTGAAAAAGCCATACGGTCGTGTGAAAGAGGCCTTACACTGACATAATTCTGTCAGTGTAAGGGCTCATGCACACAAACGTATTTTCTTTCCGCTTCCGTAACTTTTTTTGCGGACCGTATGCGGAACCATTCACTTCAATAGGGCTGTAGAAAATACGGAAGTTACTCCGTGTGCATTCCGTTTGTCCGCATGGCCATTCCGCAAAAAAGTAGTGTATGTCCTATTATTGTCCGCAAATCACGGTTCAAGGCCCCATTTAAGTCAAGGGACCCGCAAAAAATACAGAACGCACACGGAACACATCCGTATGTCATCCGTATTTTGCGGATCCATACTGTAGAAATGCTATGCCCAGCCCATATTGCTCATGTGTTTGGTGATTAATAAGTTACTTTTTCCGATCCGAAAAAATTGATCAAATTCGGAAACCATACAGATATGTTTTGTGCAATAACGGAACAGAAGAGGACTTAAATCGTAGAGGAAAAAAAACTCAGATGCGGAACAACGGATCTGTGAAAAACGGACCGCATAAACACCGGTCGTGTGCATGAGCCCTAAATCAGTAGATTCCAGGTCTCACAGGGACACACACCCTTATAAATCATTATAATGCTGTGCAATCCTGTCAGAGGAGCAGAGGTCAGAACGGGAAATCAAGTTTACACACGCAGCATGCTTCTTGCATTGAAGTCACTCGTCTGTGTCTGGTCTTAGAATAAATATAAATTATACTCACCATCCCGAATTCCTTCATTGCTGCTCCATCTTCCCTGCCAGACTTTGCTGACCTGACTGCAGCGGTGACATGCCTGTATACCGCACATTAACCCTGCTGGAAACCATTGGCCTCAGAGGTCTCTTGTAGTATACTGTAAGGGCGATCGAACCAGATTCGGTCCGAACCCAAATCTTTCCAGATTAGTTTAGGATGAATACACTAAAATGGTGCATAGCACCATTTTAGTGCACATGTCGGTGGGAAAAAAATCACTAGGGAGGAAGAAGAAGGGTTTTTACAGGACCCTGAGAGGAAGTGAGGGGAGGGCTTGCCCTGATTGGCTCCCAGGCTGACAGACAGCCTGGATGAGCCAATCAGTGCTGCAGCAGGTAGGTAGGTGCCTTAGCAGAATGAACAGAATGCTATTCTGTGCTGGCTATGAATGAGGATGTTTGGATCTTATAGTCTCTGCCAGGAAAATGATCTTAGGGAGTCAGAGAGAGTGAAAAAAAAAACCAATCAGGGACAGTCAGAAATCAATCAAGCTTATTGCCAGGGATAGTGAAGGAAAAGGCTAGGATTAAAAAAAAAGAATTGTGTGTGTTGTGTACAATACAGAGAAGTAGGGCAGCTGATTGCCAGGGAAAGAGGAGACAGGACCTATGGCTGGCTGTGCTTGCTATCAGAAGTTCATGTGCACCTCAAAAGCAGCTGAGAGTCCTGAGAGCTGCTGTTATATAGGATTCTGGGGACAGACCTGGAGGGCATGCTGCTGCAGAACACAAGAGGTTAAACCACTGTCAGGAACACATCATCCCAGTGATAGACTCTACAGCCAGAGATTACTGTGTCTATGTACATAGGTATAGGCTGTATATAGATATAGGCTGTACATAAGTGACCTATGTACAGCCTATTCCTATGTACAGCCTATTCCTATGTACAGCCTATTCCTATGTACAGCCTATTCCTATATACAGCCTACATCTATATACAGCCTATATCTATATACAGTCTACACCTATGTACAGTCTACACCATGTAGACTGTATATAGGTATAGACTGTATATAGATATAGGCTGTATATAGGTATCGACTGTATATAGGTGTAGAGTGTATAAAGGTATAGGCTGTATATAGGTATAGTCTGTACATAGGTGTAGACTTACATAGGTATAGGTTGTATATAGGTATAGACTGTATATAGGTGTAGACTGTATATAGATATAGGCTGTATATACAATGAGGAACAGAAGTATTTGAACACCCTGCGATTTTGCAAGTTCTCCCACTTAGAAAACATGGAGGGGTCTGAAACTTTCATTGTAGGTGCATTCCCACTCTGAGAGACAGAATAAAAAATATTTTTTTTCAGGAAATCATATTGTATGATTTTTAAAGAATTTATTTGTCTTGCACTGCTGAACATAAGTATTTGAACACCTGAGAAAATCAGTGTTAATATTTGGTACAGAAGCCTTTGTTTTCAATTACAGAGGTCAAACGTTTCCTGTAGTTCTTGACCAGGTTTGCACACACTAATTAATATGTATAAATATATCAGGGGTCAGTACAGAGATCTATCCCATCATCTATTTATCCCCAGGACTGTGACTGTGACGAGGGGACATCCTCTGCGTCTGGCGGAAAGAAGGTTTGTACACAAACATAGAAAAGGATTCTTTACGGTAAGAGCAGTGAGACTATGGAACTCTCTGCCTGAGGAGGTGGTGATGGTGAGTACAATAAAGGAATTCAAGAGGGGCCTGGACGTATTTCTGGAGCGTAATAATATTACAGGCTATGGCTACTAGAGAGGGGTCGTTGATCCAGGGAGTTATTCTGATTGCCTGATTGGAGTCGGGAAGGAATTTTTTATTCCCCTAAAGTGGGGAAAATTGGCTTCTACCTCACAGTTTTTTATTTTGCCTTCCTCTGGATCAACTTGCAGGACAACAGGCCGAACTGGATGGACAGATGTCTTTTTTCGGCCTTATGTACTATGTTACTATGTTACACTGCAACATGGATTTTGGCCTACTCCTCCACACAGATCTCCTCTAGATCTGTCAAGTTTTGGGGCTGTCGCTGAGCAACGCGAAGTTTAAGCTCCCTCCAAAGATGTTCTAATGGATTTAGGTCTGGAGACAGGCTAGGCCACTCCAGAAATTTGATATGCTTCTTACGGAGCCACTCCTTGGTTATCCTGGCTGTGTGCTTCGGTTCGTTGTCATGTTGGAAGACCCAGCCACGACCCATCTTCAATACTCTGACTGAGGGAAGGAGGTTGTTGCTCAAATTCTCACAATAAATGGCTCCATTCATCCTCTCCTTTATACAGTGCAGTCGTCCTGTCCTTTTCGCAGAAAAGCACCCCCAAAGCATGATGTTACCACCACCATGCTTCACAGTAGGAATGGTCAGGCTTTAGGTTCCAGTGAATGAACGGTCTTACCGCTGAGGTCCGTTCATTCGGTTAGCAGTCAGGGCTAGGGTTAGGATTCATTAGGTGGTGACCTTTTCCTCTCCCTAGCTTCTAGGCCAGATACCCCCCCCCTGTCTTGTGTTTGGTGTGGTATTCCCTACCACACCTCGTCGTGACATTATACACCACCCAAAACCGCCATTTTGTTTGTATCAGTGCGGCAATGGATCCAATCCCTGCACTGGTCGGACAACTACAGGGTTGTCTTTGGAGGTAGCTGACCTCCACAATACTGTTGCACAGATCCAGAGACCTCTGGCAGCTGGTTTCGACTGTGGGAATCAGGCCTGCCCTGAACCTAAGGTTGCTCTCCCAGACAGGTTTTCAGGGGGCAGTGATAATTTCACCCTGTTTAGGGAGTCATGTAAATTTTATTTTAAGCTGCACCCTCGCTCTTCTGGCGATGAGAGTCAAAGAGTGGGTATCATCATGTCACTGCTTAAAGGAGACGCCCAGGCTTGGGCCTTTTCTTTGCCGACTGGATCATAGTCCCTCCAGTCGGTGGACGAGTTTTTCAGAGCTCTGGGTTTGATTTACGATGACCCAGATCGGATTTCCCTGACCGAGACTAAGTTGCGTGGCTTGCAGCAGGGAAAGCGGTCTGAATTTAGGAGATGGACTACAGATACGGAGTGGAATGATCCAGCTCTGGGTAGTCAATTCTGTCAGGTATTATCTTAGAGGCTGAAAGACGCGTGATGAGCCTATGCAGCTAGGGGGAGCTACTCCTGGGACTGCTGGTAAGAGCTTTGGTCATATGAAGGGGGTCTGTTTTTGTTATGGAAAGAAGGAACATTTTGTGAATAGTTGTCCGTTCTTGCAGCGTCAAGGTGAAAACAAGGAAAAGACGTTGTTACTATTGGTGGTGTGGTGGGCTTTGAACCAAAATAATCGCAACATCACATTGACTTATAGGATCAACAAAACACGTCTGGATTTCTTGGATGTTCAAATCCTGGTGGATGAGAGAGGAAAAATATCTACTGACCTTTTTTGTAAAGAAACATCCACAAACTCAGTCTTGCACGTAGATTCATGTCATCCATCAACCCTCATTCAGAATATACCATACTGCCAATTTTTGAGGGCTAAGAGGATCTGCTCGACGGAAGAAGCTTTCAAAATACAATCACAGGATCTTTGGAAGAGGTTTCTAGACCATGGATATCCCAGAGCGAAGATTTCACAAGGATATAATAAGGCCAAGGTGGCAAAATGAGATCAACTATTAGTGTACCGTCAGAAACATCAAACTCAAAAACAAGATGATAAGGTACGCTTTATTACATCGTATAATCCCCAGTGGCGTCTGATGAAAGACGCCTTGACGAAATATTGGGAGGTACTACACCTAGACCCCATTCTAACCAAGACTCTTTCCTCCCGCCCCTTCCATTATTTACAGGCGCACCAAAAACTTAAAAGATCTATTGGTCAAAAGCTACCATTCTGGCCCTTACCTGCAGAGAAGTTTTGATTCTAAGGGTCCAAAGTGGGGGTGTTTTCCGTGTGGGAAATGTGTGGCCTGTCCTAACATCGACAGGGCCTCACATTTCTGTAATTCTATTAAGAGCAATAGACAGTACACTATTACCCATAACATCATGTGTAACACCTTAGGGGTGATTTATTTGGCGACTTGCCCATGCCAATATGTATACATCGGCATGAGTACAAGAGAATTGAAGAGACGCACACGGGAACACGTCCTAGGTATAGAAGCTGCTAGGGATGAGGAAGATATAACTTTGCTTAAACCTATCCCTAGGCACTTCAAGTAATTTCATAACTGCGACAGTACCAGGTTCCGGGTCGGAGGCATTGACCGTGTTTATATCACAGCGCATGGTGGTAATTGGAAGAAAATATTGGCACAGAAGGAGGTAAGATGGATTCACGAACTTGATTGCATGATATCTAGGGGACTGAATGGAAGACATGTCCTTTGCCCCATATTTATAATGTAGAATAGGTGCTTTGGATGTGCATTCTTTGGGTTCTGTTTTTTGCGCATCATGGTCCTTTGTTTTTATTGTTTTAAATTCCATATGCTTTTAATTTTGATTGTCTTCCATCCCCTCCCTCCCCCCCCCCCTTCTCTTTTGTTTCTTCTTTTTTCTTTTTAGTGCTTACCTGGTGTGTCTTGGAGCGCCAGATGGATGGCTCTGACTGTGCCAGTGTTTTGTGCCGCCCTCTTGTGGAGTTTTCCTGCCCCACTTGCTGTTGAATCTTTGTGGAGGGGTTGCTGACCTGGTTGGGCATTTCCCTGTCTTCCCTTGTAGGGAGTGATCCCTCTGTAATGATAAAGCACTAGTCACTTTTGGACGCTTAACTTCTTTTGTATTATATGAATTTAGGATACCTTGGGTGTTTTTATTATTCTTAATTAATTAATGTATCAATTATTATATTGCACGTCACATGAATAATTTTCTCTCATTTTTGTATAGTGCGCTTACATAGCTTTATATATGCATTAATCACGTTTATGCATATGCTATACTACATACTGTATTTTAACACTTTTATTGATTTATATATTCCTCATATGTTATGATATTGGTAAATAATATATTTATATGTTTTTCTTGTACACACATAATAAGTGTTCTTTTTTCTTATTTTCCTCTTTCATCACTCACCCTTGTCACTTCTTTTTTTACCTCCTTTTCACTCTTTCTTGATATGCTTATTTTTACTTAATCTATATATTACTTATTTATTAATTTTATTATTAGGGGTCTTTCATCATTGCCTAGGACTGTTGTGCCGATCACAGGTAACCTATGCGTTTGAATTGTCATCATAATGTCATGACCCAGCATGTAATTCCACTATGGTTCGGCCCCTTTGGAGGTGCGGCCGTATGTGTATGTGCACTCATTGGTTATATCCTGCTATATCCTGTTGTACTTTGTGAATGGTGCGATACCTATGCAGTTTGTAAATATCTATGTTTGTGGTGTTCCGGCGCTTACAATGGTGGTTGAGGACCTGGGTGACGTCGGACTGACGTATTGGTCGTGTACCCCACGTGGTCGGTGCCTCATTTCGGCTCAACCCCGGGTCCCCGGGTCCTATGCCTCCGCACCTTATCGGTCCTCCTCATAATCATGTGATTTGCTATGCGACATCTCATTGGAAGGGATTGTTCAGGACACACCTTGTAGCATTTCATCTTATTAATCTATGTTTGGGAAGATGTTATAAAAGGAGGAGTTTTGTGATTGTTTCTTGTCCCAGGAAGAAGCCAGTTTTCACTGGCGAAACGACGGAGGCGGCTGAGGGATCCACATGCACCTTGGGGTAGTTATTGACATTTACTTCCACACATAGCCTGTTATTCTGCCTTATTATCGGACTTACATGTCTGGGGCTTATTTAACTCTATGTCGGCTTTTTGTGTGGTTTTCTTTGCAACTGTGTATGCCCTTGTGTGTTGACCCCTCAGCCCTCTCTAGGGCTGTTTTTGTTCCTCACTGAAAGTTTCCCCCTTCCTTGCTGCTGTTTTTATACATGTTACAAGTAATGTAAATTTAATAAAGACTTTCTATGTTTATACATGGATGTGTTAAGTTCTATTTTTTGGAGTGTATTGGTGGTGTGGTTGGGGAGCAAAAAAACGTACTTTTGTATTTTACTGGTAGTACCAGATTTCTCCTGTCTGCCGAGGTGGCTCTAGAGTCCAAAACTGTGGAAATCAAAGTATTTATCGACAGTGGGGCAGGGGTTAACCTGATTGATGGACAGTTCGAACCTGTGCAAAAGAGTGGGTGATTTTCATCAGGAATCTATCTCATGTTATGTGTTGGAGGGTCTGCCTGCTCTGTTGGTGTTAGGTCTACCGTGGTTAAGGAAACATAACCCTACCATCGATTGGCAAGTGAGACAGATTCTCGATTGGAGTGAATTTTGCATAGACAACTGTCTTAATACATTGTTCTCTGTGGTCACCACTAAAGCTGTGCCCTCGTTCATTTCCGAATTTTCTGATGTATTTTCTGAGAGTGGTAACCAGGAGTTACCTCCGCATCGGGAATGTGGTTGTTCAGTCAATCTTATTCCCGGAGTTAAACTGCCCAAATCTCGGTTGTATAATCTTTCGGAACCCGAAAGAAAGGTTATGCGAGAATATATATCCGAGAGTTTGGCAAAGGGACATATCAGACATATCAGACCATCCAAATTCCCTATAGCTGCTGGTTTTTTCTTTGTAAAAAAGAAGGATGGTACACTGAGGCCATGTCTGGACTTCTATGAGCTCAACCATATTACCGTCCGTGATCCTTATCCTCCTTCTTTAATCCTGGATTTGTAATATGCTTATAATATGGTAAGGATCAAGGAGGGGGATGAGTGGAAGAATGCATTTAATACCCCTGAGGGCCATTTTGAGAATATGGTCATGCCTTTTGGGTTAACCAATGCTCCAGCGGTTTTTCAACACTTTATCAATGACATCTTTCATCATCTAGTGGGGAGGTTTGTTGTTGTATATCTGGATGACATATTAATTAATTCTCCCGATATGGAGGCTCATCAGGATCATGTGCGACAGGTGTTACAGATCCTAAGAGAGAATAAGTTATATGCTAAGATGGAAAAGTGTGTATTTGCAGTTCAGGAAGTGCAATTCCTGGGTTACCTGCTCTCATCCTCAGGTTTTCGTATGGATCCCGAGAAAGTCCGTGCCGTGTTGGACTGGGATCGACCCGAAAATCTGAAGGCGCTTATGCGGTTTTTGGGGTTTACCAACTACTATCGTAAATTTATCCTGAACTATTTGACTGTGGTTAAACCTTCAATAGACATGACTAGGAAGGGTGATGATTTCTCTGTTTGGTCTGATGCCGCATTACAAGCCTTTTCAGCTGTGAAGGAGTGTTTCGCTTCTGCCCCTATTCTGGGTCAACCAGATGTGTCACAGCCGTTCATTGTTGAAGTTGACGCATCTGAGGTTGGGGTAGGAGCGGTCTTGTCGCAGGGTCCTTCACCCAGTAAATGGCGCCCATGTGCATTTTTCTCTAAGAAACTCTCAACTGCTGAAAGAACCTATGACGTGGATAATAGGGAATTGCTGGCCATTAAGTTGGTTTTTGAAGAATGTCATCATTGGTTGGAAGGAGCAATCCATCCTATTACTGTGCTTACTGATCAAAAAAATCTGGCTTGCTTTGAGTCGGCTAAACGACTGAACCCAAGACAGACCAGATGGTCGTTGTTTTTTACCAGATTTAATTTCATTGTCACCTATCGCCCTGGGGTTAAGAATGTCAAGGCTGATGCTTTGTCACGTAGCTTTCCTGGGGGGGTGATTCGGAAGATCCTGGTCCGATATTGTCTGAAGGGGTAGTTATATCCGCCCTATATCCCGACCTGGAGGCAGAGGTGTTGGAGGCTCAGGGAGATGCACCGTATTCTTGTCCTCCGGGGAAGTTGTTTGTTCCATCTAAATTATGTCACAAGGTGTTCGAGGAACATCACTGTACTGTTCTCGCAGGACACCCTGGGAGCAGATCCACTGTTGATCTCATATCTCGTAGATTCTGGTGGCCGAGGTTGCGTACGTGTGTTGAGGACTACGTGTCAGCCTGTAGTACTTGTGCACGTGCTAAGGTGACACATGTAGTGTCCCACTAGGTAAATGTAGGCACCATACAAGGGTCAATTGGGCCACGTTGTTCTCCACCTCATGTGGAACAGGGCCATTGTGTCTTATATGTCATTTTGATGCATAATGTCACTTTATTCATGTTATTTATGTGCATTTTCCCTGCTTTAAATGACTATCAGGCCTGTTAGGGTGTAATTCCTCCTCCAAGACAGTAGAGGGAGCTAGGGAACCACTAATATAAATAGTCAGGTCCTGTTCAGGGAAAGGGTGTGTAGAGTCAGAAGGGTGTGTGTACTTTAGCTAGGCAGCAGCTGAAGTGAGCTTCTGACATGCAGCTAGACAGCCCAGGCTTCTAGTTGTCACCAGGGGAAGAGTTACCTCCTGAGAAACCTGCAGTTCCTACAAAGTACAGTACAGAGCAGAGCAGAAGTGTTTCCAGCCAGACAAGAGAGCTGAAGGGCAGAAGAGTCTATTTAATGCAAGGAGATATATACCTGAGGAAGTTTCTTTACCAAGGATAAAGCCACCAATAGGGCATACGGGCCTTGGGATCAAGACAGACAGGAGTTCTGAGGAATAGTGCACAGGATTTCTGAGGAAAAGGTGCAGCCTGATCTGTCAGTGTGTTTAACCCTCTGAGTATCTGGCAAGAACATTGTTGCCTGCCATTATTGTAAAATCCTGCTTGAAACTGCTTCTGTCATATGAAACTGAACCTAAAGACCTGTATATAGTTAACTGTTCCAGTAAAGAAAGTTTTGGTTCACTGCAAACTGCGTTCCTCACTAATTACTGCTATCAATCGGTTTGCCACAGTTACCGGCACTGGCGTCATGAATCTTAAAGGGATCTTGCCACAGGCACATTAAACCTGCAACACCCATGGCACCTCACCTACCACCGGCCTGGTCCCTATACACTGAGAGTGCCCCAGAGGACTTCTGTGCCAGCCTCTCCATCACTGCTGTACGCCTGCCCAGGGTCATCCTATAAACTGTGAGTAACCAAGAGCAACCCTCGTTTGCCTAGTAACCGTGACCTCACTATCGCAATACCCTGCAGGGCTGCGTACTGCAACACATACTCGGCCTTCCGGGTCTTTACTTCCGCTGCCCATCCCGTCCAGACCATGGACTCATTTATCCATGGATTTTATCACAGATTTACCAAATTCTTCAGGGAAAAAGGGATTCTGGTTGTTGTTGATCGATTTAGTAAGATGGCGCACTTTATAGCATTACCAGGTCTTCCCAATGCTAAAACTCTTGCCCAGGTGTTTGCCGACAACATTGTGAAACTACATGGTATTCCCTCTGATGTGGTGTCTCATAGAAGGACTCAGTTTTTTTCCAAATTCTAAAAGGCTTTCTGTACTCGTCTGGGGGTACAATTGTCCTTCTCGTCGGCCTTTCATCCTCAGTCGAACAGACAGACCAAATGCACGAATCAAAATCTGGAGACTTATTTGAGATGTTTTGTCTCTGAGAACCAGGAGGAGTGGTCTTCGTTCTTGGCTTTGGTCGAATTTGCTATAAATAACTGTAGACAGGAGTCCACTGATAAGTCGTCGTTCTTTGCGGCATATGGTTTGGCACATTTTCTGGTACTGAGACTTCTGGTGTACCTGAAGCAGAAAGATTTTCCTCTTCTTTGTCATTTATCTGGAAAATTCTAAAATATCTGAAAAAGATGAGTGAGAAGTATAAACGTATGGCTGACAAGAGATGTATGAATGGTCCGGACCTGAGAGTGGGTAATTTTGTGTGGCTGTCCACAAGAAACATTAAGTTGAAAATACCTTCTTGGAAGTAGGGTCCAAGTTTTATTGGTTCATATAAGATCACTGCCGTTATTAACCCTGTAGCCTTTCGTCTTGAGCTTCCTGAAGATTCATAACGTGTTTCATAGGTTGTTGTTGAAGAGGTATGTTAAACCTGTTGTGCCGTCCTCCTTGCTCCCCGCTCCTGTCATGGTGGACGGTTATTTGGAATTTGAAATCGCCAAGATAATTGACTCCCGAGTTCTCCGTAGATGCCTTCAGTATCTCGTGCACTGGAGGGGCTACAGACCTGAGGAGAGGATGTGGGTCCCAGGGACCGACATTAATGCTAATCGTCTGGTGAGGGCCTATCAAAGAGCTCAACCGGAGAAAGTCGCTCCTGGGTGTCCAGAGGCCACCCATACAGGGAGTGCAGAATTATTAGGCAAGTTGTATTTTTGAGGATTAATTTTATTATTGAACAACAACCATGTTCTCAATGAACCCAAAAAACTCATTAATATCAAAGCTGAATATTTTTGGAAGTAGTTTTTAGTTTGTTTTTAGTTTTAGCTATTTTAGGGGGATATCTGTGTGTGCAGGTGACTATTACTGTGCATAATTATTAGGCAACTTAACAAAAAACAAATATATACCCATTTCAATTATTTATTTTTACCAGTGAAACCAATATAACATCTCAACATTCACAAATATACATTTCTGACATTCAAAAACAAAACAAAAACAAATCAGTGACCAATATAGCCACCTTTCTTTGCAAGGACACTCAAAAGCCTGCCATCCATGGATTCTGTCAGTGTTTTGATCTGTTCACCATCAACATTGCGTGCAGCAGCAACCACAGCCTCCCAGACACTGTTCAGAGAGGTGTACTGTTTTCCCTCCTTGTAAATCTCACATTTGATGATGGACCACAGGTTCTCAATGGGGTTCAGATCAGGTGAACAAGGAGGCCATGTCATTAGATTTTCTTCTTTTATACCCTTTCTTGCCAGCCACGATGTGGAGTACTTGGACGCGTGTGATGGAGCATTGTCCTGCATGAAAATCATGTTTTTCTTGAAGGATGCAGACTTCTTCCTGTACCACTGCTTGAAGAAGGTGTCTTCCAGAAACTGGCAGTAGGACTGGGAGTTGAGCTTGACTCCATCCTCAACCCGAAAAGGCCCCACAAGCTCATCTTTGATGATACCAGCCCAAACCAGTACTCCACCTCCACCTTGCTGGCGTCTGAGTCGGACTGGAGCTCTCTGCCCTTTACCAATCCAGCCACGGGCCCATCCATCTGGCCCATCAAGACTCACTCTCATTTCATCAGTCCATAAAACCTTAGAAAAATCAGTCTTGAGATATTTCTTGGCCCAGTCTTGACGTTTCAGCTTGTGTGTCTTGTTCAGTGGTGGTCGTCTTTCAGCCTTTCTTACCTTGGCCAAGTCTCTGAGTATTGCACACCTTGTGCTTTTGGGCACTCCAGTGATGTTGCAGCTCTGAAATATGGCCAAACTGGTGGCAAGTGGCATCTTGGCAGCTGCACGCTTGACTTTTCTCAGTTCATGGGCAGTTATTTTGCGCCTTGGTTTTTCCACACGCTTCTTGCGACCCTATTGACTATTTTGAATGAAACGCTTGATTGTTCGATGATCACGCTTCAGAAGCTTTGCAATTTTAAGAGTGCTGCATCCCTCTGCAAGATATCTCACTATTTTTGACTTTTCTGAGCCTGTCAAGTCCTTCTTTTGACCCATTTTGCCAAAGGAAAGGAAGTTGCCTACTAATTATGCACACCTAATATAGGGTGTTGATGTCATTAGACCACACCCCTTCTCATTACAGAGATGCACATCACCTAATATGCTTAATTGGTAGTAGGCTTTCGAGCCTATACAGCTTGGAGTAAGACAACATGCATAAAGAGGATGATGTGGTCAAAATACTCATTTGCCTAATAATTCTGCACTCCCTGTAGAAGGGGAGGGGGGGGGGACTGTCACTCCCAGGCTAGGTGTTAGAAGGTCAGAGAGGCTGTCTGCACATGAGGTCATCTGACAGCCTCTTTTAATTTCACTTTGTTGTTGATGGTAATGACCACACCTCTAGTCAGGTTCAGCATAGTGGTCATTACTATTTAAGTCTGGCTACTCCCTTCATTCCTTGCGGTGTATAGCTTCATTTTCAAGTGGAAGAGCTGGTGTGTGTTGTCTCCTCTGGTGTTCCTGCTCTTTCTTCTACTTCAGGAGTTAAGTGTCTCATTCCTTTGTATTTATTTTGTGTTGTTTCCCCTGCCTTCTGGTATTTGGTCTGAGTCAAGACCCCTGTCCCTTCTGCTTAAGGAACGGGTCATCTTTGGGCCCTATCACTACCTCAGGGCATTACAGGGTAAGTCAGGTTTTAGGTTCCAGTGAATGAACGGTCCTACCACTGAGGTTCGTTCATTCGGTTAGCAGTAGGGGCTAGGGTTAGGATTCATTAGGTGATGACCTTTTCCTCTCCCTAGCTTCTAGGCCAGATACCTCCCCCCCCCCCCACACTCTTGTGTTTGGTGTGGTATTCCCTCCCACACCTCGTCATGACAGGTATAGGCTGTATATAGGTATAGGCTGCATGTAGGTGTAGACTGTATATAGGTATAGGCTGTATATAGGTATAGGCTGTATATAGGTGTAGACTGTATATAGGTGTAGGCAGTGTATATGTGTAGACAGTATATAGGTGTAGACTGTATATAGGTATAGGCTGTACAGGGAGTGCAGAATTATTAGGCAAATTAGTATTTTGACCACATCATCCTCTTTATGCATGTTGTCTTACTCCAGCTCGAAAGCCTACTACCAATTAAGCATATTAGGTGATGTGCATCTCTGTAATGAGAAGGGGTGTGGTCTAATGACATCAACACCCTATATTAGGTGTGCATAATTATTAGGCAACTTCCTTTCCTTTGGCAAAATGGGTCAAAAGAAGGACTTGACAGGCTCAGAAAAGTCAAAAATAGTGAGATATCTTGCAGAGGGATGCAGCACTCTTAAAATAGCAAAGCTTCTGAAGCGTGATCATCGAACAATCAAGCGTTTCATAGTCAACAGGGTCGCAAGAAGCTTGTGGAAAAACCAAGGCGCAAAATAACTGCCCATGAACTGAGAAAAGTCAAGCGTGCAGCTGCCAAGATGCCACTTGCCACCAGTTTGGCCATATTTCAGAGCTGCAACATCACTGGAGTGCCCAAAAGCACAAGGTGTGCAATACTCAGAGACTTGGCCAAGGTAAGAAAGGCTGAAAGACGACCACCACTGAACAAGACACACAAGCTGAAACGTCAAGACTGGGCCAAGAAATATCTCAAGACTGATTTTTCTAAGGTTTTATGGACTGATGAAATGAGAGTGAGTCTTGATGGGCCAGATGGATGGGCCCGTGGCTGGATTGGTAAAGGGCAGAGAGCTCTAGTCCGACTCAGACGCCAGCAAGGTGGAGGTGGAGTACTGGTTTGGGCTGGTATCATCAAAGATGAGCTTGTGGGGCCTTTTCGGGTTGAGGATGGAGTCAAGCTCAACTCCCAGTCCTACTGCCAGTTTCTGGAAGACACCTTCTTCAAGCAGTGGTACAGGAAGAAGTCTGCATCCTTCAAGAAAAACATGATTTTCATGCAGGACAATGCTCCATCACACGCGTCCAAGTACTCCACAGCGTGGCTGGCAAGAAAGGGTATAAAAGAAGAAAATCTAATGACATGGCCTCCTTGTTCACCTGATCTGAACCCCATTGAGAACCTGTGGTCCATCATCAAATGTGAGATTTACAAGGAGGGAAAACAGTACACCTCTCTGAACAGTGTCTGGGAGGCTGTGGTTGCTGCTGCACGCAATGTTGATGGTGAACAGATCAAAACACTGACAGAATCCATGGATGGCAGGCTTTTGAGTGTCCTTGCAAAGAAAGGTGGCTATATTGGTCACTGATTTGTTTTTGTTTTGTTTTTGAATGTCAGAAATGTATATTTGTGAATGTTGAGATGTTATATTGGTTTCACTGGTAAAAATAAATAATTGAAATGGGTATATATTTGTTTTTTGTTAAGTTGCCTAATAATTATGCACAGTAATAGTCACCTGCACACACAGATATCCCCCTAAAATAGCTAAAACTAAAAACAAACTAAAAACTACTTCCAAAAATATTCAGCTTTGATATTAATGAGTTTTTTGGGTTCATTGAGAACATGGTTGTTGTTCAATAATAAAATTAATCCTCAAAAATACAACTTGCCTAATAATTCTGCACTCCCTGTATATAGGTGTAGACTGTATATATGTATAGATGCTATATAGGTGTAGAATGTATATAGGTATAGGCTGTATATAGGTATAGACCATATATGGGTATAGATTGTATATAGGTGTAGACTGTATATAGGTATAGGCTGAATATATATAGATACTATATAGGTGTAGACTGTATATAGGTATAGGCTGTATATAGGTGTAGGTTATATATAGGCATAGACTGTATATAGCTATAGAATATATATAGGTATAGGCTGTATATACAGTACAGACCAAAAGTTTGGACACACCTTCTCATTCAAAGAGTTTTCTTTATTTTCATGACTATGAAGGCATCAAAACTAGGGATCGGGTTCGGTGTTCGGCGCTTTCTTGGCGCTTTTTGAAATGCTGCAAAGCAGCCAATCAACAAGCGTCATACTACTTGCCCCAAGAGGCCATCACAGCCATGCCTACTATTGGCATGGCTGTGATTGGCCAGTGCAGCATGTGACCCAGCCTCTATATAAGCTTGGGTCACGTAGCGCTGCACGTCACTCTGCTGATACAAGTGTAGGGAGAGGTTGCAGCTGCGACGTTAGGGCGAGATTAGGCAGTGATTAACTCCTCCAAAAGACTTCATTCAGTGATCGATCTACAGCTGTGGATCATTGAACTGCTGCTATTCAATTGCTCAGTGTTTTTAGGGTGCCCAGAGCGTTTTTCAGTCACTTTTTTCTGGGGTGATCGGCGGCCATTTTGTGGCTTGCTTGTGCGCAGCACAAGCTGCCACCAAGTACATTTAACCATCAATAGTGTGGTTATTATTTTCTATATCCTACATCAGGGTCAAGCTTTCATCAAGTGCATTTAACCATCAATAGTGTGGTTATTTTTTGGCCATATACTACATCAGGGGCAAGCTGACCTTGTCACCCAAGTGCATTTAACCATCAATAGTGTGGTTATTTTTTGCTATATCCTACATCAGGGTCAAGCTTTCATCAAGTGCATTTAACCATCAATAGTGTGGTTATTTTTTGGCCATATACTATATCAGGGGCAAGTTGAGCCTGTCACAAAGTGCATTTAACCATCAATAGTGTGTTTTTTTTTGGCCATATACTACATCAGGGGCAAGTTGAGCCTGTCACCCAGCGCCTAAAAAATAGGCCTCACATTTATATTAATCCAAATCTGTCATTACTGCTTTAGCTGGTCAAGTTATTTTTAGTGACCGTCAAAGCACAGTTTTTGTTCTGGGTTGAAAAACAATTCCCAAATTTGCAATTCTCAAAATTAGTGGTTTCTGCTGTATCAGGCCTACTTTAAATCTATCCCTAAAAGGGTATATTAGATTCAAGGTGCTGATAGGGTAATTCTCAAAAACTTAACACACACGCTACAGTGCAGATCCAAGTCTAATTCTGTGATTAAACGTATACCTGTCACCCAGCGCCTAAAAAATAGGCCTCACATTTATATTCATCAAAATCTGTACTGTTTTAGCTGGTCAAATTATTTTTAGTGACCGTCAAAGCACAGTTTTTGTTCTGGGTTGAAAAACAATTCCCAAATTTGCAATTCTCAAAATTAGTGGTTTCTGCTGTATCAGGCCTACTTTAAATCTATCCCTAAAAGGGTATATTAGATTCAAGGTGCTGATAGGGTAATTCTCAAGAACTTCACACACACGCTACAGTGCAGATCCAAGTCTAATTCTGTGATTAAACGTATACCTGTCACCCAGTGCCTAAATAATAGGCCTCACATTTATATTCATCCAAATCTGTACTGTTTTAGCTGGTCAAGTTAGTTTTACTGTCCGTCAAAGCACAGTTTTTGTTCTGGGTTGAAAAACAATTCCCAAATTTGCAATTCTCAAAATTAGTGGTTTCTGCTGTATCAGGCCTACTTTAAATCTATCCTTAAAAGGGTATATTAGATTCAAGGTGCTGATAGGGTAATTCTCAAAATCTTAATACACACGCTACAGTGCAGATCCAAGTCTAATTCTGTGATTAAACGTATACCTGTCACCCAGTGCCTAAATAATAGGCCTCACATTTATATTCATCCAAATCTGTACTGTTTTAGCTGGTCAAGTTAGTTTTACTGTCCGTCAAAGCACAGTTTTTGTTCTGGGTTGAAAAACAATTCCCAAATTTGCAATTCTCAAAATTAGTGGTTTCTGCTGTATCAGGCCTACTTTAAATCTATCCCTAAAAGGGTATATTAGATTCAAGGTGCTGATAGGGTAATTCTCAAAAACTTAACACACACGCTACAGTGCAGATCCAAGTCTAATTCTGTGATTAAACGTATACCTGTCACCCAGCGCCTAAAAAATAGGCCTCACATTTATATTAATCCAAATCTGTCATTACTGCTTTAGCTGGTCAAGTTATTTTTAGTGACCGTCAAAGCACAGTTTTTGTTCTGGGTTGAAAAACAATTCCCAAATTTGCAATTCTCAAAATTAGTGGTTTCTGCTGTATCAGGCCTACTTTAAATCTATCCCTAAAATGGTATATTAGATTCAAGGTGCTGATAGGGTAATTCTCAAAAACTTAACACACACGCTACAGTGCAGATCCAAGTCTAATTCTGTGATTAAACGTATACCTGTCACCCAGTGCCTAAATAATAAGGCCTCAAATTTATATTCAGCTAAATCTGTCATTACTGGTGTGCGTGTATTAGTGTAATACGGTACCTAAATAGATAGCCAGATAGACTTAGTGTTAGGTGTCTGTAAAAAAAAGGCCTGAATTTTAATTCAATACATTGGCCCGAATAATATTTTTCTTATTGTGGTGAACGGTAACAATGAGGAAAACATCTAGTAAGGGACGCGGACGCGGACATGGTCGTGGTGGTGTTAGTGGACCCTCTGGTGCTGGGAGAGGACGTGGCCGTTCTGCCACAGCCACACGTCCTAGTGAACCAACTACCTCAGGTCCCAGTAGCCAGCAGAATTTACAGCGATATTTGGTGGGGCCCAATGCCGTTCTAAGGATGGTAAGGCCTGAGCAGGTACAGGCATTAGTCAATTGGGTGGCCGACAGTGGATCCAGCACGTTCACATTATCTCCCACCCAGTCTTCTGCAGAAAGCGCACAGATGGCGCATGAAAACCAAGCCCATCAGTCTGTCACATCACCCCCCATGCATATCAGGGAAACTGTCTGAGCCTCAAGTTATGCAGCAGTCTCTTATGCTGTTTGAAGACTCTGCTGCCAGGGTTTCCCAAGGGCATCCACCTAGCCCTTCCCCAGGGGTGGAAGAGATAGAATGCACTAACGCACAACCACTTATGTTTCCTGATGATGAGGACATGGGAATACCACCTCAGCACGTCTCTGATGATGACGAAACACAGGTGCCAACTGCTGCGTCTTTCTGCAGTGTGCAGACTGAACAGGAGGTCAGGGATCAAGACTGGGTGGAAGACGATTCAGGGGACGATGAGGTCCTAGACCCCACATGGAATGAAGGTCGTGCCACTGACTTTCACAGTTCGGAGGAAGAGGCAGTGGTGAGACCGAGCCAACAGCGTAGCAAAAGACAAAGAGGGAGCAGTGGGCAAAAGCAGAACACCCGCCGCCAAGAGACTCTGCCTGCTACTGACCGCCGCCATCTGGGACCGAGCACCCCAAAGGCAGCTTCAAGGAGTTCCCTGGCATGGCACTTCTTCAAACAATGTGCTGACGACAAGACCCGAGTGGTTTGCACGCTGTGCCATCAGAGCCTGAAGCGAGGCATTAACGTTCTGAACCTTAGCACAACCTGCATGACCAGGCACCTGCATGCAAAGCATGAACTGCAGTGGAGTAAACACCTTAAAAACAAGGAAGTCACTCAGGCTCCCCCTGCTACCTCTTCTGCTGCTGCCGCCTCGGCCTCTTCTGTTGCTGCCGCCGCCTCGGCCTCTTCCTCCGCCTCTGGAGGAACGTTGGCACCTGCCGCCCAGCAAACATGGGATGTACCACCAACACCACCACCTGCGTCACCAAGCATCTCAACCATGTCACACGGCAGCGTTCAGCTCTCCATCTCACAAACATTTGAGAGAAAGCGTAAATTCCCACCTAGCCACCCTCGATCCCTGGCCCTGAATGCCAGCATTTCTAAACTACTGGCCTATGAAATGCTGTCATTTAGGCTGGTGGAGACAGACAGCTTCAAACAGCTCATGTCGCTTGCTGTCCCACAGTATGTTGTTCCCAGCCGGCACTACTTCTCTAGGAGAGCCGTGCCTTCCTTGCACAACCAAGTATCCGATAAAATCAAGTGTGCACTGCGCAACGCCATCTGTGGCAAAGTCCACCTAACCACAGATACGTGGACCAGTAAGCACGGCCAGGGACGCTATATCTCCCTAACTGCACACTGGGTAAATGTAGTGACGGCTGGGCCCCAGGCGGAGAGCTGTTTGGCGCACGTCCTTCCGCCGCCAAGGATCGCAGGGCAACATTCTTTGCCTCCTGTCTCCTCCTACTCAGCTTCCTCCTCCTCTTCTTCCACCTGCTCATCCAGTCAGCCACACACCTTCACCACCAACTTCAGCACAGCCCGGGGTAAACGTCAGCAGGCCGTTCTGAAACTCATATGTTTGGGGGACAGGCCCCACACCGCACAGGAGTTGTGGCGGGGTATAGAACAACAGACCGACAAGTGGTTGCTGCCGGTGAGCCTCAAGCCCGGCCTGGTGGTGTGCGATAATGGGTGAAATCTTGTTGCAGCTCTGGGACTAGCCGGTTTGACGCACATCCCTTGCCTGGCGCATGTGCTGAATTTGGTGGTGCAGAAGTTCATTCACAACTACCCCGACATGTCAGAGCTGCTGCATAAAGTGCGGGCCGTCTGTTCGCGCTTCCGGCGTTCACACCCTGCCGCTGCTCGCCTGCCTGCGCTACAGCATAACTTCGGCCTTCCAGCTCACCGCCTCATATGCGACGTGCCCACCAGGTGGAACTCCACCTTGCACATGCTGGACAGACTGTGCGAGCAGCAGCAGGCCATAGTGGAGTTTCAGCTGCAGCACGCACGGGTCAGTCGCACTGCGGATCAGCCCCACTTCACCACCAATGACTGGGCCTCCATGCGAGACCTGTGTGCCCTGTTGCGCTGTTTTGAGTACTCCACCAACATGGCCAGTGGCGATGACACCGTTATCAGCGTTACAATACTACTTCTATGTCTCCTTGAGAAAACACTTAGGGCGATGATGGAAGAGGAGGTGGCCCAGGAGGAGGAGGAGGAAGAGGGGTCATTTTTAGCACTTTCAGGCCAGTCTCTTCGAAGTGACTCAGAGGGAGTTTTTTTGCAACAGCAGAGGCCAGGTACAAATGTGGCCAGACAGGGCCCACTACTGGAGGACGAGGAGGACGAGGATGAGGAGGAGGTGGAGGAGGATGAGGATGAAGCAGGTTCACAGCGGGCTGGCACCCAACGCAGCTCGGGCCCATCACTGGTGCGTGGCTGGGGGAAACACAGGACGATGACGATACGCCTCCCACAGAGGACAGCTTGTCCTTACCTCTGGGCAGCCTGGCACACATGAGCGACTACATGCTGCAGTGCCTGCGCAACGACAGCAGAGTTGCCCACATTTTAACGTGTGCGGACTACTGGGTTGCCACCCTGCTGGATCCCCGGTACAAAGACAATGTGCCCACCTTACTTCATGCACTGGAGCGTGATAGTAAGATGCGTGAGTACAAGCGCACGTTGGTAGACGCGCTACTGAGAGCATTCCCAAATGTCACAGGGGAACAAGTGGAAGCCCAAGGCGAAGGCAGAGGAGGAGCAAGAGGTCGCCAACGCAGCTGTGTCACGGCCAGCTCCTCTGAGGGCAGGGTTAGCATGGCAGAGATGTGGAAAAGTTTTGTCACCATGCCACAGCTAACTGCACCACCACCTGATACGGAACGTGTTAGCAGGAGGCAACATTTCAATAACATGGTGGAACAGTACCTGTGCACACCCCTCCACGTACTGACTGATGGTTCGGCCCCATTCAACTTCTGGGTCTCCAAATTGTCCACGTGGCCAGAGCTAGCCTTTTATGCCTTGGAGGTGCTGGCCTGCCCGGCGGCCAGCGTTTTGTCTGAACGTGTATTCAGCACGGCAGGGGGCGTCATTACAGACAAACGCAGCCGCCTGTCTACAGCCAATGTGGACAAGCTGACGTTCATAAAAATGAACCAGGCATGGATCCCACAGGACCTGTCCATCCCTTGTGCAGATTAGACATTAACTACCTCCCCTTAACAATATATTATTGTACTCCAGGGCACTTCCTCATTCAATCCTATTTTTATTTTCATTTTACCATTATATTGCGGGGCAACCCAAAGTTGAATGAACCTCTCCTCTGTCTGGGTGCCAGGGCCTAAAAATATCTGACAGTGGCCAGTTCCAGTGGTGAGTGACATGAAGCCTGATTCTCTGCTATGACATGAAGACTGATTCTCTGCTGACATGAAGCCTGAATCTCTGTTATGGGACCTCTCTCCTCTGCCTGGGTGCCGGGGCCTAAAAATATGTAACAGTGGCCTGTTCCAGTGGTGGGTGACGTGAAGCCTGATTCTCTGCTATGACATGAAGACTGATTCTCTGCTGACATGAAGCCTGAATCTCTGTTATGGGACCTCTCTCCTCTGCCTGGTTGCCAGGGCCTAAATATGTGACAGTGGCCTGTTCCAGTGGTGGGTGACGTGAAGCCTGATTCTCTGCTATGACATGAAGACTGATTCTCTGCTGACATGAAGCCTGAATCTCTGTTATGGGACCTCTCTCCTCTGCCTGGGTGCCTGGGCCTAAATATGTGACAGTGGCCTGTTCCAGTGGTGGGTGACATGAAGCCTGATTCTCTGCTATGACATGAAGACTGATTCTCTGCTGACATGAAGCCTGAATCTCTGTTATGGGACCTCTCTCCTCTGCCTGGGTGCCGGGGCCTAAAAATATGTAACAGTGGCCTGTTCCAGTGGTGGGTGACGTGAAGCCTGATTCTCTGCTATGACATGAAGACTGATTCTCTGCTGACATGAAGCCTGAATCTCTGTTATGGGACCTCTCTCCTCTGCCTGGTTGCCAGGGCCTAAATATGTGACAGTGGCCTGTTCCAGTGGTGGGTGACGTGAAGCCTGATTCTCTGCTATGACATGAAGACTGATTCTCTGCTGACATGAAGCCTGAATCTCTGTTATGGGACCTCTCTCCTCTGCCTGGGTGCCTGGGCCTAAATATGTGACAGTGGCCTGTTCCAATGGTGGGTGACGTGAAGCCTGATTCTCTGCTATGACATGAAGACTGATTCTCTGCTGACATGAAGCCTGAATCTCTGTTATGGGACCTCTATCCTTTGCCTGGTTGCCAGGGCCTAAATATGTGACAGTGGCCTGTTTCAGTGGTGGGTGACGTGAAGCCTGATTCTCTGCTATGACATGAAGACTGATTCTCTGCTGACATGAAGCCTGAATCTCTGTTATGGGACCACTCTCCTCTGCTTGGGTGCCTGGGCCTAAAAATATCTGACAGTCGCCTGTTCCAGTGGTGGGTGACGTGAAGCCTGATTCTCTGCTATGACATGAAGACTGATTCTCTGCTGACATGAAGCCTGAATCTCTGTTATGGGACCTCTCTCCTCTGCCTGGGTGCCGGGGCCTAAAAATATGTGACAGTGGCCTGTTCCAGTGGTGGGTGACGTGAAGCCTGATTCTCTGCTATGACATGAAGACTGATTCTCTGCTGACATGAAGCCTGAATCTCTGTTATGGGACCTCTCTCCTCTGCCTGGTTGCCAGGGCCTAAATATGTGACAGTGGCCTGTTCCAGTGGTGGGTGACGTGAAGCCTGATTCTCTGCTATGACATGAAGACTGATTCTCTGCTGACATGAAGCCTGAATCTCTGTTATGGGACCTCTCTCCTCTGCCTGGGTGCCTGGGCCTAAATATGTGACAGTGGCCTGTTCCAGTGGTGGGTGACGTGAAGCCTGATTCTCTGCTATGACATGAAGACTGATTCTCTGCTGACATGAAGCCTGAATCTCTGTTATGGGACCTCTCTCCTCTGCCTGGGTGCCTGGGCCTAAAAATATCTGACAGTCGCCTGTTCCAGTGGTGGGTGACGTGAAGCCTGATTCTCTGCTATGACATGAAGACTAATTCTCTGCTGACATGAAGCCTGAATCTCTGTTATGGGACCTCTCTCCTCTGCCTGGTTGCCAGGGCCTAAATATGTGACAGTGGCCTGTTCCAGTGGTGGGTGACGTGAAGCCTGATTCTCTGCTATGACATGAAGACTGATTCTCTGCTGACATGAAGCCTGAATCTCTGTTATTGGACCTCTCTCCTCTGCCTGGGTGCCGGGGCCTAAAAATATGTGACAGTGGCCTGTTCCAGTGGTGGGTGACGTGAAGCCTGATTCTCTGCTATGACATGAAGACTGATTCTCTGCTGACATGAAGCCTGAATCTCTGTTACGGGACCTCTCTCCTCTGCCTGGGTGCTTGGGCCTAAATATCTGACAATGGACTGTTCCAGTGTTGGGTGACGTAAAGCCTGATTCTCTGCTAGGACATGCAGACTGATTCTCTGCTGACATGAAGCCAGATTCTCTGTTACGGGACCTCTCTCCTCTGCCTGGGTGCCTGGGCCTAAATATCTGACAATGGACTGTTCCAGTGTTGGGTGACGTAAAGCATGATTCTCTGCTAGGACATGCAGACTGATTCTCTGCTGACATGAAGCCAGATTCTCTGTTACGGGACCTCTCTCCTCTGCCTGGGTGCCGGGGCCTAAATATATGACAATGGACTGTTACAGTGGTGGGTGACGTGAAGCCAGATTCTCTGCTATGGCATGAAGAGACTGATTCTCTGCTGACGTGAAGCCAGATTCTCTGCTATGGGACCTCTCTCCAATTGATATTGGTTAATTTTTATTTATTTTATTTTTATTTTAATTCATTTCCCTATCCACATTTGTTTACAGGGGATTTACCTACATGTTGCTGCCTTTTGCAGCCCTCTAGCTCTTTCCTGGGCTGTTTTACAGCCTTTTTAGTGCCGAAAAGTTCGGGTCCCCATTGACTTCAATGGGGTTCGGGTTCGGGACGAAGTTCAGGTCGGGTTCGGATCTCGAACCCGAACATTTCCGGGAAGTTCGTCCGAACTTCTCGAACCCGAACATCCAGATGTTCGCTCAACTCTAATCAAAACTATGAATTAACACATGTGGAATTATATACATAACAAACAAGTGTGAAACAATTGAAAATATGTCATATTCTAGGTTCTTCAAAGTAGCCACCTTTTGCTTTGATCACTGCTTTGCACACTCTTGGCATTCTCTTGATGAGCTTCAAGAGGTAGTCCCCTGAAATGGTCTTCCAACAGTCTTGAAGGAGTTCCCAGAGATGCTTAGCACTTGTTGGCCCTTTTGCCTTCACTCTGCGGTCCAGCTCACCCCAAACCATCTCGATTGGGTTCAGGTCCGGTGACTGTGGAGGCCAGGTCATCTGGCGCAGCACCCCATCACTCTCCTTCATGGTCAAATAGCCCTTACTTTCAAAGTTTTCCCAATTTTTCGGCTGAATGACTGACCTTCATTTCTTAAAGTAATGATGGCCACTCGTTTTCCTTTACTTAGCTGCTTTTTTCTTGCCATAATACAAATTCTAACAGTCTATTCAGTAGCACTATCAGCTGTGTATCCACCTGACTTCTCCTCAAAGCAACTGATGGTCCCAACCCCATTTATAAGGCAATAAATCCCACTTATTAAACCTGACAGGGCACACCTGTGAAGTGAAAACCATTTCAGGGGACTACCTCTTGAAGCTCATTAAGAGAATGCCAAGAGTGTGCAAAGCAGTAATCAAAGCAAAAGGTGGCTACTTTGAAGAACCTAGAATATTACATATTTTCAGTTGTTTCACACTTGTTTGTTATGTATATAATTCCACATGTGTTAATTCATAGTTTTGATGTCTTCAGTGTGAATCTACAATTTTCATAGTCATGAAAATAAAGAAAACTCTTTGAATGAGAAGGTGTGTCCAAACGTTTGGTCTGTACTGTATGTATATAGGTATAGACCGTGTATAGGTATAAGCTGTGTATAGGTATAGGCTGGAAATTGGCAGATGACTGACATTTTATGACATGAGAAGAATAAAAAGTTTTACTTTCTATGGTAAGCAGAGTAACTGTTTTATCTTTTCTTACTTAGTACGCTAGATTTGATGTTTGGCCAATGTGTCGACGATGATCTCTTGTTTGATTGTCCTATCGCCCACCTTTGACTAAGCATTGCCCATCTCTAAGCCGACCCCAATCCGCAGCAGCCAAGGCTTAGAGGGAACACTATGTGGTACCAGAGGTCTATTGGAGCACATGAGCCAACCTCACCAGATCCTTTAAGAAAATACAATTGGCCAGCATTCCCAGTCAGAACAAGTTTGTCCTTTTCTTGGTCCTCTTTGTGGCAGCCTACCCACATCCCCAAGCAGTACAGTATCTTTGTCATCATCATCACCTTCTTATCCTGTTAAGACTTCACCTTTTTCTCAGCTTCACCATGAGATATTTAAAATTGGGACTTTTGACTATGAAAAACTTTTCTCCACCAGCAATCAGCATGTCTGCAAGCTGAACCCCCACCTGGCCATATTTCTAGCAGTGCAGTCACTGTACTAACATTGTAGTTGAGCCTTAAAATCTCACATGGCAGAGAATGTGGGCCACTCCTTGCAATTCTCACTGTGCATCAAGCTGCAATTCATGGCAAACACCTGGAGCAGCTGTTACGGACAGGGACAATACATGTTTTTCATGGCCTACTGGGAAAATGTTTTTTGTGGCAGTGGAGAGGCAGCACCCCAGCAACATATCCAGGTCTTTTTGACCCCCTACCATTATAACATGGGACTGGCTCCCACTGCAGGCACTTATGTATCTCCTTCATCTCCTACTCCATAGACACAGTCCCTTCCCCCAACAGCAGTAGGGAACAGCATCGCTCACACTACCCATCCTTCCTATCACATGTGTAAAGTCAAGCGTTGCCATTAGAGATGAGTGAATTAAAAAAAAAATGGATTCGCCAATTGTTTTTGGGGGAAAAACGGCTATTTCCTGGCTGGGGAGAGCCTTTATAGTGGTGTAGAACACTGTGCCTTGCAGTAATACGCATAGGGACTCTGCTTTGGTAGTGAAATAATACTGTGAGTCCGTATGACATGTAGATGACAGGCGTCACTCTTAGAATCACTGCACACTTCACTTATTTGGGCAGTCACAGGGCCAAAACTGACCAAATAACTCAAGTATGAACTCAGCCTTAAGGTCGATGTTAGCACCAAGAAGAAGCGCACTCCTTTTACACTGTCGTCAGCTGATTCCATATTGATGTCTACAGAAGGGGAGGGTGGGAACAGCATGAGAAGTCCACAGAGTGGCCGTATGACAGTGGTGAGGTGGAAGAAGCATCAGGAAACCACACAGTGTCCCAATGACAGAGTCTGGAGGTGGCGGCAGCATCAGGAAGAGGCCACAGAGTGGCGCAATGACAGAGTGTGGAGGTGGCAGCAGCATGAGGAGGCCACAGAGTAGCATGACGACGAGAGATTGTGGAGGTGGCAGCAGCATGAGGAGGCCACAGAGTGGCACGACAATGAGAGATAGTGGAGGTGGCAGCAGCATGAGAAGGCCACAGAGTAGCACGATGACGAGAGATTGTGGAGGTAGTAGCAGCATGAGGAGGCCACAGAGCGGGGCGACGACAAAGTGTGGAGGTGTCAGCAGCATGAGAAGGCCAGAGTAGCACGACGACGAGAGATTGTGGAGGTGTCATCAGCATGAGGAGGCCACAGAGTAGCACAACAACGAGAGATTGTGGAGATGGAAGCAGCAGCAAGAGGCCACAGAGTAGCACAATGACGAGAGATTTTGGAGGTGGCAGCAGCATGAGGAGGCCACAGAGTGGCACGACGACGAGAGATTGTGGAGGTGTCAGCAGCATGAGGAGGCCACAGAGTAGAAAAACGACAAGAGATTGTGGAGGTGGCAGCAGCATGAGGAGGCCACAGAGTGGCATGACGGCGAGAGATTGTGGAGGTGGCAGCAACATGAGGAGGCCACAGAGTAGCACAACAATGAGAGATTGTGGAGGTGGCAGCAACATGAGGAGGCCACAGAGTAGCACGACGACGAGAGATTGTGGAGGTGGCAGCGGCATGAGGAGGCAACAGAGTGGCACTACGACGAGAGATTGTGGAGGTGGCAGCAGCATGAGGAGTGCACCTTGGCTCAGCACAATGTAATAATACATGTTCTACGTTACAAAAGTCTTGGCAAATTGATTGTCCGGGAATTTCCATCTAAGATTGGGATAATATATTGGCAAATTTAAGTTTAGTTTCTTATAATTTTAGTCAAGTTTTAGTTCCATTTAATATTAAATATTTAATAAATTGAATTAAAAAAATTCAGTGTTGCCTAAGACAGGAGAGAGTCCTTGTAAAGAATTATCTGTGGTTAACCCGCACCTGAAGGCCTTTATGGGGGCAGTGGACAACAGTTTTTTTTACTTTCCACGATTACTCAATAAAGTATTGCCTAAAACAGGAGAGAATTGGCCAGTCTTCTGGTTATTCGAGAACGTGGTTGCGATGGAGAAAGCATTCCAAAAAACTATTTCTCTCCACCTGGAGACGAATCCTGTCAAGATTGATGCAAGTGCGGTATCAGCTGTTCATCAAGCCCGATACTTCTGGGGGAACCTGCCTGGCATGAACAGGCCTCTAGTAGCTACAGGCAATGAGAAGACAAAGCTTCAAGATTGCTTGGAGTCCGGAAGAGTCACGAAGTTTATCAAGATTCAAACCATAACTACCAGCCCCTGGCCTCTTCGTCAGGGAAAACATCACAAGTTCCCAGTCATCATGGAAAAAGCTTAGAATCAACATTGAAAAATATATGGGATCAGAGGTGTGTGTGGACACCATCACGATAGGATGGGTTTGCCATCCAGGGCAGATTGTATATGTAGGCGACATACAGAATATAACCAGGAAACAGATTGAAGAATGGGGCCAATTCGTTCTGATAATTGGCGGCAGTCCTTGTAATGAATTATCTGTGGTTAACCCGCACCGGAAAGGCCTTTATGAGGGCAGTGGACAACTGTTTTTTGACTTTCCATAATTACTCAATAAAGTGTTGCCTAAGACAGGAGAGAATCGGCCAGTCTTCTTGTTATTCGAGAACATGGTTGCGATGGAGAAAGCATTCCAAAAAACTATTTATCTCCACCTGGAGACGAATCCTGTCAAGATTGATTCAAATGCAGTATCAGCTGCTCATCGAGCCAGATACTTCTGGGGTAACCTGCCTGGCATGAACAGGCCTCTAGTATCTACAGACAATGAGAAGGCAAAGATTGCTTGGAGCCCGGAAGAGTCGCGAAGTTCATCAAGATTCAAAACATAACTACCAGCCCCTGGTCTCCTTGTCAGGGAAAACATCACAAGTTCCCAGTCATCATGGATGGGAAGGAGGGCATCTTGTGGTGCACGGAGATGGAGAGGGTCTTTGGATTCCCCCCGCACTATACAGACGTCTCAGAAATGAACAGCTGCTCCCGACAGAAGCTCCTGGGAAGGTCATGGAGCGCCACGGTAATCCGGCATCTATTCGCCCCGCTGAAGCATTATTTTTAAAGTGACTGCCGGACCCCTGCCAGCTCCTGCAGCCGCCCGATCAGCGCGCATGTACGGCGCTGGGCGTTAAGTCACATCCGGTTGTGCCGTACATATCCTGGCAATACACTGATGCCAGTTATAGGTTTTCCCTTGCTGTGCTCCTGTTGCTATTGTGCGTTTCTTAGATGGTTGCTATTGGATATGACTTTGGCTTGCCTCTGACCTCTCTCTGCCTAGTGATTTTGTACCCTGTTTCCCATCCGGTTTTGACCCTTGGTTATTTTTTACTTCTCTCCGTTCTGTGCTTTGGTACCGTATTGACTTCCTGGCTTTAATTTATTTCTGTACAACCTTTTTCTGTCTGTTTGTCGGTTTTGGGTTCCGGCTGTGTGAACAGGTTCCTGCAGTTTTTACCGTGGGTGCTTGGTTTGTCTCCCTACACTTACTATTATAGGGACGGTCAACCAGTTGCAGACTTGCTGCTTAGGGCTTGGTCTGCAACTAGGCAGGGACAGCCGGTTGGGTTCACCGTGTGAGTCTGTTTCCCTGTCTACGGTTGTGACAATCATGTTGCACATATATAGGAGTTTTGATGCCCTGGTAGTCTATGCTTGATCCATGGATCTAAGATTTAAAAGAAGTGATCAGGGTTCCCTTACCAGTGTATATCTAGGCAGATCAGCAACAATTAGTTGTGCCCTATAGGCAGATAACATCAAAAGTCTGTGAGGTTTCCTGCTATATTTAGTGGGAATGAACTTTAATACAAGCCCTAACAGACTAACTGTAGAAGAGCAAACCCATAGGAGTCTAGTTTTCTTGTTAAAGGGAGTCTGCCACCTCTTTTTCACCAATATATCTAAAAGCACTGTACCACAGAAGATTGCATACACATCTTAAGCATAATTGTGTGCACTTTGTGTCTGTAATCCACGTCCAGGAAAAACATTTTTATTCTGCTGGAAAACAGCTCCTAAGTGCCCAGCTCTGCTGCTCCAAGTGCCCAAAGCAAACCAGACTGAAGAGGAGAGGAATGCTTTAGCTGCTCATATCTTAGGATTGGTAGCCAGTCACTAGAAATATGAAAGCTGGCATTCTAGCCTTTCAAACTATACCAGAACCGTAGCCTTGTATCCACTGTATCAGAAGATATAGCCATTAGAAATCAAGACAGGAGTAAAGCTGTTTTTACTTTCACTTTCAGTTGGGCACTTGGGCGCTGTTATTCAGCAGAATAAAAGTGCTTTTCCTGGACATGGAATACAGACACATAGTACACAGGTATGCTTGGGATGTGTATGCAATCTTTTATGGGGCAGTTTTGTTAGTTATATTGGTGGAAATGAGATGACAGACTCCCTTTAAAGTTATCAATGTCTAAACAATACTGGTTTTAATGGAGCAAACCCGTACCGTATGTATGAACTTACAAACCACTGTAGCTTTTGTTGAAATTCTGCACCATATTCTACAGGGTGGGCCATTTATATGGATACACCTTAATAAAATGGGAATGGTTGGTGATATTAACTTCCTGTTTGTGGCACATTAGTATGTGAGGGGGGAAACTTTTCAAGATGGGTGGTGACCATGGCGGCCATTTTGAAGTCAGCCATTTTGAATCCAACTTTAGTTTTTTCAATAGGAAGAGGGTCATGTGACACATCAAACTTATTGGGAATTTCACAAGAAAAACAATTGTGTGCTTGGTTTTAACGTAACTTTATTCTTTCATGAGTTATTTACAAGTTTCTGACCACTTATAAAATGTGTTCAATGTGCTGCCCATTGTGTTGGATTGTCAATGCAACCCTCTTCTTCCACTCTTCACACACTGATAGCAACACCGCAGGAGAAATTCTACCACAGGCTTCCAGTATCCGTAGTTTCAAGTGCTGCACATCTCGTATCATCTGAAGGCAATCGTCTATGCTGTGAAGATACGAGATGTGCAGCACCTGAAACTACGTATACTGGAAGCCTGAGCTAGCATTTATCCTGCGGTGTTGCTATCAGTGTGTGAAGAGTGTGAGAAGAGGGTTGCATTGACAATCCAACACAATGGGCAGCACATTGAACACATTTTATAAGTGGTCAGAAACTTGTAAATAACTCATGAAAGAATAAAGTTACGTTAAAACCAAGCACACCATTGTTTTTTCTTGTGAAATTCCCAATAAGTTTGATGTGTCACATGACCCTCTTCCTATTGAAAAAACAAAAGTTGGATTCAAAATGGCCGACTTCAAAATGGCCGCCATGGTCACCACCCATCTTGAAAAGTTTCCCCCCTCACATATCCTAATGTGCCACAAACAGGAAGTTAATATCACCAACCATTCCCATTTTATTAAGGTGTATCCATATAAATGGCCCACCCTGTATATTTTGTATAGTATGCCCCCTTGTTTGTCTAGTCTTTTGTGCTGTCCACACAGAGGTCCTGTCCATAAAATGGCCGCTGATGGAAGGTCATGTGACCAAATCACCTCCATGTGATGACTCCTCTGTTCAAATACACTGCACCTGCTATCCGCAGTTGTACTGTTGAGAGCTTAGTGCAGGCGCAGTGTATTTGATTGCAGGAGAAATCACATGAAGGTGATTTGTCTGGTCACATGACCCTCCATCAGCGGCCATCTTAAGGACAGGCTCTATGTGGACAGCACAGAAGATTTGCCTAACAAGGTGACATGTCTTATACAATATAGTAAACAGCACAGAAAATATGGCTATATTATCAATTGGTAGTAAGTATAGAAAAAATTGCAGCACTCACAACTAAAAATCTTCTTTATTCCAAAATAACGATTAAAAGCTCCGTTGCGGTACAGGACGCTGGATACATGGAAAGTAGACAACAGTTTTGTGCACTTGTGCTTCCTCTGGGCCTTTTTTCTATATTGTACACTCTCCAGGTCCAGGTGAATGTGGTGGGAGTTGGTTGCTGTGCAGATTCTTGCATTACAGTGTTGCAGTGCCGGTCAATGTCTCTACTCTTGCTGATGCTACAGTATATTATCAATTGCCAAATAGTCATCTTACATACACAATGGTCACAAGGAGCCAGAAAGTGGCCAACCCTTTTAAACTGAACTCGTCATGTTGTAACATAACATAGTTTGTAAGGCTGAAAAAATACATCTCTCCATCCAGTTCGGCCTGTTATCCTGCAAGTTGATCCAGAGGAAGGCAAAAAACAAACCTGTGAGGTGGAAGCCAATTTTCCCCACTTAAGGGGAAAAAAATTCCAATCAGGCAATCACAATAACTCCCTGGATCTAGTAACTATAACCTGTAATATTATTACACTCCAAAAATACATCCAGGCAGTGGCGTAGCATGGGTTGCCAGCACCCGGGGCAAGCCAAGTATTGCGCCCCCCCCCCCCCCCCCAACCTGTGACCACACCCACTTTTACAGATAATGCAGTAGATGTCACCTGCAGTCCTATGTAACACCACAGATAACACAGTGATAACTCTCTGAGTACAGTAGATGGGTGTGAGGTCCCAGAATTCAGAACACGAACAGTGTGACCTGAAGTCTGGGGCCAGGCTTCAGCAGTGTGGCCCAAATTCTATATCCACCCTCCCCCCCAAAACAGATATTTGGATGGACATAACATACATTGCTATGAAATATACAGGAGAATACAACACCAAACCTGTTACATCCAGTGACATCTCCTGTGATGTAGACTTTCCTCAGCGTCTTCACTCGAACATAGGACCGTCATGATAACTTCTTTCAGCCGCGTCTCTGTAGAGTTTCACAGATTTTTTTTTAGACTTCTCACTTTACTATCATCCTCAGATAACAGGCCTCCTCTCCCGCCGTAGTGCCCATAACTATAATGCCCTCTGTATAATTATAATAAATACTGGCCCCTCTGTATTATTATTATTATTATTTCCCCCTCTGTATTATTATTATTATTATTATATTAATGCCCCCCTCTGTAGTATTATAGTAATAATTATGCCCCCCTTCAGCCCCTCCAGCATAGAGTCCCATGTAAGATACAACCTTCCCCGTGCCTTCAGCCCCTCCAGGATACAGTCCCATGTAGGACACATCACTCTCCTGCCTTCAGCCCCTCCAGCATACAGTCCCATGTAAGATACATCACTCTCCTGCCTTCAGCCCCTACAGAATACAGTCCCATGTAAGATACATCACTCTCCTGCCTTCAGTCCTTGCAGCATACAGTCCCATGTAAGATACATTACTTCCCTGCATTCAGCCCCTCCAGCATACAGTCTCATGTAAAATAGATCACTCCCCGCCTTCAGCCCCTCCAACATACAGTCCTATGTAAATTATATCACACTCCCTCTCTTTGCCGTCTGCCTTCAGCCCCTCCAGCATACAGTCCCATGTAAGATACATCACACCCTTGCCTTCCATCCCTTCTTACAAACAGTCCTATGTAAAATGCATCACTCATCCTGCCTTCAGCCCCTCTAGCATACAGTCCCATGTAAGATACATCACTCTCCTGTCTTCAGCCCCTCCAGCATATAGTCCCATGTAAGATACAATCCCCCTTGCCTTCAGCCCCTCCAGCATACAGTCCCATGTAAGACACGTCACTTTCCTGCCTTAGCCCCTTCAGCATACAGTCCCATGTAAAATACATTACTCTCTGCCTTCAGCCCCTCCAACATACATATCCCGTGTGAAATACAAAACTCCCCCTGCCTTCAGCCCCTCCAGCATACAGCCCATGTAAATAATATCACCCTCCCATGTAAGATACATCACTCTCCTGCCTTCAGCCCCTCCAGCATACAGTCCCATAAGATACATCACTCCCCCTGCCTTCCAGCCCTTCTTGCAAACAGTCCCATGTAAAATTCACCACTCTCCCTGCCTTCAGCCCCTCCAGCATACAGTCCCATTTAAAATGGCAAGCACCAGGCAAGGGGTGTGCGTCAAACCGGCTAGGCCCAGAGCTGCTACGAGATTTCGCACATTATCGCACACCACCAGGCCAGGCTTGAGGCTCAGTGCCACCAACCACTTATCGGTCTGTTGTTCCATGCCCGTCCACAGCTCCTGCGCGGTGTGGGATTTTTCCCCCAAACAGATGAGTTTCAAAACAGCCTGCTGTTGTTTCCCCCTGGCTGTGCTAAAGTTGGTGGTAAAGGTGTTACTCTAACCAGATGAGGAGGCGGTAGAGGGAAAAGCAGAGTAGGAGGAGGAGGCAACAGGATGCAAAGAGAAACATCCTGCAATCCTCGTTGGCGGAAGCACATGCGCCAAACTGCTATCCGCCTCAGGCCCAGCCGCCACTGCTTTTGCCCAGTGTGCAGTTAGGGAGATATAACATCCATGCCCATGCTTTCTGGTCCACGTATAGTGGTTATTTGGATATTGCCACAGATGGCGTTGCGCAGTGCCCACCTAATTTTGTCCGCCACTTGGTTGTTCGGGGGCGGGCATGGCTCGCCTGGAAAAGTAGTAGGCTGGGAACCACATGATGTCATTTGCCCCATCAATCAACCTGATATATAAATAAAGTCATTACTCAATGTAGAATTAACCAAATATCTTTATTTATTGGTTGGGTATTTAAAGGCCGCAATGCTTATTACTTAACCAGCAATTGAATTATATACTGATTAATTAATCAAACTTTTAATAACAAATATAATTATAGAAATATTTTCTACCAAAAACCATAAACCACAAAGTCCACTCAGGAGAGTGACTTAACCCCCACATCGCCAAATCGCACGCGAAGTGGCCAATAAACATCGCAAGCCTTTTATTTAATACCATTATCTATCATGTTCTGCAGATCCAAAATGAATATATCACATCCTATATCAGATAGTTTGTCATGTTTTGCATGGTAAAGTCCTCTAACGAATCCCTCAAGTTCAACATGTCTGTAAGAACTATGTCCTATTTCTTTCAAATAAATCTCCATTTTTTTATTAATCCTTTTTCTGATTGTTTCTAAAAAGGATAATTCAGATTTGGACCAAGAAAACTTGGTGATGATATCCGAAAATACAAGGACAGAATCATTGAGTAAGTGACATATTTTACATAACAACTCTTTTAATTCGTAAATTAACAAGTGTGTTTTAATTCTACCCAAGTCAAAAGTACCAATGTGTAATATAATTAAATCCGGTTTAGACATTTTTGAATACATGTAATTGACTTTTTCGTAAATATTGGAAATTTTAAGGCCTGAAAATGAACTCTAAATTATGGAATAGTCTTTGGAGAAACCTAAGTTTAACGTGGATTGTCTATAGGCAGATCTTCTCTTTGCCAATTCAATCAATTCGTCCCCAATAATCCATACAACTTTCGTAGATCCTAAAATTAATGAATAATAAGGTTAGGCCTCCATCTACCTATACGTTTGATAATAGAGCTGTCTAAACCAATTTGAGCAGCATAAGTTGCTGCACCTATTCTGAATGAATGTGCGGAAAGTTTGAAATTTGCATAACCTAAATCATTCAAACATTTATGAAAAATGTAATTAAATTGGTATTTAGACAGATGGGAGCCATCGAGGTGGTTAAATAAAGCATTTGAATCAGGTTTTCTTACCTGTAACCATTTAATCATATTATTGTCAGGGCAAATTGACTTTACTGGAAAACTATTCATGCAAAGCCAAGCACCCTTACTAAGTTGATCTGTCTTGGATTTTTTTCTAAGTAATTTCAAATAACCAATCCCTATTAATATGTCCGACTTCAAAATTGGAGGATTTGAATGTTTATTGTCAGCAGCAATCTCACTTATCCTTAAAGCAGCGAAGAAAGCTACTGTGAATGCTGCTGAAAATAAATGTACTTCGTATTCGGAAGAACATACCGACACTAACTTACCTACAACATTTTGTAATAAATCAACAGATAGAGGTCTTGTTTTTTCGTAGGGAACTGACTTTCTTTTAATTCCTTTAATAATTTAAGACTAAAATTGTCTAAAATGGAATTGAAACCTCTCAGTTTAAAGAAAAAAGAAATACCAGATACTTTTTTGGATATACATTCAGCCTGTAAACCTTTCGTATAAAGATTTAAAGTAAAATCAATGAAATGTTCAAAATTGAATTTAAAAGGGGAAATATTTTGAGATACACAGTATAGCTTCCATTCAAGCCATGCGGCAGAATAAGCTGCCCATGTATTCTTAGCTAATGAACTTGAAATAAGTTCATTAATTAGTCGTCTGTTATCTCCCAAAGTTGAGTAGGACATGGAATTCCCGTTCGGGAGGCCCGAGGTGCCATCGAGAAGAGCTCCTTGAAGCGCTGTCGGGATAAATAATCGGCAAGATAATTAACTTTCCCTTAAATAAGTTTAGCTTTTATCCAAATATTAAATTTAAGGCATTGAAATACTAATTTGCGCAGTAAAGAAGAAACCAGTGGAGATTTGGAAGATAAACAATTTATAGTAAAAACTACTCCCATATTGTCCGATCTTAAAAGTATTCTCTTATTCTGAAATTCATTAGACCAGATTGTCAAAGAAACCAGAACTGGGAATAATTCCAGAAAAACAAAATTTTTTGAATACTTGGAATTATTGAAACAGAATAAGGGCCATCGTTCTGCTGACCAAAAGTTGTTGAAATAAGCTCCATACCCAATGGCACCAGACGTGTCAGTATAAAGTGACAATGTATCTGAACCTACAAACTCTTCCTGCCAAATGGTGTGACCATTAAATTCGCACAAAAATTGCGACCAAACAGCTATGTCATTCTTTAATTGTTTTGTGATACGCATGTGAGAGTTAGGTGCAAACATACCTGGTGGCAGCATATAATCTTTTAGAAAAGACCCTTCCCATAGGAATCACACGGGAAATGAAATTCAAGGAGCCAAGAAGTGACTGGAGTTGTTTAAGAGTAATTTTCTCTTTTTTGGATATGCAAATTAATTGTTGAATTGTTTGTTTAATTTTTTCCATTGGTATGCTAAATTCCATCGTAACTGTGTTTATAAATATGCCCAGAAACTTCAGACTTGTAGTTGGATAAACAGTCTTATCTAAGGCTAACGGAATGCTGAAATAATTAGCTATACCAATGAATTTATTCAAAAGATTCAAACAATCATCAGAAGCTTTACGACCTATAAATAAAAAGTCATCCAAATAGTGCAAAATAAATCCACTACCTGAATGAATGTCTACTACCCAGTGCAAAAAAGTCGAAAATGCCTCAAAATAAAAGCATGATAAAGTGAATCCCATGGGAAGGGCCATATCATAAAAGAATTTGTCAAGGAATTTAAAACCTAAAGAATTATAACCTATGGAGTTTATAGGTAATAATCTAAAAGCTGATTTAATGTCAGCTTTAGCAAGAAGAGCATGTAGGCCCGCTTTTTGAAGAAATGACAAGGCTTGGTCAAATGACGAATATTTCACACTCGCTTTATTTTTATCTATCTCATCATTTAAAGAACTGCTTTTAGGGTATGATAAATTGTGAATCAGGTGAAAAGAATTTGGTTCTTTTTTTGGTACTAGTGTTAGAGGAGATGTACAAAAGTTCAAAAATGGAGGGGAATTAAAGGGACCCGCTATTCTACCTGCTGATATTTCATATAAAAAATTTTCTTTAACAATATCAATATTTTGTTTTACAGATAACGCATTTTCAACGATAATACAACCGGGACCAACAAACTCAGGTATGAAAAATCCATTGGAAAAACTATCAATCCGAATGTTTGGATAGTGGACCTAGCCACTGAATTAGTCTTGGTAAATTCAGAGGTGTCACCTTGCTTAAATGATTGAAATTCTTTACTGGAATTTGGGAAGTGAATTTCCTGTTTCTTAAAACATCTAGTAGCCGAATGTGAACCGGCACAGAAAGAACATTTATGTCGGTATTTGCAATTGTGCTGCCATTTACATATTGACTCGTTGAACGCGAAACAGATACATTTTTTGATATTTTGGTTGTTGGATTGACGAAAAAGATGATTTTTGTTAGGAAGCATAAGATTTACCAAAGCCCTACGTCTTTGCTGCCCCAATTAAGATTTGGATAAACTGCAAGTTTCTGATGAAATGATTCAACATATAAACACCATCCTATTCCTCAAAATTTTTTGTACGCTTCTAATATGGAATCAACATGATAAAATAAACCAGTACAAAGGTTAGGATATTTTTCCCCTAAAACTACTGCATATATGCCAAAGGCCTGCAGCCAGTTTAAAAAAGATTTTTGGTGTGGCTTTCTTTTATCATCCATATCAGATTTTTTGTCTTTTATTGTGTCATTTTTAAAATTTTCACTTGAAGAAGGCAATAAGGAAAAAATGTCAATGTATTCTTTCCTCCATCTTTTTTCTTTTACACTTAAGGGTAAATGAAACCCTAATGGGGAAATTTGACATGCAAGAGCTTCCTTAACAGATGTTTCTTTTATTCCTGAACTTTTTTCAAGCTCAGGAATAATTGTCGGCTCTGTGTTAATATTAGATAAATTAAACATATGAGGAGGAAATTGAATATTTGGATTAGCGTCAGTCAAATTATTATGAGAATTGACTTGATTGACGTTAGAAGAATCCGACCAAACATTCGCAGGTGTTTCCTCCTGTTTAGATAAATATTGTAAAAATTCATTGAATTCTTCAATTGAGAAGAATCGCTGTTATATGAAATCATGTCTTGTTTAGTAGTGCCCTGCATATTGCAGTCACTTAAATTCTTCACTAAGTTTGGCTCACCAGAAGAAGATGGAGGATGATCGGCAGTTGGTGCAGGAGATGGCTCCTGGACGACCGTTGGCTGTACATTGCGACGTTGGAAATTTCTGCTCCCGCGATTAGAGTTAGATGCTGGATGAATTTTCTTATTGCTTGAAGGAGGCGCATATTGAGATGGAGAATATCCCCTCTTATCTTTCCTCTGCCATTTTCGGACCGGAGAAACTGTCCCAGAGTTACTGCGCATGCGCGCGCCAGTAACAGAAGCAGAATCAATTGGCTCTGAGCTCGCGCCGGGTCCTACGCAGCAGTCAGGATCAATTGATGTAAGAAGATCTTCTTCTTGGTCCGGTTCTACTTGTAGGCATTTTCTAAGCCAGGCTTCTCCCCCATGATTCTCTGCTTTGAAGATGAGTTGTTTTAAAAGATCTTCCATAGCGATGAAGAGTGCAGGTCTGTATCTTGCGATTATACTTACGTGAATGCGCCAATAACGTTATTTTCTGTTCTTTTATAGGTTCTGAAAGACTGTTGACAAGATCTACAATCAAATTCATCCAAATATACACGAGCACCCACAGCATCTGGGTTAACCCATTCCTAAAGCAGGTAAATAATATATATTTATAAAGCTGTCAATCATCAATGTTAGGTGCCATAACATCATGGCTCCCCATATTGAATGCACAATTTGGTTCGCTCCATACTGTGGGACAGCCACCACCATAAGTTTTTTAAAAGTCTCCGTCTCCACAAGACGGAATGACAGCATTTCAAAGGCCAGGAATTTTGAAATGCTGGCATTCAGGGCCAGGGATCGTGGGTGGGTAGGGGGGTACTTCCTCTTTCGCTCCAGTGTTTGGGAGATGGACAACTGAACGCTTCCATGGGACATTGTGGAGATGCTTGGTGACAGTGACGGACGTGGTGGCGTTGCTGCCACATCCTCCGTTTGCGGGGTGGCAGGTGCCACTGTCACTCCAGAGGGGGAGGAAGAGGCCGAGACTGCAGCAGAAGAGGGACCAGGAGGAGCCTGAGATCTTTTGTGGTTTTTGATGTGTTTACTCCACTGCAGCTCGTGCTTTGCATTTAGATGCCTGGTCATGCAGGTGGTGCTCAGGTTTAGAACATTTATGCCTTGCTTCAGGCTCTCATTGCACAGAGTGCAAACCAATCACGTTTTGTCGTCAGCACATTGTCTGAAGAACTCCACGCCAGGAAACTCCTTGAAGCTGGCTTTGGTGTGCTCAGCCCTGGGTGCGGTGGGCAGTATCAGGCGTACTGGCTAGGGGACAGCCACTCTGCTTTTGCACACTGCTCCCTCTTTTGCTGTGCGGTTGGTGCTGTGTGACCACCACCTCTTCCTCCGAACTGCACACGTCACTCGCATGACCTTGATTCCATGTGGGGTCTAGGACCTCATCATTCTCCACATCATCTTCCACCTACTCTTCACCCCTGCCCTCCTTGCCGGTCTGCACACTGCAGAAAGCCATCACAGTTGGCACCTGTGTTTCGTCATCATCAGAGATGTGCTGCGGTGGTCGTCCCATGTCCACATCCTGTAACATAAGTGGTTGGGCATCAGTGCACTCAATCTCTTCCACTTCTGGAGCAGGGCTATGTGGACGGCCCTCAGAAACCCTGCAAGCAGAGTCCTCAAAAAGCATAAGAGACTGCTGCATGACTTGGGGCTCAGACTGCTTGCCTGATTTGCAAGGGGGTGAGATGAAAGACAGATGCCCATGGGCTGCAGGTGCCAATTCTGCACTTTCAGCAAGGGACTGGGTGGGGGACAATATGAAGGAACTGGAGGAACTGTCAGCCACCCAATGTACTACCACCTCTACTTGTTCTGACCTCACCATTTGTACACCAGTATTCGGGCCTACAAGATAACGCTGAACGTTCTGTCGCCTACATGCACCTTAGGAAGGTGTTTCATTTGGGCGTGTAGCTGGCACAGATTGACCATGTCCTCTCCTTGCAACAGTAGCTCCACCAACCCCAGCAGCACCACGACTGGGGCCATATCCCTTATTTGATGCTCTCCTCATTCTTTGAGGTCACCAACTGAACTAACAGACAGATTAACTATATTATTTTCCCTGTCACGTATGCAGTGCAGGTGTACTTCACGCAATAAATGGGTATATGACGTGCACCTAACTAACAGACGTAACGATTATATTTGTGTGTCAGGAGTACAAAATACAATTATGCATTGCACCCACAAAAAAAATCACTGTAGACCACCCACAGAATTAACAGCCAGATTTATGATTAGCTTTCTTTGTATGGGGTGCAAAGATGGTGTATTTCACCCACAAAAAATCGCACTAACACTGTCCATCACTTCAGCTGCCTGCTTTCTGTCCCTTCTCTACTCAGAGCTGATGGGTGGTGCTACACGTGATCCAGCTTATATAGAGGCTGGGTCACATGATGCACCGGCCAATCACAGCCATGCCATTAGCAGGCATGGCTGTGATGGCTTCTAAGGGCACACAGCTTAAAAGCTTGTTGATTGGCTACCCTGCAGCCTTTCAACAAGCTTTATTAAATGCACGGACACCGAACACGAACCCAAACTTTTCCGGCAAAGTTCAGGTTCGGGTCCGGGTACCAAAAATCGTAAAGTTCGGGTTCGCTCACCACTAATAAATATATATTGAATACATTCCTATTTGCAGTCAGCAAGTTATAGAACAGGAGAAGCTGAGCAGATTGATACTGTATATAGTTTTGTGGGAAAAGATTTAGCTTAGGTTGTGATTTATCAATTTAATTATTGGTTATTTCTATGGTTAGAAGTCCAGTGGGTGGTCCTAAATACTTTGCATGCACAGTCACACAAGTAGGCTGTCAATCACTGTACTCTTAAACATAGAACAAGGATTAAAATGAGTGAGGGTTATACTGATTCCCACAACACTATCAATCTAATCAGCTCATCCTGCACTATACCATGCTACTGCCAGATCAGATGTCATGTTCTACATGACAGGTCTCCTTTAACTATTGATAACATTTACTGTAGCCAGCAAAACAAATAAAGTACAGTATGCTTGCTGTGCACTTTGGTTCAAAGAAGTAAATTTGAGAGCGCTATGTATAATGGGCCATGCATTTTCTGCACCTTGTACCTTTCTTTGTGAGGTAAGAATATTAACAAAATACTTGTAGGAAATTGTTTATAATACGCAGTTTCCATATAGCGTACACTCAACAAAATCTTATTGAACTTTGGGTCATGTCTAGATTTTCTATGGTAGGGGAAAATGTGCTTGCTTCAAATAGGAATTACTATTTTATATGCTCATGGTGCTCTAAAATATAATTAGTGCTGCAGGCCAATATACAGTATTTTATGCTTTCATAAACAACCTCCATAAAATATACCAGTAAGCATTTATAATGTGGACAAGCTAAATAATGATCGTCATTATTACTGTGATGCTTGTTTATGCTTATTATTCAGTTTCAAAGCTAGACATATGCTACTAACTGTAAATGGCCTTACAGTGGCATGTGTGACCCCCCCCCCCCCCCCCCCCACCACACTCTAGGATGGTGAAAGTAAAGAGGTGACACAGATGTGACAGGAACAACAGATTTTACTGATCTCACTTGAAACAGTAAGTTTGGTTACAAAAGCATTTCAATGAGGGCACAGTCTAAGACCTCGTTTACATTTCCGTGTCCGTTTGACGTCCATGAAAAAATCATTCTGTATTTCATCCGTGAAGGATCCACGTTTGTTCAATGTTTCCATGTGTCATCCATATTCCACGGACGCTGCTCAGCTGAAAATGTATTTCCACAGCATCTCCTATCAATAATCTGTGAAAAACAGACCAAACACGCATTCCTTCCGTGTTGTCTCAGTGATTTTTAACTGACCCATAGACTTCAATGGGCGTGTTGGTGTGCTGTACTGACCAAAGCAATGCATGTCTCTGTGATTGTTTTCACTGAGCAAAGGTCATAAAAAAATACTGGTATGTGAACAGACATCTTAAAATCAATTGGTATGTGTGCTGTCTGCATTTTCCATGAAAAACTGAAATGTGAGAAAGGTCTAAGTCAGAGGCAACAGGTTAAATAGACATACTGTCTCTTTAAGTGTCAACAGGCTTTCTCTTTCTTCTTCTGGCACTGAACACAACTTCCTTGAGCTTGACAATCTCTGAGTCCTCCTCTACTTGACAGCAATGAAGATGGTTTTTCTGCTTTACAGGCCACAGTAATTCTCCTCATAGCACACTCCATAGACCACACTGGCATCTCTTCAGGTTATGATATTTCTCTTCTTTTGACACACTAACAATCACTCAGCACAGGCACGTCCATGGTATGGTATCACTATCCTCATAACCACTGTTGGCAAAAAAACTTCTTAGTTCTCTCCTTGTGAAAAAACACACAAATTGCGTCTTACCCTGTAGTAGGATGGCTAGTATTTATGGACCCACCCTGGCTTCTTCAAGGGCCTCTAGCTGCTTCAGGATGCAGAAGCTTTGAATAGTGTTGATCGAGCACCAAAGTGCTCGGGTGCTCGAGTAGAACACTTTGGGATGCTCGGGTGCACTAGACTAGAGCACCCGAGCATAATGGAAGTCAATGGGAGAACCTGAGTATTAAACCAGGCACCCCCTGCTCTGAAGAGGGGAGGGTGTCTGGTTCATAGGAAAAGGTCAGAAATTGATGGAAACACCACTGAAATGGTTCGGGAACAGCATGGGGAGGATGTCTGGATGCATATTGGACTCCCAGGTCGCTGCTGGGAACGATGCTGTCAGAGTAGTACGCCACTTTTACAGACTGATAATACGCACCAAACCGAAGATAAAATTGATTTTAGAGGAAAAATTATTAGGAAAACATTCTTTCCTGTATATTTACTTGTATATAAAGTGCAAGTGCTGCGAAAAATTACAAGGAAGAGGCACTCCGATACACCCTGTATATCACATAAATGAGGGCCTCATTCACATTGTGGTACAATTGTTCAGATAGTGGGACTCCTACACTCATAAAGCTTATGCACTAAGTGAAAGCGCTGCCTAAAATTACAAGGAACCGGAACTCCAATCCACCCTTTATTACATATAAAGGAGGGCAGCATACACACCCTTGAAAAATTATGATTGGTGGCCTGCTGGTGACCCTCAAAAACATTAGGAGCAAGGGCCTGCTGGTGACCCTCTAAAACATTTGGGGCGAGGGCCTGCTGCTGATCTGACAATCTAAAAAATTAGGGGTGAGGGTATGCTGCTGAGCTGGCCCTGTAAAACATTAAGGAGCAAGGGCCTGCTGCTGATCTGACCATCTAAAAAGATTGGGGTGAGGGTCTGCTGTTGAGCTGACCATCTAAAAAATTAGGGGTGAGGGTCTGCTGCTGTTCTGACCTTCTAAAACATTAGGGGTGAGGGTCTGCTGCTGAGCTGACCATCGAAAACATTAGGGGCGAGGGCCTGCTGCTGATCTGACCATCCCAAAAATTAGGGGTGAGGGTCTGCTGCTGAGCTGACCATCTAAAAAAATAGGGGTGAGGGTCTGCTGCTGAGCTGACCTTCTAAAACATTATGGGTGAGGGTCTGCTGCTGATCTCACCATCTAAAACATTAGGGGCGAGAGCCTGCTGCTGATCTGACCATCTAAAAAATTAGGGGTAAGGGTCTGCTGCTGAGCTGACCATCTAAAAAATTAGGGATAAGGGTCTGCTGCTGATCTGACCATCTAAAAAATTAGGGGTGAGGGTCTGCTGGTGACCCTCTAAAACATTAGGGGCGAGGGCAGCCTAATAAGCATGTTGATATGATGGAGGAGGAGGACCTTCTGGTATTGCACCATTTTGCTAGTCCTCTTCACCACAGGAATGAGAGATGAGAAATTCTCTTTGTAGCGGGGGTCGAGAAGGGTGAACAACCATTAATCGGTGTTGGCCAAAATGCATAAAACGTGAGCGTCACAGGAAAGGCAGCATGACATAAAGTCAGACATGTTTGCCAGAGTCCCAACAGACAAGACTTCGCTGTCCTCATCAGGAGGATGACTCTCAATATTCTCATCCTCTTCCTCCTCTTCGGCCCATCCACGCTGAACAGATGGAATAAACTTGCTATGGGTACTACCCTCTGTAGCGGAGGCAACCATCTCCAGCTCCTCCTCCTACTCATCATCATCCAATTCACGCTGAGAAGACAAACTGAGGGTGGTCTGGCTATCACCCTGTGTAATGTCTTTCCCCATTTCCACCTCTTCCACATGCAAAGCGTCCGCCTTCATTGTGAGCAGCGAGCGTTTCAGTAGACACAGAAGTGGGATGGTTACGCTGATAATAGCGGCATCGCTGCTCACCATCTGTGTTGACTCATCAAAGTTGCGTAAAACCTCACAGACGTCAGACATCCATGCCCACTCGTCGCTTGGGAAGAGCGGAAGCTGACTGGAAAGGCGACGACCATGTTGCGGCTGGCATTCCACTACTGCTCTCTGCTGCTCACAAAGCCTGGCCAACATGTGGAACGTGGAGTTCCAGTGCGTGCTCACGTCGCAAAACAGTCAGTGAGCTGGCAATTGCAAGCGCTGCTGCAGCGTTGCCAGACCGGCGGGAGCTGTAGATGACTTTTGGAAATGGACACACACACAGCGCACGTTCACCAGTTTCTCAGGCAAATTGGAATAGGTTTTGAGAAACCGCTAAACCACTAAGTTGAACACGTGGGCTAGGCATGGTATGTGTTTGAGCTTGCCGAGCTCCAAAGCCGCCTACAAGTTATGGCCATTATCAGACACAACCATGCCTGATTGTGGGTTGAGTGGTGAGAGCAACAGCTAAGTCTTGTCCCTTTTACCGTGCCACAGCTCTGAGGCAGTGTGCTGTTTGTCATCTAAGCAAAATAGTGTCATCACGGCCTGTTGCCGCTTCCCCATTGCAGTGCTACACTGCTTCCAGCTTCTGACTGATGGCTGACTGGTGTTGCAAGATGAGAATTCAGAGGTAGAAGTGGAGGAGGAGGAGAAGGGGGGGTTTCAGCCACTAATGTAGGTGGTGGCGGTAATCCTGATGGAAGTAGGGCCCGCAATCCTTGGGCGTCGGTAGCACCTTTGCCGCTCCAGGGCACGACTCTTTCACGGCCTCTACAACGTTCACCCAGTGTGCCGTCAGGGAAATGTAGCGTTCCTGGCCTAAAGCACTTGTCCATGTGTCAGTCGTTAAGTGGACCTTTCCAATAACTGCGTTGGTCAGGGCACGGGTGATGTTACGGGACACATGCTGGTGTAAGGCAGGGACGGCACACCGGAAAAAATAGTGGCGGCTGGGGACTGAGTAACAAGGGACCACCGCCGCCATCAGGCTGCGGAAAGCCTCAGTGTCCACAAGCCTAAATGGCAACATTTCCAGGGCCAGCAATTTGGAAAGGTGCGCTTTTAGTGCTATGGCCTGTGGGTGGGTGGGTATTTGCACTTTCATTCAAAGGCCTGGGACACAGAAGTGGATGTGCTAGCTGATGGTGCTTGTGAAGGTCCAGGGTGGGAGGCATCCAGGCCTGCGTCTTGGACAGGGGATTGGCCAGCACGTAACACAGGGGAAGAGGAGGCAGTGGTGTGACCCGCAGACACTGATTGTGGATCCAGGTGTTCGGCCCACCTATTAGGGTGCTTTGATGCTATGTGGCGGATCATGCTGGTGGTGGTGAGGTTGCTAGTGTTCACGACCCTGTCACTGTCATGACAATTCTTTTATCGTCCACACTTTCCTCAAAAAAGAGCCAGACTGCGGAACACCTACCCCTTGGCAAGGGAGATTGCTGCAAGGTGGTGCTATGGGAGAACAGTTGCGGGCCTGTTTGGTGTGGCCTGTCTTCTCCCCTTTGCCACCCCACTGTCTCTTCCAGCCTGTTGCGGTGCTGCGGATCCCTCCCCCTCTGTACTGCTGTCCTCGCTTGGCTTGCCACCTTCCCAGGTTGGGTCATTGATTTCATCGTCCATCACCTCCTCTTCCACTTCCTTAGGCCTCATGCACACGACCGTTGTTTTATTCCGTGTCCATTGTGCCATTTTTCATGATTTTCTGCGGGCCCATTGACTTTCAATGGGTCAGTTGAAAACTCGGCTAATGCACCGTTTGTCATCCGCGTCTGTGATCCGTGGTTTCAGTCCGTCAAAAAAATATAACCTGTCCTATTATTTTTGCGGAAAACGGTTTGCGGACCCACTCAAGTCAATGGGACCGCTAAAAAACACGGAGGCACACAAGATTGTCATCCGCGTCCGTTTTTTTCCTATCATTTGCATGGCAAACCTGTCTTAGATTTTTTTTTACTTTCCTTTGTCTGGTGATCCTCCAAAAATAAAGGAAGACACACGGAAACAAAAACAGAAACGGATCACGGAACAACGGAACCCCATTTTGCAGAACGGAACACAACAACGGTCGTGTGCATGAGGCCTTATTCTGGTCATCATCCTGACTTGTTGACCTAACAAGAACCTCACTTATTGACAACTGTGTCTCATCCTCATCATGAACCTCTTGAGACACTAATTGCGGTTGACTTATTGGCAACTGTGTCCCGTACCGAACTTTAGGATTTTTGGACCCCGGACCCGAACCCGAACATTTCTGTAAAAGTTCAGGTTCAGTGTTCAGCGATTTCTTAGCGCTTTTTGAAAGGCTGCAGAGCAGACAATCAACAAGTGTTTAACTGTGTGACCTACTAATGGCATGGCTGTTATTGGCCAGTGCAGCATGTGACCCAGCCTCTATATAAGCTGCAGTCACGTAGCGCTGCACGTCACTCTGCTGTGCTTAGTGTAGGGAGAGGATGCTGCTGCTGTGAGGGAGAGAATAGTACAGAATCTTTAATCAGAACTCCAATTGAACTCAGCGATCTACATAGATTTAGTTGTGTGGGTGCAGTGCACAATCTTTTTACCCTGCCCTGAGCCCAGTGACAGAGAAAAATACATTTTATCCGTCTGTTAGTTTCGTAGGCGGCGGCCATTTTATGCAAGCTCAGTGCACCAGCAATGCATATGTGCTTTTGTGACATTCAAATGTGTCATGGTCTTACCTGCTTGCTGCTCTCCTTCGTTTGACATGTGCTGGCGGCCATCTTGGGTCCTGGGTTTCTTGTAGCCTTCCACCCTGCGGCTCCTCCTTCCCCTGGGAGGAGCTGGATGCCTAGCTCATATATATAGGAGGTCTGTGGCTTCAGTTCCTTGCTTGGTCCTCTTGTGTTCACATGCTTCTAAGACTGCTGCTGCTTCTGGTTCCTGATCCTGGCTTCGTCTGACTACCCTGCTGGTTCCTGATCCTGGCTTCGTCTGACTACCCTGCTGGTTCCTGATCCTGGCTTCGTCTGACTACCCTGCTGGTTCCTGATCCTGGCTTCGTCTGACTACCCTTCTGGTTCCTGACCTCTGGCTTCGCAAAGACTCTGCTCGGTTTCACCATCCGTTTGGACTTTTGCTTTACAGCTTTATTTTCAATAAAGCCTTCTATTTTCACTTATCTCTTGTTGTACGTCTGGTTCATGGTTCCGTGACATTAGGACCAAGCCATGAATTCTGACGGTACAGGGCCATCCTCGCTACCCACGCTGGTTGCCAGACTTGATCAGCAGGATCACCTGTTGGGTCAGTTCGCTGTGGCGTTGCAAACCCTGCTTGAACGCACGGCTCATTTCGCTCCCGTTGCCGATGGGTCGGTTGTCGCTCCTGGGCTCGCTCCTACTGCCGCTCCGGTTGTTGCGCCAGAGTCTACCCCGACACCTGTTGTTGCGCCTGCGGTGTTTCGGGGTATGACCGGTTCTGCCCCTCTTCCACAGCGCTTTGGGGGAGAGCCAACTCAGTGCCGAGGTTTCCTTAACCAGGTGGGCATTTATTTCGAGTTGCTGCCACATGCCTTTCCTACTGAGAGATCAAAGGTGGGCTTCTTGATCTCGCTGCTCTCGGACAAGGCCTTGGCCTGGGCCAGCCCTTTATGGGAGAACAACAATCCGGTGGTTGCCGAGTTTTCCGGTTTTGTTGCTTCTCTTCGGAAGGTATTCGATGTGCCGGCTCGTGCTGCCTCTGCTGCGAAGCTCCTTATGTCCATCAGACAGGGTTCACGATCCGTAGCTGAATACGCCATTGAGTTTCGTACCCTGGCAGCAGAGGTGGGCTGGAATAATGAGGCTCTGGTCGCTGCTTTCTCTCATGGTCTCTCGGATGCCTTGAAGGATGAGGTTGCAGCTAAGGACCTACCAGTTGAGCTCGAGTCTCTTATTTCTTTCCTGATTTTGATTGACACCAGACTCAGGGAGAGACCTTCCTTTAAGGAGAACCTGCGGAGGTCTTCTAACAGATTGGTGCCTACGTTTGCTGTCCCACCCGTGCCTCCCTCTCCTCCCACGCCTCCTGGGGATGACTTGTCCGGGGGTGAACCCATGCAGCTGGGGTTTGCTCGCCTGTCCGAGGGGGAGAGGGCACTCCGGAGACGCGAGGGCCGATGCATGTACTGTGGTCTCGGTGGGCATTTTCGGTTGGCATGTCCGAACCGTCCGGGAAACGCTCGTACCCTGAGATCCTGTCGGGGGCAGATCTTGGGTGGAGTCTCCTCGTCCCCGGTTTCCCGTGTTGACAAACCACTGATCACTGTTGTCCTCTCCTGGGTCGGGGGCTCGGTGACGACCCAGGCGTTGGTGGACTCTGGTGCTGGTGGTTTGTTCATTGATAGTGTGTTCGCTGCCGCCAATTCCATTCCTCTGCAGGCTCGAGGTTCCCCACTGGCTCTTGAGGCGATAGACGGCAGACCCCTTCTGCCGCCACACGTGACTCATGAGACCCTTCCAGTGGGGATAGCCATTGGTGCCGTTCACAGAGAGTCGGTCTGCCTCCAGGTTATTTCGTCTCCACACTACTCGGTGGTCTTGGGGTACCCCTGGCTCCAGAAGCATAATCCGACTTTCGATTGGAGATCGGTCGAGATCCTCTCGTGGTCACCGCAGTGTGGGGCTAGTTGCATCCATGGGTCTGTCAAGTTGCTGTGTACTTCCTCGGACTCTCTGTTGCCTCCTGAATACGAGGAGTACCGGGATGTATTCGATAAGGTGCGCGCGGTTGCCCTACCTCCGCACCGCCCATACGATTGTGCCATAGAGTTACAATCTGGTGCCGTTCCTCCTCGTGGCAAAGTCTATCCACTGTCGGTAGCGGAGAATGAGGCCATGGAGGAGTACGTGAGGGAGGCGCTTTCACGCGGACACATTCGCAAATCTTCGTCCCCGGCAGGGGCTGGATTTTTCTTTGTGAAAAAGAAGGGCGGTGAGTTGAGGCCTTGCATCGATTACAGGGGTCTCAATCGCATCACGATCAAGAACGCTTACCCGATACCCTTGATTTCCGAGCTGTTCGATCGCCTTAAAGGGGCCACGGTCTTTACCAAACTCGACCTGAGGGCGGCATATAACCTGGTAAGGATCAAGGCGGGCGATGAGTGGAAGACCGCGTTTAACACCAGGACCGGTCATTACGAATCCTTGGTTATGCCCTTTGGGTTGTGCAATGCGCCCGCAGTCTTTCAGGAATTCATCAACGATGTTTTCCGTGACCTGTTGCAGCAGTGTGTGGTAGTCTATTTGGATGACATCTTGGTATATTCTGAATCCATGGAGGCCCACATTCTGGATGTCAGACGAGTGTTGCAACGGTTACGAGAGAACAAGCTGTTCGGTAAGCTTGAGAAATGCGAATTTCACCGATCCCAGGTAACCTTCTTAGGTTACATCATTTCCGCTGAGGGGTTCTCCATGGATCCTGAGAAGGTTTCGGCTGTCTTACAGTGGCCCCAGCCCAGTGGTCTTCGTTCCCTGCAGCGCTTTTTGGGCTTCGCCAATTATTATCGGAAGTTCATCAGGGACTTTTCCATGCTGGCCAAGCCTCTCACGGATCTGACCAGGAAGGGCAGTAATTCCCAGGTCTGGCCGCTCGAGGCCATCCGAGCTTTTGAGGCCCTAAAGTCCGCCTTTGTGTCGGCTCCGATTCTGTCGCATCCCAACCCTGGGTTGCCCTTTGTCCTCGAGGTGGACGCGTCTGAGACGGGAGTAGGCGCCCTTCTGTCTCAGCGTAGAACACCAGAGGGTCCTCTGCTTCCTTGTGGGTTTTACTCCCGGAAACTGTCTTCCGCGGAGTGCAACTATCAGATTGGTGACAGGGAGTTATTGGCCATCGTGCAGGCCCTTAAAGAATGGAGGCACTTGCTCGAGGGTTCGGTGGTTCCGGTTCTCATCCTGACGGACCACAAGAATCTGACCTACCTTTCTGAGGCCAAGAGATTGACACCACGTCAGGCCAGATGGGCTCTGTTCTTGTCACGTTTTAATTACGTGGTCTCCTACCTACCCGGTTCCAAGAACATCAGGGCGGATGCCTTATCACGGCAGTACTCCGAGCTGTCCAGGGAGGAGTCGATTCCGACTTCGGTCATACCTCCGAATCAGATCCTGGCCGCCATTCGCACCAGCCTGACCTCTCCCCTGGGTGAGCAGATTTTGGCGGCTCAATCTGGTGCTCCCTCTGGGAGACCCAACGGCAGATGTTTTGTGCCTGAGGAGTTGCGCACTCGGTTGTTGCGAACCTACCATAACTCCAAGACCGCGGGGCATCCTGGAAGGAATCAGCTGTCCTGGGCTGTTTCACGTCTGTTCTGGTGGCCTTCCCTACGTTCCGACATCGCCGCATATGTAGCGGCATGCTCCGTTTGTGCCCAGAGTAAGTCCCCTCGGCACCTTCCGTTGGGCCTTCTGCAACCCATAGCCACCGGGGAGCGCCCATGGTCACACCTGGGGATGGATTTCATTGTGGACCTCCCTGCATCCCGAGGCCATACGGTCATTCTCATGATTGTGGATCGGTTTTCCAAAATGTGCCACTGTGTTCCTCTCAAGAAGTTACCCTCTGCACAAGAGTTGGCCACGATTTTTGCCAGGGAGGTCTTCCGGTTGCACGGTTTGCCTAAGGAGATTGTGTCGGATCGGGGGAGTCAGTTTGTGTCCAGGTTCTGGCGCGCCTTTTGCTCCCAGTTGGGGATTCATCTCTCCTTCTCCTCGGCCTACCACCCTCAGTCCAATGGGGCCGCAGAACGATCCAATCAGGCTTTGGAGCAATTCCTTCGTTGCTATGTCTCCGATCACCAAGACAATTGGGTTGACCTCCTGCCTTGGGCTGAGTTTGCCAGGAACACGGCGGTGAACTCTTCCTCTGGGACGTCTCCCTTCATGGCCAATTATGGGTTCCAACCTGCCGTGTTACCGGAGGTATTCTCTCCCCAGGATATTCCGGCTGTGGAGGATCACCTTTCCGTCCTACGTGCTTCTTGGGTACAGATCCAGAAGTCCCTTGAGGTCTCTGCGCAGCGCCAGAGATTCCAGGCTGATCGCAGACGAGCGCCTGCTCCTTCCTACCAGGTCGGAGACCGTGTATGGTTGTCCACCCGCAACCTCAACCTTCGAGTGCCCACTCCCAAGCTGGCGCCTCGCTTTGTTGGTCCCTTCCGAGTGCTTCGCAGGGTAAACCCGGTAGCCTATGCCCTTGCGCTTCCTCCTGGCATGCGGATCTCCAACGTGTTTCATGTCTCCCTGTTGAAGCCACTGGTGTGTAATCGTTTCACTTCCTCGGTTCCTCGGCCTCGTCCGGTCCAAGTGGGCAATCGTGAGGAATATGAGGTGAGCAATATCCTGGACTCACGCCTGGTCCGCGGTCGGTTGCAGTTTTTGGTCCATTGGCGTGGTTATGGTCCAGAGGAGCGTTCCTGGGTTCCCTCCGCAGATGTCCATGCTCCTGCCTTGCTCCGAGCCTTCCACGCACGCTTCCCTCAGAAACCGTTTTGTGCTCCGCGGAGGAGGGGCCCTTGAGGGGGAGGTACTGTCATGGTCTTACCTGCTTGCTGCTCTCCTTCGTTTGACATGTGCTGGCGGCCATCTTGGGTCCTGGGTTTCTTGTAGCCTTCCACCCTGCGGCTCCTCCTTCCCCTGGGAGGAGCTGGATGCCTAGCTCATATATATAGGAGGTCTGTGGCTTCAGTTCCTTGCTTGGTCCTCTTGTGTTCACATGCTTCTAAGACTGCTGCTGCTTCTGGTTCCTGATCCTGGCTTCGTCTGACTACCCTGCTGGTTCCTGATCCTGGCTTCGTCTGACTACCCTGCTGGTTCCTGATCCTGGCTTCGTCTGACTACCCTGCTGGTTCCTGATCCTGGCTTCGTCTGACTACCCTTCTGGTTCCTGACCTCTGGCTTCGCAAAGACTCTGCTCGGTTTCACCATCCGTTTGGACTTTTGCTTTACAGCTTTATTTTCAATAAAGCCTTCTATTTTCACTTATCTCTTGTTGTACGTCTGGTTCATGGTTCCGTGACAAAATGCAAGCTTGAAATATTGCAATAATAATCTGGTTTTAAAAAAACACCCTTTTTTGGCAATATCCTACATCTGGTGCCTTTGCAGCATTAGTCAGTGTGCAATTTAAGCTAGAAATACAGCTATAATTTTCTGGGTTTTAAAAAACAACCTTGTTGGGCAAAATACACAATTTCACAGCCCTTGCTGCATCTGCACGTGTGAAAGTCAAGCGTTATATACAGCTGTCATATTCTTTTATTAAAAAAACACCCTTTTTGGGCAAAATACTTAATATTGCAGCCTTTGCTGAATCGGTTATTGTTAAAAACAAGTTTGAAATACTTCAATAATTTTCTGGCTTTGAAAAAACACCAATTTTTGGCAATAACCTTCATCTTGGGCCTCTGCCGCATTGGTCAGTGGGCAATTTAAGCTAGAAATACAGCTATAATTTTATGGGTTTTAAAAAACACCCTTTTTGGGCAAAATACACAATTTTACAGCCCTTGCTACATCTGCACATGTGAAATTCAAGCGTTATATACAGCTGTCAAATTCTGTTTGTAAAAAAAACACCCTTTTTGGGCAAAATACTTAATTTTGCAGCCTTTGCTGCATATGTCATTGTGAGATACACCCTTTAGATACTGTGGTTCTATTCTGGTACTAATAAAACACCCCTTTTGGGCAAAAGTCTTTAATTGCGGCCTAGTCTGCATCTGTACGTGTGAGATACACCCTTTACATAATGTGGTTCTATTCTGCTATTAATAAAACACCCATTTTGGGCAAAAATCTTTAATTGTGGCCTAGTCTGCATCTGTACGTGTGGGATACACCCTTTACATACTGTGGTTCTATTCTGCTATTAATAAAACACCCATTTTGTGCAAAAATCTTTAATTGCGGACTAGTATGAACCTGTACGTGTGAGATACACACTTTAGATACTGTGGTTCTATTCTGCTTTTTAAAAAAACACCCATTTTGTGCAAAAAACTAAATTTTGCAGCCTTTGCTGCATATGTCATTGAGAGATACACCCTTTAGATACTGTGATTTTATTCTGCTATTTCGGGTGAAATTCAACAATTTTTGGGTGTGATATATTAGTGCTCTACCTAGTAGACAGGTTAAAAAAATGCACTAATTTGTCTGTTACATTTTCGGGTGAAATTCAACAATTTTTTGGGTGTGATATGCCACTCCTATACCTAGTAGACAGGTTAAAAAAAAACACAAATTTGTCTGTTACATTTTCGGGTGAAATTAACCAATTTTTAGCTGGGATATACCCCTGCTGTACCTAGTTGACAGCTTAATAAAATTCACAAATTTTTCTTTTACATTTTCGGGTGGTATTCAACAATTTTTGGCTGTGATAGACCCCTGTTCTACCTAGTAGACAGGTAAATAAATTTCACAAATTTTTGGGTTACATCCTTGGGTTGACATTTTACAATTTTTGACGTGAATAAACCCCTGCTCTGCATAGGTGACAGGGACCGAAATTTTTAAAAATAATCTGCTCCATTGGTGGGTGACATTAACCCATTTCTGGTGATGAAAATTCCCTACTCTGCATAGGTGACAGGGACTTAAATTTCTAAAACTTTGTCTTTAATTGGAAAGTATGTGGATAGCTCACCACCCTCCTCAATACGGTAGGGGTGCTCTAGCCGAGGGACTGCTCACTCAATCAGTCCAAGGAATGTGCAAAAACTGGAAAAAAACGGCTGGCACTCACTATGTGGTTGCACATCAAACAATCATTTATTAATAATAAACCGCTAGTTCAATAATCGAATAAAAGCAGAAATACATACACTTGAACATTAAAACATCATTGTTAAAAGAACCCCTAAAAAATAAATAGTAAAATTCAATATATACTGCACTGATAGGGTAACGCAATGCACCCAATTAGGGTCTCTTGGAAAAGTGAGATAGTCCTGTACCTGTTTGACAATGAGAATCCAATTCAATCAAACAGGGAACCTGTCTCTTTAAATAAGACAAATGTAGCCAAGTCCACAAGCTGTGTTAATTGCTGCTGGGGGATAAAATCTCCCTCTTTATAATTATCTTCAGCAGTTCTTGCACTGTTGGATATTAAGACTTTCAACAATAAGATATGCCACAGATTCACAGGGAAGTTTTAGCTCACCCACATGAACGGATCTCCGGCCGTCTAATTCAGCCGCTTGTTCCACTGCTCGCTCTCACACTCCCCGCTCTCTGGCGTGTCCCACGTGATGTACCAGAGATATCGCGGGATTTGGGGATTTCAGTCCGGTAATCTTGGTCCGATATGCTTATGAGAGCTGCAGATCAGATGGAGAAATGGAGCGCTCCACTTTGTAAGAAATAATTCAAATTACATCCATCATATCCAGAAGCTTGGTTGTTGGCAGGGATATAACGCTAAACGCGTTTCGAGGACTTCAATCCTCTTCCTCAGTAGCTATACCCCTGGTGTTGAATCCCCTCCTTTTATACCGTCATGTGCAGTCCACAAAATCTGGGCTGGAATCACTTTTTCTTATAATGCGATTTTTTTGATGCGTTTTTGGTGCGGTTTTGAAAAACGCATGTGCGTTTTTTATGGCATCAAGACCGCAACCGCTTGCTTAGTGTTAATATGTCAAAACATGGTTATACACATATATAGATTATCAAAAATATTGAACAATATGTTAAAAAATTCTAATATACAAGACATTTTAAAATACAATTCAGGTGATCAATAATTTATAAATAAATAGGAGCTAGATGAAAGTTTGTAGTATACAATAATTCATAGAAACTTCTATATAACCAAGGGCCTCATCCTCTACATCTTATATTCTTATCCATCTTCCAATGATAATGTTTAAGATGGAGAATAATTGTCTTTAATTGGCCCTTTCCTTCGATCCTTCTGCTTTAATAACTTTTCCCATATTTCTGCTCGATCAAAATAAAATTTCATCCATTGATCTCCCTTGGATGTGGTCTCTCTTTCTCACGCTCCCTTTCCGGCGTGGAACCCTGATTCACCGATAACCGTGATCAACATGGTAGGCTCAGAAAAGAACATCGAAAGTTGATAGAGAAGATATCCAAATGGATGGTGAATGTCACAGGGACTTGCGATCAGTCGGAAGTTATCTAGAGTCAACAAAGCGGCAACAGGGCCTCTCCTGTCTAACATTTCCTAATCCAAAATACCGCAGTGACATTCCATTATTTATCGTCACTACCTCCCCGAGTAGAGAGTGGGTAATTTCCGCGCACCCCCTCCTTTTCTTCAATTCTTCCGTTTTAATAGCTTCTCCCACATTTCCGCTCGATCACAATTAAATTTCATCCATTGATCTCCCTTGGATGTGGTCTCTCTTTCTCGCGCTCCCTCTCCGGGGTGGAACCCTGATTTGACGCTAACCGTGATCAACATGGCAGGCGCAGAAAAGAACATCGAAAGTTGTTAGAGCAGATATCCAATTAGATCGTGAACATCACGGGGACGTGCGACATGGTGGGGCAGTATGTTTGCATACGCCTACACAAACTGACTGATGGTTCTGCTCCCTGCAACTTCTGGGTCTCCAAACTGGGCACATGGCCTGAGCTTGCCCTTTACGCCTTGGAGGTGTTGGCCTGCCCTGCAGCCAGTGTATTGTCTGAACGTGTGTTTAGCACGACTGGAGGGGGTTATCACAGGTTATATTTCCCAATGTTTTGGGGTGTACCCTAATTTAAAAAAATAAATAAAAATTTAAAACCAAAAAGCAGTGTAGGGTACCTCCACCTCCGCCGCTTCCACCTACACCGCCACATCCACCACCTCCTCAACCTCCTACTCCATATGGAGGACGTATTTTATGTTATTTGAAGTCATTTCCCTATCCACATTTGTTTGCAGAGCACTTGCCATGCTCTTAAACACATTTTGCTGGCCTTTTCAGCCCTCTAGCCCTTTCCATTACATTTTTAGAGCTATTATAGTGCTCAAAAGTTTGGGTCCCCATTGACTTCAATGGGGATTGAGTTCGGGGTCATGTTCGGGTCAAGTTCGGGTCCTGAATCAAATTTTTGTGAAGTTCGGCCGAACCCGTCAAACCTGAACATCCAGGTGTCCGCTCAACTCTAATTATCATCCACCTCGTGAAACACTAATTGCCATTACCCACCGTCATCTTTTTCTGACTGTGGATGCTCAAGAGTTTGTGAATCAGTGCACAAGATATCCTCATGTCCCTCTTCAAGCGGGCTTGGCGAGAGGGCCAAATCAAGGAATGGCGATGAAAAGAGCTCCTCGGAATAGCCGAGTGTGGGATCACTTAATTGCCAAGACTCTTCATGGTGGGAAGAAGGAGGATAAGGGTGAGGATTCTGTTGACCAGACTCTTGGCTACTGAGACTGGACTTTGTGGAAGACAGGGTGGTGCTTAACCGACTGGAAGCATTATCTGTTGCAATCCAACTGACCACCTGGTCGCACTGGTGTGACTTCGAGAGTGGTGTCCTGCGCCGTCCTGCAAACTGGGACATGAAGCTAGGTATCGTGGATGAGTGTGTAGCGCAGGTAATGTCGCTGTCACCAGCGGCGAAAAAATTCAACTGAATTTTAGTGATATTTATGATGCGCAAACGTTTTACAGAAGATGTAGTGCAGTTAATGTCACTGTCACCAGCGGCAAAAAAATGAAGCTGAATATCACTGATATTTATGATGCGCAAACGTTATACAGGAGATGTAGCGCAGGTAATGTCGCTGTCACCAGCGGTGAAAAAATTCAACTGAATGTCACTGATATTTATGATGCGCAAACGTTATACAGTAGATGCAGCGCAGGTAATATCGCTGCTGTCACCAGCGGCTAACGTTATACAGGAGATGTAGCGCAGGTAATGTCGCTTCTGTAACCAGTGGCTAACATCATACAGGAGATGTAGCGCAGGTAATGGCGCTGCTGTCACCAGCGGCTAACGTTATAATTGAGATGTAGCACAGGTAATGTCGCTGCTGTCACCAGCAGCCAAACAATTGCACGCAATTTAGCGCACGTTGCGTAAATATATTACGCAGCCAGAAAAAACAACGGTCCTCAAAAGGACTGTTGGGTCTCTAACACCTTTCAACACTCAAAACTCCCTAAAAAAAAACACACAATTCTTCTCCCTACACTATCTGTCCCTTCTGCTGCACCTCGCCCTGATTAAGTGTCTGAGCCGAACCACGTGTCATCGGATGCTATATAGCACCCGATGACGCATTCCGGCCAGTCAATCATTGTAATGCCAGTCACCCACATGGCTACTGCATTACAGTGAGTGGCACGCCCAACACCGCGATGTGCCGAGCATCGCGATGCTCGAGTGAAAAAGGTGTTCGGCCGAGCATGCTCGCCCAAAACTAGCTATGAACTGAAAGTTCATTATGCTTGCTCCATGCTTTTTCCTCACTACATTGCTCGCTGAGGTAATATACTGTTATGGCACACTTCCACATGCTAGCTAACTAAAACAAAACAGTATGGATGGATCTTTATACAACAGTAGCCTTCCTCCAGGACACAGCTTTTCTGCCTGTATACTTCTCCCTCTAGGTCTGCAGGGCACTACATAATTAGATTGTCCGATCAAAACGCCTTGTTCCCCTAACAACATATTAACCAACAGCAATAGCACAACTAGGTGACAGTATAACTAGTGCTATTTAGAACATACATATATGCATTTTCATTGTCCCCAGAATGGCTTATCTGTATTGTCTATCACTTTCTGTCTGTGTCAATATAACTACTCAATATGACCGAATTGGAGGCTGCATGAAACATCTTATGTCCAGGGTTTCAAGCTTTGTCAATACAGGGCAGTTTTCACACCTTAGTACAATATCTTTTGTAAAATACGTTTGCTAGCATTGCTCAGCAGTACCAGACCCACATTAATACATTACATTACTAAAAATAACAACATGGTGCTGATTACATGACAGATTGAAGTGAAGGGAAATATTTCCAATTTATACACCAACAAACTTTAAAGAGTAACTAAACCTTTGCTTAAAACGAAAGGGCAGAAACACTGTATCGAGTATCTAAACGGGCGAATTTCAACACTGAGAAGCGTTGACAATTTGGAAAAGAGTTTTCTGCTCACGGAGCAAGCACTCTATGGGGTAGATGCCGGGGAGGGTGGTAGCGAGGAGGCTCAGGAAAGTGAGGTAACTAGCTGGGTAACAGTTAGAAAGCGGGGTAGAGTGAAGAGTGCCAGGGAGGTTAACCCTTATCTGACACACCCCAACAAGTTTGCACGGTTGGCAGATGATGGGGATGTCAGTTCAGGGAGAGCACTGCTGCAGCCGGACAGTTCCTCTGCCAGTCAGGGGAATGTCAGCTCCAGTAAGCAGGAAACCAGGAGAGCAGAGCAGGCCAGACAGGTGCTGGTAGTGGCGGCTCAATTATTAGGGGTACAGATAGGGCAATCTGTCACAATGACCGTGATCGTCGAACGGTGTGTTGTCTTCCTGGCACTCGAATTCGACACATCGCGGATAGGGTTGACAGATTACTGGGAGGGGCTGGAGAAGATCCAGCGGTTATGGTCCATATCGGAACCAATGACAAAGTTAGAGGTAGGTGGAGTGTCTTTAAAAATGATTTTAGGGATTTAGGTCAAAAGCTTCGGGCAAGGACCTCAAAGGTAGTATTTTCCGAAATACTACTGGTACCACGAGCCACACAAGAAAGGCAGCGGGAGTTTAGGGAGGTTAACAAGTGGCTCAAGAACTGGTGTAAGAAGGAGGAGTTTGGGTTCCTGGAAAAGTTGGCCGACTTCTCTTTTGGCTACAGGTTCTATCATAGGGATGGGCTGCACCTCAATGGGGAAGGGGCAGTTGTGTTGGGGAGAAGATGGCTAGAAGGTTGGAGAAGTGTTTAAACTAGGGACTGGGGAGGGTAATTACGTTATAGGATGGGAAGATAATACAGATAGAGACAGGGGGCAAGGTAATGGGACTGGGGGAGAAATGGAAGGAGGGACTAGCTCAGAAGGAAAAGTGTAGGGTACAAAATATACATAAACCTCTTAAATGTATGTATACTAATGCCAAAAGCCTGACTAATAAAACTGGGGAACTGGAATTAGTGATGTGTGAGGAGGATTATGACATAGTGGGAATAACTTAGACATGGCTGGATGATAGCTATGACTGTGCAGTACCGGGTTACAGTCTGTTTAGAAAGGATCGCCAAAACCGGAGAGGGGGAGGGGTCTGCCTTTATGTAAAGTCCTGTCTAAAGCACACACTCCGGGAAGAAAGTGAGAGACATGAACACATGGAGTCACTGTGGGTAGAAATACATGGAGGCAAAAACAATAATAAATTACTAATAGGAGTTTATTATAAACCAGCTAATATACCAGAGTCCACAGAAAATCTGCTACTAAACGAGATAGACGAGACGGCAAATCATAATGAGGTGGTTATTATGGGGGACTTCAACTACCCGGATATAGACTGGGAAACTGAAACTTGTATATCTCATAAAGGAAACAGGTTCTTGGCAATAACCAAAGACAATTACTGTGACGGTAACGTACACTACACACAGGGGGGAGGATAGTGACCACTGCGCTCCACCCTCACCCCTGGCCCTGCCTACTTGCCTCGCAAGTCCTAATGACAGGGGACAACTAGACGGCAGTCCCTAACTTAGGATACGTGCTGGGAAGACAGACAAGACAAATAACGGAACGAGAACGGACCGGGTCAATACCTAGAGAGCTACGCAGTACTAAGGAATGAGCAGAGAATAGTCAGGAAAAGCCGAGGTCAAATACCAGGAGAGAAACAAAGTACAACAGGAGTCCGCGAAGAATCCTCAGGTGGAAGCCGGGGTCAGGATACCAGGAGAGATGCGCAGTACAGGAGGAGCAGGCAGAGAATCGTCAGGGAGCACAGGATCAGGTAAGTATGCAGGAACAAAACAATCACCAGATACCTAAAATTAACAGGCAACCTGTGGCCAGCAGGCTGCCTGTATTTATAGTGGGGAGTGAGGGTCATGTGACGTGGCCAGCATCACATGACCGACAGACCGACCAGTCGAGCACCGAGTGATCAGCTCGGCGCTCAAGGCAGACCTAGGAGCAGGGAGCCTCCCAGCTAGCAAAGCTGCCCTGGGAACAAGGTCAAAAACAGATCCTCGCTCCCGAAGCTAAGCAGCAGGTCTGCGGCTGATGGGAGACCGAGTGCGCCTTCGACACCCCGTTACAATTACCTTTCCCAACTGGTTCAGGACGCGACTAGAGGGACGGCCATACTGGACATAGTATTACCAATAGACCTGACAGAACAACGGATGTGCAGGTCGGGGGAAACCTGGGAAATAGTGACCATAAAGTAATAATCTTCCAGTTATCATTCAAAAGAGTGTTTGTTCAGGAAGGAACAAAAATACCAAACTTCAAAAAAGCTAAATTTAGCCAACTAAGAGAGGCCATAGGCCTAACTAACTGGGACAAAGTACTAAAAATAAAAATACAGACACAAAATGGGATATTTTTAAAAGCATCCTAAAATCTAATTGTGAGCAGTACATACCTTATGGAACTAAAAGGTTAAGGCAGTGCTTCTCAAATAGTGAGGCGCGCCCCCCAGGGGGGGCGCCAGGCTCCGTAAAGGGGGGCTCGTTCAGGGCCGGCCTTTGGGGTGTGCGAATTTCTTCTGTATAATGCCGGCAGGCAGGCCGGGCGGCCGGCGCGTCCCTCAGTGATGTCACGTGCCTGCGCCGCCTGCTTTATGAATGAAGCAGGCGGCGCAGACAAGTGACGTCACTGAGGGACGCGCCGGCCCGCCTGCCGGCCTTATACAGAAGAAATTCGGATATACGGTACTATTAGGAGTGAGGGGGGCATGTTTAATAACTTTAAACGGCGGTGGCGGGCACACGGAATCTGTGGATGGCACAGTTAAGGGGTGGGGGTCTGTGGATGGCACTGTTATGGGCTGGGGGGGCACTGTGGATGGCACTGTTATGGGGTGGGGGGTCTGTGGATGGCACATATATAACAGTGCCAGCCACAGATCCCCCTGTAACAGTGCCAGCCACAGATCCCCCCCATAAGTGTCCGTCATCCACAGATCCCACCATAAGTGTCCGTCATCCACAGATCCCCCATAAGTGTCCGTCATCCACAGATCCCCCCATAAGTGTGTGTCCGATCCACATTTCTTTCTTTTTTTATTCTCTTATACAGTGGGAGGCGAAAGTTTGGGCAACCTTGTTAATCGTCATGATTTTCCTGTATAAATCGTTGGTTGTTACGATAAAAAATGTCAGTTAAATATATCATATAGGAGACGCACACAGTGATATTTGAGAAGTGAAATTAAGTTTATTGGATTTACAGAAAGTGTGCTATAATTGGTTAAACAAAATTAGGCAGGTGCATAAATTTGGGCACCACAAAAAATAAATGAAATCAATATTTAGTAGATCCTCCTTTTGCAGAAATTACAGCCTCTAAACGCTTCCTGTAAGTTCCAATGAGAGTCTGGATTCTGGTTGAAGGTATTTTGGACCATTCCTCTTTACAAAACATCTTTAGTTCATTCAGGTTTGATGGCTTCCGAGCATGGACAGCTCTCTTTAAGTCACACCACAGATTTTCAATTATATTCAGGTCTGGGGACTGAGATGGCCATTCCAGAATGTTGTACTTTTTCCTCTGCATAAATGCCTTAGTGGATTTTGAGCAGTGTTTAGGGTCGTTGTCTTGTTCAAAGATCCAGCCCCGGCACAGCTTCAGCTTTGTCACTGATTCCTGGACATTGGTCTCCAGAATCTGCTGATACTGAGAGGAATCCATGCATCCCTCAACTTTGACAAGATTCCCAGTCCCTGCACTGGCCACACAGCCCCACAGCATGATGGAACCACCACCATATTTTACTGTAGGTAGCAGGTGTTTTTCTTGGAATGCTGTGTTCTTTTCCCTCCATGCATAACTCCCCTTGTTATGGCCAAATAACTCAATTTTAGTTTCATTAGTCCACAGCACCTTATTCCAAAATGAAGCTGGCTTGCCCAAATGTGCTTTAGCCCACCTCAAGCGGCACTATTTGTGCTGTGGGCGGCGAAAAGGCTTCCTCTGCATCACTCTCGCATACAGCATCTCCTTGTGTAAAGTGCGCCGAATGGTTGAACGATGCACAGTGACTCCATCTGCAGCAAGATGATGTTGTAGGTCTTTGGTGCTGGTCTGTGGGTTGACTCTGACTGTTCTCACCATTCGTCGCTTCTGTCTATCCGAGATTTTTCTTGGTCAGCCACTTCGAGCCTTAACTTGAACTGAGCCTGTGGTCTTCCATTTCCTCAATATGTTCCTACATGTGGAAACAGACAGCTGAAATCTCTGAGACAGCTTTCTGCAACCTTCCCCTAAACCATGATGGTGAACAATCTTTGTCTTCAGGTCATTTGAGAGTTGTTTTGAGACCCCCATGTTGCTACTCTTCAGAGACAATTAAAAGAGGAGGGAAACTTACAATTGACCCCCTTAAATACTCTTTCTCATAATTGGATTCACCTGTGTATGTAGGTCAGGGGTCACTCAGCTTACCAAGCCAATTTGATTTCCAATAATTAGTTCTAAAGGTTTTGGAATCAATAAAATGACAACAGTGCCCAAATTTATGCACCTGCCTAATTTTGTTTAAACAATTATAGCACACTTTCTGTAAATCCAATAAACTTCATTTCACTTCTCAAATATCACTGTGTGTGTCTCCTATATGATATATTTAACTGACATTTTTTATCGTAACAACCAACGATTTATACAGGAAAATCATGACGATTAACAAGGTTGCCCAAACTTTCGCATCCCACTGTACATTAATAAGGATACAGTGTTATGCAGAGGTGTACTTATAACAATTTTATAGACAAATGATACTATTTACAGTCGCGCGGGGGGGCGCGAAATGTTTTCTTCTTCCTAGGGGGGGCATAACAGAAAATAATTGAGAAGCACTGGGTTAAGGGTACTTTCACACTTGCGGCAGAGCATTCCGGTAGGCAGTTCCGTCTGGCAATCCAGACGCAAACTGATGGTATTTGTCAGACGGTGTCATCCGGAAAAACAGATCCGGTGTTAATTATTTTTTGCATTTTTAAAGGTCTGTGCATGAGCAGACCGGAAAGCCGGATCCGATTTTCCGGAACACTTAATACACTTCAATGTAAATTAATGCCGGATCCGGCATTCCGGCAAGTGATCAGTATTTTTGGCCGGAGAGAAAACTGCAGCATGCTGCAGTATTTTCTCCGTCCAAAAAACGTAACAGGGACTGAACTGATGCATCCTGATGCATCCTGAATGGAATGCTCTTCATTTAGAATGCATTAGGATAAAACTGATCAGTTTTTTTTCCGTATTGAGCTCCTGTGACGGAACTCAATACCGAGAAACAAAAACGCTAGTGTGAAAGTACCCTAAGGAACAAGAAAAAAAACAATGTGGATAAATAGAACTGTAAAGAAAGCAATAAATGACAAAAAAGCATTTAAATCAGTAAAACAGGAGGGTAGCGAGGAAGCACTGAAAAACTATAAGGAAAAAAATTTAATATGTAAAAAACAAATAAAAGCAGCCAAACTAGAGACCGAGAGATTAATTGCCAAAGAGAGCAAAACTAACCCTAAAATGTTCTTCAATTATACTGTATAAATGGTAAAATGCATAAATCAGGAGGTGTCGACCCTCTACAGAGTAATGAGGGGGGAGTTGCAGAGAGCGATGAGGAGAAAGCAAAGTTATTAAATATTTTTTCTCCACTGTATTCACTGAAGAAAATAAACTGTCAGATGAAATGCAGAATGTAAAAGTTAATTCCCCATTAAAAGTGCCATGTCTGACCCAGGAAGAAGTGCAGCGGCGTCTTAAAAAGATAAAAATAGACAAATTGCCAGGACCAGATGGCATACACCCCCGGATCCTAAGAGAATTAAGTAATGTCATAGCCTGACCCTTATACTCTATACTGACAGGGAGTGTTCCACAAGATTGGCGCATAGCAAATGTGTTGCCAATATTAAAAAAGGGTCAAAAGACAGAGCCCGGAAACTATAGGCCAGTAAGTTTAACATCTGTCATGGGTAAACTATTTGAAGGTTTTCTAAGAGATGCTATCTTGGAGTACCTTAAGGAAAATAAGCAAATAACGCCATATCAGCATGGCTTTATAAAGGATCGGTCATGTCAAACTAATTTAATCAATTTCTATGAGGAGGTAAGTTCTAGACTTGACAGCGGCGAATTAATGGATGTCATATATCTGGACTTCTTCAAAGAATTTAACACTGTACCGCATAAAAGGTTAGTATATAAAATGAGAATGCTTGGACTGGGAGAAAATGTCTGTATGTGGGTAAGTAACTGGCTCAGTAATAGAAAACAGAGGGTGGTTATTAATGGTACACACTCAGATTGGGTCACTGTCACTAGTGGTGTACATCAGGGGTCAGTATTGGGCCCTATTCTCTTCAATATATTTATTAATGATCTTGTAGAAGGCTTGCACAGTAAAATATTAATTTTTGCAGATGACACTAAAATGTGTAAAGTAATTGACACAGAAGAGAACAATATACAGGGAGTGCAGAATTATTAGGCAAGTTGTATTTTTGAGGATTAATTTTATTATTGAACAACAACCATGTTCTCAATGAACCCAAAAAACTCATTAATATCAAAGCTGAATATTTTTGGAAGTAGTTTTTAGTTTGTTTTTAGTTTTAGCTATTTTAGGGGGATATCTGTGTGTGCAGGTGACTATTGCTGTGCATAATTATTAGGCAACTTAACAAAAAACAAATATATACCCATTTCAATTATTTATTTTTACCAGTGAAACCAATATAACATCTCAACATTCACAAATATACATTTCTGACATTCAAAAACAAAACAAAAACAGATCAGTGACCAATATAGCCACCTTTCTTTGCAAGGAAATTCAAAAGCCTGCCATCCATGGATTCTGTCAGTGTTTTGATCTGTTCACCATCAACATTGCGTGCAGCAGCAACCACAGCCTCCCAGACACTGTTCAGAGAGGTGTACTATTTTCCCTCCTTGTAAATCTCACATTTGATGATGGACCACAGGTTCTCAATGGGGTTCAGATCAGGTGAACAAGGAGGCCATGTCATTAGATTTTCTTCTTTTATACCCTTTCTTGCCAGCCACGCTGTGGAGTACTTGGACGCGTGTGATGGAGCATTGTCCTGCATGAAAATCATGTTTTTCTTGAAGGATGCAGACTTCTTCCTGTATCACTGCTTGAAGAAGGTGTCTTCCAGAAACTGGCAGTAGGACTGGGAGTTGAGCTTGACTCCATCCTCAACCCGAAAAGGCCCCACAAGCTCATCTTTGATGATACCAGCCCAAACCAGTACTCCACCTCCACCTTGCTGGCGTCTGAGTCGGACTGGAGCTCTCTGCCCTTTACCAATCCAGCCACGGGCCCATCCATCTGGCCCATCAAGACTCACTCTCATTTCATCAGTCCATAAAACCTTAGAAAAATCAGTCTTGAGATATTTCTTGGCCCAGTCTTGACGTTTCAGCTTGTGTGTCTTGTTCAGTGGTGGTCGTCTTTCAGCCTTTCTTACCTTGGCCATGTCTCTGAGTATTGCACACCTTGTGCTTTTGGGCACTCCAGTGATGTTGCAGCTCTGAAATATGGCCAAACTGGTGGCAAGTGGCATCTTGGCAGCTGCACGCTTGACTTTTCTCAGTTCATGGGCAGTTATTTTGCGCCTTGGTTTTTCCACACGCTTCTTGCGACCCTGTTGACTATTTTGAATGAAACGCTTGATTGTTCGATGATCACGCTTCAGAAGCTTTGCAATTTTAAGAGTGCTGCATCCCTCTGCAAGATATCTCACTATTTTTGACTTTTCTGAGCCTGTCAAGTCCTTCTTTTGACCGATTTTGCCAAAGGAAAGGAAGTTGCCTAATAATTATGCACACCTAATATAGGGTGTTGATGTCATTAGACCACACCCCTTCTCATTACAGAGATGCACATCACCTAATATGCTTAATTGGTAGTAGGCTTTCGAGCCTATACAGCTTGGAGTAAGACAACATGCATAAAGAGGATGATGTGGTCAAAATACTCATTTGCCTAATAATTCTGCACTCCCTGTACTGCTACAGATAGATCTGGATAGATTGGAAGATTGGGCAGATAAGTTGCAGATGAGGTTTAACACTGAAAAATGTAAGGTTATGCACATGGCAAGGAATAAAGTCACCCGTACATACTAAATGGTAAAACACTGGGTAACACTGACATGGAAAAGGACCTAGGAATTTTAGCGAACAGCAAACTAAGCTATAGAAACCAGTGTCAGGCAGCTGCTGCCAAGGCCAGTAAGATAATGGGTTGCATCAAAAGGGGCATAGATGCCCGTGATAAGAACATAGTCCTACCACTTTAAAAATCACTAGTCAGACCACACATGGAGTACTGTATACAATTATGGGCTCCTGTGAACAAGGCAGATATAGTAGACCTGGAGAGGGTACAGAGGAGGGCAGCTAAAGTAATAATTGGAAAGTGGGCGGGGGGACTACAGTACCTGAAAGATTATCAAAATGAGGGTTATTCACTTTAGAAAAAAGACGACTGAGGGGAGATCTAATTACTATGTATAAATATATCAGGGGTCAGTACAGAGATCTCTCCCATAGTCTATTTATCCCCAGGACTGTGACTGTGACGAGGGGACATCCTCTGCGTCTGGAGGAAAGGAGGTTTGTACACAAATATAGAAGAGAATTCTTTATGATAAGAGCAGTGAGACTATGGAACTCTCTGCCTGAAGAGGTGGTGATGGTGAGTACAATAAAGGAATTCAAGAGGGGCCTGGATTTATTTCCCCCTAGAGAGGGGTTGTAGATCCAGGGAGCTATTCTGATTGTCTGATTTTAGTCGGGAAGGATTTTTTTTCCCCTTAAGTGGGGAAAATTGGCTTCTACGTCACAGGGATTTTTTGCCTTCCTCTGGATCAACTTGCAGGATAACAGGCCGAACTGGATGGACAAATGTCTTATTTTGGCCTTATATACTATGTTACTATGTTACTGCTTAGAATGCTTTGCCCATTAGAGAAGTCCCGAACTATTCGCCGGTGAACAGTTCCCGGCGAACATCGCATGCTCGCGTTCGCCGCGGCAGGCGAACATATGCGATGTTCGGTCCGCCCCCTATACCTCATCATTGAGCAAACTTTGACCCTGTACCTCACAGTCAGCAGACACATTCCAGCCAATCAGCATACCCTCCCTCCCAGACCCTCACACCTCCTATCAAAAAGCAAGGACAGCATCCATCTTAGATTCATTCGGAAGCTGCAGTGTCACAAATTTGACTAACTTGTAATCGCAATGCAATTAATACAGGTTATATTAATCGCATTTCGAATTCAACTTAGAGCTGGGTTCCTAATGGTTGTATTGCTAGAATATAACGAAGATTGAGAATATACTGCTATATTCGTCAATTCTAGCAATACAACCATTAGGAACTCAGATCTAAGTTGTAATCGCAATGCGATTAATACAGGTTATATTAATCGCATTGTGAATTCAACTTAGAGCTGGGTTCCTAATGATTGTATTGCTAGAATATAAAGAAGATTGAGAATATAGTGCTATATTCGTCAATTCTAGCAATACAACCATTAGGAACTCAGATCTAAGTTGTAATTGCAATGCAATTAATACAGGTTATATTAATCGCATTTCGAATTCAACTTAGAGCTGGGTTCCTAATGGTTGTATTGCTAGAATATAATGAAGATTGAGAATATAGTGCTATATTCGTCAATTCTAGCAATACAACCATTAGGAACTCTGATCGAAGTTGTAATCGCAATGCGATTAATACAGGTTATATTAATCGTATTGTGAATTCAACTTAGAGCTGGGTTCCTAATGGTTGTATTGCTAGAATATAAAGAAGATTGAGAATATAGTGCTATATTCGTTATATTCGTCAATTCTAGCAATACAACCATTAGGAACTCAGATCAAAGTTGTAATCTCAATGCGATTAATACAGGTTATATTAATCGCATTGTGAATTCAACTTAGAGCTGGGTTCCTAATGGTTGTATTGCTAGAATATAACGAAGATTGAGAATATAGTGCTATATTCGTTATATTCGTCAATTCTAGCAATACAACCATTAGGAACTCAGATCTAAGTTGTAATCGCATTGTGATTAATGCAGGTTATATTAATCGCATTGCGAATTCAACTTACCACACTCTGTGTCAACTACGTAATTTTCCATGGGAGTTTTGCCATGGATCCCCCTCCGGCATGCCACAGTCCAGGTGTTAGTCCCCTTGAAACAATTTTTCCATCACTATTGTGGCCAGAAAGAGTCCCTGTGGGTTTTAAAATTCGCCTGTCTATTGAAGTCTATGGCGGTTCGCCCGGTTCGCACGTTCGCAAACATTTGAGGAAATTCGCGTTCGGCGTTCGCGAACAGAAAATTCTATGTTCGCGACATCTCTATTGCCCATTAGGTTTTCATCAGCTCTGCTTGGCCTTTCCAATGTGTGGAGTACAGATCTATAGAAAGTATATAGGGCCCATACTACACATGCTCAAAAAGCCTAAGAGAATGAATAAAAATCCAAGGGGTAGAGCGCCCAGATCAGATCTTCTGCCCCTTTGTTTTTTCGACAAAGATTTAGTTGCCCTTTAATGGGCAGAAGTGTCCATTTGACATATGCTTGGATGGAGTACATCAGGTTCCTGTATCCAAAACTGTATTAAACACTACACTTGGTTCCCCTTTCAATACAATGCATAGAATAAAAGCATAAACTGCACAGTATGCAGTATTATTTTTATTTTATCCCAGTCTGTGGCAGTTGTGTGCAAGTATGTATTTTCCTCATGACTATGATTTCAGTCACCAGTTCCTTCCAACACCCACATACAAATGCACACTTAGCCAGGAGTCCATGAATTCTCAATAGAGAAAGGGGAATAAGCTGCTGCCAGATGCCACTGGTGGTGGCTCATCTCCCTTAAGATAAAAAAGGATCAGGGTAACATTTAACTTGCCCAAAATCTGCCATCAGGAAAGAGTCAGGACATCCTTATACACATTAGATGGTCAGTTGGTCCTGTTGAAATCGTATGCATCTAATGTGAATGGCCACCTTTATTTGGAATCCTCTCTTGCATTCATATGCTGGTCTGATAAAGACAAATAAGTGGCTCTAAAACTTATGTTGGATACAATATCAACTACTTTGCCATTACATATAATTATACCTACCGGTAATTGGTTAAAGTTATTTAAAGCTAAGTTGATTAAAGCCACTGCTATCTTCAAGCTTTTAAATAATTACACTGGAAGTTCTGATTGAAAACATGCTTGTGGAGTTTATTTTCAGAAAGAAAGTCTCTTACCTTTCAGAATGAACCTTCTACCTTAAAGAGTATTTCACTTTAAATACAAAAATCTAGTGTAAATAAAAAGTTGTCTTTAAAAGCAATGTTTTATTTTTTTTCTGATTGTATTTTCTTATTTTATTTCTTAGACATGATTATGAGGGCAGCCATCTTACCTGAGCTGGTAACAGCATTTAGAGATATGCTTTAGAGCAGCCTCATGGGGCATAGGATCCTTGTGTATCTAAATGATCTCTGTGACCTGTGCAGAGGTCATTGTGTAGGGAGGGGGAGGAGGTGAATTATGTTGATTAAAGCAGTTACTCACCTCAGTCATTGATTAGTTGAACTGGCATCTCCAGGCACTCAAACTGTAACATATAGCTGTAACCCTACTAGAACAACTGGGATCAGAGCTAATTCCATTCCCATTCACTTAATCTTATAGCTATAGCTCTAAATAAATTAGGTGCTTCTAAGAAAAACTGGCATAGGAAATGCCAGCCTTAGTATAATCTACTCTATGTGTTTTGTATATTTGTTTTCCAGTGTGGCTTTCAGTTTTACATGTTGTACATGCGTATGGGGGAGTTGGGAGGGATAGCTGACGGCCTAGGGAATGTTTGGCAATCAGCTATCTAAATTGTATAGATATCAATGGGCAGGGGGACGTTAAGTGCCATGGGCAGCATGCAGTCTAAATACGGCCCTGGCCATAGGTCTGTATGAACCCAACATATAACAAATGTGCACATTACAGACAATGTACAGCATAGTGTGTGTTATTCTTGTTTATTGCATATTCATATTTTTTTTTTAGAATGTGAGTCAATTGAAGATGTGTGCAGTTATAAATGCTCACTAGCTACATAGATGCTTAAGGGTACTTTCACACTAGCGTTTTTCTTTTCCAGCACTGAGTTCCGTCATAGGGGCTCAATACCAGAAAATAACTGATCAGTTTTATCCCCATGTATTCTGAATGGAAAGAAATCAGTTCAGGATGCTTAAGGATGTCTTCAGTTCAGTCACTGAACTGCGTTTTGGACAGAGGAAATACCGCAGCATCCGTTGCGGTATTAGTGCTCGGGACCTAACACTCACCTCCCATTGCTAGCATGGTTAAATGCTGGAGGTAACTGGTGAGTTGTTTGTGAGTCGGCCTCATGCTCCTGTAATTTGCCCACTGGCTCCTGGTATTGCCCATATAGGCACAGGTAGGTGAGTGTTAGGTCCCAAACTACTTGAGAAACCTTGGCGCGGTGCTCGGGCTCAGACATGTCCTACACCGTAGGACATGTTGGCTAATCTCTCAATTTTAAAATCAGTTTGAGGGTTTAGTAAGACCGCAGAGTGCACCTGTCTTTGCTATTATTTTGTTATATTGTTATATTGATTATCACATCCACATAATTGCTATCTTATGTAGGATGTCTATTGTGGTACTTGTGGTTCGCTGTGGTCATCCTCCACTGTATGCATTTTTGCTGGGGATCGTCATTAGCAACGGGCCACAAGTGCAGGATCTGCTCCCCTGTATATATATGCACAACTGCATGTGGGTTTGAACACTTCCTGCTTGTTTAATACCACACCATTATTTTCAGTTTGTATATATAGAGATGCCTGGAGGTGTATAAACTCCAATTTAAATGTGCCTGTTGTCCATCTACAGGCTACATTTAGGTGCACCTGCGAGGCCTGGGCCTTATCAGCCAGTCTTGAATGGGACTCGCAGACTCCTCCCTCCTCCCATTGCTAGCATGGTTACATGCTGGAGGTAACTGGTGAGTTGTTTGTGAGTCGGCCTCAAGCTCCTGTAATTTGCCCACTGGCTCCTGGTATTGCCCACATAGGCACAGGTAGGTGAGTGTTAGGTCCCGAGCTACTTGAGAAACCTTGGCGCGGTGCTCGGGCTCAGACATGTCCTACACCGTAGGACATGTTGGCTAATCTATCAATTTCAAAATCAGTTTGAGGGTTTAGTAAGACCGCAGAGTGCACCTGTCTTTGCTATTATTTTGTTATATTGTAACTTTTAAGTATTAATTTAAAACTCGACAACCAATCCTCTTGAAAGAACCAATCCTCTTGAATGAACTTGGATAAAATGTCTTTGAAGCAACCTTCCATTGTCCTCTTTCCTCAGTATATATGAGGAAATGACCTAATGTCCATCACCACTGGTTTAGTAATCTTCACATCATCATATTGGAAATCAGCTCTCTCTGCACCAACTTCCTGGTGAGCCTATAATAGTGATGAGCGGCAGGGGCAATATTCGAATTTGCGATATTTAGCGAATATTTGGGCAAATATTTGTCATAAATTCTCTAATTCGAGAATTCGCCATTATTTTCTCGATTGCGAAAATCGGCAATGTAATATTCGCTTTTACTACATTTTTCAAGCTGCTAGAAGTTTGCTGAGACTGGAGAAAATGGTTGGCACGGCAGAACATTACAATAGCTTTAAATGCAGATAGAGTGCTCCAATATATTCACGATTGCGCAAATCGGCAATTAATGATGCACATATTTTGGCGCAATACGTGCAACTTCACATTTTAGCAGGTCTGACTACATATTACTGATTGGTGCACTAAGTATTGTTGTGAACTTGTGACATCACAGCACTATGTCTGTAGCATGTATGTATGGACAGCAGAACATCAGCTACACTATATCACGAGCTAACCTACACTGACTATCTCCCACTACCTATCTTTATTATATATATAAGCTAACTAACTAACTATCTAGTGTAATTACACAGCAAAGCACAGAGCACAGCAATGTCACTGCTTTCTCTCAGAACTGCAAAAAAATTGCAGGAAATGGCTGCTGGGGAGGTTCTTATATAGTAAGGGGTAGGCAACTTTCCTATTAGTTGCTAGGGATGTTGCTAAGCTCAGACAAAGACATTGCAGCCTTCTCATTGGCCCACAAGCAAGAAGCAGGGAGAGATCATAAAAGGGCCCTAACTCATTGAGTAATATAATGAAGGGAACGCATGGTGTCATGGTTCCGTTCATTGTATTGGATATGTATTCAATAAAGTTATCTTACCTGTGATAGGTGTCATCCATGTAGTCCAACGACAGAATTGAAGCGGTTATCCTCATCTTCACCACCATTGGATGGCAGCCTAACGGTCAAGGCGGGGGAGACCTATAAAGGAAGCAAACAAACGGTTACTGCACATTCACGGCGCAGATAATCATCTGAGTACCACTACGTCAATCATCTACATGGAGGACTTGCTAAAGCAACTTATCTACAAGGCAGAACAAGAAGGAGGTGAAGAATGGCTAAGAAAATGTTTATCTCAGGCCACTTACCATCCGAAGACGCTCCTGGATCTTCTCATATTGCTGCGCAGTACAAAGCACGAGCCTGGAGAAAATCGATTCTCATGTCGTCAAGCGTTTCAGACAGAAGGAGACAAGTAGGAATCGCCGGGACAGGATCGTTTATACTCCTTCACCTTCCCAAAAAACTAGGATCCACAAATCTTCAGCATGAGCGTAGGAAAATTTTAAACAAATATGGTGACAATACAAAATTGTGCACCTCTCTTTTGCCTCTTACCACTCCCAAATTTTCCAAAGAAAAAATGAATTTATTTAATGAATTCATAAATTTTATAGCTACAAAAGATAATCTGGACGTCCCTTTGTCCAACATATGGGATTTAAATACCGAATCTAATGAATTGGATAAATAAAAAAATCTGTCAATTTCTAAACTTCATTTCATATCAGACCCGGTTACAGTTGGGTCAGATGGCTCAAACATTAAGCAGGTGCCCCAAAATGCTGACAGTATATCCGATTCTTGCTTGAAAGAAGTTATGATCTGTCATATTTCTCCTCTGGGTTGCCACTTCCCATTTCCATAAAAGAAAAAATCAATATATATTGATATATATCATTTGCTTCCTTCTGCTAAAGATAATTAAAAAAAACTATAAAAAAGAGGCAAAAAATGATAACTAGCCAAAAAACTCAATAAATAAATACATTTTTAACTGGATTCGGGCTTTTGCTATATATTCAGCGGTTCTGGGGAAAAACACCCCAAACTTTGTAGCAACCTTTTCTATCATTTGGATTCTATTCTAGAGGCTTATCGCAATTTTGGCAGTAACGCATGGAATACTTATGATGAGATGTTGAGACAAAAATTGGCTGTTTACCAACACATTCAGTGGAGTACAAAGGACGTGGGACTTTGGCTCAACTTAATGCTTCCACAAAGAACCTCTAATTTTCGTCAATTCGGTAACACACAATTTTTAAAAAAGGCATCTGTTTTTCCTTTAATGAGAACCAATGCAGATGGACAAAAAATTCCAAATATCAACACGAATGCACCTTCTGCAATGGTTCTCACACAGTTTTAAATGTTACAAGAAGATGGGTATTACAGGAAATGCCAATACAAAAGATTCTCATGGAAAAAATCATGACTCCAGTTTAACAAAATGAATCCCATGGCTAAGCTGCTATACAGACAGACGGATAGCTGAACTCCTCTATTATGGATTCTCAAAAGTTTTTTTTGTGTCAGAATGCAAAGGAATTGGTTGTCAATGGGTTGAACATTTGAAATCTGTTAAGTTAAATCCAAGCATTGTAAAAGAAAAAATCTATAAAGAAATTGAACTAGGCAGAGTAGCTGGCCCTTTTTTGGCCCCTCCTTTAAATAACTTCCGTCTATCCCCAATTGTTATAGTTCCAAAGAAAGAAAATAACTCTTTCCGATTAATCCTCAATTTTTCCTATCCGGAAAAAATTCATTAAACAATGAGATTGACAAAAATACTGCCTCGGTGTCTTATGCATCATTTGATAAATATATCACAGAAAAAAGGATTCAAATGATTCAGCCGAATCACGTTACAAATTAGGTCAGGTTTAGCACAGGAAAAGAACGTGACTTAAAATATACCTTTATTATTCAAGTAATGGGTATTAGTACAAAAAGTACCTATCCATTAACGATACGTGACGTAATCCCCTAAGAAAAGATATAATTGATGAAGCAGCGGGGGAAACAGAATGAAGAAAAAAGAGGATGATCAGGGGACCACAGGGGATGCTATCCCTGTAATACCCTAGTCTATGCTCAGCCCAGGGTCACCCCTGATGGTGGAGGTTCCCTGTCCCCGTGCCTAATCCTAGAGCATCCCTGTTAAAAACCCTATCAACAAGGGACATAACATACAAGTTAGATGAACAAAGAGATGTTTCAAAAATATATAAGTATATCAATTAAGTTTGGCACACCACAGATAATCGGATACCGATACTTATGTAAGCAAAAAAAAAAACTATGCGTTTGACCTAAGAACAAGGATCATCAGGGGGTGGATAAGGTGACACAATATATATAAAATGGATGTATACTTAGCTCCCCGTTCTGATACTGGGAAACATCAATCTTGGCTGGATTAATTATGTCTTACATTCTGCCAAGGATATAGTTAAATGATGTTCCAAGGGAGCTGGGTATGCATCATTTGACTCTGCTCTGAAAATTTTAAACTAAATTGGTCCTACTGCCCTCCTTGCAAAAACAGACATAAAGTCTGCTTTCAGATTATTACCTATTCATCCAAAGGGCTTTAACTCTTTAGGATTCCAATTCTAAGGTGTCTTTCATTGATAAAGCATTACCCATGGGCTTCACTCTGTCATGCTTCTATTTCAAAGCGTTTTCTACATTTTTACAGTGGGTTTTAGAACAACCTCCGTCCGTGTACAGGCAGAGCCATTCATTATCTGGATGACTTTCTATTCATTGGAAAGACAAATACTAATGATTGTCTTGTCTTATTAAATAAATTAATAACTTTATCTAAAGAATTTAATATTCCACTTGCTGAGGAAAAGACTGTTTTTCCTACAACTTGTCTAACTTTTTTAGGCATCAATATAGGCACTAATAATATGCAATTTTGTATTCCCCCCGAAAAGATCAACAAGTCAATAATTGCCAATCTTTTAAAGAAAAGAAAGACAACCCTAAAACGTCTTCAATCATTACTAGGCTCACTAAATTTCATTTCTAGAGTGATACCGATGGGTAGAGTGTTTTCAAAGCGCTTATACAGAGCTACCAAAGGAAAAACATCCCCATTTTCTCATATACCGTACGTTTAAACAAACAACTAAAAGATGACCTTAGAATATGGTTACAATTTCTAAGCAACTTCAATGGCCATTCTATTTGGCAACAGGAATTTATAAACACAGACGCTTTAAATTTATATACCAAAAACAAAAAATGCCCAATTTTAGGGCCCTCAGGATAATTTCACAAGTACTCAATTCGGTCAGTGGACCGACAAAAATCCCTGTAGGGGTCCTAAACTAAATACCTTTATTGTAACATATCTAAAATCTAAAGACCTACAGGGATAGGTTAAAACTATCAGTAATGAGAGGGGGGTGACGGTTCCTCACTTGCAATTGGTGCCACCTCACACTTTATGGACCATTTGGTTATTTTATGGGCGCAGAGCCTGTCACAGAACTGAGGATAGCTAGACTACATTAAGGATCAGGTGTAGTTTACATGTGTGGTACTGCTGTGCAAGACTGAGAGTTCATTAATAAACAATTAGGTGCAATCTAGGTTGCTACCATTGAATGTTATCTTACAGTCTCCCAGAAACTCGTAGCAATGAATTGCCAATAGTAATTTTATTCCAATGGTAAGTTTAATTCGTGCAACTCACATTTGATCAATTAGCATTCAGACCAAGGGTACTAATCAGTTCTGTTGTAGAGGTACTGTGGCTCAGTACCAACACACAAAACTTAATTCCTGTCCCTAAAAGCTATATCTCTGTATTGTGTATCACAGGCCTAAGATATCTGCCCCTGTACAAACAATGGTGGTCACACACATACACGGGTCACATTCAACCTTCATTTCTGCCTAAAATGCTGTGTCACACACTCCTCCACCCGACATGTTTCGCCGCAATGCGGCTTCATCAGGAGTGTGGTGGAGGAGTGTTAGACGCAGCATTTTAGGCAGGAATGAAGGTTGAATGTGACCCGTGTATGTGTGTGACCACCATTGTTTGTACAGGGGCAGATATCTTAGGAAAAAATTTGAAAAAGTAAATAAACAATTACAAAAAATATTCTGTAACTTTAAAGTAAATACATACAGACATACCAAAATGGAAGTGTCACGAGGGTGTCAAGAGCCACGCCTGACTCCGTTATACCCGGGGTCAGGAAGTCGCAGCGGGTGGCTGCGCGCTCTATGTATAAAGATAGGGCTGATTCTTAATGGTAGCTTTCTGGGTTTGCCTTGCAACCCTTTTTGGCTCACTCAGGGATCCGTAGCTCCTTCTCCTCAGCTGTTTCTTGTCCAGCAATCCCAACCTCCTTAAATTCCCCTCTCCCACTTCTCTGGTTGCCAGATATAGAGCTTCCTTCCTGGACTTCTATACTGACCCACTGGAGCTGTGTAGCTGTGTTCCCTGGTTGTTGTTCCAGAACGTTACCCTCCGGATCCCTGTTGGACTTATGTTGTCTGCTGTTGTCGTCCACCTGGGATTTTATGTTTTGCCTGTGTTGTCTGTCCTCTCCTTGGTGTTTTCCTTTTAGTGTCAGTGGTGTTCTCACCGCCCCGTTCACTACGTAGGGCTCATCTTAGGGAAAGCCAGGGTTTAGGCACCTGATCGGCATACGGGTGAGAAACCCGTCTAGGGACGTCAGGGCAGTCAGGTGCCAGCCTCAAGGTGAGTCAGGGGTCACCACCTTTCCCTCTCCCTTGGACAGGGCCTTCCCATTTCCCTCCCTTTGCGTACGCCGGTCATGACATTATATCTGGCCCTTATTTTTGTGTAGGGAAAAAAAATAATTACTTTTTCTTTCTGCCTATCTAGAATCCAGCATGGATCCTATTGCTGCTTTGTCAAGACAACTTCAAGGCCTGTCTATGGAGGTGGCAGGATTGAAGGCGTCGGTCCTCCAGCAACAGCAGCAATTGCAGCAGACCGCAAGCCCAGCAGTTGCTATAGGTAACCAGGTTGCTGCGGAACCCAAGGTTGTTCTTCCTGACAGATTTTCTGGGGGAAGGGACAAATTTGCGGCATTCCGTGAGGCCTGTAAGTTATATTTTAAGCTGCGCCCGCACTCCTCTGGTAATGAGGAACAGCGGGTGGGGATTGTTACTTCCCTGCTTCAGGGGGACCCGCAATCCTGGGCGTTCTCTTTACCCACTGATTCCCAGGCTCTCCTGTCAGTGGATTAGTTTTTTGGGGCCTTGGGTCTCATATATGATGACCCTGACCGAGTCGCCCTGGCTGAGTCGAAATTACGGAGACTCGGACAGGGAGAGCGGCCAGCAGAGGAGTATTGCTCAGAGTTTCGTAGGTGGGCTACGGATACCCAGTGGAATGACCCGGCTCTCAGGAGTCAGTTCTGCTCTGGGTTATCCGAAAGGATTAAGAATGCGCTTGCGCTGTATGAGACCCCCTTTTCCCTTGATGCTGTTATATCCCTTTCTATCAGAATAGATAGACGTCTTAGGGACAGATTGAAAAATCATGAGCAATTGGTAACCCCTCCGAAGCAGCAGTTAGTCTGTACGGACCTAGAAGAGCCTATGCAGCTAGGAGGAACTACTCGTTAGGTCTGTCCTCCTGAGGCTCACCGTAGACAGGGGGTTTGTTTTTTCTGTGGGGGGAGGGGTCATTTCATTAATGTCTGTCCTTCCTTTCTAAAAAACAAAAGACCATCGGCAAGTACTAACCCCAGGCTATGTGGAGGGGGGTATACGTTTCCTCCATTCGTACATCTCAATTTGTGTTGCCAGCAGCTGTTGTTTCTGGTGTTAAGAAGGAGACTATTTCTTTCTTTCTAGACAGTGGAGCAGGGGTAAATTTGGTAGATGCCCGTTTTTCCCGCACTATGGGTTTGTCTCTCTGTACGCTACAGAGACCTATTCCCATAATCGCTATTGATTCTGGTCCTCTGTCTCAGAAAAACCTCACTCACATTGTCCATAACTTACACCTTTGGGTAGGGGACCACCATAACGAGTGTCTTTCATGTTATGTTCTGGAGGGGCTTCCCACTCCTGTGGTATTGGGTCTTCCCTGGTTGGTAGCGCACAATCCAGTGGTGGATTGGCAGGCCAGGGAGATATTGGAGTGGAGTGAGCAGTGCAGAGAAAATTGCTTAAATAGCAATTGCTTAGTTGCTTCCATAGCTACTCTACCTACATTTGTCTCGGAGTTTGAGGACGTTTTTTCTGAAAAGGGTTGCCAGAAGTTACCACCTCACCGTCCCTATGATTGCCCGGTTAACCTGATTCCCGGTGCAAAATTACCCAAGACCAGGTTATATAATCTTTCGGGTCCCGAGAGACAAGCCATGAAAGATTATATCTCCGAGAGCTTGGCTAAGGGACACATCAGACCCTCTTCTTCACCCGTGGCTGCAGGGTTTTTCTTCGTTAAAAAGAAAGATGGGGGCCTGCGTCCTTGCCTAGATTTCCGCGAACTAAACCGGATAACCATCCGAGACCCATACCCTCTTCCTCTCATTCCTGACCTGTTCAATCAGATTGCGGGTGCTAGGTGGTTCTCCAAACTTGATCTTAGGGGGGCCTACAATCTGATTCGTATCAAGTAGTGTTGAGCGCGAATATTCGAATATCGATTTTTTTTCGCGAATATCGACACTTCGCTAATTCGCGAATATTTCGGATATAGTGATATAAATTCGATATTTCGAATATTCTTTTTTTTTTTTTTTTTTATTGTTATATTTTTTTCTTTCCCACTTCCCTAAAGTTGTTCTTACCTGTCCTTTGGATTCCTGGCTTCCTGGCTGCTCCAGTCAGTGCCCGTTGCCGCTTCTGCCGACTTCCGTGCTCATGGAGCGTCCCCATCACCATGGGAACGTCTCCATATACTAGAATGTACTGTCGGATTTGCGAATTACGTAAAAAATCGCAATTCGATTATTTTAAGTTATAATAATAGAATTTCGATTTTAACTTAGCACTGCTATATTTAATTCTAGCCTAATATGGAATATAGCAGTGCTAAGTTAAAATCGAAATTCGATTATTATAACTTGAATAATCGAATTGCGAATTCAACTTGGACCTGGTTTACTATGGTTGGCTTGGTAGAATTAGCGAATATGACGAATGTATTCGTCATATTCCACAAAACGAAGATAACAAAGTATTCTGCATCTTCGTTTTAGCTACCTATTCATCAACTTCGCTAATTCTAGCAATCATATAGGAAAGTTTACTATAGAGACAGCTAAGTTTAATTCGCTATGCGATTATATTACTTTGCTTTTTTTTTATAAATAGAATAATTATAATAATTATCAGGTATTATAATTATTCTATTTTTTTTTTAAAAAAAGCAGTCATATAATCGCATAGCGAATTAAACTTAGCTGTCTCTATAGTAAACTTTCCTATATGATTGCTAGAATTAGCGAAGTTGACGAATAGGTAGCTAAAACGAAGATGCAGAATACTTCGTTATCTTTGTTTTGTGGAATATGACGAATACATTCGTTATATTCGTTTTGTGGAATATGACGAATACATTCGTCATATTCGCTAATTCTACCAAGCCAACCATAGTAAACCAGGTCCAAGTTGAAATCGCAATTCGATTAATTCAAGTTATAATACCGTATATACTCGAGTATAAGCCGACCCGAGTATAAGCCGAGCCCCTAATTTTACCCCAAAAAAATGGGAAAAATTATTGACTTGAGTATAAGACTAGGGTGGGAAATGCAGCTATAATGCAGAGTGTATGTGTATATAATGCACACACTCTACATTATATACACACATCTGCAAGAGGGTGACTCCCTGTATTTAATGCAGAGTGTGTGCATTATATACACACACACTCTGCATTAAATACAGGGAGCCATCCACAGATCTCCCCCCTAAATAGTGCCATCCACAGATCCCCCTACAGTGCCATCCACAGATCCCCCTACAGTGCCATCCACAGTGCCATCCACAGATCCCCCTACAGTGCCATCCACAGATCCCCCTACAGTGCCATCCACAGATCCCCCTACAGTGCCATACACAGATCCCCCTACAGTGCCATACACAGATCCCCCTACAGTGCCATACACAGATCCCCCTACAGTGCCATACACAGATCCCCCTACAGTGCCATCCACAGATCCCCCTACAGTGCCATACACAGATCCCCCTACAGTGCCATACACAGATCCCCCTACAGTGCCATCCACAGATCCCCCTACAGTGCCATCCACAGATCCCCCTACAGTGCCATCCACAGATCCCCCTACAGTGCCATCCACAGATCCCCCTACAGTGCCATCCACAGATCCCCCTACAGTGCCATCCACAGATCCCCCTACAGTGCCATCCACAGATCCCCCTACAGTGCCATCCACAGATCCCCCTACAGTGCCATCCACAGATCCCCCTACAGTGCCATCCACAGATCCCCCTACAGTGCCATCCACAGATCCCCCTACAGTGCCATACACAGATCCCCCTACAGTGCCATACACAGATCCCCCTACAGTGCCATACACAGATCCCCCTACAGTGCCATACACAGATCCCCCTACAGTGCCATACACAGATCCCCCTACAGTGCCATACACAGATCACCCTACAGTGCCATACACAGATCCCCCTACAGTGCCATACACAGATCCCCCTACAGTGCCATACACAGATCCCCCTACAGTGCCATACACAGATCCCCCTACAGTGCCATACACAGATCCCCCTCCCCGACGCTCACAGCAGTATTCTTACTTTGTCTTTGCTCCGGTAATACAGGCAGTGCGGGGAGCGGCGCTCACTCACTGACGTCACGCGCCTTCTCCCACTAGGCGGCGCATGCGCGTGACGTCAGTGAGTGAGCGCCGCCCCCCGCACTGCCTGTATTACCGGAGCTAGACTAGACTCGAGTATAAGACGAGGAGGCTTTTTGAGCACAAAAATATGTGCCAAAAAACTCGTCTTATACTTGAGTATATACGGTAATCGAATTTCGATTTTAACTTAGCACTGCTATATTCCATATTAGGCTAGAATTAAATATAGCAGTGCTAAGTTAAAAATCGAAATTCGATTATTATAACTTGAAATAATCGAATTGCGATTTTTCACGTAATTCTCAAATCCGACAGTACATTCTAGTATATGGAGACGTTCCCATGGTGATGGGGACGCTCCATGAGCACGGAAGTCGGCAGAAGTGGCAACGGGCAATGACAGGAGCAGCCAGGAAGCCAGGAATCCAAAGGACAGGTAAGAACAACTTTAGGGAAGTGGGAAAGAAAAAAATATAACAATAAAAAAAAAAAAAAAATTCAAGTTAGAATAATCGAATTTCGATTTTAACTTAGCACTGCTATATTCCATATTAAGCTAGAATTAACGAATATGGAATATAGCATCCTAAGTTAAAATCGAAATTCGATTATTATAACTTGAATTAATCGCATTGCTATTTCAATAGGAGAGAAGCCTTTAAGTTAAAATCGCAATACGCGATTATTTAAATCGCATATTAATCACGATAACAAGAATAATGACGAATATTCGATTTCGACGAATATAAAACGAATATTCTATCGAATATTCGCGAATTTCGTCGAAATCAAATATGGCACCTGCCGCTCAACACTAGTATCAAGGAAGGGGATGAGTGGAAGACAGCTTTTAACACCCCTGAGGGGCATTATGAAAATCTAGTCATGCCTTTTAGGTCTGACCAATGCTCCTGCTGTCTTCCAACATTTCGTTAATGACATTTTTAGTCATCTTATCGGCAGGTTTGTGGTGATATACCTATATGATATTTTAATTTATTCGTCTGATCTGAAAACACATGAGGTGCATGTCAGACAGGTACTGCAGGTCCTACGGACGAATAAATTATATGCGAAAATTGAAAAGTGTGTCTTCGCCGTTCAGGAAATACAGTTCCTAGGTTATTTATTATCTGCTTCAGGTTTCCATGTGGATCCTGGGAAGGTCTAGGCAATTTTAGATTGGGATCTTCCTGAGAACCTCAAAGCACTGCAACGGTTTTTGGGCTTCGCAAATTTCTATAGAAAGTTCATTAAAAATTATTCGGTGATTGTCAAACCCCTTACTGACATGACTAGGAAGAGGACTGATTTTTCTAAATGGTCTGACGCCGCTAAAACTGCTTTCTCCTCTCTAAAAGAGAGGTTTACCTCGGCACCTGTACTAATCCAATCTGATGTTTCCCAGCCTTTTATTGTTGAAGTAGATGCGTCAGAGGTGGGAGTGGGGGCTGTACTGTCTCAGGGTCCGTCTCCTGGCAAATGGCGTCCTTGTGCTTTCTTTTCTAAAAAACTATCTGCAGCAGAGAAGAACTATGATATTGGCAATAGGGAACTATTGGCTATTAAACTAGCCTTTGAAGAATGGCGTCACTTTTTAGAGGGGGCAGTCCACCCCGTCACGGTGATTACAGACCACAAAAAAACCTTCTGTATCTCGAATCAGCTAAGCGTCTCACCCCTAGACAAGCTAGGTGGTTGCTATTTTTTACCAGGTTTAACTTTTTTATTAAATATCGTCCTGGGGCAAAAAAATACTAAGGCGGATGCATTATCTCGTAGTTTCCCTGGAGGGGTAATGTGAGTGATCCGGTACCCATTCTACAAAGAGGAGTGGTTGTCTCTGCTGTACACTCTGTTCTGGAGGGGAAGGTGTTAGAGGCCCAGGGGGACGCCCCGGTCTCTTGCCCCTCAGAGAAATTGTTTGTACCGTTAAACCTGCGTCTCGAATTATTAAAGGAACATCATAATTCGGCACTTGCTGGGCACCCGGGTAGTAAAGCAACCTTGGAGCTATTGTCTTGTCGTTTTTGGTGGCCAAGGTTGCGTCAGGATGTAATGGATTTTGTGTCTACTTGTTCTACTTGTGCACGCGCGAAAGTCTCTCATACACGTCCTGCAGGGTCTTTATTGCCACTTGTCATTCCTAATAGGCCATGGACACATCTGTCAATGGATTTTATCACTGACTTACCTTTGTCTGCAGGTAAAACAGTTATCTTGGTAGTAGTAGACAGGTTTAGTAAAATGGTACACTTCATTGCGTTACCCGCACTACCTAATGCTAAGACTCTTGCTCAGGTATTCATCAGTGAAATCGTGAAGCTTCACGGGGTCCCTTCCGATGTTGTTTCGGATCATGGAACCCAGTTTATTTCTAAGTTTTGGAAAGCCTTTTGTTCCCGTTTGGGGGTACACTTGTCTTTTTCCTCAGCTTTCCATTCTCAGTCGAATGGACAGACTGAGCGTACCAACCAAAACCTTGAGACATATCTAAGGTGTTTTTGTGTCTGAGAACCAGGAGGTGTGGTCATCATATTTACTGTTAGCCGAGTTTGCCATAAATAATCGCCGTCAGGAATCCACTGGCAAGTCTCCATTTCTTGGTGCATATGGTTTTCATCCCCAATTCTGTACTTTCAAAGAGGGGGGGTCTTCTGGGGTTCCTGAAGAGGAACGGTTTTCGTCATCTCTTTCATCTGTATGGCAGAAGGTGCAAGCTAACTTGAAAAATATGGGAGGTAAATACAAATGCATGGCTGATAAGAGACGGTCGTCAGGTCCGGACCTAGGAGTGAATGACTATGTGTGGTTGTCTACTAGGAATATTAAATTAAAGGTTCCCTCTTGGAAACTGGGTCCTAGGTTCATTGGCCCTTACAAAATAGTAGCCATCATTAACCCCGTGGCTTTTCGCCTGGAGCTACCTCAGACTTTTAAAATCCATAACGTCTTCCATAAGTCGTTACTCAAAAAGTATGTTCCACCTCTAGAACCGTCACCGCTGCTGCCCCCTCCTGTTGTTGTGGATGGTAATCTAGAGTTTCAAATATCCAAAATTGTTGATTCTCGTCGGGTCCACCGCTCTCTTCAATATCTGGTGCATTGGAGGGGTTACGGTCCCGAGGAAAGAATGTGGGTTCCAGTGTCTGAGGTAAACGCCGACAGGTTAGTTCGAGCTTTTCATGTCTTTCATCCTGAGAGACCTAGTCCTGAGTGTCCGGAGGCCCCTCGTAGAGAGGGGGGTACTGTCACGAGGGTGTCAAGAGACACGCCTGACTCCGTTATACCCGGGGTCAGGAAGTCGCAACGGGTGGCTGCGCGCTCTATGTATAAAGATAGGGCTGATTCTTAATGGTAGCTTTCTGGGGTTGCCTTGCAACCCTTTTTGGCTCACTCAGGGATCCGTAGCTCCTTCTCCTCAGCTGTTTATTGTCCAGCAATCCCAACCTCCTTATATTCCCCTCTCCCACTTCTCTGGTTGCCAGATATAGAGCTTCCTGCCTGGACTTCTATACTGACCCACTGGAGCTGTGTAGCTGTGTTCCCTGGTTGTTGTTCCAGAACGTTACCCTCCGGATCCCTGTTGGACTTATGTTGTCTGCTGTTGTCATCCACCTGGGATTTTATGTTTTGTCTGTGTTGTCTGTCCTCTCCTTGGTGTTTTCCTTTTAGTGTCAGTGGTGCGGACTAGTGTTCCCACCGCCCCGTTCACTACGTAGGGCTCATCTTAGGGAAAGCCAGGGTTTAGGCACGTGATTGGCGTACGGGTGAGGAACCCGTCTAGGGACGTCAGGGCAGTCAGGTGCCAGCCTCAAGGTGAGTCAGGGGTCACCACATTTCCCTCTCCCTTGCACAGGGCCTTCCCATTTCCCTCCCTTTGAGTACGCCGGTCATGACAGGAAGGTTTTGTAAAAGGGCTTTACTTAGAAAATGTAATAAATCTGTCCGACATTGGCAACGACATTGTAAATGTAGGATTTCAAAACATCATAGAATCAGGCCTGCGATGTTTGGGGGATGCCATGTAGATTACATGGCCTATGGGGAAAGTCGCTCAAATGATTGAGTGGACATGTTGGATTGATTATACAGTAAGTTATGATTAATTGGTTATTGGTTATTTTAGTAAATAACGAACCTTGCAGCCTATAATATGCCATAAATAAAATAAAAAATGTATTCACAATATTGTGTCTGGAGTAATTTAATTGATAAATTCTGGAACCTATGGCACCATGAAAGGACTGTAACTCATTGAGTAATACAATGAAGGGAACGCATGGTGTTATGGTTCTGTTTATTTTAATGGATATGTATTCAATAAAGTTATCTTACCTGGTGATAGGTGTCATCAACGAAGTCTAACAACAGAATTGAAGCGGTTATAGTCATCTTCCCCACCATTGGATGGCAGCATAAAGGTCAAGGTGGGGTAGACCTATAAAGGAAGCAAACAAATGGTTACTGTGCATTCACGGCACAGATAATCATCTTTGCCTCCCCCCTCCCGCCCTACATTCATTCCATCGCAATGTTCATTATGAGATAAGTCACTCAAATGATTGAGTGGACATGTTGGATTGATTATACAGTAAGTTATGATTAATTGGTTATTGGTTATTTTAGTAAATAACGAACCTTGCAGCCTTTAATATGCCATAAATAAAATAAAAAATGTATTCACAATATTGTGTCTGGAGTAATTTAATTGATAAATTCTGGAACCTATGGCACCATGAAAGGACTGTAACTCATTGAGTAATACAATGAAGGGAACGCATGGTGTTATGGTTCTGTTTATTTTAATGGATATGTATTCAATAAAGTTATCTTACCTGGTGATAGGTGTCATCAACGAAGTCTAACAACAGAATTGAAGCGGTTATCGTCATCTTCCCCACCATTGGATGGCAGCATAAAGGTCAAGGTGGGGTAGACCTATAAAGGAAGCAAACAAATGGTTACTGTGCATTCACGGCACAGATAATCATCTTTGCCTCCCCCCTCCCGCCCTACATTCATTCCGTCGCAATGTTCATTATGAGGTAAGTCACTCAAATGATTGAGTGGACATGTTGGATTGATTATACAGTAAGTTATGACTAATTGGTTATTGGTTATTTTAGTAAATAACTAACATCACGGCCTGTAATATGCCATAAATAAAAGAAATTAATTAATTCACAAAATTGTGTCTGGAGTCGTTTAATTGGTAAATTCTGGAACCTATGGCACCATGGGTTCAGAAGAAAAAAAAATCTAGAATATTCACGAATACGAATATATAGCACTATATTCTAAATCTTCCCGATTTCTCGAAGTGGCGATATTCGCGATTAAAATTTGTGATTCGAATATTCGCACCCAACACTAATAATAAACTGGTTTATACACAGTTGCCAATCTGAAAAGACAGAGAGGCAGTGGGGGAGTCGTGAGCAGTAGTTTGAATCAATGATGAAACAGGGGGTGTGGCTTAGACTATCTCAGGCTCCCCGTAAACACTGTAGCTAAGCTGTAGTCATAGATCACAACTCTGCCCTAACGGTGCTGAGCTAAAAACAGCCAAGCAGAAAAGTATCAGGAAAATACTTAGCAGGTCAACATCTCCTATAGGTACTGACTTACATATATGCTTTTTAAGGTTATGACAAGACAGTCACTTTAACTAGGGGATGGTACTTGCATTAGAAACAGCGAGGAAATACCAATCTGTATAATACTTTGGGTTATCCCTTTACGTTTTATAAGTTACTTTATAGGGGAGATTGGAGCCCTGAAAGCTTTCATGATGTAAATACTATTTAAGGAGTGCAGGAGTCCCAGGTGGAGAGAAGTCATTTTTAGCTTTCAAGCTAATCAAACAATAAGATGAGTTGCTAGTAGCAACTTGCTACAGACAGATTTGTGTTCCTCAATTTAGAAAAACAAAAAGTAACACTCTGTAGTATTGTTTCGAAGACCTGTACACATGTTAAGCCGCTTTCACACAATCATTGTTTAGTCAGTGTTTGATCAGTGATTTCCATCAGTCATTTGTTAGCCAAAACCTGGTGTGAGTAAAAAATTGCAATTGATGCAAACAAGCAAACAAACAAAAAAAAATATCCAAGGAGGAATTGAAGAAAAGAAAATACACTTTAATGTTTAAGGCCTCTTTCACACTTGCGTTGTCCGGATCCGGCGTGTACTCCACTTGCCGGAATTACACGCCGGATCCGGAAAAACGCAAGTGTACTGAAAGCATTTGAAGACGGAGCCGTCTTCAAAATCCTTTCAGTGTTACTATGGCAGCCAGGACACTATTAAAGTCCTGGTTGCCATAGTAGGAGCGGGGAGCGGGGGAGCGGTATACTTACAGTCCGTGCGGCTCCCGGGGCGCTCCAGAATGACGTCAGAGCGCCTCGTGCGCATGGATGTCGTGATCCATGCGATCACGTGATCCATGCGATCACGTGATCCATGCGCTTGGGGCGCCCTGACGTCACTCTGGAGCGCCCCAGGAGCCGCACGGACGGTAAGTATGCTGCTCCCCCGCTCCCCGCTACACTTTACCATGGCTGCCAGGACTTTAGCCTCCTCTGCAGCCATGGTAACCATTCAGAAAAAGCTAAAAGTCGGGTCCGGCAATGCGCCAAAACGACGTTTAGCTTAAGGCTGGATCCGGATCAATGCCTTTCAATGGGCATTAATTCCGGATCCGGCCTTGCGGCAAGTCTTCAGGATTTTTGGCCGGAGCAAAAAGCGCAGCATGCTGCGGTATTTTCTCCGGCCAAAAAACGTTCCGTTCCGGAACTGAAGACATCCTGATGCATCCTGAACGTATTTCACTCCATTCAGAATGCATTAGGATAAAACTGATCAGGATTCTTCCGGCATAGAGCCCCGACGACGGAACTCTATGCCGGAAGAAAAGAATGCCCGGTTTTCCTTCCCCTATATAAGGTTACTCGTGCTAACGCACGTCATATCCGGCCAGAAGAAGCGCTATTCCAGCGCGAAACGGCCGTCGCCGCCGACGCACACTGTGGCCATCCCGCCCCCCCTGCCTGCGCATGATGCTCGATCTCCAATAAACAGCTAACAGCATTCAGAAGTTTGGTGAGTGCCGCGTCTCTCTCTCAACTTTCATTGACTTACCGCTTAACTACGCTGAGCACCACCTCCTGCTGTGTACCTTACCACGGCTGCCTCCCCAGGTCCTGGCACGGACGTACTCAGACAAAAGGTGTTTGCTGTAGTGCCGCTGTATCTTCCTTTCCCTGCTCCTTTGCTTGATCGTTCACATGATTGCCCCAGCTGAGCACACTCTTGACGACATTCCGTCACCTACACCGTCTCCACCCACTACCCTGGGAGATGAAGCCACCGTGAGCCTGCGCTCAGGCAGAGAGGGGGCGGAGGCCTTCTTCAGTCTGTGCAATGTCAGAGACCAAGTTTTATCCATGAGTACCCGCTCATTAGAGGCGAAGATTTTTCAGTTGGCCGACCGTGAGGTTCGTTTGTTCTGGACGATTAGGTCCTTAACATCCTATAAGGAAAGCTGTCGGGTCCCACGTGGGTTACGAATCTATAAAGAGATCTATCAATACGAAGATGACCCCGAGTTCGTGGAGGCATGGAAAGACATGCACGCCGACTTTTCTATGGAAATCATGAAATTGATTCTAGCACGTGATGAAAAAGAGTACCAGCGAGTTAACACCGACCTTGAAAAGGCACAAGCCGAGCTTAAGGCAAGGATGACAGCCGCACAGTACGGTAGCTTTGAAAAGAAGCTGAATAATAAATTAGCTATCACTCAAGTCGATATTAAGGAGCGGAAGAGGGATAAGTTCTTGCGTGACAAGACGGATTATGAAACAGACAGAGTGTTCGATTGGAACAAAAACCGCGGCCGCCCAAGACGCAACATACGCCGCACCCGCAGCGATTTCTGGACCTCGGACTCTGACTCTAGCCAGTCCGAGACAGGAGTCTCTGGACCAGCCGGGCGCACCACAGATTTACCCCCTTTAGGAGGAGAACCCGGAGGGGACGAGGCCGCCGCAAGAGGCAAAAACATTCAAACTCGCAGATCCACGAGGAGGCGATGCCAAGTCACCTGGAGACAATGACTGTCTCTGACCCTTTGTCTTCTACACCTGCTTCCAGCAATACGGTGATTAACCTCACGCCCCACAGCCTGTCCCCCGGCTGTGTCTCACTCCTCTGCCGGGGACTGGGATACAGCCTGGTTGAACAGTTTGACCCTGTGGGGTTTGAGGTTGACCTGTATAAAGCCGTACGCAAGCTTTTCCTGAGGAAATTGTTTGCTGAGAAGTGCCTACCACGTCCACCGCCTTTACCTGGCGAGGTTCCGGCGTACTTGACGCCAGCTGAGTTCCACCTGTACCCCAGATTTGATGCAGACGAATTGTCATGCATCTATTTTCTGGCAGATATTGAGACCGAAAATGAGGATAACATCCCTTCACAGCCTCATAAATCTTTTTCGGGAGGTATCGGGTCCACGTTCTTGCCCCCCATGCCGACGGGCTCTTCTATTGACCTTTTTTACAAGCAGGTTCTTAGGGATGTACGTGCACTGGTATATCCAGTGGCACCCCCTAACATAACATATGAGGAGAAGACGGCTTTACACTGGCTATGTGGCCTTGACGATGTGGTCATAAAGCCCGCCGACAAGGGGGGCAACGTGGTCCTGATGCCGAGGGCCTATTACCTCGAGGAAGCCTCTAGACAGCTAGACGATGCCACCGTGTATTTAAAACTCAGTGAGAACCCTGTGCCATCCATCCTTGACAGGGTTCACTCACTTCTTTCTAGATACGTTGACCAAAATTTCCTGCCCAAAAGCATTATGGAGAAGCTAGTTCCTAAGTTCCCTAAGTACCCCACGTGGTACTTCGTGCCAAAGGTACACAAGTCCCTACTTCACCCACCGGGGAGACCCATTATTGCAGGTATTGGGTCCCCGACGGAGTCCATTTCGAAGTACGTGGACTGGCTCCTCAGGCCTCTTCTAGTGGGGACTCCCACGTACCTCAAGGACACCGGGGACTTCCTCCGTGCCGTCAATGACCTTGAGTGGCGGGAGGAATTCCACCTTGTGTCCTTGGACGTGGAGAGTCTCTACACCCGCATTCCCCATGATGCAGGCCTTCAAGCGGTGGCGACAGTCCTCTCCCGGACAGATAAAGGCTCCATGTTTTCCCAGTTTGTACAAGAGTCTCTCCATCTGGTTCTCAGTAACAATGTCTTTCAGTTCAACCGCCAATGGTACCGCCAGATACAGGGTACGGCGATGGGTACACCTGTCTCATGTACCTTTGCCAACCTGTATCTGGCGGTATTTGAGGAGACGTACATTTTCTCCTTGGGTAACCCCTTCCTTGTCTACATCCACAGGTTCCTCAGATACGTGGATGATGTGTTTCTGGTCTGGTCGGGCAGCGAAGAGCAGTGTGGACTCTTTGTGCAGTACCTCAATGATATCAATAATATGAACATGAAGTTCACTTTCAACTTCGGAGGCAGATGTCTGGATTTCCTTGACGTACATGTCTCCGTGGTTGAAGGTCACCTGCACACTACAGGTTTCCGGAAACCCACTGCCACCAATTCGCTGCTCCACCAGACCAGTTTCCATCCCCCCGCTGTTAAGAATGCGGTACCATACGGGCAATTCGTCCGGTTGCGCAGAATTAATAGTACCGATGCGGACTTCTTTAGACAGGCTCACCAACTTGTGGGTAGACTTGTGGAAAGGGGTTACCCAAGGAGAACTGTACTGGATGCAATGCATCGAGCAGCTATCCGCCCTCGATCTAGCCTCCTCAGGGACAATAATGGCGAGGACAAGGACGAGAGATTCGCCTTTGTCTTCAAGTATAGCCCTGTAGCTGACACCATCAGACGGGCAATATACAGCAACTGGGACCTTTTGAAGCATGACGCTTCATTGGGCACAGTAGCCTCCAGCAAACCAATTATTTCTTTTAGGAAGTGCCACACTCTAAGGGACAAATTGGTCCAAAGCGTTCTTCGGCAACCAAAAAGGTCTAATTGGCTGAACAGTAGAATTTCTATAGGCAATTACAAGTGTGGTACCTGCTCTTTTTGTCACTTAAATGCCCAGGCCAAAGTTTTGTCCCTAGGGGGCGTAACACACAAAGTACGACAGTTCATTAACTGTCGCACTCCCTTTGTAGTGTATGTCATCTTCTGTACCTGTAACATGTTTTACATCGGGAAGACCATTAGGCCGATGCTTGAACGGGTGCGGGAGCACATCAATTCGATCCGCACCGGGCGAGGTTCCCCCCGCCTAATTGAACATGTACATGCGGCCCACAACGGTGATCCATCTGGCCTCTCCTTTGCGGGCATTGAGGCTGTGGGGCCAATCCTCCGTGGAGGCGACCGCCACCGCCTCTTGCTGCAGCGGGAGGCCAGATGGATCATCAGGACCAATGCCATGGGTCCTCTCGGTCTTAATGACAAAAATGACATGGCGGTTTTCTTGTAGGGGCATGGCCGCGGAGTCTAGTCTGGTCCCGCCTTTGTTCCCCTTTTCACCACCTTATTCCTGTATAATTGTGTATACTACCAATTCGACCTCTTGATAACCCATGATATTATCCCCCTGATAGGCTCAGTGCCTACTTTGTCCGTATAAATATTTCTCAATTTTCTGTCACTGTTAATACCTTCGGTCTGGCTTCTGAAATTTGTTGCCCAATTATAACCCGGGTATCCCATGTTTGTCTTGTCCTGTTTCACATGACATTGTTTGTATAATATGAACTATTTACTTGTGTCTCTGTCTGTACACCTTTTGAAGCACCTGCACACAGGGGAGGTCCGGGATCACCATGGACACGCCCGGTTTTCCTTCCCCTATATAAGGTTACTCGTGCTAACGCACGTCATATCCGGCCAGAAGAAGCGCTATTCCAGCGCGAAACGGCCGTCGCCGCCGACGCACACTGTGGCCATCCCGCCCCCCCTGCCTGCGCATGATGCTCGATCTCCAATAAACAGCTAACAGCATTCAGAAGTTTGGTGAGTGCCGCGTCTCTCTCTCAACTTTCATTGACTTACCGCTTAACTACGCTGAGCACCACCTCCTGCTGTGTACCTTACCACGGCTGCCTCCCCAGGTCCTGGCACGGACGTACTCAGACAAAAGGTGTTTGCTGTAGTGCCGCTGTATCTTCCTTTCCCTGCTCCTTTGCTTGATCTATGCCGGAAGAAAAGAACGCAAGTGTGAAAGAGCCCTTAGAGAAGTACCTGTTCTGTTTACCTGTTCTGTGTTTTCTCTTATCCCCCATACTTGAGTCCTATTTCCTGGTTGTGTCTGCTCTCCCATCATGCCTTAGACCGGTGACATGTGTTGTGACATCAGCAGATTATGTGACACTAGCCATGTCCCTTGTTCTTACCAATGACACTTCTTACATTAAAAGGCTTCAATGCCAGAGGTAACCTATAGCAATTGAATATTAATACAGATTGGCCACACGGTGCAATGGTAGACTAATAACTTAATAATAAGGCAGTTTTCATAAACAGTGGTAATTGAGAAAAGGGATATAACAGTGATTTCTGTTGGGCGAGATATATTTATATTAGTGGCACAACCCCTTTAATGTTCTCTCCAGTCTTTTGACTGTAACTTAACAGTGTGTTGATATTCGGGACGCTTTATTTGTAGAGGACCTTCCATCTACATTCTATTTAGACATGACCCTGCAATGTGATGAACAATCAGTCTATTCCGCTGAGCCAGTCAGATCTCAGCAGCACACAATAGATATCAAGGAATGGCTGCTTCTTCTAAAAACTCGAACGTTCAGCTTAGTAGTCACCAGCTACTGTTCAATTTTTCTCTCACAGATTTTCTGAGACGTACCCTCACTCTGGCTCCAACATAAACAGCTACAAATGTGGACTGTAGACATGAGTGAATCGAAGTTGACGAAGTGGAATTTGATCCGAATTTCCGGAGAAATTCAATTTGCACTGAAGTCGAAATTTCCTCACGCTTCGTGGTAACAAATCAAATTTTTTTCTAAAATCGCTGCTGCACGCTTTAGGACATGGAGAACTCTGGGAATAAGGGATCACCCACAATGCCATGCATGCAGCCAATCAGCAGTCAGCCAGCCCCTTTGATGTCACAGCTCTTTAAATAGCCTCAGCCATTTTGGATTCTGCCATTTTCCAGTGTGCTTAGTGCAGGGAGAGACGTCAGCAGGCGCTAGGGACAGTGCTAGGAAAGACTTTATTGTGCTGAAAAATCGATTTGCAAGTTCAGGGAAAGATTATTCAAGGTGTAGGGAAAGGATAGTGAGGCATTATCTATACTATAAAAGGAGAACAGGGTGCAATAGAGGAGTACAGCCTGGGTAATAGGAGTGATTCTATTACACCTTGCTGCACTAATTGGAGATCCAAATTGCAGTTATACTGCTGCTTTTAGGTTTGCACTATATGATAGCTCAGTAATTCCAGCAAACCTTTCTTGTTATTGGGGTGCAAATGCGTCAAATTAGCTGTTCAGAGGTGAACGTACATTGTTTTATACACATTTTTTTGGTGTATTAATAAGAAAAAAAAGTTCTTGTTATTAGCCCTTTTGCGGTGAACGTACATTGTTTTATAGACATTTTTGTGGGGTAGTAATAAGAAAAAAAAAGTGTTATTAGTTGTTTTGGAGTGAACGTACATTGTTTCATAGACATTTTTGTGGTGTAATGATAAGAAAAAAAAAGTGTGTGTTATTAGCTGTTCAGCGGTGAATGTACATTGTTTTATACACATTTTTGTGGTGTATTAATAAAAAAAAGTGCGTGTTATTAGCCGTTTTGTGGTGAACGTACATTGTTTCATAGACATTTTTTGCGGTGTATTAATAAGAAAACAAAGTGTGTGTTATTAGCCATTTAGCGGTTAGTGTACATTGTTTTAAAGACATTTTTGTGGCGTATTAATAGAAAAAAAAGGCATGTTATTAGCTGTTCAGGGGTGAACGCACATTGTTTCATAGACATTTTTGATGTGGATTCTACACCTTTCAGAGAACTGATGGCTTGTGCCGAGCCGAGGTGGAGAGTCCCAAGCTATAATTTCTTTGTGAAAAAGGCAGTACCAGCCCTGCACACCTATGTTAAACAGAAAGTGGGCCAGTCCTTGAGCCTGTCGGTGTCCGCCAAAGTGTACGGCAGCACCGATGTGTGGAGCTATAACTATGGTCAAGGACAATGTATGTCTTTTTTTTACTGCCCACTGGGTAAATGTGGTCATGCCCAGCCACACCAGCAACTTGGTCAGGTGACGCAGCTGCCGCCTCCACGTTCTCATGCCATTGGTCCTGCGACAATGTCCGCCTCTGCCTCTTCATCCTCCACCGTGTACTCAGCCTCCACTGCAGGCACAATTCACAGTGCTCCTCCAGCATACCACATGTGCAGGGCATGGCGGTGCCACGCTGTTCTGCACCTAGTTTGCCTGGGCGAATGGAGTCACACAGGGGAGGAACTGCTCAGCATCCTTCATCAAGAAATCAAATCCTGGCTTTCTCCTCGACAACTCAAAATCGGAACCATGGTCACTGACAACAGGAAGAACAAGGTGTCAGCACTGCGTCAAGGAGGTCTGAGCCATGCACCCTGCATGACGCACGTGTTTATTCTGATTGTAAAGAGGTTCCTGAAGTCTTCCACACATCTGCAAGACATCCTGAAAATGGCCAGGAAACTGTGTATGCACTTCAGCCACTCTTGCACTGCAAAGCACACTCTTCTTGAGCTGCAAAGGCAGAATGGCGTTCGCCAATATCGGCTGATATGTGACGTTTCCACCTATTGGAACTCCACCCTCCGTATGTTGGACCAACAGAGAAAAGCCATAAACGATTTCTTGATGATACAGATGGACAGAGGTACTCCTATGTGTAACTTCGATGTTAGCCAGTGGCAGCTCATATGTGACACCTGCCGTTTGTTTGGGCCCTTTGAGAAGGCCACTTTATTTGTCAGTCGCCAGGACTACGGGATGAACAACGTCATTCCACTGATTCATGTCCTGGAACAGATGCTACTAAATCTGGCTGGCCAGGGGACAGGAGACGTGGCAACTACATATCACGGCCACATGAGCCCAGTGGGGGCTGACCTAGAGGAGGAGGAGGACATTCGAGTACAAGCAATATGTAGAGCAATGGGTGGTTTTTCTACACAGGTGACAGAAGAGGAGGAACAGGTGGAGCTACAGGATGATGAGGAAGACAAGGCAGATGACCAAGACACACCGTGGTAGTAAGCAGTGGAGATGGAGGCAGGGAGTCCCTCCCAGTCATTTGCACAAACGGCCCGATGCATGCTCAGTTGCTTGCGTAGTGACAGCTCTCCACCATGTTAGACCCACTCTACTGGTCCAAAATGAGGGATTTTTTTCCACCTGCTGAGAGGGAGGACAAACTGAACTACTATCGAGACATCCTGTGTAGTCAGTTTGCCGCTGCCTATGTGCACCATCGCCCATCCTCACGAAGGACTGACCAGGGGGGCCCTCTGCGCTCACGTTTCACTGCCATGGCTGCTGGGGGGGGTGGGGGAGCAGGAGCAGTACCAGCTCCATCAGCAGCAATTTAAGTCTAGAGTTGCTTATAAGCAGTTTTATTCACCCACCTAGTGAAGAAACTACTCACCAGCAGCAGCAGGTAGACATAGAGCAGAACCTGAACCAGCATGTGGTGGCATACTTGGACTGTACCCTGCCACCCCACATCAAAGATCCCCTGGACTGTGCAGCCAAACTCGATTTGTGGCCGCAACTGGCCGAGTTTGCCCTGGACAAGCTTTCATGCTCGGCCAGCAGTGTGGCATCAGAGTGGGTGTTTAGTGCGCAGGGGGCCATAGTTACCCCAAGGAAAAATTGCCTGTCCACCCAAAATGTGGATAAACTGACCTTTGTGAAGATGAATCAGGCATGGATCAGCCAGGATTTCGACACACCAGTGCCTGATGCATCAGACTAGATCATCCATGGTGCCACACCCAAACTTACTACTATTCTGATGATGCCACCCGCCTGATGCCAGACACCTGCTGCCAGGTGCTTCCACTGTCACCCACCATCTTCAGCTGGTACTGGTATTGCCCCCCACCTCCCCACTCCGTCACTGGGCCACTCTGTGGTTTCTTCATGCTGCTGCCACCTCACCACTTTGTGGTCTCCTCATGCTGCTGCCACCTCACTACTCTGTGGTCTCCTAGGAGACCTCAGAGTATCATACACAACTGTTCAGGGCAATTAGGGCACTTCCAATTAAGACCAAAATGTATTTGGACCAAATCAAATCTGACGACTGATTTGAATGAATCAGAACCAAAGTGAATTTTTTTGGAAGTGTCCATATGCAAAAAATAGAAAATCCTGGCACTCACTACTGTATTTGTTTTTCCATTTATTCCATAAAGTGCATAGTAAAATGGGAGACAAAGCTTGCAAACGAAATATGAATAAAGTGGTGAATGCCATTATTCTTCTCTTTTTTTTTTTTTTTTCATATGGACATTATCTCTAGCTTTTTTGTCAATGAGCACCACCTAGTTTATTATTCACCCGTGTAGGCCTCTTAATCTGTACACTGGCATATTAGTGATGCCAACCATATTTTAAATTTTTTTTGGTTTGGAATTTTTGTAAACTCACTCATTTCTAGTAGTAATGCAAAGATCAGCATAACAACCCTTTACTCATGCATCGTCTTTAACATGCACAAAGGACCATCTGGATAGAGAGCTAGATGGCAGAATGCCACCAGTTTGATTCTTCAGGGGATGTATAATTATGATGTACTCCTGCTAAAAATTAAGATCATTAGAAGCCATATTGTAAAACAAATATTATACAGTATATATCTAACATATAAAGCTGAGTGTATGTGTGTATGTATGTCTGCTAAAGGAATCTGCACCATCGCATTTACAATCATGAACTTTGGCACACAGGTAGATCAGGTGTCCGGGAAGGTTTTAGACCGGGTCTCTTAGATTCCTGAGATATTCCCATAAAATGCATAAGCCAATAGAAGCCTGGTCAAGTGACCCTTATCAGCCAATAGAAGGTCTCAGGCCATTAGTCTCCACATACACACAGTTTTACACCAAGTTTCCATAACAACCCAGCCATTTTTCTTCACTGCTGTAGGTCAGCTTTAAAGGGGCAGACCGCTGTGGATGACACTGTTAAGGGAGCGGAGTTCTGTGGAGATTACAGTTAAGGGGGCAGGTAGGGTGGCCATTCAGGACTTAAAAACCCCGCCCCCAGGTCCAGCTAAGCCACACCCCGACCTGGTTAGACCAAGCCCCCTCCTATTCCGCAGCCGACAGGGATTGAAAAAATGAAGGTAAAAATCTGCTTCAGTCAGCTGCAGAGGTGGGAGGGAGGGTGACTTTATCCCTGCAGCTCAGGATCAGACAGCACAGTGCTGCAAAAGGACATTCCTGTGTCCACCCAGGCCCTGCGCCGGACAGAGGACAAGGAGTCTGAAATCCGGACTGTCCGGTCTAAAACCGGACCTCTGGTGACCCTGGGGGCAAGCTTCTGTGGAGATCACAGTTAGGGAAACGATCCGCTATGGAGGTCAGTGATAAGGGGCAGATTGCTGTAGAGGCCACTGTTAAGGGGACGGGATGTTGTGGAAATCACTGTTAAGGAGATGAGGTACTGTGGAGGTCACTAATAAAGGGGCAGCCGCTGTGGAGGTCACTGTTAAAGGGGCAGACTGCTGTGGATGTCACTGTTAAGGGGCGGGATGCCGTGGAGGTCCCTTTTAAAGGGGCGGTCTGCTGTGGAGGTCTCTATTAAGGGGGCAGGGAATGGTGGAAGTCACAGTTAAGGGGATGGTCCGCTATGGAGGTCAGTGTTAAGGGGTGGGGTGTTGTGGAAATCAATGTTAAGGAGATGGGGTACTGTGGAGGTCACTAATAAATGGGTGGCCGCTGTGGAGGTCACTGTTAAAGTGGTGGGCTACTGTGGAGGTCATTGTTAAGGGGGCAGGCTGCTGTGTAGATCACTGTTAAGGGGGCGAGATGATGTGGAGGTCACTGTTAAAGGGGCGGGCACTGTGCAGGTCTCTGTTAAGGGGGCAGGGAACGGTGGAGGTCACAGTTAAGGGGCGGTTTGCTATGGAGGTCAGTGTTAAGGGTGTGGAGTGTTGAGGAAGTCACATTTTAAGGGAATGGAGCTCTGTGGAGGTCACTGTTAAGAGGGCAGGTTATTGTAGAAATCACTGTTAACAAGATGGGGTACTGTGGAGGTCACTAATAAAGGGGCGACCGCTGTGGAAGTCACTGTTAAAGGGGAGGGCACTGTGGATGTTACTGTTAAGGGGGCAGGCCGCTATTGAGGTCACTGTTAAAGGGGTGGAGCACTGTAGATGTCACTGTTATAGTGGATACTGTCGATATCTTTTAACGACACACACAAACATTCAATGAAATAGATTAAATATACCCATGCGAAGCCAGGTCCTTCTGCTAGTATGTATATATATATATATATATATAGTAAAAAATGTATCTTGAGAATATGGTCTATAGCATCATACAGGGCAAAAATAGATCTATATTCTATATGCCATCATGATTGTCATGTTTCTTTGTAATCCATAGCATTACTGCTGCATTTCAAGACATACTTGCTATGTGTCCTGCTAAAGTGAAAAGAAATGAACTCTGTTACCATTATGGTGCAAAGGGAGAGAAACTTTACGATGTATAAATCATTTGATTGATTGCAAGCAGGGAGCCGTCATTTTCAAGGTGACAGAAGAGTCTCTTCTCCAATTTATTTACCACGAGCTGCTGAGATTGGTGCCAACTCCTAGACTATCTATTATAAATTTATCTTAATTTACGAGTGGATTTTAATCACCAATAAGATTATGAACATAATTACCAATAGTAAATTGTCTCATTAGTCTTTTCAATAACTTCTTTCCTGTATATCAAGATTCACGCTCATTATATGGAGTCAAGGCTTTGACATTCTGGCTGCTGAGAGGATCAGTATACTTAAAGGGTTTGGCCACTTTCTGGTTACTGTTGACAAATGTCTATATAAGGTGATTATATGACACTAATATGGCCTTTTCTGAAATTCTGTGCCATTTTCTATATTTCATAAGGTATGCCCCCTTCTTTGCCAAGTCTTTTTTTTGCTGTCCTCACACAGGTCTTGTCCATAAAATGACCCCCGATGAAGGGTCATGTGACCAGGCAAATCACCTCCATGTCGTGTGATGTCATCCAAATACACTGCTCCTGTCATATGCACTTGTACTGTTGGCAGTTTATTGTAGGTGCAATGTGTTTGAATAAATAAACTATCACATGGAAGTGATTTGCCTGGTCATATGACCCTACATCAGCAGTTATTTTATGGACAGGACCTCTATGCAGACAGAAATTATTATTTGTCCAGCAATGGAACCTGGCTTATGAAATATAGAAAACCGCACAGAATATCAACAAAGGCAATATTAGTAAGTGCCATATAGTCATCTTACGCATCCTGAGTATTTAGTAGAATTTCAGTTTTCCAGAGGCTTCCCTCCCAACCTCTATTGATTTAAAGAGGCATTCCCATCTAAACATTTACAATATATCCCGTCTAACTTTCGGCTAGAGCACCCCTACCGTATTGAGGAGGGTGGTGAGCTATCCACACACTTTCTAAGTTTTTATATCCCGTCTAACGCCTGTGAGACCCGTCCCATTCCTGATGGATGGGCCGGACCTGGGCTGCAAGCCTGGGGGGAGGCCTGCGTGACTGTTTTTGTAGGGAGTGGGAGAAAATGGCAGGCAAGGGGTTAAGGGCAATGCTGGGAGGGGAGTGGCTGGTTGGAGGGGGAAGGAAGTTAAAAGGGGGGACCAAAGACGGGAAAGGGGTCATTTTAGTGGGCACAGTGAAGGGATCAGTTGTCCTCCCCCCTATAAAAAAAAAAACTACAGTGTGCTGTGTGCCCCAGAGCCTACTTACCATGTCCAAGGTGGAGGCGATGCTGGCGCAGCTTCGGGTGGCTGCGGAACAGAGAGGTCCAGGATGGCTGCAGGCTCAGGTCCAGGGTTTGCTGGTGGGGTCGGGGGGTGCTGCTGCTGAAGTGCCCCCAGGAAAATGGCCACGGAGGACCAGGCCTCCAGTGCGCCTGAGCCCGTAGGTGACCCCGAGGGTCCGGTGCAGAGTGAGGAGCCCCTCCAGGGACCCTCCAGTTTGTGCTGCTGTGGGGCAGGTTAATTCCAGGCGGGCAGGGCCGGGAGGAATCTGACAGCACGGCGGGACCAAGGCGTGGGGAGTGGATCCCCTTTTTCAGTGGAGGTGGGTGGCAGGGGAGCAGGACCAGGTGCGGCGGGACCTCTGGGCAGTGGTTCTGATGCCAGGCTAGGGAGAGATGGCAGGGGAAAGCAGCAGGAACAGTGTGGCCAAGATGGAGGTTTGGCATCTGCTTCACAGGCTGGGCACGACAGGGCTGGCTCACTGTCTTCTGGAGCTTTGGCGACGCCTATTGGTACGGTGGTGGAACTGTGTGCCCAGGCTACAGGAGGAGAAGAAATCTCTGCAGAGTTTTTGAGGATCCCAGGACAGGGGGCAACTGCATGCAACACCTTCAAGCTCACGTTTCGGCTGGCGGAGTCACAGCATCTGCGCAGCCAGGTAAGTCATAAGGGGATAACCCCTTGGCGGTAACAAATCTGATGGGGACCCTTGGGGTGGGGGGTTAGGGGAGCTTTGGGCTAGGTTACGGGAGTTGGTGTGGGGTATAGTGGCACCTTGGTTGACGGCAGGGTCGCTATTGGCGGCGTGGGGTGTATCAGGAGAGGGGAGCTACGGTCACAAGGGGAACTGCGGTAGTAGTGGTGGAAGGACTGAAGGGACGTCAGCGGAGTCGGGAGGTGATAAACACAGGGGAAAAGATGGTAATAAGGAGGGGGATCGGGCTCCGGTTAGAGGGGGATCGGGCTCCGGTTAGGGCAGGGCAGTCCTTTCATGGGGGGGGCAGGGGTTCCGGACAGTCGGAGCGCTTGGGGGCGGATCAGAAGGGTTGGTGCTTCCTCTTTAATGAGGGCACATGCAAGTATGGTGACAAGTGCAAGTTTAAGCACAAGTGCTCATCTTGCGGGGGAAATCATGGAGCCACTCGGGGTGAGCGTGGGTGACGCTCCTGGAAACGGGGTGGGTGCCCATTTGGTAATCGGGATGGAGCCCTTCCTAAATAAGTATATGGACCAGCTTGCGGCTCAATTTTTGAGGGTGGGTTTCCGGATGGGTTTTCGGATCCCGTTTGTTGAAGGGAGTAGTTCGGTAGGGGTGGGGAAGAATTTGCATTCGTTGTTGGATTTACCGGGTATAGATAAGTTGTGGAAGGAAGTTGAGTTGGGGTGCATGGTGGGCCCGTTTGCGGGTCCTCCAAGACCGGATTGTAGTGTTTCCACTTTGGGGGTGGTTCCTACAAAGGATCCCGAAAAATTTTGGCTGATTCATCATATATATTGTTTCCCAAAGGCTTAATGATGGGATTGCGCCTGAGTTGTGTTCAGTAGTTTATATATAGTTTGATGAGGCGGTTCGTTGGGTTCGCAGATACGGTCAGGGGGCATTACTGGCAAAGTTTAATATTGAGTCGGCCTTCCAGTTGTTGTCGGTGCATCCTGACTGTCAGCATCTTTTAGACTGTTGTTGGGATGTGTTTTTTTTTGTGGAACAATGTCTGCCCATGGGTTGCTCCATTTTGTGCTCGTATTTTGAGAAGTTCAGCACATTTATGGAATGGGTGGCGCGGGATTGATCAGGGTGGCGGTCCATCATCCATGATTTGTTTATTGGGCACTGTGCTCGAACGGATGCTCAGTTATGCTGCATTCTTTTGAGGCGATGGCGTACCAGTTTGGGGTACCGCTGGCTGGGGATAAGATGGAGGGGCCAACCACGGCTTTAAGTTTCCTGGGTATTGTCATTGATACGCTTCCTCTCTTCAACACTTAGATATTATTGACTAGGAAAGATGATGAATTTAGGTAAAAGCCACATGCTTTGTGCCAAGTTCAAGACGGGATCCTTGGTTTAAAAGTCAGCTCCAAAAGTTAGGATCCAGCAACAATACAATCTAGGGCCCTGTCTGAATTGCAAGCCTAAGTGCTCCCTGAAGTTTTGCCTCCACTTCATAATTAGTCACATAGGCCCACATCTAACCCAGTAGACACAGCAGCCCTCACTACTTCAGTATTGACAACAGCCACTCCATTTGGAGTGGATATGCAGGCCACCACTTCCACAGTGGTAAAAATAGTCAATAATTCACATTTGTCATACCATCTACGGTATTTATCACCACACTCTTTCACACAGTAGTCACAGAAAGCCTCCCAACCTGCCTCCCAGCAATCACCACAAAGTTTCTTCAGGCTTCCTCTGCTCCTAGTAACCACAAAAAGCATACCACAGTCCCCTCTAGAAGGGGACCATCAAGATCCATATATTTGGCACTAAGTGAAAACACCTGGTCATCAAATTCATGATGGGCAAAAAGCAAAACCATAATGCCATGAAAGTTTTTCTAGTTGCCTTGACAAGCTGACAACCAGTTTTTTTTTTCCAGCCTCAACAAACTACTGTAACTCCTATACAATTTTTCATTCAAAATCAGTTTGAAACTTACTGATACAAAATACTGGATACTAAATAAAAGTATAAACAAATGAATAAAATGTCTGTTCATTTTTTAATTCATTTCTAATTTGGGCTTTAACAAATATATGGAAAAAAACACTAAGAGGGGAATTATTATACTAAAATATTCCTATATTAGGCGTATTCCGGTGCAGATGGTGGCGCAATGGTTAGCTGTGCCTCTATCTGCTACTTCTCCCCGCTCACGCCAGGTCTAAAATTGTGGACGTGACATTTTCTACACCTACAGGTGAAACTAGAAAAATTAGAATATTGTGCAAAGTTCATTTATTTCAGTAATGCAACTTACATTAAAAGGTGAAACTAACATATGAGATAGACTCATTACATGCAAAGCGAGATATTTCAAGCCTTTATTTGTTATAATTTGGATGATTATGGCTTATAGCTTATGAAACCCCAAAATCACAATTTTGAGGTACCCTTTGCTCAGGGGATATGGATTATTTAGCTGACTAGAGTGTGACTATAATAGCTGACTAGAATATTGAACCTTTTCACAAAATTCTATTTTTAAGCTGCATTAAGGAAATTCCTTTTAATTTGCATTACTGAAATAAATGGACTTTTGCACGATATTCAAATTTTTCGAGTGTCACCTGTATTTTAGGTGTAGAATGTGGTCTAAATATGAGACAGCTAGGAAGCTGTCTTACTTTTAGAACTGGTGCTGGATGCGCCGAAGTTATGGAGATGCCTGTGCCTCTTCATAACTTTGGCAGAACCTCCGCCAGCTATGGGGCTTTTTGTCTAAAACGCCATTCTTAATAAATGTGCCCCTAAATCTGTACTATGGGAGCTACAAGGACCGAGAGATGTGAGAGAGAAAACAGAGCAAATACTATGACTTTAAGAGGACCCAACCCCCAACCTGACCAATTTTTTTTCTGTCATGGATTTTCCACCCCTTGATAGTTTATCAAAGTTGGTCCTCTAAAAGAAGACCACTTCGTATTCTAACCAAAGACCACGTTTTAATCAAATTTGTCAGTGGGGACCCCTTTTAAAAGACCACACATTAGACATACAGTATACAGTGGCATGGAAATCTTGGCACCTCTGTTCAAAATACAGTTACTGTGAACAGTTAAGCAAGTTGAAGATAGAATGATCTCCAAGAAGCATAAAGTTGGATGTGATGACGTAGAGACGTACTGTGTTGCGCCTCCCTCCTCCCGCTCCGCCCTCCACGCTGTGCCTATCTGTCCTGGATGACCTGAGGGCTTCACTGCTCCACCGCTCCTAAGTCCCTCTGTGTGGCCGGATCCTTGTCACCTCCTGGCCCTTGCCTGCTGCCGCCTCTCTGGTTTGTTTGCCCCACCACTGTTGAGACTCGGTGCGTGGTTGGATCTTTTCGGTTTCTGTGCGGTGGCTGTCTGCTGCCCGTTTTCCTTGGAGTCTTACAGAGGGCTCCTGCCCCAAGCTCTTGTCTCCTAGCTGCCTCCTCTCCGCTCCCTGTTCTCCTTTCTCCCGGTGACTACTGAGGTTTGGAAATACACTTACCATGCCCTTCCTTGTTTGTTTGCTAGATCCAGCTCCCTTTCTGTTTCCTTTTGTATGCTCTCTTTCTCCCTGTGTTTGCTTTATTATAAACTAGCAGAAGGACGCGGCTTCACACGGGTATATTTCATCTATTTGATTTAATGTTTGTGTGTCTTGTTAAAAGTGAAAGTGAACAGTGAATTCCACAGTCCCCCTCCCCTAACACTGACCCCCTCCACAGTGCCCTGCCAATTTAAAATGGAACCTCCACAGCAGCTCATCCCCTTAACTTTGACCTTCACAGCAGTCCGCCCCTTTAACAGTGAGTTTCACAGCACCCACTCCCTTGACAGTGACCTCCTCAGGGGCCTGCCCCCGTAACAGTGACCTCCACAGTACCCCGGTGCCTTAAAAGTGACCTCACGGTACCCTGCTCCCTTAACAGTAACTTCCACACCAGTTGTCCCTTTAATAGTGGCCCTTGCCCCCTTAACAGTGACCTCCACAGTGCCTGCCCCTTTAACAGTGACCTTCTCAGTGGCCTGCCCCCTTAACAGTAACATTCACAGTGAACGCCTCTTTAACAGTGACCTCCACAGTGCCCGCCCTTTTAACAGTGACCTCCACAGTGCCCTGCCCCTTTAATTCTAGGGCTACATGACGACATGTTTGGCGCAACATTTTGTCTCAACAATTTTTATAATGATAGGCTATGGTGTCGCACTGCGACATGTGACATTCTGCAACTGCGACACGACAGTTGCAAAAAATCCATCCAAGATGGATTTTTCTGCGACTGTCCCGTCACAGTCGCAGCATGTCACATGTCCCAGTGCAACACCATAGACTATCATTATAAAAATTGTTGCATGACATCAATGTCACGTGACACATGTAGCAGTGTAGTTGTGCCCTATGTGTCATAAGACTTATTGTCGCGTGACACATGTCTTCGTGTATCCCTAGCCTAAAGCTGACCCACAGCAGTGAAGAAAAATGGCTGGGTTGTTATGGAAACTTGGAGTAAAACTGTGTGTATGGGGAGACTAAGGCTGGGTTCACACGAGCGTGTCCGGATTAGGTCCGGATGCGTCCCGGTGTGTTGCGGAAAACCCGCGCGAGTAGGAATGCAATTGCAGTCAGTTTTGACTGCGATTGCGTTCCGATGTTCAGTTTTTATCGCGCGGGTGCAATGTTTTTTGCACGCGCGTGATAAAAAACCGACTGTGGTACCCAGACCCGAACTTCTTCACAGAAGTTCGGGCTTGGGATCGGTGTTCTGTAGATTGTATTATTTTCCCTTATAACATGGTTATAAGGGAAAATAATAGCATTCTGAATACAGAATGCATAGTAGGTGATCAATTGAGGGTTAAAAAAAAATAAAAAAAATTAACTCACCTCCTCCGCGTAGTTCCCGGTCTCTTCTTTACTTCTTTAATGATGAGCTGTCGGCTAAAGGACCTTTGGTGACGTCAGATCACATGCTCCAATCACATGGTACATCACCACGGTGATGGACCATGTGATTGGAGCATGTGATCTGACGTCACCAAAGGTCCTTTAGCCGACAGCTCATCAGAAGAGACTGGGAACTACGCGATCAAGAGGAGAAGGTGAGTTAATTTTTATTTATTTTTTTAACCCCTCCAGCGCTATTTTACTAAGCATTCTGTATTCAGAATGCTATTATTTTCCTTTATAACCATGTTATAAGGGAAAATAATACAGTGAATAGACTGTCACCTAGCAACCATGCGTGAAAACCGCACCGCATCCGCACTTGCTTGCGGATGCAAGCGACTTTCACGAGACCCCATTCACTTCTATGGGGCCTGCGTTGCGTGAAAAACGCAGAATATAGAGCATGCTGCGATTTTCACGCAACGCACAAGTGATGCGTGAAAATCATTGTAATGTCTCGACTGCGTGTTGCTTTAGGTACACAGCTTAACATCAAGTATAAACCGAATCCCAATGAAAGATGCGCTGGTTTACTGAACTGATGCAATCTTTACTGAGATATAATGAACAGGAATGCGTACAATAGTGTTCATATAATATGAGATGATATGTGAGGTAAAAAGGCTTTGGTGTTCATCAGGTTTGCAATCTGTAATAGCTTTAAGATGTCCTGTGGATCTGGTCACCACAGTAACTAGAGCTGGACTGAACAGGATATGTCCCAGCAAGCTCTAGTGGTACAGAGAAGACCCGCCCCTAGGCTTCAAGAAAATGGAGGGTCTTAAAGAAACAGACACTGCTGAGTGCCAAGCATGTAATATACATTGCAAAGGCAGCACACTCCCCACCTGGCGTACCTTTTGTTATGCCACTAACCTTTGGACAGAAGTAAAACTACTTCAGAAATTGGCCTAGCATACACCTTGGGAATGCCCTGTCTAACAATTCTAACTTCAACCTTTCTAACTCTAGCATCACTACTAGGATCAGTCCCCACAATGAGTCCAATAGGCCATTCGTTCCTGTGGGCCTGAGTGTCTTTTAATAAGACAATGTCTCCAACTTGTAAGTTGGGTTTGTCATCTTGCCATTTCTTGCGTGGCTGGAGTGTCACCATGTATTCCTGTCTCCATCTCTTCCAGAAAATGTCCGCAAGGCTTTGAACTTGTCTCCATTGCTTGGTATACAAGTCCTTGAGGTCAAAGTCTCCTGTGGGAGCTGTCACTGGTTCCATCTTCTGGGTCAGCAGCATTGCGGGTGTCAAGACTGATGGCATCTCCGGATCTGTAGACACTGGAACCAAAGGTCTGGCGTTCATAATGGCCACGACTTCAGCCATTAGTGTAGTCAAAGCTTCATGAGTGAGGCGAGTAGACCCAACCTTCAGGAGCATGGCATCCAGAATACGACGAGCTACTCCAATCATCCTCTCCCAGGCTCCTCCCATATGCGATGCGTGTGGAGGATTAAAAGTCCAAGTGCATTCTTGATCTTGAAGATAGAAACCTGTTTCAGAGTCTGTAGAGATGATCTTCAACTCCTTGCAGGCCCCAATAAAGTTTGTGCCGCGGTCTGAACGAATCAATTTCGCTGGTCCTCTGATAGAGAAGAATCTTCTCAAGGCATTGATGAAACTTGAAGTGGATAAAGATTCAATCACTTCAATATGAACTGCTCTAGTACTCAGGCAAGAGAACAGAACAGCCCAACGTTTACTTTCGGCACTGCCTCCTCTGGTCTTGCGAGAAGAGATGTTCCATGGTCCAAAAACGTCTAGACCTACGTGAGTGAACGGAGGATCTGAAGCAAGTCTGTCTGCAGGTAAGTTTGACATCTTCTGAACCTCAAGTTTCCCTCTAATCTTCTTACAGGTAACGCATTTGCTGATCACGCTAGAGACTAGTCTCTTACCTCCTATGATCCACAATCCTGCTGACCGTACTGCTCCTTTAGTGAAGTGTCGTCCTTGATGTGCAACTTGCTCGTGATAGTGTCTTACCAGAAGAAGAGCCATGTGATGATTCTTAGGTATGATGAAGGGATGTCTCTCTTGGATAGTCATATCCGCTGCCGACAAACGACCTCCAATTCTTAGTACTCCGTCTTCGTCGAGGATAGGGTTCAACTTCTTGAGCGAACTGTGTCGAGAAATCTCTTCCTTTTTCAGAAGTCTTTGAATTTCTTCTTTAAAGACTTCCTGTTGGACGCATTTGATGATCGCGACCTTGGCTTGTTCAAGATGGTCGTTGCTACGCTGATCAGTATTAGTAGCTCTGCAGGAGTATCTGGCTAGACAGATAAGTTTTCCGATTGCACGGGTCAGCGACTTCCAACTGGAAAACCTTTCAAATCTATGGGTGCCCAGACTGTCTCTGGTAACTAAAGTCTTGCAAACTGCAACTTGAGGTCTTACCTCTTTGTCTTGATCTGGTTCTATGAGCTGAAAGGTCTCTACCTGAGTAGTCTCTTTGGTTTCTGGCTTACCAAGAAACGATGGACCTACGAACCAATTAGTTTGCTTGAGTACAGCGGCTGACACCAATCTTGTCCCATGATCTGCTGGGTTCTTGTCCGTGCTGATGTGATGCCACTGATCTGGACTTGTAGACTTTCTGATACGTGTCACTCTGTTGGTCATGTATGTGTAAAATCTTTTTGAAGCGTTGTGAATATATCCTAACACAATCTTGCTGTCCGTATAAAAGTTCACTGCATGGATCTCAATGTCCAGTTCAGTCGTAATCATGTCTGCCATCTCTACCGCTAAGACAGCAGCACAAAGTTCTAGATGTGGGACAGTGTGAGCAGGTCTGGGAGCTAGTTTAGATTTTCCCATGATGAACCCAACATGGCTTTGTCCCTCAGTGTCTATTACCCTGAGGTAAGTTACAGCTGCAATAGCCAAAGTGGAAGCGTCAGAGAATACGCATAATTCTCTCCTCTTTGTAGCAGACAAGGAAACAAATACGTACGGTCTTGAAATGTTGAGTTGTTCAAGCTCTAACAATGAGTCTTTCCACAACTTCCACTGCATTTGCTTCTCGTCAGGAAGAAGTACGTCCCAGTCAATTTGTTCCTGCTCAGTAGTGATCTGTCTCAAAAGAGCTTTGCCTTGCATGATGATGGGTGCTACGAATCCCAGGGGGTCATAAAGACTGTTGACTGTAGATAGGACACCTCTTTTTGTGAATGCTTTCTCTTCTCTGGAGACCCTGAAGGTGAAACTGTCAGTCTTTAGGTCCCAACTAAGCCCAAGACTTCTTTGCAAGGGTGGTGATTCTGTTCCTAGATCTAAGTCTTTGAGGTCTTCCATTGGAAATGGTCTTCCATTGGAAATGCTTCCATGACTCTGTAGCTGTTGGAAGCTACCTTGTTCAATCTTATGTTGGATTCTGCCAACATTTCTTTTGTACTTTTCAGGACGTTAATAGCTTCTTCGTTGCTGGAGAAAGAAGCAAGTCCATCATCCACGTAGAAGTTCTTCATGATGAACTGTTTGGCTTCTTGACCATGTCTTTCACCTTGCTGTGCTGCTCGTTTCAGGTTGTAGATAGCTACAGCTGGGGAAGGGCTGTTTCCAAACACATGTACCTTCATCCTGTACTCTGTGATGTCTTTGTTAAAGTCATTGTCTGCATACCACAGGAACCTTAAGTAGTCTTTGTGATCTTCTCGAACGAAGAAACAGTAGAACATCTGTTGTACATCTGCTGTTACTGCTACAAGTTCTTTTCTGAACCTGATGAGTACTCCAAGGAGTGTGTTGTTCAGGTCAGGTCTGCTGAGAAGGACGTCATTTAGTGAGATGCCTTCGTGCTTCGCACTAGAGTCAAATACTACACGTATCTGACCTGGTTTCTGAGGAGGATACACCCCAAATATTGGTAAGTACCAGTGTTCTTGGTTTTCTTGTAGTGGTGGTGCCCTTTCTGCCTGCTCGTTGTCAAAAATCTTTTGCATGAAGGCTTGGAAGTGTTTCTTCATATTTGGCTTTCTTTGTAGAGTGCGCTGCAACAAACTGAAGCGTTTCTCTGCTTGTACCCTGTTGTCAGGAAGGCGATGGCATGGTGACCGGAAGGGTAGAGGGGCTACCCAGCTGCCTGACTTGTCTCTGTAGACTTCTCTGTCCATGATCTCGAGGAAGAGGGTATCTTCTACCGAGGGTGCTGGCTTGTCGTCGTCTCGTGTTCTTTCAAACACCTTACAACCCAGTTCATCTGTATTTCCAGTTGAGGCTAAGTCTTCCATGCACCTCTGGATACTCCGATGATGTGTTGGGTTATCTAATCTCTCTTTAATGTGTAGACTGTTGGTACATGGGCAAAGACAAGATGTACGACCATTCTGCAACAGATGTGTTCTGTAGACATTTACCTTTGCTGGTTTGTGCAGTCCGTCTAGACATACTTCTCCAACGATGACCCATCCGAGATCAAGGCGTTGTGCAAATGGTGCATTGTGTGGCCCATTATACTGTTCTCTGACTTTGTGCACTCTGAGAATATCTCTCCCAAGTAGAAGGGTGATTGCAGCATCTGGATCTAGTGCTGGTATTTGGTCTGCTATTCGCACCAGATGAGGGTGATGACGAGCAACTTCAGGTGTGGGAATCTCTGACCTGTCGTCTGGTATCTCATCACATTCTATGAGGGTAGGTAGAGTCACCTTTGTCTTTCCATCTAATGACTCGATGATGTAGTTATTTGCTCTTCTCCCTATTGTCTCTACAACTCCAGAACAAGTCTTCAAGGTGTATGGAGTTGGACTTCCTTTGTCACCGAAGAGGTCAAAGAATTCTGTTTTTGCCAGAGATCTGTTACTCTGTTCATCCATGACTGTGTACATCTTGACTGCTTTTTCTCTGAAACCTGCTGGATACACCTTGACTAAGCATATCTTGGAGCGTGATCTTGAGCGGCCCTGCTCTGTACAGATCTCAGTGCACTTTGAGGTTACTGCTGGCGTTGTACTCTCGCCTTGCTCCCCACCATGATCTTCTTGAGTTGCCTGAACTTCTTGGTTCCATGGTGGTGGTCCCGGGTGTAGTGTTGACAAGTGTTTGTCACTGTTACACTCTGCGCATTGTATTGTTTTTGTACAGTCTTTTGCAAGATGCTGAATTGAAGCGCAGCATCTGAAACAAATGCGATTGTCTTTAAGATAAGCTTTGCGCTCTTCTAATGTCTTACTTCTGAAACTGCAACATTTTCTTAGTGGATGAGGCTTGTTGTGGATAGGACATATTTTGTCTGGCTCCTCAACTTTCTTCCTTGTGTTGTCTTCCTGATTGGCTGCAGATTCAGGCGGAACTTCTGTCTTCCTTACAGAAACTGTTGCTCTGCGTTCTTTGTAAAGCCCTGGAGGTTTCTGCTCTACCTTTGGGAAGCTTGCCGTTCTCTTGTTCAGGAAAGCAAAGCTTGGGTCATTGCGTATTTCAGCTTGGTCTTCTATGAATTCAGCGAAGAAGGCGAACGGTGGAAATGCAACTCGATGATCTTTCTTGTATCTTGAAGCTTGAGCTACCCACCTTTCTTGCAAGTTGTAAGGAAAATTCTCGATTATGGGCTCAACTCCAAGTGCTGTATCCAGATATGAGAGACCTGGCAGATATCCACTAGACTTAGCGGCTTCTATTTCTAAGAGTAGGTCTCCCAAACCTCTCAGCTTTTGGTAATCCTTATTTGTTATTCTTGGATAGTTTTCTATCCTTTTCAGAAGAGCATCCTCGATCACTTCAGGTGATCAATAGCATTGTTCTAGTCTCCGCCACACCATTGCAAGTCCTGCTGCTGCATCATGAACATGTACTGATCTGATCCTTTTGGCTTGCTCAGTGGACTCTGGTCCTAGCCATCTGACAAGCTGGTCAAGCATTCCTTTCTCTGTCAGATTTAAGTCTTGGGTACCGCTCAGGAAAGATGACCTCCAGGCCCAGTAGTTTTCTGGACGGTCATCAAATTTCATGAGACCAGCGCCCACTATCTCACGGCGCATCAGGAATTTTGCCACTTCTATAGCACTTGTCTGGCGAATACTTCTCGTGTGTAAACTCACGGTATGGCTGCGGCTGGTAAGGCTGATGAGGCGCTTGACTGAATCCACTTTGTTTAGGTGGTTGTTCTCGTCTGTTGTAAGTCTTTCTGCTATAATCCAGACTTGTATTTGCTTGAGGAGGGAGTACGCGAGCATCCGTTTGCACTCTTGGAGGGTTGGCAGATTGGTCTCTGAGCATGCGACCACTTGACTTCCTACACTGAGATTCTGATTTAGTCTTGCAATGTTGCGTAGTATCAAAGTTGCTTATTGCTGGTGGAGTCAATGAAGACCTAGGTGCGTCATTGGACTGCTGGTCGGTGTACATGGTTGCTTGTGACTGTACGTACTCACGAGTGCGTTGGATTGCGCTGTGGGATGACATCTGGTTTTCTATGCCATCGTACTGAGCTTCAGCAGCCCTTGTGAAAACTTCTGCCTCGGCTAAGGCTGCTGCCGCGTTTTTCTGCTGTTTGAGTAAGTGTAAAGATGCTTCCACTTCTGCTTTCTTTTTAAGTGCTTCAGATTCACTTTTTGCTTGCTCTCTCATCTATTCAGCTTCCTGCTCCGCATAAGAAGCCATGGCGCAAGCTGCCTCTGCTTTTGCTCTTGCCTTAGTCGCTTTGTCGCTAGCCGATGACCGACTGGTGATGCTTGAACGTCTAGAACTAGTACGCTTAGATCTTGCTGAATCGGCGCTAGCTGAAGTCAGATTTGTTTGACTGGATGCTCTAGACAGTGTTGTGCATCTAGACTTGATTCTTGGCAAGCTGTGTGTGTCATCCTCCTTATAGGAGCATTGAGAGTTAACTGTCAGAGTGTTGTTCTCTGTGTTCTGCATCTTGATTTAGCTGGCAGCGTGGATAATGATGATGACTGGACACAGGCAGTATCAGTGTTGTAATGAGTGAGAGAAATTACTTTCACTTTAGTTTCACTCCACGTGGCTGAAAGGAGTTATTAGTCCTTTTACTGCGGAGGACGATTCAAAGCTGTTTAACTGCTTCTGACAACGTTTTAAAGCCTTTTTACTGTAATGTCTCGACTGCGTGTTGCTTTAGGTACACAGCTTAACATCAAGTATAAACCGAATCCCAATGAAAGATGCGCTGGTTTACTGAACTGATGCAATCTTTACTGAGATATAATGAACAGGAATGCGTACAATAGTGTTCATATAATATGAGATGATATGTGAGGTAAAAAGGCTTTGGTGTTCATCAGGTTTGCAATCTGTAATAGCTTTAAGATGTCCTGTGGATCTGGTCACCACAGTAACTAGAGCTGGACTGAACAGGATATGTCCCAGCAAGCTCTAGTGGTACAGAGAAGACCCGCCCCTAGGCTTCAAGAAAATGGAGGGTCTTAAAAAAACAGACACTGCTGAGTGCCACGCATGTAATATACATTGCAAAGGCAGCACAATCATCGCTCATCTGAACAGCCTCATTAAAATGAATGGGTCCGGATTCAGTGCGGGTGCAATGCGTTCACCTACCGCATTGCACCCGCGCGGAAATTTCGCCCGTGTGAACGCAGCCTAAGAGCCTGTGAGCTTCTATTGGCTGATAAGGGACATGTGACCGTGTGTAAGGCAGTTGGGATATGAAGAGAAAGACTTGCAGGCGTGTATTGGCTAATGCAGGTTATGTTTTGGGAATATCTCAGGAATGGTAAGTCCTAGAGAGCTGTGACCCCCACAAGATTTCTTTCCAGGTAGCAAGGGATGTGTACAGTTGCAAGAAAAAGTATGTGAACCCTTTGGAATGATATGGATTTCTGCACAAATTAGTCAAAAATGTGATCTGATCTTCATCCAAGTCACAACAATAGACAATCACAGTCTGCTTAAACTAATAACACACAAAGAATTAAATGTTACCATGTTTTTATTGAACACACCATGTAAACATTCACAGTGCAGGTGGAAAAAGTATGTGAACCTTTGGATTTAATAACTGGTTGAAACTCCTTTGGCAGCAATAACTTCAACCAAACGTTTCCTGTAGTTGCAGATTAGACATGCACAACGGTCAGGAGTAATTCTTGACCATTCCTCTTTACAGAACTGTTTCAGTTCAGCAATATTCTTGGGATGTCTGGTGTGAATCGCTTTCTTGAGGTCATGCCACAGCATCTCAAATCGGGTTGAGGTCAGGACTCTGACTGGGCCACTCCAGAAGGCGTATTTTCTTCTGTTTAAGCCATTCTGTTGTTGGTTTACTTCTATGCTTTGGGTCGTTGTCCTGTTGCAACACCCATCTTCTGTTGAGCTTCAGCTGGTGGACAGATGGCCTTGAGTTCTCCTGCAAAATGTCTTGATAAACTTGGGAATTCATTTTTCCTTCGATGATAGCAATCCTTCCAGGCCCTGACTCAGCAAAGCAGCCCCAAACCATGATGCCCCCACCACCATACTTCACAGTTGGGATGAGGATTTGATGTTGGTGTGCTGTGCCTCTTATTCTCCACACATAGTGTTGTGTGTTTCATCTGTCCACAGAATATTTTGTCAGTACTGCTGTGGAACATCGAGGTGCTCTTGTGCAAACTGTAAACGTGCAGCAATGTTTTTTTGGACAGCAGTGGCCTCCTCTATGGTATCCTCCCATGAAATCCATTCTTGTTTAGTGTTTTACATATCGTAGATTCGCTAACAGGGATGTTAGCATATGCCAGAGACTTTTGTAAGTCTTTAGCTGACACTCTAGGATTCTTCTTCACCTCATTGAGCAGTCTGCGCTGTGCTCTTGCAGTAATCTTTACAGGACGGCCACTCCTAGGGAGAGTAGCAGCAGTGCTGAACTTTCTCCATTTATAGACAATTTGTCTTACCGTGGACTGATGAACAGCAAGGCTTTTGGAGATACTTTTATAACCCTTTCCAGCTTTATGCAAGTCAACAATTCTTAATCGTAGGTCTTCTGAGAGCTCTTTTGTGCGAGGCATCATTCACATGCTTCTTGTGAAAAGCAAACCCAGAACCGGTGTGTGTTTTTTATAGGGCAGGGCAGCTGTAACCAACACCTCCAATCTCATCTCATTGATTGGACTCCAGTTGGCTGACACCTCACTCCAATTAGCTCTTGGAGATGTCATTAGTCTAGGGGTTCACATACTTTTTCCACCTGCACTGTGAATGTTTACATGGTGTGTTCAATAAAAACATGGTAACATTTAATTATTTGTGTGTTATTAGTTTAAGCAGACTGCGATTTTCTATTGTTGTGACTTGGATGAAGATGAGATCACATTTTATGACCAATTTGTGCAGAAATCCATATCATTCCAAAAGGTTCACATACTTTTTCTTGCAACTGTATACCAAGTTTTGTTGAAATCGATGGTTGCGCTTTTGAGTGATCGCGGAACATACATACACACACATATATACGTCCTTCTTTATATATATATATATAGTGATGAGCGGCAGGGGTCATATTCGAATTCGCGATATTTCGCGAATATTTTGTAGAATATTCGCCGAAAATTCGCAAATTCGAAAATTCACAATTTTTTTTTTTACTCAAAAAATCGGAAAGGTAATGATTGTGCAATATGCGAATTTTCGGGATTCGAATTTTCGGATTCGAATTTTTTATTGCGAATTTTTCAATTTACAACTATTAGACAAAGAAGATTATATCACTATATTAGCTAAATTGCTCTATTAGATTTTTTTAGAATATTCTCTATATTGCTATAACTTCGTTTTTTCGAATATTCGTAATATTCTAAAACAAGAATATATAGCAATATAGCGAATATTAAAAAAAAACGAATATAGAGCAAAATTCGCAAACACTACTACTCCTAAAGTCAAGTATATTGCAGCCTTCTTATTGGCCCACAAGCTAGAAGCAGTGTACTGATAAAAATAAAAAAAATCGAAAAACAAAATCTGAAAAAATTCGAATATTCGAAATTTCGAATATATAACTATATTCGAAATTTTCGCGAATTTTCGAAGTACCTATATTCGCGATAAAAATTCGAAATTCGAATATTCGTGATCAACACTATATATATATAGATAAGGCTGGTCTATCTGATTTTCCGCTTAGGGTCCTTCCACACGTCCGCACTTTGGGTCTGGATCCGTTTTGCAATTATGCGGAACAGATGCGGACTCATTAATTTTCCGCGGCTCCGCAAAAAAATAGAACATGTCCTATTCTTATTCGCAGCTGCGGGGGAAGGAAAAAATGAAGAGAAAAAAAAAATTAAGAGAAAAAAAAAAAAAAGAGAGAGGATAACAAAATCGCCCCTAAGCAAATAGGCGTTCTGCTGAATATACGTCTGGTAAAACAGGTCAGAAATTGTCGGAATCGGCTAAAATTTAACAATTTTTTAAGTCCCCAAAGGTTGTAACTACTAGAGCGGGACACAAAAGGTTGCATGATCTGGATCCAGGAAAAAAAGATGGATCTAGAAGAAGTTTTTGATCATGTCCTTCAGGAGTTGGGGGGCAGAGAAAGATTATATAAATGTCTTGTCCAAGGACGAATCCTCACCACTAAATGAAATACTGAGTGCGGTTAAAAAGACGGAGAGTTAATTAAAGATATTTCAACTCAACTGATGTGCTCTTGATAAGAGACGACATCTCTAAAATACAGGAGAGAGTAACTACCATAGAAAAAACTGTAGGTCCTGGAGAAGGAAGTTAAAGTGCGCAAATGGAAATTCCTATTTTGAGATATGAGAGCATCCTAAAAAAAAGATGGTTGATCTGGAAGACAGGTCTCGGCGATGTAATGTTAAAATTATTGGCCTACCAGAGGGTATAGAGGGGGACAATTCTGCTAATATGATAAAAAATGTAATTCTGGAGGGGTTTGGAAGAGAGCATTTTTCACCACTATTTTTTGTGGAAAGGGCCCATTGAGTTCTTGGGGGTAAATCCGCAGATTCTTTTGGTGAAGATTCTTGTTGCACGTGATAGGGATATGATTTTGAGAAGGGCAAGGGAGTCCTCCCCTATTCTGTATAATGGAAATAGAATGTCTTTTTTTCCTGATTTTTCCAAGGACATTCAAGAAAAAAGACGTAGTTACGCTGAGGCCAAGAGCCGATTGCGTGAGAAAAACATCAAGTATTCTTTTGTTTATTCGGCCAGATTGCTGATAATTTAGAATATCAAAACTCTTTTATATGATACTCCTGATCTAGTGGTAGACTGGATGGATCAGAGTGATCCTTTTTTCTTTATTGTTTTTTCAGCGTGGGGGGCGGGGGAAAAAAGGAGGAGAGGTGGTCTTAGGTGAGAGATCTGTCCTAAGATAGTGGCAGATCAAGAGTTGGTGGGGAGAGGGGGGAGGTTTGTAGCTTGTCGGTTGGGTTGGGGGGGAGGTAGGAATTGTGTTTTTCTTGTTTTTTATTTTTTCCGTTTTTTTGTTTTTTTTTAGCTGATTGATGTCGGTTAGAATTCTAACCTGGAATGTTCGGGGGCTTGGCAATAAATTAAAAGACAGGCAATCTCTGATCGGGTTCGGAGACATCTTCCAGCGGTTGTTAGTTTAGTAGAGACCCATACGGAGGGGGAGATCCCTCGACTCGGTGGGGGTTGGGCCATGCAGACTTATCACTCCACTTTTTCCACTTATTCAAGAGGAGTAACATTATTAATTCATAAAGGGATTGACTTCATCTGCCGGGCCTCTTCCATCGATAAGCAGGGGAGATTTGTTTTTCTTCATGGGAATTTATCCGGAAAAATATGTACTTTGGCTTTTATTTATATTCTCTCTCCCCCCCTTTTTCTCTTCATGTACTTATTTGTTTATTAACTTTTATGGGTCGGTGACCTGAATACCCAGTCATTGTGATGGGGGATTTTAGTTGTGTTATCGATCCAGAAAATAATAGGGTTTTAACGAAGAGAGACATGTATGTAGCGCGTCAAGGGTCTCCTTTGGCGCGTTTTTGCCAATAATCTGGCTTTGTGGACATATGGGGATATTTAGGAAAGGGGAAATGAGCATATTCTTGTGTTAGTAAATCTGGGAGGTCGATGTCTAGGATAGATCTGTTCTTGATAAATAAAAACTATTTGAAGTATATAAAACATATGAAATATGAGGCTAGGTCTTTATCCGACCATCTACCTCTTGTTGTTGAATTATGTTTGGTCCAGGATAAATATAGTGTTAGGCCTCCATTTAGATTAAACCCCCATTGGATTTCTATAATGGATAACCATGAATTGATTAATCAGGAGATAGAATTTTTCTGGGATAGTAATTATTATTCAGCAAGGACCCAACTGGTATGGGATGCATTCAAGGCCTATACTAAGAAAGAGAGAGAGCTGCAAGAAACAGCGGCTGCTGCTATGGATGATTTTTCTACTAAGAATACAGAACAAACTAGGAAAAATATGCAGAGGACAAGTCAGGCCTTTTCTGACTTTCTTCTGGATGAGGCTCAGCAAAGGCTTTTTTTTAAGGGACAGAAATATTTTTCTTAATCAGGTCACCCAGGGAAGATGTTGGCCAGGGTGATCTCTAATCAGGATCCAAAAAAAGAGATAGTTACTATTCGCTCTCCTGAGGGTAAAATTATTTGACATCATGAATCCTATAAATAGGCATTTGTGAAATATTTTTTGGAATTATATACATCAGAAAATAGTGTTCCAGACGAAACGATTGATTCATATTTGGACTCCATCTCTTTCCCAGTTCTTACAGATGTTCAAAGAGAATTCCTAGACGCGAACCTTTCCTTGCAAGAGTTAGAGGCTGCTTTGAAGGCTTCCGCAGGAAATTCTTCTCCGGGATTTAATGGACTTTCATATGAATTTTATTGTAAATATAGGGATGTGGTCTTTCCCCGTCTTCTGAAGGTATTGAGGCAATAGAGGATGGTAGTCTTCCGGAATCAATGACAGAGGCTGTAGTAGTATTAATATTGAAAAAAGGTAAAGATCCCCTAGATATGGGCTCATATAGGCCGATTTCTTTATTAAAGGGAACTTGTCAGTGACAAAAGCCATCCCAAACCTCACAGCGAAGGGGCAGGGAAGGGGGCACGGTTACCTTGACTTGAAGGAGGCCTGAAAATAGCTTGGACGGAGGATAAAAGAACGTTTTTCATACTTCTGCCTCATCTGAATGCAGTAAGAAAATCATCATTAGAAACTCACTGCCGGCTACTTAAGATAAGATAAGATGCCTTTATTGTCACTGTACAATACAATGTAATACAATGTACAATACAATGAAATGTTGTTTGGAGCAATCCTAGATGCCATGGACAGAGGAACAAGAACTGACATTTAAACTAAAGCATTACACTCGGAAAAAAACCAAAAAAAAAACATTGCACTAGAAAGTATTACTATTCATAGTTCACAGCATATATATAGCAAGAGCAAGGTAGGAAGTGCTTATGAGTATATATACACACTGATTCAGACAGTGAAGGTACTGCTGGCGGTTTGGGATGGCTTTTTCTACTGACAGGTTCCCGTTAAATACTGATGTGAAGCTTCTCTCAAGGATTCTTTCTACTAGGCTGCCTTGGGTCATTTCATCTATTATACATCCTGACCAAAACGGGTTTATTCCTAATAAGGGTACTCATTATTAGTTTTGAGCGCGAATATTCGAAAAGCAAATTTTTATCGAGAATATCAGCACTTCGAGAATTTGCGAATATGTAGAATATAGTGCTATATATTCGTAATGACGAATATTCCTTTTTTTTTTTTTTAGCACAGTACACATCAGGTGATCATCCCTCCCTTCTTCTAGCTTGTGGGCCAATGAGAAGGCTTTGTCACAGCTTAGCAACATCCCTAGCAACCATTAGAAAAGTTGCCTACCCCACGCCGCTATTTCACGCGCATTACGCGAATAATACATTGCTGATTTTCGCAATCAAGAATATAATCTCGAATTCGCGAATTCACGAATATATGACAAATATTCCACAAAATATTCGTGAAATATTGCAAATTTTAATATTGCCCCTGCCGCTCATCACTACTCATTATAACTTGCACCGCCTTTTTACCAATGTTCAGTCCTCCAGGGGGGTTTCTCGCTCCATCCTGTCTTCGGATGCCTCTAAGGCCTTTAACAGGGTGGAGTGGAGATTCCTCTGGAATGTCTTAGAGAGGATGGGTTTTGAAACTAAGTATAAATATAAATATGGTTAAGCTTTTGTATAAATCTCCTAGGGTGAGGCTGAATATTAATAAGATGCGTTAAAGGTGTATTTTTTTTGCAGAGGGGTACTTGTTGAGGATGTACATTATCTACATTATTATTTGATATTTATATTGAGCTCCTTGCTGTTAGAGTCAGGCAAGACCCTATGCTTGAAGGCTTTGGGACATTGGGAACAGAAGATTGTATTTCCCTGTATGCTGATGATGTTTTATTTTATATACAACATACTGATTCCACACTTCTGAGGGTTATTCGAGTTGTTAACTCCTTTGGTGATGTTTTGGGTCTTGATATTAATTGGTCTAAAACTATTCTTATTCCCCTGGATAAATTACAACCCTTTACTGACGAGTTGTTTAGTAATCTGATGATTTCCGACTGATTTGAATACTTGGGTATCATTATCTATGCTAAGATTCAAGATTTCCTACAGTCGAATTTGATCCCATTAATAACCAAATTGAGATCTAAAATAAAGATATGGCTCCGACTTCCGTTATCTAGAGCCGATAGAATATTTTTGGTGAAGATGATGATAGTGCCCCAATTATTGTATGTCCTCAGGAATTCCCCAGTATGGACTAAATATAAGCTTTGGTTATAGTTCCCCTCCTCAGATGATCACTATGCAAAGAATTGGCTGTGGATAAGTGACTGAGCATGTGTGACCAGTAGCACGCAGCTCAGTAGGTGGACATGCAGGTTGCTATACACTCTCAACACCAGGTGGTGCCATACTATGTTAGTAAATGTATAACTCTTCGCCTGATTATTTTTTGTAACAACAGTAAATGGCACATAAGTGTCAGGTTTTATGATATAAAAAAAGAGTATGACATGTAGGGGTGGGATAGCCCCAGATTTTTTGTCTAAGATTTTATACACCTTCAATTTCTCTATTTTGTGTACATATCCTAAGTATGGGTCAATGCAACTACTGAAGGACTTTTCATGGCATGGCTCCTGCGTCCTACGTCTCGTACACATTTTTCAAAACTGCCATTAATGTTGTTAACACTCAGCATTTTTAAAACAACATTTTTGCAAAAATCGTGCTTACACAAAAATTTGTAATTAGAAAACTGGCATAAAACGAATAGTGCATTCTCCCTAATGGGTGCAAGCTATGGAGTACATGACCCAGCAAATATACTATTCAGATTTATCTGACAGGGTAAAATCCAGTTGCTGCAATGTCTGTTCAGCTGCAGCTGAACTGCATTTTATCCTTTAATAAACAATACCATTTTTTGCAGTGTATGGCAAGCCTGAGCTGGCATGACAGAACTATTGTAATACTAGGTGTTGACACAGGACCATTAAAGGTGAAGATCTGGAGACACTTTTCAGATGCCTCTAATCCACATGCAAGAAATATGTCAGTGGGGTCCACTTCTTACCACAGGCAGTGGGTGAGCTGACTCTACTTGTGTTTGTTGCTAGATGTTGCATACATTTTCAGAGCCCACTGCTGTGCCATTTGTGGCCTTACCCGCAATTAGAAAATTGTCCACTGAGTGTAAAAGTGTGCAAATGCCGTGGACTTTGTGTATATACCTCTCCACCCCAGCATTACCTGTTCTGATTAACATCTATGGCCCTAACTGTCTACCTTCACAGTGGACATCTTTGTATACTGTAGACCGCACTTCAATTTTACTATTTAAAGAAAACCTCCCTATTTAATTGTTTGTATAGACATATCGCTGTGGTTCACCTGATTAAAATTATGTTTTTATTTTGATGATCTGAGGCTCCGATCCCAGTTATGATACTTTTAGGCAAATTAGGCCTTGGGTGCAACAAGGGCATCACCTTCTTGTTGCTCCCAAGCTCCTCTCCTTTCCAAGGCCAGACCCTTCCTTGCTGCTTTAATACTGCCTGGCCCTGTCAATCATAGCAGCCAGGAAGGGGATGGCCACAGAAAGAAACAGAGCTTGGGTGCTGGTGCCCTCATTGCACCAAAGGCCTTATTGCGTATTAAGAGAAAGTATCATAACGCGGGACAGATACTCAGATCAACTAATGAAAAGCAGCATTTTAAGCAGGTGACCCACAGCTATGTGTCTATGCAATATCAGTTTGATAGGGACGTCACTGGTGACAGATTCCCTTTAAACATAAAGATTTGCTAATGATGAATTTACCTTAGACACACATAGCTTGTACTTTACCTACAGTCCAGTTGTCCTTCCATACCCCAAAGTCTCCACTCCTATGCTATAGTCAGGATATGTCTGAGATGTTTTCAGCATAATGGCTTGTTCTACTCTCAAGGCTTCCCTGCAGTCTTTAGCAGTTTTGACACTTGATTAATTCCTTTCCCAGTGGAGTGACAAATATATTTCACACCTTCATCCATCATTTGTGGTCCCTTTCCTTTGGGTTTTAAGACCCTGACAAAGTGTCGCATAGTTGTTACTGTTGGTATAGGAAACCTTCTGCAGGCCTACTTAAACAGAGCAAGCGCTGTAATATTAGAGTAATGCCAATGTAACCTGTAAGACACAGCACAACAGTTCCTAATAGGACAAACTCAGCCCCTGAACTTGATCAAATTTACTGGAATATAAGAATGCCAAGGTTTATTGCTACTAAAGAACAATTGTAATTTCTAGCCTAGAGAAGAAATGTACTTTTCAGTGCATCGTTTCTACAGTATACCAAGTGGACCTTGCTGCATTTCACATTTCAATAAGTATCTGCTGACCCTTTCAGGAAGGTGATCTGCTAGAAGACAAAAGACTGCAAGACTAACTTTGTTAGGATAGTGTTACTGAAATTTTACATTGCTGTTGTTTAAAGGGGTTGTCGTAGTTAGAAAACTAATTTTCAAATAGTTTTTTTTAACCCCGCTTGTGCTTATCCAGAGTTGGGCTCAAGCAATAGGAAAAGGTCATTAATGTTTTGCACAAGCACAGCTCTGATTTAGCCTCTCAAATGCCACAGTTAATGCTAAGTGTGACACCTAAGTTGTTTTACAGAGGGAAGAAACTGTAAGCTTATCGGCACCCCCATAATGTGATCACAATATGGTTTTCTTTGGGACTAAAAATGTCCTGCGGGATGGCAATTACAGCAATACCTTTTACATGGGTGGCCTTTCATTTTAATAACTGCCATGTAATATTACATTTTACATATAAAGAAAATGTATGCCCAATAACAATGTAACCCAACAGTATCAGCTATTTATCAGTGAGTTCAGAAGACAGACCAAAGGCAATCAGATGGTCATCCAACCAGCTTAATTTAAAGGGAATCTGTCACCATGAAAGGCAGTGCAAACTGAAGGCAGTATGTTGAAGAGCAGAAGGAACTGAGCAGATTGACATGTGGTTTTGTGGGAAAAGATTCAGCAAAACTTATATTTTTTTCAATAAATCAGCTTTTTCTATGCGAGTCCAGCGGGAGGTTCTACACAGTGATTGAGCCCTAACTCTCTATGCTTAGTCATGCAGAGTAAGCCTACTTTCATACTAGCGTTTTTGCGGATCCGTCATGGATCTGCAAAAACGCTTCTATTACCATAATACAACCACATGCATCCGTTATGAATGGATCCGGTTGTATTATCTGTAACAAAGCCAAGACGGACACGTCATGAACTCTATTGAAAGTCAATGGGGGATGGATGAGTTTTCTATTGTGTCAGAGAAAACGGATCCGTTCCCATTGACTTACATTGTGTGCTAAGACGTCTTGCTCCGCACCACATCGCGGACAGAAAAACGCTGCTTGCAATGTTATTCTGTCCTCGATGGGAGCGGCAACCAAATGGAACAGAATGCATTTTGGCGCATTCCGTTTCGTTCAGTTCAGTTTTGTCCCCATTGACAATGAATGGGGACAAAACTGAAGCGTTTTCTTCTGCTATTGAGATCCTATGATGGATCCCAATAGCGGAATTTAAAACGCTAATGTGAAAGTAGCCTTAGCTGTCAATCATGGAGTAGGACTTCCAGGAGTGGACTGGCCATAGATCCTACAGGGAAATTTCCCTGTGGGCCATTACCCAAGGGGAGACTCGAGCCCTTTTCAAGTCTGGCGGCTGGATACATAATTATCTGATGTTCTCAGCATTAATTAATTAAGGCACTCTTCTAAATTAAATTGTATTACGATACAATGGAATACTAGGTATGGCAGTATGGAATACTCAGTATGGCGATACAGTGGAATACTGTAGCGGGGGTGGCAATATTTTGTGCTGCACTGTGGTATTTGGTTCTGCTGGAGTGGTATTTTGTGCTGCACTGTGGTATTTGGCTCTGTGGGGCAGTATTTTGTGCTCCACTGTGGTATTTCAGACCCTGCCTAGTTCTGTTGTTCTTGCCTACTTGTGTTGCCCATCTTTGGTCAACTAGGACCCACTTACAACATGGGACCTCTTTTTTTTTTTTTCCAGAGCCACTTTAAGCTTCCAGTCTGCCCCTGAGGACCTCCCACTGGACTCCTAAACTTAGAAGAACAGAGATGTAAATGACTAAATTATAAGTTTTACAAAATATTTTCCCACAAAACTATATATATACAGTACAGACCAAAAGTTTGGACACACCTTCTCATTCAAAGAGTTTTCTTTATTTTCATGACTATGAAAATTGTAGATTCACACTGAAGGCATCAAAACTATGAATTAACACATGTGCAATTATATACATAACAAACAAGTGTAAAATAACTGAAAATATGTCATATTCTAGGTTCTTCAAAGTAGCCACCTTTTGCTTTGATTACTGCTTTGCACACTCTTGGCATTCTCTTTATGAGCTTCAAGAGGTAGTCCCCTGAAATGGTTTTCACTTCACAGGTGTGCCCTGTCAGGTTTAATAAGTGGGATTTCTTGCCTTATAAATGGGGTTGGGACCATCAGTTGCGTTGAGGAGAAGTCAGGTGGATACACAGCTGATAGTCCTACTGAATAGACTGTTAGAAAAGAAAAACGAGTGGTCATTATTACTTTAAGAAATGAAGGTCAGTCAGTCAGCCGAAAAATTGGGAAAACTTTGAAAGTAAGGGCTATTTGACCATGAAGGAGAGTGATGGGGTGCTGCGCCAGATGACCTGGCCTCCACAGTCACCGGACCTGAACCCAATCGAGATGGTTTGGGGTGAGCTGAACCGCAGAGTGAAGGCAAAAGGGCCAACAAGTGCTAAGCATCTCTGGGAACTCCTTCAAGACTGTTGGAAGACCATTTCAGGGGACTACCTCTTGAAGCTCATCAAGAGAATGCCAAGAGTGTGCAAAGCAGTAATAAAAGCAAAAGGTGGCTACTTTGAAGAACCTAGAATATGACATATTTTCAGTTGTTTCACACTTGTTTGTTATGTATATAATTCCACATGTGTTAATTCATAGTTTTGATGCCTTCATAGTCATGAAAATATAGAAAACTCTTTGAATGAGAAGGTGTGTCCAAACTTTTGGTCTGTACTGTATATATATATGCTTGAGAAAGACCGCATCGAGCGGTTGAAACGTTGCAAGGGGAATAAAGATCCACCATTTCTTTCACTGTATTTGGAGTGCTGCCTCATCCTTTGATGCTATATATATATATATCAATTTGCTAATCTCTTTCTGCTCTTTAGCATGCTGCCTGTATTTTCATGGTGACAGGTTTCTTTTAAAATGGGGTTATCTAGATGACACCCGTCCTTTCATTTCCCAAATTGCTTCTAATGATCAGCGACTGCTATACAATTCCCTAATATATAAGCAGAGGTTCTTAAGAGGTCTTCCTAACTTAAATTACAAATTATTTTGACTAGTGAGATAGCTTCAGCAATCAAGCAACGAAGAATTACACACGTTTTCTTTCTTAGCTTCATTCAAAGTCTGAGTTGTGCACTTCAAGCATGCAGTGAAATGGATGGGTTGATCTGTGAATATATTTCAATTAAGAGAGGAACTTTCTGAACCATTTATTTCTGTTTAACTTTCATTCTGTCATTAGATGGACAATTTCTGTTAATGTGTGCAGATTTAGGTAGAGAAATCAGCATGCCTGTGCGGTGATACATGAGGGGAACATCGGGTCTATATACCATTTAACAGCTGCTGACTTACATTAATTAAATGCAGCAGAGCACACTTTAGGAGAATAGATGCAGCCCAGACAAAAGCGTCGAGCATGGAAATGCATCTTGAATAATATGATATATTTATCAGCCAATCAGGAAGCAAACGACTAGGTCGCCTCACTTGTGTCATACCGGTCATTTTACTTCAGCTTGTTAATGTAATATCTGCCTTTAGAGATTAAAAAAACTGTATTATGATTAACATTAACAATTTTACAGAATATTTTGCCTTACAACAGCAGCATAGTTACCGAGGGCAGAAGAAAAGAGGTAATACTTTTTTATTGTTTGGTTTAAGCATTTTCTTTATGAGCCCTATATGGAAGACAAAAATGTTGGATTTATAGGCAGAAAGGTAACATTTTATGTTATATTATGGCAGTTTTACCAAGTACGCATACATTATAGGACAATATGAGAATGTATTGTGCTATGCTGAATAGTATGGGTAATGAGTAATAATTACACCTGTCATAGGCCATAATGAAAATGAATTTATTTAGAATTTCCTAATGCCTTTGACCTTCAGCCTTCAAAGTCCTGAACTGTACAGTTTTAACGTAAGCTCAGTATTTAGCTCACGATACAGAAAACTATATTTTCACATCAATCTTAGGGCTTATGCTCATGGAGATACAACGCATTCCAAAAGCCTTTAGACTTATGTCGTGCCTTGTGCTAAAATAAAAAAAATAAAAAAATAAAGGTTATCCCCATCATTCTACGCTCATAATGAAGAAGTGAAAACAGAATGTTAAAAATATTTTTTAAAGGGGACCTGTCACCAGTTTTATGGTGTCCTAAGGGCAACATCAATAAGTGACTGATTCTTTTAGCAAAATGCTGGGTCACTTTCTTTAATTGACCCAGTCAATCTGCCAACATCTTGTATTGAAAAGTTCCAGCTCATAATGATGAGTCCTGAATATTCATGAGCTCCTGACATTTCCCGCCCACCTGCTGCTGATTGACAGTTATCTTCCATATGAATCAGCAGCAGGTGGGCAGGGGAGTGGCTATAGCTCTGAATTAAAAAAACGCTGGACTCACTGACTCAGCTCATTAGCATGCGGCATGTGGCATCTTTGTGTGTATATTATGAGGTAACCATCTGTCACACCAGTAAGTGAATACATCTAAGGTACTTTTTAGTAGTTAGTGATTGTATATAATTAGTTAGACTATAATGAAATATCCACATGACAGGTTCCCTTTAATTCATTATAAAGAAAAACTAAAATCTTGCATTGACATGAGTGTTCAGACCCTTTACTCAATACTTATTTGAAGCACCTTGCACAGCAATTATAGCCTTTAGTCTTCTTGTGTATGATGCCACAAGGTTTGCAGACCCAGATTTGGGGATTTTCTGTCATTCTTTTCTGCAGATCCTCTCAAGATCAGTCAGTTGTATGAGTCATTATTAGAGATGAGTGAAGTTTTCAAAAATTCGATTCGGCAGCTTTGCCAAAGTTCGTCAAGAAATTTGATTTGTTATGAATTACTTTGTAATGAATCGCTTTTCATTGTATGGCATGGGCACACTGACGGGAAACAGCGATCATGCCTTCCCCCGTCATTTAGCCCCTCAGATGCTGTGCTCTATGCTGATCGCAGCATCTGAGACTCATTCAGGTGCTCAGGAGGAGATTAATCCGAGACAAAAAAAAAGATACTCACCTCATCATCATGACATCACCGCACGTGACCAGCATGATCACATGGTGACATCTTCACACTCACCAAATGTCCTTTGGCAGGTTTTCTTCTATGAAGACGAGAGCGGACGGCCTCTCCGCGATCAAGAGGATGAGGTGAGTATAATTTATTTTTTTCAGCCACAATGGAAAAAAAATTTCGGCTTCGCAGTGAATCAAATCTTTTCTAAACTTCGGATTGAATTCTGCTCAGATGCTTCAACACTAGTCATTATCTTATTTGAAGGTGAACCTTCAGCCCAGTCTAAGGTCTAGAGCACTCAGGATCAGATTTTTATTAAGAATATCTCTGTACTGTGGTCAGGGTTGAAGGAAAGCTAAAGTGAATATTCTAACCGGAGAAAAAACAAAAACAAAGCATGATGCTGCCACCACCTCGCTTGGTATTGGGCAGGTGATGAACAGTGCCTTATGTTCTCCAGACATGACGCTTAGAATTGAGGCCAAAAAGTTCAATCTTGTTTTTATCAGATCAGAGGCTCTTGTTTCTCATAGTCTGAAAGTCCTTTAGCTGCTGTTTTGCTAATTCCCGGTGGATTTTCATGTGTCTTTTACTGAGGAAAGGCTGGCCACTTTGCCATAAAGCCCAGATTGGTAGAGTGCTACAATGATGGTTGGCCTTCTAGAAGTTTCTCTCCTAACTGCACACAGGAATGGTTAAACAGGACATGGTGGTAACAGACTCTTTTTAAATACAGTTCTAGATAATCATTCTAAGAAACTTATTGACTAAATTTAATCTGTTTTGGCTATAAATTAACCAATTTCAGAAGAGCATGTTTATACTTCTGCTATGATAGAGACTAATTACTAGAATATCTTGATTTATTAATGTATATATGGCCACAGCTGATAATAATTTTGTCACATTTCAGGAGGTCCATGCAATTTATGCCACTTTTTGTCATAAATAAAAGTAAACTTGTCAGACTCAATTTCTTTTAGAATGGTGGAGAGCATAGTCTAAATGAGCAAAAAGTTGAAAATGTTTGCACAAAAGGAGGTTTGCACAAAAAGTTGTTTAAACTGGCATTAAAGCTTTAATAATCCCCCGGACAAACTTTGTTATGCCTTGTGCAAGCCATACAAATGATCTCTTTGGTGTTCTTTAAAATCCTGAGTAATGCACCACCCCTCAGGTCATGTCTAAAAATATGACTGTTGCCCATGACAACCAATCACAACACAGCTTTCATCTATTAGGGTGCTTTTGAAACACGAAGAAAAGGCTTTAATAAAAAAATCATTATTTTTCCTTATCCTCTGATTGGTTAAAAAATAAAATAAACTACTCATAATTGGTATGCTCATGTCTGAAATATCCTGATCTATAAAAGGATCACATTACCTATCCTGCATTGTGAATGCCATAAAAAAAAAAAAAAAACATTGATGGAATTGCGGTTTTTGTCATCTCAACTCCAATTCAAATTGTATAAATACAGGGTGGGCCATTTATATGGATACACCTTAATAAAATGGGAATGGTTGGTGATATTAACTTCCTGTTTGTTGCACATTAGTATATGTGAGGGGGGAAACTTTTGAAGATGGGTGGTGACCATGGCGGCCATTTTGAAGTTGGCCATTTTGAATCTAACTTTTGTTTTTTCAATAGGAAGAGGGTCATTTGACACATCAAACTTATTGGGAATTTCACAAGAAAAACAATGGTGTGCTTGGTTTTAACGTAACTTTATTCTTTCATGAGTTATTTACAAGTATCTGACCACTTACAAAATGTGTTCAGTGTGCTGCCCATTGTGTTGGATTGTCAATGCAACCCTTTTCTCCCACTCTTCACACACTGATAGCAACACCGCAGGAGAAATGCTAGCACAGGCTTCCAGTATCCGTAGTTTCAGGTGCTGCACATCTCGTATCATCTGAAGGCAATCGTCTATGCTGTGAAGATACGAGATGTGCAGCACCTGAAACTATGGATACTGGAAGCCTGTGCTACCATTTCTCCTGCGGTGTTGCTATCAGTGTGTGAAGAGTGGGAGAAGAGGGTTGCATTGACAATCCAACACAATGGGCAGCACATTGAACACATTTTATAAGTGGTCAGAAACTTGTAAATAACTCATGAAAGAATAAAGTTATGTTAAAACCAAGCACACCATTGTTTTTCTTGTGAAATTCCCAATAAGTTTGATGTGTCAAATGACCCTCTTCCTATTGAAAAGTTAGATTCAAAATGGCCGACTTCAAAATGGCCGCCATGGTCACCACCCATCTTGAAAAGTTTCCCCCCTCACATATCCTAATGTGCCACAAACAGGAAGTTAATATCACCAACCATTCCCATTTTATTAAGGTGTATCCATATAAATGGCCCACCCTGTAGTCATACTAGTAAAAACTACAGCTCATCCCTCAAAACAACAAGACTTCACAAAACTGCATCCACAAAAAATAAAAAAAAAGTCATGGGTCTTAAAAATGGCGATGCAATGGAAAAAATAAGATTTTTAATATAAAAAAGTTATTTTATGATGCAAATTAGTAAAACATGAAATAAACCTATATAAATTTAGTAATGCCATATTCATATCAACCCACAGAATAAAGTTATCATATCACATCTGTACGGCATGATGGACCCCATAAAAAAAATATAACAATAAAAAGCACTGACAGAATTGCAATTTTTGCCAACCTGTCTTGTCAAAAAAATTTAATAAAAAGTGATCAAAAAGTCATATGTATCCCATAATGGTACCAATATAAATTACAGCGAATCCCATGAAAAATAAGCTCTGAAACAGCTAGTTTGATGGAAAAAAAACTAAATGTAATGCAAAATTAAAAATACAACTGCAAAGTACCTCACCGAAATGTGTGCTGGGGCTGGCGTCATCCTGGAAAGATACACCTCATGGCTGAGTTATACCACTGTTCTACTTTTTGATAGATTTTTCTTATAATCATTCTTTGTTGGGGATCCTGTCTTTCCTATTACTCTCATTGTACTCTTATGTGGCTTTAGCTGTGGAGGCTATTATGCTTTGTTTGACTACATGTAAAATAGATACACATATTTGCCATTGTAACACTTTTACAAACCCAGTAATCAAACACTGACATTTATTGCTATCTTGGTGTACTATTTATGAGTTCATCCTGGACATTTCTCACAGCAGCATTAGGCATTAGTGAATTTATGTGCTATTTTCGGTCTGTTTACTTAGGGACTCCACTTTTTCTGATTTTTTTTTACCTACATCATGTAATTGTATTATTGATGCTACTAATTCCCACGTTTGGTGTGTTTTTCTAGTGATGATGCCCCTTTTTTCCTGCTTTCTTATTTTAAATTCTGTGTCTTGTCATTTTTTAACCCTAGTGAGGAAATAAAGATTAATTTTGTGTGGCTTGATATTTTATAGGTTGTGTTTTAGTATAGTGTAGAGCCACACTTGAGATTTGTTACGTTGGTTAAATGAGCACTCGATTTTTGGGAATAATGTCACTTCATGTATCATGACTGCCTCTAATGTATTAATGTATGGTTTTTCTTCAGTTAGATTTATTTAAAGCTAGCAGCTCAGAGGACATGTGGGGGGAGTCTTTTCTGCCCTTACTAGTGGCAGTTGAAAGATACAACTCAGCATGTGCTTATATCTCATTGAGCTGGATAAATAATTTAGAAAAAGATCAAACAGCAGGGGGTGCTGGTTTGAAAATGTTATATTTTTGGTAAGACAACTCCTTTACTCTAAGGACAAAGTAGGCATTGTCCTTAACCCCTTAGGGACCGGGCTCATTTTCACCTTAAGGACCAGGTCATTTTTTGCAAATCTGACCAGTGTCACTTTAAGTGGTGATAAATTTAAAACGCTTTGACTTATCCACGCCATTCTGAGATTGTTTTTTCATCACATATTGTACTTCATGACACTGGTAAAATGAAGTACAAAAAATTCATTTTTATTTATAAAAAAATACCAAATTTGCCCAAAATTTTTAAAAATTAGCAAATTTCCAAGATTCAATTTCTCTACTTCTATAATACATAGTAATACCTACAAAAATAGTTATTACTTTACATTCCCCATATGTCTACTTCATGTTTGGATAATTTTGGGAATGACATTTTATTTTTGGGGGACGTTACAAGGCTTAGAAGTTTAAAAGTAAATCTTAAAATTTCTCAGACTTTTTCAAAAACCAACTTTTTAAAGACCAGTTTAGGTCTGAAGTCACTTTGTGAGGCTTACATAATAGAAACCGCCCAAAAATGACCCCATTCTAGAAACTACACCCCTCAAGGTATTCAAAACGTATTTTACAAATGTCGTTAACCATTTAGGTGTTACACAAGAATTAATGAAAATAGAGATACAATTTCACAATTTCACTTTTTTGGCAGATTTTCCATTTTAATATTTTTTCCAGTTACAAAGCAAGGGTTAACAGCCAAACAAAACTCAATGTTTATGGCCCTGATTCTGTAGTTTACAAAAACACACGATATGTGGTCGTAAACTGCTGTACGGGCACATTGCAGGGCGCAGAAGGAAAGGAATGCCATACGGTTTTTGGAAGGCAGATTTTGCTGGACTGGTTTTTTTGACACCATGTCCCATTTGAAGCCCCCCTGATGCACCCCATGAGTATAAATTCCATAAAAGTGACCCCATCTAAGAAACTACACCCCTCAAGGTATTCAAAACTGATTTTACAAACGTCGTTAACCCTTTAGGTGTTCCACAAGAATTAATGGAAAATAGAGATACAATTTCAAAACTTCACTTTTTTGGCAGATTTTCCATTTTAATATTTTTTCCAGTTACAAAGCAAGGGTTAACAGCCCAACAAAACTCAATATTTATGGCCCTGATTCTGTAGTTTACAGAAACACACAATATGTGGTCGTAAACTGCTGTACGGGCACATGGCAGGGCGCAGAAGGAAAGGAATGCCATACGGTTTTTGGAAGGCAGATTTTACTGGACTGGTTTTTTTTACACCATGTCCCATTTGAAGCCCCCCTGATGGGGCATTAGAACAAATAACTGCACCGCTGAATGGCAAATATATTTTTACTTTTTCCACTAATACACGCCACAAAAGGCTTTAGAACATATAACTGCACTGCTGAACGGCAAATATATTTTTCTTTTGCCACTAATGCATGCCACAAAAGGCTTCAGAACATATAATTACACAGCTGAATGGCAAATATACTTTTCTTTTGCCACTAATACACGCCACAAAAGGCTTTAGAACACATAACTGCACCACTGAACGACAAATATATATTTTCTTTTTCCACTATTACATGCCACAAAAGGCTTTAGAACATATAACTGCACCGCTGAACGGCAAATATATTTTTCTTTTGCAACTAATGCCCGCCACAAAAGGCTTCAGAACATATAACTGCACCGCTGAACGACAAATATATTTTTTCTTTTTCCACTAATACATCCCACAAATGGCTTTAGAACACATAACTGCACTAATGAACGGCAAATATATTTTACTTTTGCCACTAATACACGACAAAAAGGGCTGTCATTTTAGCACTTCGCCATACAACGGCTAATAAGCCCTTTTTTCCCACTAATACAAGTTAAAAAAATGCTTTAGAACATATAACTGCACCGCACAAGGGCAAATAAGACGTAAAAATATTTCCTTGTAATAAACCTTAATAGCTGTAACACCCCAATAACAAGAACGGTTTGCTGGAATTACAGAGCTGTATAATGGCAATTTGGGTGCCCAGTCAGTGCAGCAAGGTGTAATAGGATTGTTGCTATTACCCAGGCTGTAACCTCCCCTACTGAACCATGTTCAACATAAATGCTGTGGAATTCCACTTCGTCAGCTTCGATTCGCTCATCTCTAGTGGCAATACCAGTACCAGCTGAAGATGGTGGGTGAAAGAAAGAGCACTTGGCATCAGATGTGTGGGATTAGGTGACAGCATCAGAATAGTAGCTGAGGCAGGGAGCTGTCTGTCCTTCCCATCATCTGCTGGTCCTGATGCTCCTGCTCCTCCCCTTCTACTCCTCATCACTCATTCCGTCAGCAATCCATCACCGAAGCAATTGCCAAGAGACAACAGAATGCTCATCCAAAAGCGCAGAAGCTGAATGTGCTCCTGTCCAAGTTGCTGGTGCTGCAGTCCCTCTCTTTCCAAGTGGTGGACTCTGTACCTTTCAGAGAACTGATGGCTTGTGTCGAGCCGAGGTGGAGAGTCCCAAGCCGTCATTTCTTTGCCAAAAAGGCAGCACCAGCCCTGCACACACATGTAGAACAGAAGGTGGGCCAGTCCTTGAGCCTGTCGGTGTCTACCAAAGTGCACAGCAGCGCCGACGTGGGGAGCTGTAACATCGGTCAGGGACAATACATGTGCTTTAGAGGCCTCTGGATGAATGTGGTTCCTGCACAGCCACACCAGCACTTGGCCAGGTGACTCCTCCACGTTCTCACGCTGTTGGTCCTGTGACAATGTCCGCCTCTGCCTCCTCATCCTCCACAGTGTCCTCAGTCTCCACCGCAGGGCACGGCGGTGTCACGCTGTTCTGCACCTCGTTTGCCTGGGCGAGCGGAGTCACACAGGGGAGAAACCGCTCTATGTCCTTCATCAAGAAATCGAATTCTGGCTTTCTCCGCGACAACTGAAAATCATGAAAATGGTGTCGGCACTGCGTCAAGGAGGGCTGAGCCATGCGCCCTGCATTGCACACGTGTTCAATCTGGTTGTCAAGCTGTTCCTGAAGTCTTCCCCCCATCTGCAAGAGATCCGGAAAATGGCCAGGAAAATTTGCATGCATTTCAGCCACTCATACACCGCAAAGCACACCCTCCTTGAGCTGCAGCTGCAGAATGGCATCACTCAACATAGGCTGATATGTGAAGGTTCAACCCATTGGAATTCCACCCTCCATAAGTTGAACCGACTACACGAACAGAGAAAGGCCATAAACGATTTCTTGATGATCCAAGCGGACAGGAGTACTCCCCTGTGTAACTTTGATGTCAGCTAGTGGCAACTCATGTGTGACACTTGCCATTTCCTCAGGCCCTTTGAGGAGGCCACGTTATTTGTCAGTCGCCAGGACTACGGGATGAACAACGTCATTCCACTGCTTCATGTCCTGGAACAGATGCTGGTAAATCTGGCTGGTCAGGGGAATGGAGACGTGGCACCTAGATCTCACGGCCACATGAGCCCTGTGGGGGCTGAACTGGAGGAGTAGGAGGACTTTGGAGAACAAGCAATGTGTACCAAAATGGGTAGTTTTTCTACACAGTTGACAGGAGAGGAGGAGCAGGAACAGCCGGAAGAGCAAGAGCGTGATGAGGAAGACTAGGCAGATGACCCAGGCACACCATGGCAGTATGTAGTGGAGATGGAGGCAGTGAGTCCTTCTGAGTCACTTGCGCAAATGGCCCGATGCATGCTCGCTTGCTTGCGTAGTGACAGCCGAATTGTCACTATTCGGCAGAGGGATGACTTCTGGCTCTCCACCTTGTTGGACCCTCGCTACCGGTCCAAAATGGGGGCCCTTTTTACTCCTGCTGAGAAGGAAGACAAACTGAACTAATACAGTGACATCCTATGTAGTTAGTTGGCCGCTGCCTATCTGTGAGATCGTCCATCCTCTCGCAGTTCTGACCGGGGATTCCCTCTGCACTCAAATTCCACTTGCATGGCTGATGGGGAGGGGTGGGGTGGCAGGAGCAGTACCAGCTCCATCAGCAGCAGCCTGAGTCTAGAGTCACTGATGACGAGCAGCTTTCTTCACCCACCTAGTGAAGAAACTACTCACCAGTAGCAGCATCTAGAACTGGAGCATAACCTGAACCAGCAGGTGGTGGCATACTTGGAGTGCACCCTGCCAGCCGTAATTGAAGATCCGCTGAACTACTGGGCAGCCAAACTGTATTTGAGGCTGCAACTGGCCGAGTTTGGAAAAGCTGTCCTGCCCAGCCAGTGGTGTGGCATCAGAGCGGGTGTTCAGTGTGGCGGGGGCCAAAGTTACCCCAAGAAGAACACGCCTATCCACCCAAAATGTGTAGAGACTGACCTTTGTCAAAATGAATCAGGCGTGGATCACCCAGCCTTTCCACCCACCAATGCCTGATGCATCAGACTAGCTCATCCATGGTGCAGCAGCAACACTTTGACAAAAAAAAGACCAGTTTCTTCTGGCTACCTGCCTCAGCTACTTTTCTGATGCTGTCACCCGCCTGATGCCACACATCTGATGCCAAATGCTCCTTCTTTCACCCACCATTGTCAGGTGGTACTGTTATTGCCACCCACCTCCCCACTCTGTCACCGGGTCACTCTATAGTCTCCTCATGCTGCTGCCACCTCCACACTATGTCACCTTGCCACTCTGTGGCCTCCTGATGCTGCTGCAACCTCCACACTTTCATTGTGCCAGTCTGTAGCCTGCTCCTGATGCTGCTGCCACCTCCAGACTCTGTGAACTTCTCATGCCTTTGGCACCCTCCCCACTTCATGACTGGGCCACTATTTTGCCTCTCAGCCTGGCTGACATCATAATTTATTTGAATCTATTTCTGATCTATCAGAAGGAAGGAAAAATGAGACACACAAAGGATCCTATCTGGGGAGCAGCTGTAAGGCCTGTATCGTCCCATCAGAATTGGCTTATGATTTGGTAGCCAAAAGCAGGAGAGGGTACAAAACACAGAAGACATGCAAATATTCCATTCACGTGTCATCTCTGTTTTGGATCCACTCCAGTTTTTTTTGGCATTAGCAATACTGATAGATTACTGACCAAATGCTGATCGAGTGAAGGCGGATGCTCCACAGACAGGATCCGTTTTTTGCGGGTTATTGTTCTCACAGATCAGAGGAAAGGCAAAATAATCAGTGACGTCAACACAAACTTACTGCTGACACTCTCTCCACTCTGTTGGGGGGGCTCTACTTGTATAAGTGTTTAATAGAACAGTTTCTGTAGACATCTATGTGGAATCAGCTGACGACAGTGTAAAAGGAGTGCACTTCTTCTTGGCGCTAACATCGACCTGTAAGAATGAGTTCATACTTGAGTTATTTGGTCAGTTTTGGCCCCGTGACTGTCCAAATAAGTGAAGTGTGTAGTGATTCTAAGAGAGGACACCTGTCATCTGCATGTCATACTGACTCACAGTAATCTTTCACTACCAGAGCAGACTCCGTATGCATGTTACTGCAAGGCACAGTGTTCTACACCACTATAAAGGCTCTATGCAGCCCGGAAATGGCCATTTTTTTACACGATTCGCCGCAAAAAAATTCGGGTTAAACCAAATTTTTTTAAAGAATTCAGCGAACCGGCCGAATGGAATTTTTTTTAAAATTGCCTCATCTCTAATTATAATCTTTTAGTAAATTCATATCAAATTTGATTTATGTAGGATCAATTTCCTCATCTCTGGCTACCACATAGAAATCATTACAAGTGGCTTGTATAAATACATTTATAAACTATCTATATATTCCTCAACATGCCAGCCAGCCATCACTATTACATCTAGGGGTTCAGGTATATCAGCAATAGTTTGCATGAACACGTTGGCAGGTGTAGACAGCTTTCAGAATAGACTCGCTCGGCTTTCTGTATCATGACAGATTTGTTTATCAGTAATTGCTAATACACAGTGGAATTTATTTCCTTACATAACTGATATTACAGGCACTCCAACTGTCTACTCTCACAAACAAAACAATGTGACTGAATCCTGGAACTTCTCCATCCTCGGGTATTCGTATATATTAGGAACCAGCTTTGCATCACTATTAAAACCACAAATTGCACAATGGTAGCAGTTCGACCAATGGAGAAATATTTGCTATGCATTTCAAGTACGGTATGTAGTACCATGACTGATTTTCCCTTCTGTAGTATATAGTGGAATTCTTTTTTTCAGGCTCACTGACTTTAAATTTAATGATGCTAAACAATATTACTTCCAAGTTCAGATTGATCCTTCTGCAGGTTAACAAATCAGAGAATATTGCTCAATATATTTTGCAGTTCAACCACTGTGTCATAGCGAAAGCTACCTTTACAAGTAGGAATAATTATTAGAATTTGTTAGTTATAATGCTCTGTATGCACAATAATTGTTCTGGAAATGTCCAACGGATAATGATATTTTAATATATTATAGCTGATGTGGTAATTGCAAAGTCTACTTTATTGTACTCAATCAGTCTGATACAAATTTTGGTACCCCTGGATTGCTACAATCAGCACATATCGGTACTGTCCTTTGGGTGTCCATCTGAGCATTCTGCAAAAAAATGCAGTATAAACTGAGGTCACTGAAGTCTTCCATCTCACAAACAGGCTCTGTTATCCATTTAGGTACTCAGTAGAGTAGTGAGTGAATAGCACCAAATTTGATTCAGGTTTCATTGAGTCAAATTATTTGACTGATTTAATTCAAGTCTGAATCAATTCTACCCAAATTGAAAGTGCTTTAACTTTGCTGAAACTTTGTTCATGACACTCTGAGGGGTCCTAAGACTCATGTTTTTCTATTGTTTCTCACTCTTTTTAATTTATATTAGGTTTTCTCTCTATCTCTCTTTGATTCTCCCTCCAAAATTCACCCGAATCAAACCACCAAAGATTCGCATTCGGATCCACCCGGAATTTTAACAAGATTTTGTTGGAATCCTATTAGGTTAAAATTGATTCGCTCATTTCTACTGCTTAGTGAACTAATTTGACAAACTGTATATTTAGTACAGTTGTAAAATATATTCTTGTCCATCAAATCTACCAGGGGGAAGAAGAGAATGTGGATGTGCATTTTATGCATTTATAGAGAGGAAGGCAAAAAACTCCATTAGGCACAAATCAATCTGTCCTATAAGGGAAACATTTTCTTTTGCACCCAATTTGCAATGAGGTTAGATCAACCTTCAAATAAGAATTTTATACTCTTGCACATGTATTATTTTATTTTGAGAAGTTGTATAAGCCATTCTTGAAGCCATCAACTGTTTCTGTTAGAACTACTTTTAGAGGTGACTATTCCACAACATCACTACACAGGCATGTGAGGGTGCATTGTAACTAAGGCTGGCATTGTAAGAAGGGCCTTACGGTGGGTATTATTATACATTTATGGCTGATTTGTTGTGGCCCAGTTCTCTTGTTCTACATGGGAGGCCGATGGCTTAAAGCTATAACAATGTCAAGAAGAAACATGTCCTACCTTGGTATGGTGTTCAGATCATGGACACCGCCTGAAGCCACAGCAAGTGTCCACTTGCGGTTACTACTAGCAAACTGAGGAAAGACCCTAGGCTAAATGCTGCTCTACTGCTGCAGCCTTACTAGCATCAATTGTTTGAATCTCTATATAATTTTTCCACCCAGGGCTTAAAAGCTTTCAGGCTTTGCCCTTGACATGTTTCACAAGTAAATAGGTGTCTTCGGAGGTATGAATTACAGATACACAAACCTACAAAGAGTTAGATGATCCCGGCGCTGCCATCCTCGGGAACCACAAGATTCAATTTTGTTGCTGCTGGGTACACAAATAACTGGGTAGACTGCCAGTATCCCCTTTAATATGCACATATAAATAGTTCAAAAATGTGAACCCGCTCAGACTAATTGAGTGTCAAACAATACTGTATTAATATAAGGCACACTAAAATACACTTGCCTTTTAAGCTGTTGGGTGAGTCTTTTTTTTTCTTTCTTTGATCTCCTCCAAAGAGATACAGTGAGGAACAGAAGTATTTGAACACCCTGCGATTTTGCAAGTTCTCCCACTTAGAAATCATGGAGAGGTCTGAAATTCACATTGTAGGTGCATTCCCACTCTGAGAGATAGAATAAAAATAAAAAAAATCAGGAAATCACATTGTATGATTTTTAAAGAATGTACAGGGAGTGCAGAATTATTAGGCAAGTTGTATTTTTGAGGATTAATTTTATTATTGAACAACAACCATGTTCTCAATGAACTCAAAAAACTCATTAATATCAAAGCTGAATATTTTTGGAAGTAGTTTTTAGTTTGTTTTTAGTTTTAGCTATTTTAGGGGGATATCTGTGTGTGCAGGTGACTATTACTGTGCATAATTATTAGGCAACTTAACAAAAAACAAATATATACCCATTTCAATTATTTATTTTTACCAGTGAAACCAATATAACATCTCACCATTCACAAATATACATTTCTGACATTCAAAAACAAAACAAAAACAAATCAGTGACCAATATAGCCACCTTTCTTTGCAAGGACACTCAAAAGCCTGCCATCCATGGATTCTGTCAGTGTTTTGATCTGTTCACCATCAACATTGTGTGCAGCAGCAACCACAGCCTCCCAGACACTGTTCAGAGAGGTGTACTGTTTTCCCTCCTTGTAAATCTCACATTTGATGATGGACCACAGGTTCTCAATGGGGTTCAGATCAGGTGAACAAGGAGGCCATGTCATTAGATTTCTTCTTTTATACCATTTCTTGCCAGCCACGCTGTGGAGTACTTGGACGCGTGTGATGGAGCATTGTCCTGCATGAAAATCATGTTTTTCTTGAAGGATGCAGACTTCTTCCTGTACCACTGCTTGAAGAAGGTGTCTTCCAGAAACTGGCAGTAGGACTGGGAGTTGAGCTTGACTCCATCCTCAACCCGAAAAGGCCCCACAAGCTCATCTTTGATGATACCAGCCCAAACCAGTACTCCACCTCCACCTTGCTGGCGTCTGAGTCGGACTGGAGCTCTCTGCCCTTTACCAATCCAGCCACGGGCCCATCCATCTGGCCCATCAAGACACTCTCATTTCATCAGTCCATAAAACCTTAGAAAAATCAGTCTTGAGATATTTCTTGGCCCAGTCTTGACGTTTCAGCTTGTGTGTCTTGTTCAGTGGTGGTCGTCTTTCAGCCTTTCTTACCTTGGCCATGTCTCTGAGTATTGCACACCTTGTGCTTTTGGGCACTCCAGTGATGTTGCAGCTCTGAAATATGGCCAAACTGGTGGCAAGTGGCATCTTGGCAGATGCACGCTTGACTTTTCTCAGTTCATGGGCAGTTATTTTGCGCCTTGGTTTTTCCACACGCTTCTTGCGACCCTGTTGACTATTTTGAATGAAACGCTTGATTGTTCGATGATCACGCTTCAGAAGCTTTGCAATTTTAAAAGTGCTGCATCCCTCTGCAAGATATCTCACTATTTTTGACTTTTCTGAGCCTGTCAAGTCCTTCTTTTGACCCATTTTGCCAAAGGAAAGGAAGTTGCCTACTAATTATGCACACCTAATATAGGGTGTTGATGTCATTAGACCACACCCCTTCTCATTACAGAGATGCACATCACCTAATATGCTTAATTGGTAGTAGGCTTTCGAGCCTATACAGCTTGGAGTAAGACAACATGCATAAAGAGGATGATGTGGTCAAAATACTCATTTGCCTAATAATTCTGCACTCCCTGTATTTGTCTTGTACTGCTGAACATAAGTATTTGAACACCTGAGAAACAGCAAGAATTCTGGCTCTCAGAGACCTGTTACTGTGCCTTTAAAAAGTCCACCTCTACTCCACTCATTAATCGAACTTAGTAGCACCTGTCTGAGCTCTTTAAAGACACCTGTCCACCCCACAGTCAGTCAGATTCCAACTACTACAATGGGCAAGACCAAAGAGCTGTTAAAAGACACAAGAGACAAAATTGTGCACCTCCACAATGCTGGAAAGGGCTACGGTGCAATTGCCAAGCAGCTTGGTGAAAATAGATCAACTGTTGGAGCAATTGTTAGAAAATGGAAGAGGCTAAAGACGACTGTCAGTCTCCCTCAGACTGGGGCTCCATGCAAGATCTCACCTCGTGGGGTATCACTGATTATAAGAAAGGTGAGGAATCAGCCCAGAACTACAAGGGAGGAGCTGGTCAATGACATGAAGAGAGCTGGGACCACAGTTTCAAAGGTTACTGTTAGTAGAACACTACGCCATCATGGATTCAAATCATGCATTGCATGGAAGATTCCACTGCTCAAGTCATCACATGTCCAGGCCCGTCTGAAGTTTGACAATGACCATCTGGATGATCTAGAGGAGGCATGGGAGAAAGTCATGTGGTCAAATGAGACCAAAGTAGAACTTTTTGATCTAAACTTCACTTGTCGTGTTTGGAGGAAAAAGAAGGATGATTTGCATCCCAACATGACAACGACTTGCTTCCTACAACGATTGCTTCCTACATGACAACGACCTGAAGCATACAGCCAGGATAACCAAGGATTGGCTCCGTAAGAAGCATATCAAGGTTCTGGAGTGGCCTAGCCAGTCTCCAGACCTAAATCCAATAGAACATCTTTGGAGGGAGCTGAAACTCCGTGTTGCTCAGCGACAGCCCCGAAACCTGATAGATCTAGAGGAGATCTCTGTAGAGGAGTGGGCCAAAATCCCTGCTGCAGTGTGTACAAACCTGGTCAAGAACTACAGGAAACGTTTGACCTCTGTAATTGCAAACAAAGGCTTCTGTACAAAATATTAACACTGATTTTCTCAGGTGTTCAAATACTTATGTTCAGCAGTGCAAGACAAATAAATTCTTTAAAAATTATACAATGTGATTTCCTGATTTTTTGTTTATATTCTGTCTCTCAGAGTGGGAACGCACCTACAATGTAAATTTCAGACACCTCCATGATTTCTAAGTGGGAGAACTTAGGGTGTTCAAATACTTCTGTTCCTCACTGTATATTGGAACTGATTCAAAAGTTTCAGCTTCTTCTAACCTTCACGTGCGGCTCCGGCCGGTAGCACGCACCTGCAGGAAGAAGCTATGCTGTAACCAAGAAGACGGGTATTCAGTGTGACATCACATGCTTTACAGGTGCCTCCTGAGTCCACACTTCCTCCAATGTGTTTCGGAATACTCAGATTCTTTCATCAGGGATATGTGCAGTTGATGGTGTTTAGGATTTTGTAGACGTCCGTCTCCCTAGCAATCAGCTCAATTAAGGAGAGATATATCATTTTTTGCTTCACGTGGACCTTTTATCCTTATCTCTCTATATAGGGATATATCTGGTCCCTCCCTCTGTAAAGCATGGATTTTCTTTCTAAAAAAAACAGCTATAACAATCCAGAATAAACTAATTCCTAGCAAAAAAGAAAAAGCAGATGTTCTTCCTCATTTGCATATATCACCATAGTTCTGCCCATGGACATATTTACTGGAAAGCAAACAGCTCTATTTCCTGGTTAAGTCCCGAACGTGTGAGGCTATCCAGGTTGTAGATCCACCTGCTTTCATTTCTGGGTATAACTTTAATATAATCTCCCCCCCCTCCAATCTGGTTTTATTTGTTCGATTGCACCAAAACTAGATCCCTTAAAGGTCCCTCCATGTTTTTCACTATAATGGTGTGAGAGTGGATCGCCAACAAACTTTTTATTAATATTTCTTATATGTTCATTAACTTATTTTTAATGGTTGCTTCGTCCTCCCCACATATTTTCCTGTTTTTTATAGAAGGGGATATTATATTCCCCAGATTCCTTGCCTTCCTAAAAATAAATCTGGGGTATTGGGTTACTTTTTTCACCTAGCACCTTATCTTGTTTTAAAATATCCCAATGTCATTTTATGATTTTTTTTTTAAAAGAAGTCTATCCTTTTCACTGTACTGGAACTTTAAAATCCAGTTCCTCCTCTTGTTTATCTACAGGGTGGGCCATTTATATGGATACACTTTAATAAAATGGGAATGGTTGGTGATATTAACTTCCTGTTTGTGGCACATTAGTATATGTAAGGGGGGAAACTTTTCAAGATGGGTGATGACCATGGCGGCCATTTTGAAGTTGGCCATTTTGAATCCAACTTTTGTTTTTTCAATAGGAAGAGGGTCATGTGACACATCAAACTTATTGGGAATTTCACACGAAAAACAATGGTGTGCTTGGTTTCAACATAACGTTATTATTTCATGAGTTATTTACAAGTTTCTCTTTGTTTACAGCCATTGACATGTCGCCGAGGTTAACACGTGAGGAGCGGATAGAAATTGTGTTGATGTCTGGTGAACGCAGTAACCGGGTCATTGCAGCAGATTTCAATGCAAGACACCCTACGAGACCACCCATCTCCCATGCTACAGTTAGCAAACTGCTTGCTAAGTTTCGTGAAACTGGTTCAGTGTTGGATTTGCCAAAATGTGGACGCATGAAATCTGTCTCTAATGAAGAAACATCAGTGGCTGTCCTAGCTTCATTCAGCAAGAGCCCACAGCATAGCACTCGCCGCATGTCACTGGAGAGTGGCATTAGTCGAACATCCCTTCGGCGGATATTATCTACTCACAAATGGCACCCTTACAAACTCCAGCTACCGCAGCATCTCAACGAGGATGACCCAGATCGGCGCACTGAATTTGCAGAATGGGCAAAACAAAAATTGGAACAGGACCCTCAGTTTACGCAGAAGATTTTGTTCAGTGATGAGGCAAACTTTTATGTGAATGGTGAAGTTAACAAACAAAACCACCGCTATTGGTCTGACACTAACCCACATTGGATAGATCCCTCCAAGACTGTTGGAACAAAAAAATTGATGGTATGGTGTGGTATATGGGGTACAAAAATAGTGGGGCCATTCTTCATCAATGGAAACCTCAAGGCCACTGGATATGCAAAATTGCTACATGATGATGTGTTTCCCTCTTTATGCACTGAAGCTGGCACGTTCCCTGAGTTTTTCCAGCAAGATGGTGCACCACCACATTAAAGGTGTCAGGTCCGAGCATTCCTAGATGAACAGTTTCCTGGAAAGTGGATTGGTCGTCGTGGGCCAGTTGAATGGCCCCCAAGGTCTCCCGATCTGACCCCTTAGACTTTTATCTTTGGGGTCATCTGAAGGCAATTGTCTATGCTGTGAAGATACGAGATGTGCAGCACCTGAAACTACGGATACTGGAAGCCTGTGCTAGCATTTCTCCTGCGGTGTTGCTATCAGTGTGTGAAGAGTGGGAGAAGAGGGTTGCATTGACAATCCAGCACAATGGGCAGCACATTGAACACATTTTATAAGTGGTCAGAAACTTGTAAATAACTCATGAAAGAATAAAGTTATGTTAAAACCAAGCACACCATTGTTTTTCTTGTGAAATTCCCAATAAGTTTGATGTTTCACATGACCCTCTTCCTATTGAAAAAACAAAAGTTGGATTCAAAATGGTCGACTTCAAAATGGCCACCATGGTCACCACCCATCTTGAAAAGTTTCCCCCCTCATATATACTAATGTGCCACAAACAGGAAGTTAATATCACCAACCATTCCCATTTTATTAAGGTGTATCCATATAAATGGCCCACCCTGTATATTACCTTTGTCCATCTTCCATAAAAGTGTATTTCTATCAATTTGTTTCACCTCTTGTTTTATTTTTCCAATTCATTAGTTTTATATCCTTTTTCTTCAAATTTCCTATGTAAATTACTTGCCTCTTTTTCTAACTGTTTAGACTGTCGTAAAGTTCCTCCACAATCTAATATACTGGCTCCTAGGAATGTTAGTCAACCAAAGTGGTAAGTGGCAACTATCCAATGAAATTAAACTTTTGCTGTCTGTTGGCTTTTAATGTGTCTAAGTAAATAGTTTATTATTTTGAATCAATATGGTTAAGTCCAGAAAATGTACTTCATACTTGCTAAAAGTAGGCATAAATTGCAAATGAAAATCATTTTTATTTATTTCCTTAAAAAATTCTTGAAGTGAGTCATCTATTATATCAGATGCCCCTTTGAAAAGGTATATCTGGGGGGAGGTCAAAGCGACCATTGAAAATAAGAGTTAATGAACATATAAGAAATATAAATAGAAAGTTCATTGGCCACCCACTCTCACGCCATTATAGTGAAAAACATGGAGGACCTTTAAGGGATCTAGTTTTGGGGCAATCGAACAAATGAAACTAGATTGGGGGGGGGGGGGGGATTATATTTAACTTACGTCCAGAAATGAAAGCAGGTGGATCTACAACCTGGATAGCCTCGCACCTTCGGGACTTAACCAGGAAATAGAGCTGTTTGCTTTCCAGTAAATATGTGCATGGGCAGAACTATGGTGATATATGCAAATAAATGAGGAAGAACATCTTTTTCTTTTTCCCTAGGAATTAGTTTATTTTGGATTGTTATAGCTGTTTTTAGAAATAAAATGCATGCATTACAGAGGGAGGGACCAGATATATCACTATATAAAGAGATAAGAATAAAAGGTCCACGTGAAGCAAAAAATAATAGTTATCTCCTCAACTGAGCTGATTGCTAGGGAGACGGACGTCTACAAAATCCTAAACACCATCAACTGCACATATCCCTGATGAAGGAATCTGAGTATTCCGAAATGTGTTGGAGGAAGTGTGGAGGCACCCATAGAGTGTGTGACGTCACACTGAATACCCGTCATCTTGGTTACAGCGTAGCTTCTCCCTGCAAGTGCGTGCTACTGGCTGTAGCCGCACGTTAAGGTTAGAAGAAGCCAAAACATTTGAATTAGTTCCTATATATCTCTTTGGAGGAGATCAAAGACAGAAAAAAAGTCTCATCTCACCCTACGGCTTGAAAGGCAAGTGTATTTTAGTGTGCCTTATATTAAACAGCGCGGGTTCACGTTTTTAAACTATTTATATATGAATTAGGCTACTTTCACACTGGCGTTTTGGTTTCCATTTGTGAGATCCGTTTCAGGGCTCTCACAAGCGGTCCAAAACGGATCAGTTTTACCCTAATGCATTCTGCTTGCAGCGTTTTGGTGTCCGCCTGACGATGCGGAGGCAAACTGATCCGTCCTGACACACAATGTAAGTCAATGGGGATGGATCCGTTTTCACTGACACAATATGGCACAATAGAAAACTGATACATCCCCTATTGACTTTCAATGGTGTTCAAGACGGATCCGTTTTGGTTATGTTACAGATAATACAAATGGATCCGTTCTGAACGGATGCATGCGGTTGTAATATCTGAACAGAAGCGTTTGTACAGATCCATGATGGATCCGCACCAAACTCGAGTGTGAAAGTAGCCTTACAGATAACATGAAGATAGAAAGACCCTGATACACAGGTTGGTTGGATATTTAGAGGTCACATTTAGGTCCTGCTGCTTTACCTCTTCAAGGTCATGCTTTCAATCCTAGTGATAGGAACACGGAGCTTTTTCATGCCCACAAATGACCTGGTCATAGTCCATAATTGTATTAATATTATTCAGAATACAGGCATCTGTCTCTGTTTGTAACAGTATATGCTACAGTCGTTTTTATTTCTTTCATTCACACTATAAAAATACACAATTAAAGAAATTGAATTCTTCTTGGTAGAGAGACCACAGCAGGAGATACCACATTACCATTCCTGTGATTATAGCACTCCTCTCTTTACTGTCGCAGAAACTATAGAGAAATGATTACAAAATCCTATAGCAGTTAGTGAGGCTGCTAACAGAAAGCAATGGCACAGCAAAAGGACCAGCTGAGGTCTTCATGTATTAAAATCAAAAGTTTCTGAAAGAGCTATCAGATGAAACGTTACAGTGTGCTGGCATTAATCTCTGCTGAAAGATTAAATGTTCTCCATTCATTTTTGATTTTTACTGTCAGTTCTCCAATCCCTCAACGACACTAAATAGCTACAGATAGTTTCCTAGCTGCCGCAGGCATAGAAAAGGTTTGATAGATGAAAATGACAATTACACAGTAAAATTAAATATTAATGTTTTGGGCCTGTGGGCTTTTGGCTCTCCCAGTGGATGATAATGTGAATGTCTTTGAGGCCAGGAAACACAGTGCTCAATATGTTTTAGACCACAGTAAGTGGGCACTCAGTGAAATGTGCTACAAATGAAATGTCATAAAGCAGGAAAAGTTAGGAGTAATGTACTCATGACACAAGACATCTGTAACATGATTTTCTTTGCGTCATGTGTACACTGTAAATTAACTGTTGATATAATTTATTGAATTCATATCTTGTATCATTAGCTACTTTTTATACCATAGCACCAATGTTTCCTTTAAGCTTTGCAAGAATCTACAGCCACTTATGGAAAGTGTGCTCTGGACTTCCTGAGCTTCCCCTAAGGCTTCTTTCACACATCCGTGTCTGTGATGATATCCTTGGCAAGATTGTCAGTGGTTCATCTGTGATGTCGGTGAAGGATCTGTGTCCGGTCTGTGTTTTTTTTTTTTGCCCTTACATAGAAACTGCTAGGCTAAAAATTTGTTTCCAGGGCATATCATAACAATTGTTTAGTGAAAAACATGGCCCAAACTCGGATGGCATCCATGTTGAGTAGTCTCTCAAGAATGAAGAGTTGAGTTGGGGATGCGGCAAGTTTAACTTGGAGCGTTGAAACCATAGTCCCCTTGATTTTGAATGAAGTGGTTTTGCAACAAGGTTATCTATCAGACGAAATACCTACATCATTGGGGACATGATGACCAGAGCTGTGAGGTACTCTTGATGGTTGGGAGCCATTTTGGTTGTAATAGTGCAGTGTCCCAATGCAGAGCTGTGGTACATTGTGAAAATGCAAAGGAAGAGTTAAAACCATATTTTCACTTGATCTTCACTTGTCTTATGCATAAAGTGTTAATAGGCCATATTCTTAGCCACCACTAGATGAGGCTGGTGTCACCCTCGCTATATAGAGAAGAGGCGCTAGACCAGTTTACAGAGTACTTCAGACTGTTTCTGAGTACATGAGTGACAGCAGTGGGCACATGTAAGGAGTAACTGAATATGGAGCCAGCATGGAAAAGGAAGAGAAGCCAGAAAAAGAACTTTATTTGCCCAAGAAGCAGGCCAGATGAAAAGAGGGGATATAGAGCTAAAGTCTTTGGAGAATTGTTGTCATACAAGGACCATTAAGTCTCCATTGCCACATGTTAAGGAATTTTCTTCTGGTGCCTGAACACAAGCACATGAGATTGGCTATCTGCATAAGTAAAATGGCCACATCCTGCTGTGGACAATGTTCAGGGTCCACCCTGTGGTTGCATTACTTAAAGAGACGTACTACACCCCATGCCGGATGTTTAAAGGGAACCTGTCATGTTGAACATGGTATCTGAGCTGCAGGAAGCATGTTATAGAGCAGGAGGAGCTGAGCAGGTTGATATATAGTTTTATGGGAAAAGATTCAGTAAAACTTGTGTTTCATTCATTTAAATTCCTGACAATTCTGGGCTTTGAAGTCAAGGAGGTGGTCCTATCAGTGACTGACAGCTCTCTCTGTATACACAGTCATAGAGGGAAGGCTGTCACTCACTGATAGGGCCACCTCCTTAACTAAAAAGCCCAGAATGAGCAAGAATTTAAATGAATGAAATACAGGTTATACTCAATCTATTCCTTTAAAACTATATATCAATCAGCTCTAATCCTTCTGCTGCTGGCAGATTACACTACATTTTTATGCTGACAGGTTCCCTTTAACACTTAGGCTACTTTCACACTCACGTTTGGTGTGGATGCGTCATGGATCTGCAGGGACGGATCCGTTCAGATAGTACAAACGTCTGCATCAGTTTAGAACGGATCCATTTGTATTATTTTTAACATTCAATATTATATTTTTATTCTCCAGGTCAGTACGATTACAATGATATCACACTTGTATAGTTTTTCTTGTATTTTAAAACTGAAAAAAATATATAAAAAACCTTGCAAAAAATAGTTTTGTTTATCATCACCATATCCTGACCCCTATAACTTTTTTGTACTTAGGCATACGGAGTGCTGTGAGGGCTTATTTTTCACGGGGCAATCTGTAATTTTCAGTAATATAATTTAGAAGTGTGTGTGACTTTTTGATCACTTTTTATAAAACATTTTTGGGCAGTTGAAGTAAGGCCTCTTTCACACGGGCGTCCCAGATTTGCTCTGGATGCGTCGCATGTGCATTGCGGGAAACCTGCGTGAGTAGGCACGCAATTGCAGTCAGTTTTGACTGTGATTGCGTTCCGATGTTAAGTTTTTTCCGCTCGAGTGCAATGCGTTTTGCACGCGCGTAAGAAAAAACTGAATGTGGTACCCAGACCCGAACCCGGACTTCTTCACTGAAGTTCGGGTTTGAGTGAGGTGTTCTGTAGATTTTATTAGTTTCCCTTATAAGGCCTCATGCACACGACTGTAGTTCTGGTCTGCATCTGAGCCGCAGTTTTTGCGGCTCAGGTGCGGACCCATTCACTTCAATGGGGTCGCAAAAGATGCGGACAGCACTCCGTGTGCTGTCCGCATCCGTTGCTCCGTTCCGTGGCCCCGCAAAAAAAGTATAACATGGGCCGCCCGTTTCGCAAATTGCGGAAGGTACACGGGAGGCTTCCGTTTTTTGCAAAAAACTGAACGGTCGTGTGCATGTAGCCTAACATGGTTATAAGGGAAAATAATAGCATTCTTAATACAGAATGCTTACTAAAATGTGGCTTGAGGGGTTAAAAAAATAAATAAAAATTAACTCACCTCATCCTCTTGTTCGCGCAGCCGGCATCGTCTTCTTTCTTCTTCTTTCAGGACCTGCAAAAAGACCTTTGATAATGTGGTGACCGCAGTGACGTGATCCTTCTATCTTCATTCAGCAGGACCTGCGCTGATGTCACCTCGCTCACCACGTGGTGAGCACGATTACGTCATCAAAGTTTCTTTTGCAGATCCTGAAAGAAGAAGAAAGAAGACGATGCTGGCTGTGCGAGCAAGAGGATGAGGTGAGTTAATTTTTTTTTATTTGTTAACCCCTCAAGGCACATTTTAGTAAGCATTCTGTATTAAGAATGCTATTATTTTCCCTTATAGCCATGTTATAAGGGAAAATAATACAGTGATTAGACTTTAATAGGCTCATCACTATCATCTCCTAGCAACCATGCATGAAAATCGCACCGCATCCGCACTTGCTTGCGGATGCTTGCGATTTTCACACAGACCCATTCATTTCTATGGGGCCTGCGTTGCGTGGAAAACGCAGAATATAGAACATTCAGCGATTTTCACGCAACGCACAAGTGATGCGTGAAAATCACCGCTCATTTGAACAGTCCCATTGAAGTGAATCGGTCCGGATTCAGTGCGGGTGCAATGCGTTCACCTCACGCATTGCACCCGCGCGGAAAACTCTGTTTCTTCCCATTATGACATTATGTGGCTCCTGCTTCCGGCCCACTCAGATGCCATGGTCACATTTGACAACGGCATCTGATGGGTTAAATGTATGCGATCAGCCTAAGGCCTCATGCACACGGCCGTTGTTTTGGTCCGCATCCGAGCAGCAGTTTTGGCGGCTCAGATGCGGACCCAGTTATATTAAAGGCTGTCCATGCCATTCCGCAAATTGTGGAACGCACACGGACGCCATCCGTGTTTTGCAGATCCGCGATTTGCGGACCGCAAAACACACAACGGTCGTGTGCATGAGGCCTCATGGCTGATCACATACATCTGCTGTGAGTCACTGCTGTTTAAAAGCTGGCGGGTGGCATCTTTAAATTGCCGACATCTAGTTTCAACTAGAGAAGTGCACTGTGAGGATAAATGTTCTCAGGAGACACCTTGGCCTATTAATCACCTCTGCTGGTATGCAACCTGTAACAACTGTGGAAAGTACATTTTGTGTACCAACTGCCAGTTGTCACCGCCAGTTCTGTGAGAAGGTCTGTTAGACGTTCTTCTCTACCTCTTGCATGAGGTTCTTTGTTTTGGTTTCACTTTGTCATCTCCTTTCCTTCTCCCAGCTGTCACCTATTTACACTAATACTGCCTCACTTTGCGGTTTATACTTCTTCCTGGATGAGTTGTTCACTGCTGGAGGCTGCTACTGCTGATTCCTCAGATAAGTCCTTTTCCTTTATTTGTGTTTCCTTGCTGGCTTGATTCTAGGTGACCCTGACTCCATCCGTATTAAGTGCAGGGAGCCGGTGGTCGTGTCCCCTCACTATTATAGGGTTTTCAGGTGTCACACAGTATAAGGTACGTGGGCATGCAATCGTCTACCATAAAGACCTTTGCATGGGCATAGCAGTCAGGGAGAGCTCTAGGGGTTTTATAGGGCTCACCCATATGCTCCTTAGTTTGTGATCAAGCCAGTCGGATGTTTATTTATAAGTTCCAGCTTTCTGCAACACCATCCGTGACACCAGTCTGTGCATGCTAAGAACTGTCCTGATATGTTTGCATTTTATTTCTTTAGTAAAGAACTGTTCTGCTGCACAACTACCACATGATTGCTTCCTGCAATGCTATATTGCACCTACATCCGCTGCTTGGCCAAGGAACCCTGCCTCAGGCCTATTGAACACTACCGTATGGATTTTTCAGTGTTTTGTGGTCCACAAAAAATGGATTCGCAAAAAATACGGAAGACATCCGTGTGCATTCAGTTTTTTGCAGGACGTAGCATCTGGCCCCTAATTGAACAGTACTATCCTTGTCCATTATGCGGACAATAATAGGACATGTTTTATCTCTGAACGGAACGGAAAAACGGAAATACAGAAACGGACTGCATACGGAGTACATTCTGTTTTCTTTGTGGACCCACTGAAAGGAATGGTTCCTTATATGGACCGCAAAAAATGGAATGTAAACGGAAAAAAAAATGTTTGTGTGCAAGAGGCCTTAACCTCAAAACCAACAACACTGAGAGCATCCCAACCTACATCAGGCAGGTGCCCCAAAACCAGGATGTGCCCAAAGCGAAGGAAGTGTCACAATCTTCTCATCACCATGGCCCAAGAGAGCATCAGAGTAAGGCCTCTTTCACACGGGCGTGTCCAGTTTAAGGTCCGGATGCGTCCCTGTGCATTGCGGCAAACCCGCGCGAGTAGGAACGCAATTGCAGTCAGTTTTGACTGCGATTGCGTTCTGATGTTCAGTTTTTATCGCGCAGGTGCAATGTGTTTTGCACGCGCGTGATAAAAAACCGACTGTGGTACCCAGGACTGTGGTTCAGGTTTGGGTTAGTTGTAGTGTAGATTGTATTATTTCCCCTTATAACATGGTTATAAGGGAAAATAATAGCATTCTGAATACAGAATGCATAGTACAATAGGGCTGGAGGGGTTAAAAAAAATAATAATAATAATTTAACTCACCTTAATCCACTTGTTCGCGCAGCTCGTATTTTTTTAACCCCTCCAGCCCTATTGCGTTCCGATGTTCAGTTTTTATTGCGCAGGTGCAATGTGTTTTGCATGCGCGTGATAAAAAACCGACTGTGGTACCCAGGACTGTGGTTCAGGTTTGGGTTAGTTGTAGTGTAGATTGTATTATTTCCCCTTATAACATGGTTATAAGGGAAAATAATAGCATTCTGAATACAGAATGCATAGTACAATAGGGCTGGAGGGGTTAAAAAAATAAATAAAAAAATTTAACTCACCTTAATCCACTTGTTCGCGCAGCTCGTATTTTTTTAACCCCTCCAGCCCTATTGTACTATGCATTCTGTATTCAGAATGCTATTATTTTCTCTTTTACCCATGTTATAAGAGAAAATAATAATGATCGGGTCCCCATCCCGATCGTCACCTAGCAACCGTGCGTAAAAATCGCACCGCATCCGCACTTGCTTGCGGATGCTTGCGATTTTCACGCAACCCCATTCATTTCTATGGGGCTTGCGTTACGTGAAAAAAGCACAAAGAGGAGCATGCTGCGATTTTCACGCAACGCACAAGTGATGCGTGAAAATCACCGCTTGTGTGCACAGCCCCATAGAAATGAATGGGTCAGGATTCAGTGCGGGTGCAATGCGTTCAACTCACGCATCGCATCCGCGCGGAATACTCGCCCGTGTAAAAGGGGCCTAAGGCCTCTTGCACACGACCGTATGCACTCCGATATATACGGTACATGAGCGGGCCATATGTCCTAGAGCGGAATTCATCGTGCGCATGGGAGCACACAGCATCATAGATTACACTAATGCTATGGACATCGCGCTGCCCGCGGGGCTATTGTCCCGCACTCATAAGATCGTATGAGTGCGGGACATTAGCCCCGCGGCGGCCCGACGTGCACATAATCATTGTAACCTATGATGCTGTGTACTCCCGAGCGCAAGATCAATGCAGCTCCGGGACATATGGCCCGCTCACGGACCATATATCTCGGAGGGCATACGGTCGTGTGCAAGAGGCTTCAGTAAGTATTACAACCATAGTTCTTGTTACTATCACTCTTTTCCTTCTCCTCCCCCTTTCTCCTCTCCTGGGCTTGCTGCAATAGGTTCCCTTTAAAATAATCAGCTCCACAGCTGTGCTACTTGTCATACTATACTCTTCATACTCTTGAAACTAGAATGACATTTGGCCTAATCTACTGTACATTCATGGCTCATTAGTATAGACAAGCAAAAAAGGTGCTCGGCTTTGGCATATTACGGATCGGATTGACAGATTGCTGGGTGGGGCTGGGGAAGACCCGGTGGTCATGGTACACATTGGCACCAATGACAAAGTCAGTGGGAGATGGAAGGTCCTTAAAAATGATTTTAGGAAACTAGGTGAGAAGCTCAAGTCCAGGACCTCCAAGGTAGTGTTTTCAGAAATACTACCAGTGCCACGAGCGTCACTAGAGAGACAATGGGAGCTTAGGGAGTTAAATAAGTGGCTCAGAAGCTGGTGCAGGATGGAAGGGTTTGGGTTCATGGAGAACTGGGCTGACGTCGACAGTAGGGATGGGCTGCACCTTAATGGAGAGGGAGCAACTGCTCATGGGGAAAAAATGGTTAGATGGCTGGAGGAGCTTTTAAACTAGGATCTGGGGGGGTGTCATACTAAAGAGGGGGTAGATAGTGTAGATAGAGAGTGGTTTATAGAAGGGGACAGTGGGGATTTAGTGGGGGCTGGAGTTAGCGAGGAAAATAGGGAGAAGACTGGTCATAACTATACATTTATGAAAAATAGAACTACTGGTAACAAGAATGTTACATACAAAAATGAACCAAGGTAACCAAAAAATCCCGGATAATCACTTTACAGGTAATAGTAATTTAAAATGTATTTTCACAAATGCCAGAAGTCTAGCTAGCAAAATGGGGGAGCTGGAGGCTATGGTACTAGAAGAATACATAGATGTAGTTGGTGTGGCTGAGACATGGTTGGACTCTTCGCATGACTGGGCTGTTGAGGGTTTCACACTATTTAGGAAAGACCGGGTCAATAGAAAAGGTGGTGGCGTGTGCCTGTATGTGAGGAGTGATCTGAAGACAAGTGTGAAAGAGGCAATTGTGAGTGAGGATGGTGAGGATGTGGAAACCTTATGGGTGGAAGTTCAAAGGAATATAAACACTGAAAAAATAATACTTGGTGTAATCTATAGACCCCCTAACATCACAGAGGCTATAGATACGCAACTGTATAACCAAATAGAGCGGGCGGCACAGGCTGGTACAGTGGTCATAATGGGAGATTTTAACTTCCCAGACATTGACTGGGGTCATGGTTCTGCCTCAACTGCAAAGGGGAGAAAATTGCTCAACTTGCTGCAGGACCACCTTATGGGCCAGTTTGTAGAAGCTCCCACTAGGGGCAATGCTCTGTTGGATCTGGTAATTTCTAATGATGCAGAGCTTGTTGGTAATGTTACTGTTCGAGAAACACTAGGTAATAGTGACCACAATATAATTATATTCCCCCTAAGCTATAAAAAGCAAACGCACTCAATTTCAAAAAGGCTAATTTCCCTGGGTTGAAGGCAGCATTTCAAGTATAAACTGCTAAAATTAAACCCCCCATGGCTTACAGCTACTGTAAAAAGAGCAATAAAAAACAAAAAGAGGGCATTTAAAAAATACAAATCTGAGGGGTCAGCTGAAGCGTTTGAAGATTACAAAGGGCTTAATAAAATCTGCAAAAAGGAGATAAAATTAGCAAAGATACAAAACGAACGGCAGGTAGCAAAAGAAAGCAAAACAAATCCCAAAAAGTGTTTTAAATATATAAATGCTAAAAAACCTAGGTCTGAGCAGGTAGGTTCACTAAATAATGGTGAAGGGGGGGAGTAGTCACTGAAGATAAGGAAAAGACAGAGTTCCTAAATAGTTTTTTAGCTCTGTATATACAAAAGAAGAGAAAGGAGCTGATATCTGTGGCGCCGGGGCTGTTAGTACATCCAGTGATATACTCAATTGGCTAACTGTAGATATGGTCCAAGTTAAATAGGGTAAATGTGAACAAAGCTCCGGGTCCAGATGGAGTACACCCAAGAGTGCTTAAAGAGATCAGTTCAGTCATTGCTGTGCCCCTGTTTATAATTTTTAAGGATTCTCTAGGGACTGGTTCAGTGCCAAGTGATGGGCGCAAGATAAACGTGGTGCCCATATTCAAAAAAGGATCAAGGTCCTCCACAGGTAATTATAGACCAGTTAGTTTAACTTTTGTTGTGGGAAAAATATTTGAAGGACTCTTAAGGGACTACACACAGGAGTATGTGACTATAAATAATATTAATATAGAGCATACAAAGGTAGCAGCGCTCACCTAAAAAACGACTCCCAGAAGCATGGACGCAGCCTGGATCAGCTGCTAACTTGTATTATGAAGAAAAAACAGAAGGTCCAGCTTCTAAAAATCCAATTTCTTTATTCTAGCGTTTTAAAAGTTTTCCATACACAGGACAGTAGTATACAATCTACGTGTTTCGGACTCACAAATTACAGTCCTTACTCATGACCATAAATAATATTATACGTGATAACCAGCATGGGTTTACCAAGGCCAGAAGTTGTCAGACTAACCTGATTTGTTTTTATGAGGAGGTGAGTAATAGCCTGGACAGAGGGGCGGCTGTGGGTGTAGTGTTTCTGTATTTTGCAAAGGCTTTTGATACCGTCCATCATAGACGCTTAATAAGTAAAGTAAGGTCTATTGGCTTGGAAAGTATAGTTTGTAATTGGATTGAAAACTGGCTGAAGGACCGTGTCCAGAGAGTTGTGGTCAATGATTCCTATTCAGAATGGTCCCAGGTTATAAGTGGTATACCTCAAGGTTCAGTGCTGGGCCCTTTATTATTTAATTTATTTATTAATGATATTGAGGACGGGATTAATAGAAACATATCTACCGGAGGACCAGGAAGCTGTAAACGCTCTGTACTTACTGCTTCCTGGTCCTCGGCTGTCGGCTGTGCCGGGCTGCGCAAAGCTTGAGGCGCTTTGTGACGTCACGTTGTGCGCGCCAGTTTAGAGCACAGCCGACAGCAGGAGGAAGAGGATCGCGGGCAGCGAGGAGCTGTGGCGTCCAGGAGCAGAGAGGTAAGTGTTTTTTTATTTTATAAAAAATGAAGCTGCTGGGGGCATAATAGAGGCTAATGAGAGGCATAATAAGGGCTAATGAGGCATATGGGGGCTAATGAGGCCTATGGGGGCTAATGAGAGGCATAATGGGGGCTAATGAGAGACATAAGGGCTGATAATGGGGGCTAATGGCATAAAGGCTATATATATATATATAAATATATAAATATATATACATACATACACACGCACGCGTGCGCACGGTGTGTGTGTTTGTGCTTTAGGGTGCACACCCTAATGTAATAGGCTGCGCACGCCTATGCCTGCAATGGTAAGCTCCATGCTGGACTGTGCATGAGGCACAGCTCAGCAGGGAGCACAGTATAATGACATTCACCCTAATAGATCTCTATTAGGGTGTATAGGACAAGGTATCAAAAGGTCCCAGGTTCTAGCCCCCTAAGGGGGGTTAAACGTTATCACTAGAAAAGTAAAAAATAAAATAAAAAAGGACATTAAAATATAAAAAGTTTATATCACCCTCCTTTCACAATTTTACATATAAAATTATATAAACAATAAAAAAATAAACATATCAAGTGTGAACGATTAAAATATAAAAAAAAGTCTTGTTCAGTGAATGCCGTAACAGGGGAAAGAAAAATGAAAAACACATTTCGATGTTTTGTAGTCACCGCCCATAAAAAATGGAATGGAACAGTAATCAAACAGTTGGTACTAATAAAAAAAACAAGCCCTCATACAGCTCTGTAGACCGAATTATAATTTTTTTTATAGCTGTTAGAAAATGGCGATGCAGTACCAGTGACAGTGGTGGCCCCATGACAGAGTGGGGAAAGTGATAGCTGCAGCAGTGGCATACAGCACAAGATGGTGGTACATCACAGTAGTAGCAGAACCCAACAAAGCAGTGTGATAGCAAGAGCCAGTAACATGTACATATCAGTAGGCCAATAAGCCTCTTTGCAGGAATGTCAGTAGAAGCAGCAGGCGGGTGGCATCAGAATGGTGGCAGAAGCACATGGTCAAATGTAATAGCTAGAGTTGAGCGGACACCTGGATGTTCAGGTTTGACGAGTTCGGCCGAACTTGAAAAAAAAGTTCGGGTTCGGGACCCGAACTTGACCCCGAACCCGAACGCCATTGAAGTCAATGGGGACCCGAACTTTTGGGCACTAAAATGACTCTAAAATAGTCCTGGAAAGGGCTAGAGGGCTGCAAAAGGCATCAAAATGTGCTTAAGAGCATGACAACTGTTCTGCAAACAGATGTGGATAAGGAAATGACTTAAAATAACATAAAATACAGAAAAATTAAAAATAACAATCTGGATCTAGGAGTAGGAGGTTGAGGAGGCGGTGGATGGGTGGATGTGGCAGTGTAGGTTGACGTGGCGGTGTAGGTGGAAGCGACGGTGAAGGAGGAATAGGTAGCCAACACTGATATGTGTTATTTTTTATTTTTAAATTGGGGTATCCCCCAAAATATTAATACATATAACAAAATAAAACAAAGAATAAGTGCACTTGAGTACAAGAATGGATGGTTGAGGCTGGTATAAATGTCTATTCTGCACAAGGTACGGACAAGTCCTGTGGGATACATGCCTAGTTCATTTTAATAAACGTAAGCTTGTCCACATTGGCTGCGGCCTGTGATAATGCTCTCTGCCGTGCTAAACACACGTTCACACTATACACTGGCTGCAGGACAGGTCAGCACCTCCAAGGCTGACAAAGCTTTTCCACATTTTGGCCATGCTTAACCCTGCCTTCTCAGGTGCTGGTGGTGCCCCAGCTGCGTTGGCGACCTCTTCCTCCTCCTTCGCCTTGTGCTTCCACTGTGCCCCCGCTGTCAGATGGGAATGCTATCATCAGCGTGCGCTTGTAGTCGCGCATCTTCCGATCAGTAACAGATGTTTTCACTAAATTTAGTTCCCTTTCACCCAGGCACAGCAGGGGTTCATTCACGGCAAATGGTGGTTCATGTCACCCAGCAATAGAACGGAGGATTTTGAGAGATTTAGGCCCCTGTCACCCAGGCACAGCAGGGGTTTATTCACGGCAAAAGGGGGTTTATGTCACCCAGCAATAGAACAGAGGATTTTGAGAGATTTAGGCCCCTGTCACCCAGGCTCAGCAGGGGTTTGTATACGCCAAAAATGGTAAAATGTCACCTGACAATTGAAAATTAGAATTTTTCAATTTAGGGCACTAAAATTGGCACTTTTTTGCATTAAAATGGCTATAAAATAGTCCTTGAAAAGGCTAGAGGGATGTAAAATGCAGTAAAATGTGCTTAAGAGCATGGCAACTGCTCTGCAAACAAATGTGGATAGGGAAATAACCTAAAATAAAATAAAATAACTAAAAATTACAAATTATTAACCTGCAACTCAGAGAAGGAGGTGGATATGGAGTCGGAGGTTGAGGAGGCGGTAAATGTGGTGTTGTAGGTGGAGGCAGCAATGGAGGAGGAGGAGGTAGCCAACAATGTTTTTTTAGTTTTTTTTATTGGGGTAGGTAGCCCCCAAAATATTGTGACAAAGAAAAAAAAATAAAACAAAGAATCATTGCACTTGACTTGAGTACAAGAATGTATGTTTGATGGTGGTATAAATGTCTATTCTGCACAAGGTACAGACAAGTCTTGTGGGATCCAAGCCTGGTTCCTTTTAATGAACGTGAGCTTGTCCACGTTGGCTGTGGACAGGCGGCTGCGCTTGTCTGTGATGACGCCGCCTGCCGTGCTAAACACACGTTCAGATAATACACTGGCTGCAGGGCAGGCCAGCACCTCCAAGGTGTAAAGGGCAAGCTCAGGCCATGTGCCCAATTTAGAGACCCAGAAGTTGAAGGGGGCAGACCTGTCATTCAGTACGTGTAGGCGTGTGCACACATACTGCTCCACCATGTTGGTGAAATGCTGCCTCCTGCTAAGACGTTCCATATCAGCTGGTGGTGCTGGTTGTTGTGGCATGCGCTTGTACTCGTGCATCTTACGATCACGCTCCAGTGACGGAATTAAGGACGGTACGTTGTCCTTGTAACGGGGATGCAGCAGCGTGGCCACCCAGTAATCAGCACAAGTTAGAATGTGGGCAACTCGGCGGTCGTTGCGGAGACACTGCAGCATGTAATCGCTCATGTGTGCAAGGCTGCCCAGAGGCAACGAAAAGCTGTCCTCTGTGGGAGGTGTATCGTCTGTGTCCTCTGTATCCCCCCATCCACGCACCAGTGATGGCCATGAGCTGGTCTGGGTGCCACCCTGCTGTGAACATGGTTCCTCCTCCTCCATCTCCTCATCCTCCAGAACTGTGCCCTGGCTGGACAATTGTGTACCTTGGGTTTGTTTGTGCAGGAGCCACTTGGGAATGACTGGCCGGAAACCCTACGAAATGATCCCTCTTCCTCCTCCTCCTCCTCCTGTGCCATATCCTCTTCCATCATCGCCAGGAGCGTTTTTTCAAGGAGGCATAGAAGTGGGATAGTAACGATAAGAACGGCGTTATTGGCACTGGCCATGTTGGTGGAGTACTCGAAACAGCGCAACAAGGAACAAAGGTCTCGTATGGAGGCCAAGTCATTGGTGGTGAAGTGGTGCTGTTCCGCCGAGCGACTCCACTATCGCCTGCTAGAGTCGCCTGAAACTCCACTATCGCCTGCTGCTGCTCGCACAGTCTGTCCAGCATGTGCAAGGTGGAGTTCCACCTTGTGGGCACGTCGCATATGAGGCGGTGAGCGGGAAGGCCGAAGTTACGCAGCAGCGCTGACAGGCGGGCAGCAGCAGGGTGAGAACGCCGAAAGCGCGCACAGACGGCCTGCACTTTATGCAGCAGCTTTGACATGTCGGGGTAATTTTTAGGGAATCTCTGCACCACCAAATTCAGCACATGCGCCAGGCAAGGGATGTGCGTCAAACCGGCTAGTCCCAGAGCTGCAACGAGATTTCGCCCATTATCGCACACCACCAGGCCGGGCTTGAGGCTGACTGGCACAAACCACTCATCGGTCTGTTGTTCAAGGCCCGTCCACAGCTCCTGCGCGGTGTGGGGTTTGTCCCCCAAACAGATAAGTTTTAAAACTGGTGGCTGTCGTTTTCCCGTGGCTGTGCTGAAGTTGGTGGTGAAGGTATTACGCTGACCGGATGAGTAGCTGGTAGAGGATGAGGAAGCAGAGTAAGAGGAGGAAGCAACAGGAGGCAAACTGATGCGCCCTGCAATCCTCGGTGGTGGAAGGACATGCGCCAAACTGCTATCCGCCTCAGGCCCAGCCGCCACTGCATTTACCCAGTGTGCTGTTATGGAGATATAACGGCCCTGACCGTGCTTACTGGTCAACGTATCCATAGTCAATGGCGTTGCGCAGTGCACACCTGATTTTGTCCACTACTTGGTTGTGAAGGGAAGGGATGGCTCGCCTTAAAAAGTAGTGGCGGCTGGGCATGACGTACTGTGGGACAACCACTGCCATAAGGCCTTTAAAACTATCCGTCTCCACCAGACGGAATGACAGCATTTCAAAGGCAAGTAATTTAGAAATGCTGGCATTCAGGGCTAGGGATCGCGGGTGGGTAGGGGGGTACTTCCTCTTCCTCTCCAGCGTTTGGGATATGGAGAGCTGAATGCTTCCGTGTGACATTTTGGAGATGCTTGATGACCCAGGTGTTGGTGTTGCTGGCAGATCCTCTGTTTGTGGGGTGCCAGGTGGCACTGTCACTACAGAGGTGGATGAAGAGGCCGCGACTGCAGCAGAAGAGGAAGCAGGAGGAGTCAGAGACCTTTCTTGTGGTGTCTACTCCACTGCAGCTCGTGCTTTGCACTTAAATGCCTGGTCATGCAGGTTGTGCTCAGGTTGAGAACGTTTACGCCTCGCTTCAGGCTCTGATTGCACAGCGTCTGAAGAACTACCACGCCAGGGAACTCCTTGCAGCTGGCTTTGGTGGGCTCGGTCCCTTGCTGCGGTGGGCAGTAGGAGGCGTACTGTCTAGAGGACGGCCGCTCCGCTTTTGCACCCTGCTCCCTCTTCTGCTGTGCTGGTGGCTCTGTGCGACCACCGCCTCTTCCTCCGAACTACATCGGTCACTCGCATGACCTTGATTCCATGTGGGGTCGAGGACCTCATCGTCCTCCACATCATCTTCCACCCAGTCTACACCCCTGACTTCCTTGTCGGTCTGCACGCTTTCGAAAGCCCCAGCAGTTGACACCTGTGTTTCGTCATCATCCGAGACGTGCTGCGATGGTCCTCCCATGTACTCATCTTGAAAAATAAGTGGTTGGGCATCGGTGCACTCAATCTCTTCCACTTCTGGGGCAGGGCTAGGTGGATGGCCCTGGGAAACCCTGCTAACAGAGTCATCAAAAAGCAGAAGAAACTGCTGCATGACTTGGGGCTCAGACTGCTTGGCTGATTTGCAAGGGGGTGAGGTGAAAGACTGATGGACATCGGCTGCAGGTGCAAACTGTGGTCTTTCAGCAGGAGACTGGGTATGAGACAATGTGAAGGAACTGGATCCACTGTCAGCAACCAATCTACTATCGCCTGTACTTGTTCAGCCCTCACCATTCGTAGAGCAGCATTAGGCCCGACCAAATACCGCTGCAGGAAGGGGTTTAACTTTTGCTTGTAGCTGGCACAGATGGACCACGTCCTCTCCCTGCAACAGGAGCTCCACCAGCAGCACCATGACCTGGGCCAGGTCCCTTATTTTACACTCTCCTCATATTTTTGGAATTTAGGATCTTGCCCTAAATGGGTGTTTAATTCATAGTAAAAAAGAACGACAGTATGTAAAGGGTGTATCTCACACGGCCTGACCCAGACTAGGCCTCAATTAAAGATTTCTTTGCACAAAATGGGTGTATTTCAAATGGGTGTATTTCAAATGGCTAATTCAAACCCCCATATGGAGAGGTAGTATCTCAGAGAGCCTGAACCTCTGTAGGCCTGAAGAAAATATATCTTTGCACAAAAAGGCAGTATTTCAAATGGCTGTATTTCAAATGCCTGATTCAAACCCCTGTATGTAGGGGGGTATCTCACATGGTCTGAACCTGTGTGGCCCTGAAGTAAATATATCTTTGCACAAAAAGGCTGTATTTCAAATGGCTGTATTTCAAATGCCTGATTCAAACACCTGTATGTAGTGGGGTATCTCACACGGTCTGAACCTGTGTAGGCCTTAAGTAAATATATCCTTGCACAAAAAGGCAGTATTTCCTATGGCTGTATTTCAAATGCCTGATTCAAACCCCTGTATGTAGGGGGGTATCTCACACGGTCTGAACCTGTGTAGGCCTGAAGAAAATATATCTTTGCACAAAAAGGCTGTATTTCAAATGGCTGTATTTCAAATGTGTAATTCAAACCCCTGTATGTAGGGGGGTATCTCACACGGTCTGAACCTGTGTAGGCCTTAAGTAAATATATCTTTGCACAAAAAGGCTATATTTAAAATGGCTGTATTTCAAATGCCTGATTCAAACCCCTGTATGTAGTGGGGTATCTCACACGGTCTGAACCTGTGTAGGCCTGAAGTAAATATATCTTTGCACAAAAAGGCTGTATTTCAAATGTCTGATTCAAACCCCTGTATCTAGGGGGGTATCTCACACGGTCACAACCTGTGTAGGCCTGAAGTAAATATATCTTTGCACAAAAAGGCTGTATTTCAAATGGCTGTATTTCAAATGGCTAATTCAAACCCCTGTATGTAGGGGGGTATCTCACACGGTCTAAACCTGTGTAGGCCTGAAGTAAATATATCTTTGCACAAAAAGGCTGTATTTCAAATGCCTGATTCAAACCCCTGTATGTAGGGGGGTATCTCACATGGTCACAACCTGTGTAGGCCTGAAGTAAATATATCTTTGCACAAAAAGGCTGTATTTCAAATGGCTGTATTTCAAATGCCTAATTCAAACCCCTGTATGTAGGGGGGTATCTCACACGGTCTGAACCTGTGTAGGCCTGAAGTAAATATATCTTTGCACAAAAAGGCTGTATTTCAAATGGCTGTATTTCAAATGCCTGATTCAAACCCCTGTATGTAGGGGGGTATCTCACACGGTCTGAACCTGTGTAGGCCTGAAGTAAATATATCTTTGCACAAAAAGGCTGTATTTCAAATGGCTGTATTTCAAATGCCTAATTCAAACCCCTGTATGTAGGGGGGGTATCTCACACGGTCTGAACCTCTGTAAGCCTGAATCCAATATTGGTGCACCAAATGGCGGTATTTAAAATCTCTGAATGTAACCCAAATGTATTAAGGGTTTATCTCACAATGATATCTGCATCAAAGCCTGCCAACTAAATTTTTGGAGCCCAAACGACTGTTTGTTTAACAACTGAATTTGACAGCAGTATATAAGCCTGTCATTTTGCACGTGCTGATGCTGCAAGGCCTGAAAATAGTGTTTTTTGTCAAATACGTGTGTTTTTCAAACCCCAGAAAATGATGGGTGTATTTCTAGCTTAAATTGCACACTGACTAATACAGATGTTGTAGATTGCCCAAAAAGTCTTTTTTTTGCTAACAGAATATGAATGCTGTATATATTAAACTTGAATTTAAAACTTGCAGATCTGGCAAATACTGTTTTTTGGAGAAAAAAAAATGTGTTTTTCAAACCCCAGAAAATGATGGGTGTATTTCTACCTTAAATTGCACACTGACTAATCCAGATGTTGTAGTTTGCCCCCAAAAAATGGTGCTTTGCAATGTCCAAAAGCTCAGATGCAGTGCTGGTACACTGAGCATGCATAAAATGTCCGCTGCTGCCGCCACCCACCTAACTAACAGAATTCTAAAAGTTAGTATTTTTAGTCAATGAGCTCAGGGCAGGGTAAAACGATAGTGCCCTGCACCCACACAACTATTTGTCTGTAGATCGCTGAGTTAGATTCTCTCCTATGCTCTCCCTGAAATCACAAGTCCAGCAGCATCCTCTCCCTACACTTGTAACAGCAGAGTGACGTGCTGCGCTACGTGACCCAAGCTTATATAGAGCCTGGGTCACATGCTGCTCTGGCCAATCACAGCCATGCCATTAGTGGGCATGGCTGTGATGGCCTCTTGGGGCAAGTAGTATGACGCTTGTTGATTGGCTGCTTTGCAGCCTTTCAAAAAGCGCCAAGAAAGTGCCGAACACCGAACCCGAACTTTTACGAAAATGTTCTGGTTCGGGTCCCGGGTCCAAAAATCCTAAAGTTCGGTATGAACCCGAACTTTACAGTTCGGGTTTGCTAAACCCTAGTAATAGCCCATTTTGCAGAATATTCCACTGTGGCAGCAAACTACAGTGTGTTCATTCGTAGCAGAATGATCTAGTCTGTTGCATCAGGCACCGATATCTGAAAATCCTGGTTGATCCACGCCTAAATCATCTTTATAAAGCAATATACCTAGTTGTGTAGAAAATTCCTGGGTGTTTATGTCCTTCTTCTCATCCTCATAGACCTCCTCTGCCATTTTATCCTCCTCAGGGCTCAGTTGGCCATGACCATGGCCATGGCACCACGTCTTCTGTCCCATCGCCAATCAGATTTCTCAGCATCCCCTCTAGAATGTGAAGGAGTGGAATGACATAATTCATCTCGTAGTTCTGCCGACTGACAAATAAAGTGGCCTCCTCAAAGAGCCTGCGCAAATGGCATGTGTCACTCATGAGCTGCCACTGGCTAATGTGGACGTTACACCTGAGAGTAAAACTGTCCGTCTGCAGCATTAAGAAATCATTGACCGTCTTCCTATGCTTGCATAGGCAGTCTAATATATGGAGCATGGCGTTCTAATGGGTGGAAATGTTGCATAACAGGCAATGTTAGGGAAGAGCATTTTGGCTTCGCAGCTCAAAGACGGCATGTTTTGCATTGTAAGAGTGGCTTAAGTGCATGCACAGTTTCCATGACATTTTTAACAGCTCTTGCAGTTCAGTAGAAGACTTAATAAACCAGGTGACGAGATTGAAGACGTGACCTGACGCAGCGCAGACTAAATGTTCTTCCCTTTATCAGTATCCATGGTTCCTACCTCCAATTGATGAGGAGACCGACAGTGTTCAATTTCTTAATTGATGATGCATAGCAATTCCTCCCCTGTGTGGCACTGTTCGGCCAGGCTGACCAGGTGCAGAACTGCAAGACAAAGCCTAGCTTTGCATAGGTGATATGCTGGAGGACCACTCTGAACTGTGCCTAGAGGGGAAGGTAAGGACAAGGAGGCAGAGGAGACCTTTGGCGCAGAAATCCCTGGTGTGCTTGGGCCGGAACCACATTTACCCAGTGGGCTGTGAATGAAATATATATTGTTTTTGACCATAGTTACTAGTGTTGATTGAGCACCAAAGTGCTCGTGTGCTCTACGGAGCACAATGGAAGAACCCCAAGCACCCCCTGCTCGGAAGAGAAGAGGGTGTCTGTGCAGCGTCCCACTACGTGTGTGGGCACTGCTTAAAAGTACTTTTTACTTTATTAAAAGCACTAGGTTGTAATGTATGATTTTGTATGTATGTATCTGTAAAATCCCTGTTAACAGGCCTATTAGGTGTAATTTATACATCCCACCACTAGATGGGGATAAAGTTCAGGTCATATATATATACCTAGGTCAGGCCTAGTGAGGCAGTGCAGACGAGTTGAGACCAGGAGGGAGTTGAGATTAGTCAGAGTAAAGATGTAGTTCAGAAGAAAGCAGATCTGAGATAGTCAGATCAAGATTAGTGGGAGAAAATGTAGAGTGAAGACTTCATAACACAGATTAGTGAGTGGAGCCAACTTCGCTAGGAGGTTATACTCAGATGATAGGCGCAGAAGAGCGTTTTCCTTCTGTAGCTGGACTATAGACTTGCATCCCTGACCAGTAGGAGAAGAGTTTGCCTCCCTGGAAAAGAAACAAGCTTTCCTAAGGAATTCATCGGTGATAAGAGCCATTATTGAGGGCCACAGACACCTTTGCATGGTGGAGGTTTATAGCTTCAGGCAGCCACACCAATCTTCTGAGAGACAGTTGAGTTTTCCTGTCTAAATATTCAGCTTGTAGGGAAAGACAAGGAATAGGATCCAACACATATAAAGGAACCAGGTACACCTAACCCAGTGCTCCAAAGCCACGAAACCTAAAAAGCCTAAAACAGTGGATTTGCAGAATTAACTCTGTACCATCTAGAGACTGCATATTTGTACTGTTGCAACCAAAATACATCCAAAGTAAAAGTTGTGAGTTGCATCTTACCACTGTCTACCTCATTATTGCTACCTATGGTCGTACCACCATTAACGGTACTGGCGTCACGACAAAAACCTTCAAGGGACTCAGCCGCAACAAGCACCCTAAGCACCCCTAACATCAAAGGCACCTCAACCACCATCTTGGCTGATGCTTCCTACCACAGAGCGTGACCTGGAGGATTTCGTGCTGTCTCAACACTGTGCTGCCAGCCCAGGGAGGCTTTCTGCTAACCGTGAGTAAACTGATTAACTGTGTGTTATATTATTTGACCCCTCATCGGTCCACCGTGCACCTCACGTGTTGCCCCTGCGACTGGCTGGCTGCATCTGGTTCACAAAAAAAAGTAAAAAATGTATGGAAACCCCACCAAAATAGTTTGGAAACAGCATTGGGAGAATGTCTGGATGTATCTTGGACTCCCATTACTTATGACATACAATAGACAACCACACAAAGGCTATATGCAAAAAGCTGGGTATGTGCAAGCCAACAATCTATCCATGAGACAGATAACAGTCAGCATACCTTACAATGGCAGCCTTGTGCACTATGAGACATCTGCGGTAATATAAGCTTGCTAGGGTGTATCTGAGGACTATTGCACTGCTTGTAATGACTCATGAACAGCACCATCTATTGGTTTCATAGTCTTATGACAAGACTATGAAACCAATAGATGGCGCTGTTCATGAGTAGTGTAGATCACGAATATTGTAATCGCGAATTTTTATCGTAAATTTTCTATGCAAATGGTTTTTCAGCTGAAAAACGAGGCAGATTGTGCTCATTTGCATGTCTTTCCCATATGCCCATGTTTATGCAAATGAGTTTACATGACAAAACTGTAAAGAAAGGTTATTGAATACTTTGTTAGGACAATCAGAAAACTTTTAGTCACCCTAATGAAATTGATCTAGGTGCGCAGGGCCACCCAAGCCATCTAACAGATATTAAGCAACTTTGAGGCTTACTGGCTCTCAGTCAGGTGAGAGCTGGTTTGGAATGCCTCAGACAGGATAAAACGTTTAGGAGTGATAGAACTTGATAAGAAAGTATGCAATAAAGTCTGATGATGATGATGATGGGATGGAATGTTTATGAGTGATAGATCGCAAATATTCCTATCTGAGGAAAAAAAATGGTTTGTAAGGTATGCTGACTGTTATCTGTCTCATGGATAGATTGTTGGCTTGCACTGGCTTTTGGCATACAGCCTTTGTGTGGTTGTCTATTGTATGTCATAGGTAATGGGAGTCCAAGATACATCCAGCTATCCTCCTAATGCTGTTTCAAAATTATTTTGACGGGGTTTCCATTAATTTCTAAACTTTTTTTGTGAACCAGACACTCTCTCATTTTCAGAGCAGGGTCCCATTGACTTTTATTGTATTAAATTGTACTAGAGCAGACGCAGTATTCAGCTGAACACTGCGATGTGCCAAGCATAGCGATGCTCGAGCCGAACAGCAGTTCAGCCGAGCATGCTCGCTGAACACTAATAGTTACAACTAGAGATGGCGGCGAATTTTGCGTGTTCGCGATTCGCCGAACATGCGAACATATGGAGACATTCGCGCCCGCCATATTCTTTTACATTGTGAAGAACTTTGACCCATGACCCATCCATCAGGTGGTACAGGACAGCCAATTGAGACATTTCAGCACATGGACATACCCCCTACCTTATAAATAAACCTGATCTGGCCACTATTTTACATTCAGTCTTTTACCAGAGTAGGGATCGGTTGCTGTGTGTAGCAGGGACAGGCTGTTAGCGACACCAAACGCTAGCTAATAGGGCCACAAAAGTCATTTTAAGCACTAGTATAGGTGTGCTATTGATATGTGTGATACACAGAGGGGTGCGATATACTTATAATATACTTTTATAATGAGTCAAAAACACATAGATCTATATAGTGATCACCTGGAAGTCAGGGGGCTAGGGTCTTACTAGGGCCATTTTTATATAGGGTAAGGTTCTGGACGGGGTCGCTCTTATCAGAGCGGGTGGTATGTGGTTAGGCTATCAGGGCCAGAATAGCACCCCCCTGTAGGGCAATATCAGGGACAGTTCTTTGCCCACTCTGTCCTTCAATACCACATCATCATCTAGCCCAGGGATAGATTGTTTTTGCTTTCCCTCCGGGATTCATGGATGTGCACTGGAACCCCCCGGATTGTGGTAGGACATGGTTTCTGATTTGGTGCCGCCGAGCACCTGATTTAGTGCAGCCGAGCACTTGTTATTGCCTACCACATCTATGGTTTTTGGTTAACTTTAATAATTTCATTTATTTTCATTTTGAGGGATATCTTTTCCATTCACACGTTCGCAAAATGGGTCCGCATCCGTTCCGCAAATTTTCAATGGGGCCAGAATGTGCTGTCCGCATCCGCGGATCCGCACTTCTGCATCTGTGCTTCCGTTTCCGCAAAAAAATAGAACATGTCCTATTCTTGTCCTCAATTGCAGACAAGATTAGGCATTTTCTATTATAGTGCCGGTGATGTGCGGTCCACAAATTGCGGAATGCACATTGCCGGTGTCCGTGTTTTGCGGTTCCGCAAAACACTTAAGGACGTGTGAATGGACCCTCATAGTAAAATTATTAAAGGTTACGTTTTATCTTCATGTATATTCTAATGGATTGCCTTCCTTGTACAATGTTATAATATACTTTCTATGTTAGAAAGTATATTATAGTGCATTTGTATTGTGCGGCAGTTGTGTGCGGTTCTGCTGCGATACTGCAGGTATATAGAGGGACAAGCGTTATTGGAACAAATAATTTCTACTGGTGTGATATACCAGTCGTCCCCCAAAAAAACTGATTGAAGCAGGGTGTTATATACCAGTATACTTTCTTTATAGTGCATTTGGGTACTGTATAGTGCAGGGATGGCCAACCTGCGGCTCTCCAGCTGTTGCAAAACTACAACTCCCAGCATGCCCTGTCTGCCTACAGCTATCAACCTACAGCAGGGCATGGTGGGAGTTGTAGTTTTACAACAGCTGGAGAGCCACAGGTTGGCCAGCCCTGGTATAGTGCATTTGCGCATGCGCGTATGCGAAAATTATATTGCCGATATTTCGCATTGAAAACAAAAATGAATGGAGATCGCAAATTCGAATAATACATCTGGTATGTCACTGTCCATGTTGTGGGACTATTTGTGCACTTCTAGTAATTATTTCTTGGCTGCAAATATGAGCTGAAGGTTTTTCAGGTTCGCCTGCCATTAGAATGAATAAGACCCGCCGCGAAATTGCGGTTCGCGAACATTTGATCGCATTCGTGCTTTCGCATTCACGAACCGCCCCAGCAGATGTTCGTCTATCACTAGTTACAACTCCCAACGTCAGTACTGGCATGAACTCTACCAGACTTTGAGAGGCCCAAGGACTTGCCCACCTTTTGCTTAATGTACAGGGAGTGCAGAATTATTAGGCAAATGAGTATTTTGACCACATCATCCTCTTTATGCATGTTGTCTTACTCCAAGCTGTATAGGCTCGAAAGCCTACTACCAATTAAGCATATTAGGTGATGTGCATCTCTGTAATGAGAAGGGGTGTGGTCTAATGACATCAACACCCTATATTAGGTGTGCATAATTATTAGGCAACTTCCTTTCCTTTGGCAAAATGGGTCAAAAGAAGGACTTGACAGGCTCAGAAAAGTCTTGCAAAGCTTCTGAAGCGTGATCATCGAACAATCAAGCGTTTCATTCAAAATAGTCAACAGGGTCGCAAGAAGCGTGTGGAAAAACCAAGGCGCAAAATAACTGCCCATGAACTGAGAAAAGTCAAGCGTGCAGCTGCCAAGATGCCACTTGCCACCAGTTTGGCCATATTTCAGAGCTGCAACATCACTGGAGTGCCCAAAAGCACAAGGTGTGCAATACTCAGAGACATGGCCAAGGTAAGAAAGGCTGAAAGACGACCACCACTGAACAAGACACACAAGCTGAAACGTCAAGACTGGGCCAAGAAATATCTCAAGACTGATTTTTCTAAGGTTTTATGGACTGATGAAATGAGAGTGAGTCTTGATGGGCCAGATGGATGGGCCCGTGGCTGGATTGGTAAAGGGCAGAGAGCTCCAGTCCGACTCAGACGTCAGCAAGGTGGAGGTGGAGTACTGGTTTGGGCTGGTATCATCAAAGATGAGCTTGTGGGGCCTTTTCGGGTTGAGGATGGAGTCAAGCTCAACTCCCAGTCCTACTGCCAGTTTCTGGAAGACACCTTCTTCAAGCAGTGGTACATGAAGAAGTCTGCATCCTTCAAGAAAAACATGATTTTCATGCAGGACAATGCTCCATCACACGCGTCCAAGTACTCCACAGCGTGGCTGGCAAGAAAGGGTATAAAAGAAGAAAATCTAATGTGAGATTTACAAGGAGGGAAAACAGTACACCTCTCTGAACAGTGTCTGGGAGGCTGTGGTTGCTGCTGCACGCAATGTTGATGGTGAACAGATCAAAACACTGACAGAATCCATGGATGGCAGGCTTTTGAGTGTCCTTGCAAAGAAAGGTGGCTATATTGGTCACTGATTTGTTTTTGTTTTGTTTTTGAATGTCAGAAATGTATATTTGTGAATGTTGAGATGTTATATTGGTTTCACTGGTAAAAATAAATAATTGAAATGGGTATATATTTGTTTTTTGTTAAGTTGCCTAATAATTATGCACAGTAATAGTCACCTGCACACACAGATATCCCCCTAAAATAGCTAAAACTAAAAACAAACTAAAAACTACTTCCAAAAATATTCAGCTTTGATATTAATGAGTTTTTTGGGTTCATTGAGAACATGGTTGTTGTTCAATAATAAAATAAATCCTCAAAAATACAACTTGCCTAATAATTCTGCACTCCCTGTAGTTGTGTAGGGCTGGTACAGCTTTTTTGGAAAAGTAATGTCGGCTTGGGATTCTCCACCTTGGCTGGGCGCAAGCCATCAGTTCTCTGAAATGTGCATAGTCAACTACATGGAAAGTGAGGGACATGGGTTCAGCTTCTGCACTGTTGGATGAGTGCACACACTGTTGTCTTTTTGCAATCACCTCAGTGATCAATTGCAGTTGAAAGAAGTGAAGAGGAGTAGGAGGAGCATCAATAGCAATAGACGACATTAAAGTCGATGGGAAGGAATGACTGCTTCCTTTTGCTGACATTGACGATCCCTGACTGCCTGAAAGGGGGTGCAGGCTGGTGGGAGATGCATCAGTTGCTGCATCAGGCTGTAGAACTATATGGGTGGCGCTGTTTTCACACTCCAATTTATGCTGATGCTCCATGTGTTGACACAGGACTTTCGTGCCAACATTAGCACCCTGGCCGTGCCTTATCCTCTGCCCACACATCCTGCATACCGCCACACTAATGTTCCACAGTGACTTGGTGAAAAATTCCCACACTCTCGACTAAGGCATTTTCCCTCCAACACTACATGATGCCTGCCTGCTGCTGCTTTAGTGAACCCGTGCACTGCTCGTGTGTTCATCACAAGTAGTCTCCCGATTAGCAGTGTACCCTTCCCGTGTTTGGCTCCAGATCTCACCCTGCTTCCACCCTGCTGCCTCACAGGCACGCTTCCACCCTGCTGGCTCATGGGCACGCAGTCACCCTGCTGTCTCACGACCATGCTGCCACCCTCGCCCCCTAATAATGATGATGTTCGCTCTTCACCTAGCTCCCACGTGCGATCTGCTACATCATCGTCTACAAATATTTCCGGGTCACTTGTGTCACCCTCACCTGTCTCTTGCGCATATCCCTGACCTCTCACAACATGTGATCTCACAGATTGTCATCATTGGTAGTTGTCCACCTAAAGGAGTCCGCAGAGGACCTCTCCTCCAAGTCTTGGCTGGCCTGTAACTATCCTCACAAAGTTCATCGTCACTGAAAAGCAGAGCCAGCGGCTATCATTACTTCGCTAGCAGAAGGAGCAGCAAAAGCAAGAGGCAGATTCAGGACAGGTGATGGCACAGAAGCAGTTCCTGGACCATGCCAACTAAGCGTGTTGTCAGTGGAACCCACCAATTTCTGGCTGTGTGCATCTGTTATCACTTGAGATGATGTTGAAGAGCAAGTAAACCTTTTCAGTACAGCTGGATTGATAGTCAAAATATAACCGCTGGATGACAATGGCAGATCTGGCCTGTTGCTGTGGATGTTGCTAGAACCCCCCTTCTTCTGCTACTCGTACCTGCTAAAGCAAAAATTTTTCCACTATCCATTCCTGTGGAGGGCCCAGGAAACTGTCTGTTGGCCATAGTGTACAAGAACTGTATCACTAAAATAACAGATTAACTTCGAATGTTGGGGCACTAGAACGTGATCCACATGGCGGTATATTACACCTACCTTTAGGCACATAATCTGTACCACTAAAATAGCAGATTAACTCTGTATGTAGGTGTACTAGAAGATGATTCACATGACGATACACTCTCCCTGCTCTCTCCCGCTCCAATATTCTTTTTTAAAACACTTTGCAGCAACACTGTCCCTAGTGCATGAGGGCTTGCAACATCTCTTCCTATGCTCAGCACAGGACAATAGCAGAGACCGAGCGGAATGAGGTTTTTATAGGGCTGTGACATAACAGGGGATAACTATCTGAGGCTTGGCTGGCTACATGGCATTATGGGTGATCTCACATTCCCAGGCTTTTTTAACACTTGCAGCTGCCATTTTAGGAAAGACTAATTTGCCACCATGAAGTGTGAGGAAATTCAGATTCATAGCGAATTTAAGTTTTCCTAAACTTCAGACGAATTCCACTTTGAATGCTTTGCTTCGCTCAACACTAGTCATAAGTAGTGTTAAGAGAATCAATTTTGGATTGTAATAACAATATAGCCTCCATCCTACTGTAAAATGTATGGGCTCTGCTGAGATCTTTGCGAACTTGTGGCAAATATCGCGAGACTCACTTCGTCTCGCATCTATGACAGTTTATTTGTGAGATGGGGAATACTCAGGCACGTGCTACATGACCAGTTATGGGAGGAAGAATACTGTAGAGCAGCGGTTCTCAACCTAGGGGTCGATCAGCCCTTTCCGGGGGGTCGCCTGAGGCTTCCTATTGTGGGTCGCCCGCACAACGGCAGCGGCCCCTTATCCTCGCGCACAGGAAGTGATGTCCTATCACTGCCTGTGCTTGAAGGAGCCTGACGTCTGGACGGGTAAGTCGGGCCGCCTGTCTGCTGAGGTCCGAGTTTTTTCGTTAATGACACCGCCGCTGAGCACCACTGCCACCAATGATTTAATTGAGCCTGGCTGAGCCTGGCTAATTTTATTTTAATTATTTGGCTGAGCAAGGCTTAATTTATTTGGGGGGACATGAAGCACCGCTGATTTATTTATTTGGGGGACCCTGAGCACTTCTGATTTATTTATTTGGGGGACCCTGAGCACCATTGATTTATTTATTTGGGGGAAACCTGATGCACCACTGATTTATTTATTTGGGGGTACCCTGAGCACCGCTGATTTATTTATTTGGGGGAGACCTGAAGCCCCGCTGATTTATTTATTTGGGGGACCCTGAGCACTTCTGATTTATTTATTTGGGGGGGACTTGAAGCACCACTGATTTATTTATTTGAGGGGTACCCTGAGCACCACTGATTTATTTTTTATATTTTTTTTTTTGGGGGGGGGGTACTGTGAGCACCACTGAGTTATTTATTTGAGGGGTACTGTGCGCACCACTGATTTATTTTTTAGGGGGTATTTGTTGTTTATTATTTATTTTAAAGTTATTTATTTGGTTTACAAATATTTTGTATTTATGCTAAAGTTCTGTGGTTATGAATGAATACTTGTGTATTTGAATTAACATTTGGTGTATTGGTGTCTGTGCGTGTTTTTGGTGGGTCATCATAACAGTAGCAAAATTAGTTATGACGTAGCAAGGAAAAAAATGTAATGGTTGGGGGTCACCACAACATGAGGAACTGTATTAAGGGGTCACGGCTTTAGAAAGGTTGAGAACCACTGCTGTAGAGCAGTGTAAGATTGTAAGCTGTTGTGCTGCACCGCAGGCTAGCCAGCACCACGCATCCAAACAATTGTTCTTAAGTTTTTAGGGTAATAACACGTAAGGCGTGGCTGTTTAGTTGTGCCCGCCAGTAGGTAAATTACTGCACTTTCCTCCTGCATCCATCGGAGGGCACCGCACTGTGCAGCACAAGGGTCTCAGCCTTCGGGCTGGGTGGATGTAAATTTATCGAGTGTTCCCAGCATTTGTGGTTGTGTTCATTACCACGTTTAAGTAAATTACTGTTTTGGCAAAAGCTAGTGTTGGAGTTGCTTTCCTCGTTTGTGATTTCGCTGTGTCCTGGGGAGCCCACCCTGGTACATGACTTACAACTTGGCGTAGTCAGCATAGAATACAGCAACCATTATGGACGGGAACATGGCAGGAGAGCTTCCCCCAGACCCAACTGTGCCGGCCCAGGACCCAGCTTAGGGTGCACCAGTGCAAGGACAGCTTGCCATAGCACGCTGGAACAACCGGCCCCAGTGCAGCCAATACATCTTGCCTCCGCCATGCCAGCCCCAGTAGGGTACATCCCTGTGGGGGCGCTATTGCATCATCTGCCCAAATTTGAAGGTACCGTAAAAACAGGACATTGCAGGACTGGACTGAAAGGGTGTGGAGTGCGGTTAAATTGTCCGAGCTGCGGGCGGAGCCTGCGTTGGGGTCTCTAGAGGGTTATGTCAGGCGGACAGTGATAGTAAGGCCCGAATCCGAGAGAGACACACTAGAGAAAATATTCTCCTTGCTAGAGGGAGCCTAAGGGGGACGTGCTAAAGTAGTGCAGTTGCTGAGCCACTTTTTCAACCGCCCACAGCGAGAGGTCGAGACCCTAATGCAGTACTACAATGCCCTACAGGAGACGTTAAATGATATACAGCGGCGAGACCCAGAGGCCATGGGAGCCTTCCAGGTGGTGGACTGGCTACTACGAGACTAGTTCATAGTGGGGCTCTCCAACCAGTTCTTACAGCACAAATTGCAAGAGATGACCCGGATGACAGCTGACATGATGTTCTACAGTGTCTACCCACTGTGGAGAGAGAGGAAGAGCACATGCCTGTGGCGGAGAAAGTAATGAGTAGCAGCAACAGGAGGCCGGCCAGAATCTGAAGACTCAGAGTCCTTAAAGGATGTGGTCCAGGCCCTGCAGACAGAATTGAGAAAACTTCGGCTGGAAGTGTCCCAGATGAAGGCAAGATCACCTCAGCCTCCGGAAATGACTCCAGCACCCCACGCCACTCCATCCAGGATAACTCAGGTGCAGGGACTCGTCGAAAGAGGGCCACTCTGCTGGACTTGTCGACAGTACGGCCATATGGCCAGAGAGTGCCCAGTACAGAAGAAGTCCGAGCCGACGTTAAACTACCGACCGCCGCAGCAGCTGGGCGTCCTTTGGCGGTACACCAGAATCTAAGTCCTATGCGTAAGGAACACGACCTATATGCAAGCAGCCCTGTTATGGAAGCTGAGCTGGAAGGCCAGAAGGTATGCTGCCTAGTTGATACAGGGTTGGAGTGCACCCTTATGCCTCTGGAGTTCTTCAAGAGACACTTTTTGCATATGATGGAGCTGGAAGACGCGAGCGTCATCAGGCTGACAGCTGCCAATAACAGAGAGATGGACGTCTGAGGATTAATCTGGATGCGGGTCTGACTGTTTGGGCAAGACGTCGGCAAGAAGGGGATGGTGCTGGTGGACCATTCGTCCCATAGAGGAATGGACATGACACTAGGTATGAATTTGCTGAGAGACCTTGACCATCAACTCTATGCCAAAGAAGGGCCGAAGTATTGGCAACGGGCCACCACACACCAGCCGACCCAGAAGGTTCTACAGAAGATCGTGAGGAGCTGTAGTCTGCCAAAGAGCAACATTGGACACGTGAAGGTAACGGAGGACCCCAGTGAAGATCCCGCCTCAACAAGAACAAATTATTGATGCTGCCGGTGGGGGCTGGACGACAACTGAATGGACTGGAGGTCCTGATCGAGCCCGCTTACCAGGAGTAAATGCAGACTCGCCCACTGGTAAGCCTGGCCCTCGCTATTGTGAAGGGTGGATGTGTGCCTGTACGCTGCCTCAATGTTGAAGACTGAAAGTTAACCATTCCAGGGAATACCTTGTTGGCCAAAGTTTATATGTCCGAAGGGAACATCCCTCGATGAAGGGGCTTCATGCTACAGCCAGATAGGAGATCACCCTGGACCTATGCAGTAGAGGTCCATCAAAGGGAGACCCCAACAGCGGAGTGTAAAGGCCGAGTGATCATGGCCCGGATGGGGGTGGACTGCAAGACCCTGACTCCAGGACAACAGAAGTTGCTGGAATACACCCTTCGGGAATTTCAGGAGGCGTTCTTGAGACATGATGAGGACCTCAGGTGTGCTTCCGCCATCGAGGACAAAATCCCCACTGGTGATGCTGCACTGATCAGGGACCATTACCAGCAAATCCCGCCCAAAATGTACCAGTAGGTGAAGGACATGGTGGCCAGCATGTTTGAAAACCGGGGGATCCAGGAGAGTCAAAGTCCTTGGGCTGCTCCAGTAGTCTTGGTGTGGAAGAAAGATGGGAGTCTCCAGTTCTGCGTTGATTATCGGAAGCTGAATACCCAGACCGTCCGGTATGCCTACCCCCTTCCGTGGATTGAGGAGTCATTGGTTGCCCTGAGTCATGCGAAGTTCTTCTCGACTCTTGACCTGGTAAGTGGGTATTGGCAGCTACCGGTGGCCAAGAAGGACAAAGCGAAGATGGAATTCATCCTACCTATGGGACTCTACGAGTTCAACCGGATTCCGTTCGGCCTGTCCAATGCCCGGGGAACATTCCAGTGGTAGATGGAGCACTGTCTGGGGGACATTGTAGTGTTTGGAGGCTCTTTTGGGGATCACCTCCAGAAGCTGCGACAGGTCCTAGGACGGTTGCGAGACCATGGGCTCAAGATCAAGCCCAAGAAGTGCCAACTGTTTCGACAGCAGATAAGTATTTGGGACATTTGATCTCCCAGGATGGGGTAATGCTGCCCCCCAGTAAGTTAGAGTGGGGACCCTGACAACAAGAGGCCTTTGAAGCAGTGAAGGAGGCACTGACCAGTGCCCCGATTCTGGCTTATGCGCCCATTCCTGCTGTACACTGACAGAAGTCTACATGGTCTGGGGGCCAGTAATCCCAAGTCCAGGACAGATGTGAGAGAGTCATTGCCTATGGCAGCCAGTCTCTGAGGGAGTCAGATCGCAACCTTGACAACTATAGCTCTTTTAAATTGGAACTACTGGCTCTGGTGTGGGCCATGACCGAAAGGTTCGCGGAGTACCTGACAGGTGCAGAGGTAACCGTGATGACAGACAACAACCCATTAGCGCATCTGGAGAATGCCATGCTCGGTGCGTTTGAAAAAAGGTGGATGGCTCGCCTTTCTAAGTACCAATCAAGTTCCAGTCAGAGAGGGAGAATGGCAACGCTGACGCACTCTTCTGAGTCCCTGTAGGGATGTCGACTCAGAGTGCCGATAAGGAGCTAGAGGACACTGAAACTGCTGACCTTGGTCGATTGCCCATGTTCCAGGATATGGCACATTCAAGTGGGGTGGCATCCAGGATGCCAATGGTGCTAGGAAAGACGTTGGCTGATTGGGAGAAGGTCCAGAATGGCTGCCCGAACCTGTGTAAAGTGAAAGAATGGGTCCAGACCAAGATCTGGCCGTGGCCAGAAGAGCGGGCCCTTCTGACTCCAGATGGCCAGAAGTTGTTGATGCAGTGGGATAAGCTGACTGTTACTCAGGGCCTCCTGTGTCAGACCATATACTTGAAATCAGAGCTGCAATACCGGCAACAGATTGTCATCCCTATGTCATTGGGACCGGAGGCCGCCCGGGAAGCCCATGAGAGGGGTGCCCATTTTGGAAGCGACAAAACGTTCAAGGGGATCCAACGGCTGGTATGCTGTCCAGATTTGGCAGATATGGTGGCCGAGGCATGTCTTAAGTGTTGGCCCTGCGGGCTGAGTAAGAGTACTGAACAGTGGGCTCCCGTCCAGGCCATCTGGACCTCCGCGCCCCTAGAGCTCCTTATGATCGATTATGTACATATTGGGTACTCTACCTCCGGACACTCGTACTGTCTAGTCATGACAGATCATTTCACAATGTATACGGTGGTTCTACCCACCAGAGACCAGACGGCAGAGTCGGCCGCCAAAGCGGACTGCAAACACTTTATACAGGTGTTCGGGTGTCCACGGAGGATACATTCGGACCAGGAGGCATGTTTTCAGGGTACTCTAATGAATGAGCTGTACCAACTGTATGGGATCCAACGTTCCCGCACCACCCCGTATCACCCCCAGGGAAACGGGGCGTGCAAGCGATTCAACAGCACCTTGCTGCAGATGCTGCGAACTCTGGAGGACAGCCAGAAGGCCTGGTGGCCAGAGTACCTACCTGAACTGATGTGGGCCTATAATAGCAGGGTACACAGTACCACCGGATACTCCCCACATATGCTCATGTTTGGCAGAGCTGGACAGAAGATTGAAGATCTCCACATGCCCGATCCGATGATGCCACCACTGAGAAATACCACTGCATGGGTGCAAGAGCACCGTCACCAGCTGAGAGCAATCCATGAGGTTGTGGGGGAGCGCCTGGGACAAATTGTACACCCTAACCTAAGACCAGTGCAGAGGGATGGGTATGCCCCGGGACATCCAGTGATGGTCAAAGCCAAGCGGCCGTCTGGGAAATTGGATGGACAGTGGGAGGCGATCCCATACACGGTGAAGATGAGGGAAAACCCTGCCATCCCAGTCTATGACGTAGAGCCAATAGGGATTAGGGGGCCCTCACGAAACTTGCACCGTAACATGTTGAGGCGTTGTAATTTTGATGAGCCCATGTGCATGGAGGAGATGCCTCCTCCTGCTCAGAGTACAGAGGAAATCCCCTTAGAGGAGGAGGAGGAGGAATGGTGGGTTGTCCCTGCCCCGTTACCCACAGAGGCTCCGGCCGTGGCAAGTTTGTCACCCAGGGAAAGTGTTAAGAAGTCAATCCATTAGATATGCCTGACGTCCCCAGTACTTCTGAGCCTCACTCTGCAAAGGTCAACCAGTCCCAATGCTAGTGTGCCCCCGCAGCGCTATGCCCAGAATGAGTTTGTATGGGGAGGGTTGCCAACGATGACAACCTCTAGTGGGGTGATATGTGAGATGAGGAAACAGCTCTCCTTGTCTGAACACTGTTTGTGTAAATTAAGTTAAATATCTGGACTGACATTCTGCTGTTTGGCCACAAGATGCAGCTGTTTCCTAAACATAGCTACAGACTGCATATTGTTCCATATTCATGAAAGGTGGAGTTACAAGAGCCTGGAGAGGAAGAAAGGGAGCAGCCATCTTAGAGTAAGCTGAGACTAAAGAACTGTGTGAGCAGAGGATCCGTTGACATCCAGGTATGGGGGCATCCCTCAGTGACGAAATCTGCAGCTAAGTTAAGCTAATCGTGTCCAAGACCCTGACCCTGTCCAGAAGAACGAGGATTGCTTCCAGGAACGCTGATGAGAGCTGAGGAGCAAAGCAACATACACTGCGGTACTGCATGCTTGTTGGAGAGGCATCTGTTCGATTCACAGTCACCAGCAGATGCAGAGCAGACCTGGGTCACGCACCTCATTACAGTTGTCGCCTAGAATCTTAAAGACTGGGACCAGGCCTGTAGTTAGTTAGATAGGGTTACTGTTTGTGTCAGGCCATAAGTGTGGCTGGCTGTTCATTGCAAGGACTCTACAATTTAAAGTGAAATTTCACACTGTAGAGCTTTCCCACAAACTCAAGTCAGGCTGGTGTTTTGGCTCTGAAGGAATACTCAGGCACGTGCTACATGACCAGTTATGGGAGGGGGAATTCTGTAGAGCATTGTAAGATTGTATGCTGTTGTGCTGCACGGCAGGCTAGCCCGCACCACGCATCCAAACAATTGTTCTCGATTTTTTAGGGTAATAACACGTAAGGTGTGGCTGTTTAGTTGTGCCTGCCAGTAGGTAAATTACCGCTCTTTCCTCTTGCATTCATCGGGGGGCACCGCACTGTGCAGCACAAGGGTCTCAGCCTTCGGGCTGGGTGGATGTAAATTTATTGTGTGTTCTCAACATTTTTTGTTGTGTTCATTACCACGTTTAAGTGAAATACTGCTTTGGCAAAAGCTGGTGTTGGAGTTGCTTTCCTCGTTCGTGACTTCGCTATATCCTGGGGAGCCCACCCTGGTACACGGCTTACATATTCACATAAATTACAGTGTCAAAATCTGAAGTTGGCATCGGAACTTTGTTTTTTGGTTTTTTTTCAAATACTTTATTGAGTAAAAGCAAGTTACAAAACAGTGGAGGAGTAAACAATCCTCCATGTAGGTGTGATTTCAACAAAATACGGTAACATGGTCACTAAAAAATCTTGGGTCTTATTAGAGAAGGTCATTTCTTCTTTAAGGCTAAGGTTATTTATATTAGTCCTTGGTCATCCCCGGTACGGGTCAGCAGTGCAGGAAATGGGAGAAGGATGAGCGTGAGGGACCCTTCCGGGTCACCTCCCTCTGTTTTGTTAATTAATAAGAGAGTGTTGGGTCATTGATGTCACGGTTCCCCACCTAATTTCTAAGGCCTCTGTGAACCTTCCATTCCTGCCATAGTTTTGTAAATTTTTGGATCTTTCGCATTTCACATGAGGAGATTTATTCAAATCTTTAGATCTGGTCAACTTTAATTGACCACTGTTCGATTGATGGGATTTCAGTTGATAGAAATTTGGCTGCATTTATTAGTTGCCTGAGGAGGTTGGATCACCGTGCCACATATTTGGTTGATTAATTGGAAGATTTGTTTCCACCACTGTAGGAGTGTAGGACACTCCCACTAGATGTGAAGGTAGGAACCTTTTTCTTTCAAGCACCTCCAGCATGTATCAGAGGCGGACACAGAATACATGCATGTTTTGTCAGCAGTCCTGTACCATCTTGTAATGACTTTATAACTGTTCTCCTGAAGTCTAACACATCTGTACAATTTATGCGGGGATATGAGTATGGTGTCTATGTCGGGTCCAGAGAATGAGCGGTTTAAGTCCCTCTCCCAAAGTCTGATGAACGCCAGGGTAGTGGTAATAGCAGGAATTCACAGTCTGTTATATAGTTGTGATATAAGTTTTTGGGGGGGCATTGACTGTTACTGATCAGGCTTTCAAACCAAACCTGTGGGTGATATAGATCTCCTAGTTTAATGTGTTGTTGCATGTATGTTCGGAGGAAATAGAGAGAGGTAGGGTTAGGTTGTATGGCTCCCAGCTTGAGTCTCATGCGAGTGTCATGGAAGATGTCTGGAAGCCGGGTATTAGAGTTTCTAATGTGGATTGGTAAGCTTTTAAGAAGAGCTGTAGGAGCTAAGTGGAATATGTCTCTAACTTGTAGTATCTGGGAGAGATATGGGATCACGTATTGAGTTCCCTGTAGCCATTTACAAGCGGAAAAAGTAGCTTTTATTATGGGAGAGATATTGGTGGGAAGACGATGGGGGGTGTTGCGCCCCAATAGGAAAGCCCTAAATGTGGAGCCCAGCATCGCTTGCTTCATTGAAACCCAGGATTTATGAGGTGGGGCCCTTAGCCAATCTACCACTCTGGAAAGAAGTTCCGCCTTTCCATATAATTTTGTGTCTGGGAGGGCAATTCCACCCAACCTCTTGGGTCGAGTTAGAGATTTATATGAAAGGCGGGCTTTCTTCTTTTCCCAGTTGAATGTTCTGAAAAGAGTCTTCAGAGCAGCATAATATGAGGATGGGACTGGAATGGGAAGTACCTGTTGTAAGTATGTTAGTTTGGGTAACACGAGTGACATGGGGATATTTTTCCTACCAAACCAAGACAAGATTAGTGTTTAGCACGAATATTCGAATAGCGAATTTCTATCGTGAATATTGCCACTTTGAGATTTTGCGAATATTTAGAATATAGTGCTATATACTCATTATATCGAATATTCCTCTCTGCTTCTTGCTTGTGGGCCAATGAGAAGGAAGCAATGTCAAGTTCACAACAATACTTACTGCACCAATCAGTAATCTGTAATCATACCTGCTAAAATGTGAAGTTGCACTTAGTGCGAAAAAATATTCTAATCACATGCGATTAGCGCAATCGCGAATATATTGGAGCACTTGACTCTATCTGCATATAAAGCTAATCTAATGTTCTGCCGTGCTAACCATTTTCTCCAGTCTCAGGAAACTTATACCAGCTTGAAAAATGTAGCCAAAGTGACCCACGCCTGTATTCCTCATTACGAATTCGCATTACGTGATTTCTACATTGCTGATTTTTCGCATTCAATAAAATAATCTTGAATTCTCAAAATTCGCCAATATATGATGAATATTCTACAATATATTCGCGAAATATCGCAAATTCTAATATAGCCCCTGCCACTCATCACTAGGCAAGATGGGCAGGGTTCAGATTGGTGAGGGTGTCTGAGATATTTTTCATAAAGGGTGTTAAATTCAAAGAGTATAGTTGGGTTGGGTCAGCACTGATCTTAACCCCTAGATAGGTTAAATGAGTGGAAGACCAATTGAAAGGGGAGATTTGTTCTAGACGTTTCTTTTGGACGACTGAAAGACCAGAGCTAACGATCAGGGACTTGTTATGATTCACTTTAAAGTTGAAGTGTAGACTGTAGCTCTCTAAGTGATGGTAGATCTTGGGTAGGGCTGGATTGCTAGTCATAATGAGCAAATCATCCGCAAAAGCGGCAGTTTTGTGTTCTTGATCGCCCAATGTGATACCACTGATCTCCCTGTCTGATCTGATTGTTTGCAGCAAAGGCTCCAGAGTAAGAACAAATAAGAGGGTGGAAAGTAGGCAGCCCTGACGGGTGCCTTTTCGGATTCCGAAAGGGTCCGAAAGGGTATTGTTAACTGAAATAGAGGCTTAGGCATTAGAATACATAGCATCGATTGCAAATAGGAAAGGGTCTGGGGATTTTAGTGTTGATCGGACATGTTTCATGAAAGACCATTTAACCCTATCGAAAGCCTTCTCAGCATCCGTGCTGAGAAGGACCAGGGGCAAGGATTTTTGTTTTACAAAGTGCATAAAAATGAGACCTGCCCCCCTGGACGCCCTATAGTATCAGGGAAGGGTAACTTGTGTGAACCAGCGTGCAAATACATCAACTTTATTTTACAGCCACTTGTAGAACAACTCCCATCATTGGCTTGGAGGCAGTTCGGTTCTTTCTAACCATGTCCAACATCGAGGATGTATATATATATATATATATATATATTATTTCTGGTTTATGCATTAGCACTTTATGCCAAACTAAGTCAACTGTTGTCCTGGAATACTGACATTTTTGCCATTATTCCTCTTTATTATATATGGTACGCACTTTTTATACTGTACACGGTGCGATGATAATGAGTCTAAACATGGTCTCTTAACATAACATTGCGGTGTGGTGGGGAAAATTGATGGGTGATTGTACACCTCCTTTTGCTGTATGGACCGAATTACATAGTGATGAAATTTGTTATGTGAAACAGGCTTCTTTTGGGAAAATTGATGGGTGATTGTACAGCTCCTTCTGCTGTATGGACTGAATTACCTAGTGGTGACATTTTTTATGTGAAACAGGCTTTTTGGGGGAAAATTGATGGGTCATTGTCCACTCCCTTTTTCTGTATGGGCTGAATTACACAGTGGTGCAATTTTTTATTTCAAAGCAAACTCCGCTGCTCTGTATCTCTTGTGAAGTCAATGTCTCCAACTATGCCACTCTCGCGATCTACAGCAAATACATTATTTTCATGTAGAGACCCAAGAATTACGTTGGAGGCATGTAGTGTATGCAAGCCAAGTGCGACCCCTCTCATCACTCTCACGCTGTTCTGCACCATTTGTATTGCCGTATTCAGGAGAGGGAAAGATGTGTCTGGGATTCGAACCCACGACCTTCTGTATCAGAGGCAAAGCACTGCGATGCAGCCTCTTCCTGTGTCCCGCCCTGTATGTCCATATATGGAGTTAGTGCTTGTGTATTTCAGAAAAGCTTCTGCTGGGGTTCGAACCCACGACCTTCTGTATCAGAGACAAAGCATCTAACCACACGGCCATAAGAACAGCCTTGCTATACACATGACAGCTGCCCTAACACACCCAGCACTGCTATATCTCTATATGACAGCTGTCCCAGCACACTCAGCTCTGCTATATCTCTATAAATGATAGCTGCCCCAGCACACCCAGCTCTGCTACATATGATACACATGATAGCTGCACCAGCACACTCAGCTCTACTATATCTCTATATATGACAGCTGCTCCAGCTGTCATGTGTATTAGATGTAGCAGTGCTGGGTGTGTTTGGGCAGCTGTCATGTGTATAGATGTAGCAGAGCTGGGTTTGCTGGGACAGCTGTCATATATAGAGATATAGTAGAGCTGAGTGTGCTGGTGCAGCTGTCATGTGTATCATATGTAGCAGAGCTGGGTGTGCTGGGGCAGCTATCATTTATAGAGATATAGCAGAGCTGAGTGTGCTGGGACAGCTGTCATATAGAGATATAGCAGTGCTGGGTGTGTTAGGGCAGCTGTCATGTATATAGATGTAGCAGAGCTGGGTTTGCTGGAGCAGCTGTCATATATAGAGATATAGTAGAGCTGAGTCTGCTGGTGCAGCTGTCATGTGTATTAGATGTAGCAGTGCTGGGTGTGTTGGGGCAGCTGTCATGTGTATAGATGTAGCAGAGCTGGGTGTGCTGGGGCAGCTATCATTTATAGAGATATAGCAGAGCTGAGTGTGCTGGGACAGCTGTCATATAGAGATATAGCAGTGCTGGGTGTGTTATGGCAGCTGTCATGTATATAGATGTAGCAGAGCTGGGTTTGCTGGAGCAGCTGTCATATATAGAGATATAGTAGAGCTGAGTGTGCTGGTGCAGCTGTCATGTGTATTAGATGTAGCAGTGCTGGGTGTGTTGGGGCAGCTGTCATGTGTATAGATGTAGCAGAGCTGAGTTTGCTGGAGCAGCTGTCATATATAGAGATATAGTAGAGCTGAGTGTGCTGGTGCAGCTGTCATGTGTATTAGATGTAGCAGAGCTGGGTGTGTTGGGGCAGCTATCATATATAGAGATATAGCAGAGCTGAGTGTGCTGGGACAGCTGTCATATAGAGATATAGCAGTGCTGGGTGTGTTAGGGCAGCTGTCATGTATATAGATGTAGCAGAGCTGGGTTTGCTGGAGCAGCTGTCATATATAGAGATATAGTAGAGCTGAGTGTGCTGGTGCAGCTGTCATGTGTATTAGATGTAGCAGTTCTGAGTGTGTTGGGGCAGCTGTCATGTGTATAGATGTAGCAGAGCTGGGTTTGCTGGAGCAGCTGTCATATATAGAGATATAGTAGAGCTGAGTGTGCTGGTGCAGCTGTCATGTGTATCATATGTAGCAGAGCTGGGTGTGCTGGGGCAGCTATCATTTATAGAGATATAGCAGAGCTGAGTGTGCTGGGACAGCTGTCATATAGAGATATAGCAGTGCTGGGTGTGTTAGGGCAGCTGTCATGTGTATAGATGTAGCAGAGCTGGGTTTGCTGGAGCAGCTGTCATATATAGAGATATAGTAGAGCTGAGTGTGCTGGTGCAGCTGTCATGTGTATTAGATGTAGCAGTGCTGGGTGTGTTGGGGCAGCTGTCATGTGTATAGATGTAGCAGAGCTGGGTGTGCTGGGGCAGCTATCATTTATAGAGATATAGCAGAGCTGAGTGTGCTGGGACAGCTGTCATATAGAGATATAGCAGTGCTGGGTGTGTTAGGGCAGCTGTCATGTATATAGATGTAGCAGAGCTGGGTTTGCTGGAGCAGCTGTCATATATAGAGATATAGTAGAGCTGAGTGTGCTGGTGCAGCTGTCATGTGTATTAGATGTAGCAGTGCTGGGTGTGTTGGGGCAGCTGTCATGTGTATAGATGTAGCAGAGCTGAGTTTGCTGGAGCAGCTGTCATATATAGAGATATAGTAGAGCTGAGTGTGCTGGTGCAGCTGTCATGTGTATTAGATGTAGCAGAGCTGGGTGTGTTGGGGCAGCTATCATATATAGAGATATAGCAGAGCTGAGTGTGCTGGGACAGCTGTCATATAGAGATATAGCAGTGCTGGGTGTGTTAGGGCAGCTGTCATGTATATAGATGTAGCAGAGCTGGGTTTGCTGGAGCAGCTGTCATATATAGAGATATAGTAGAGCTGAGTGTGCTGGTGCAGCTGTCATGTGTATTAGATGTAGCAGTTCTGAGTGTGTTGGGGCAGCTGTCATGTGTATAGATGTAGCAGAGCTGGGTTTGCTGGAGCAGCTGTCATATATAGAGATATAGTAGAGCTGAGTGTGCTGGTGCAGCTGTCATGTGTATCATATGTAGCAGAGCTGGGTGTGCTGGGGCAGCTATCATTTATAGAGATATAGCAGAGCTGAGTGTGCTGGGACAGCTGTCATATAGAGATATAGCAGTGCTGGGTGTGTTAGGGCAGCTGTCATGTATATAGATGTAGCAGAGCTGGGTTTGCTGGAGCAGCTGTCATATATAGAGATATAGTAGAGCTGAGTGTGCTGGTGCAGCTGTCATGTGTATTAGATGTAGCAGTGCTGGGTGTGTTGGGGCAGCTGTCATGTGTATAGATGTAGCAGAGCTGAGTTTGCTGGAGCAGCTGTCATATATAGAGATATAGTAGAGCTGAGTGTGCTGGTGCAGCTGTCATGTGTATTAGATGTAGCAGAGCTGGGTGTGTTGGGGCAGCTATCATATATAGAGATATAGCAGAGCTGAGTGTGCTGGGACAGCTGTCATATAGAGATATAGCAGTGCTGGGTGTGTTAGGGCAGCTGTCATGTATATAGATGTAGCAGAGCTGGGTTTGCTGGAGCAGCTGTCATATATAGAGATATAGTAGAGCTGAGTGTGCTGGTGCAGCTGTCATGTGTATTAGATGTAGCAGTTCTGAGTGTGTTGGGGCAGCTGTCATGTGTATAGATGTAGCAGAGCTGGGTTTGCTGGAGCAGCTGTCATATATAGAGATATAGTAGAGCTGAGTGTGCTGGTGCAGCTGTCATGTGTATCATATGTAGCAGAGCTGGGTGTGCTGGGGCAGCTATCATTTATAGAGATATAGCAGAGCTGAGTGTGCTGGGACAGCTGTCATATAGAGATATAGCAGTGCTGGGTGTGTTAGGGCAGCTGTCATGTGTATAGATGTAGCAGAGCTGGGTTTGCTGGAGCAGCTGTCATATATAGAGATATAGTAGAGCTGAGTGTGCTGGTGCAGCTGTCATGTGTATTAGATGTAGCAGTGCTGGGTGTGTTGGGGCAGCTGTCATGTGTATAGATGTAGCAGAGCTGGGTGTGCTGGGGCAGCTATCATTTATAGAGATATAGCTGAGCTGAGTGTGCTGGGACAGCTGTCATATAGAGATATAGCAGTGCTGGGTGTGTTAGGGCAGCTGTCATGTGTATAGATGTACAGCTATAACAGTAGAAGTCTCATATATTTTCAGTCAGTAGCAAGGCTGTTCTTATGGCCGTGTGGTTAGATGCTTTGCCTCTGATACAGAACGTCGTGGGTTCAAATCCCAGCAGAAGCTTTTCTGAAATACACAAGCACTAACTCCATATATGGACATACAGGGCGGGACACAGGAAGAGGCTGCATTGCATCGCTGACATGGAGGTAGAAGTGATTATTATTATTTTTTTAATACCCGACTGTTACTGCCATGGGGGGAGCAGGAGGCACTTGATACTGGCACATGGGGGGAGGGGGGTTGGCACCTGATACTGGCACATGGGGGGGGGGGAGATGGCATGGCACTATGATACTGGGACATGGGGGGGGGAGAGAGGCACTTTATACTGGCACTTTTGGGGGGGGATGGAATGGCACTATGATACTGTCACTTTTGGGGGGGGGAGATGGCATGGCACTATGATACTGGGACATGTGGGGGGGAGGAGAGAGGCACTTCATACTGGCACATTGGGGGGTAGATGGCACTATGATACTGGGACATGTGGGGGGGAGGAGAGAGGCACTTCATACTGGCACATTGGGGGGATGGGAGGTGGCACTATGATACTGGGACATGTGGGGGGGAGGAGAGAGGCATTTGATACTGGCACATGATGGGGGGGCATCTATGGGGACACTTACTGGCACATTATTGGGGGGCATTATGGGGGACACTAGGCCGGCAGCCTATCAGAGGCCGGACACTGAGGGGCATCTACAGGGGCACTATATATGGGGCATTTTATACTGGTACATTATGGGGGGCACTAGCAGGAAGAAGGGGGAAATGAGCACTATGGGGGAATTCACTGGGGGCACTATATAGGGGTATTTTATACTGGGACATTATGGGGGCACTATGGGGACATTAGCTCAACTGGGGGCATTACAAGGGGGTATTTTTTGCACTGTCACATTATAAGGAGAATTATTACTACTGGGGAGGGGCAATATGGTGGGCTTTATTACTCCCACATGGTATGACCCCCTAGTAGCAGCACCAGCCTCTCCCTGCTCTGTGACCCCTCTGCCCCTTCTCCAAATCCTTATTATGAAATCTTTCTCATTAGGATAAAGCACAACATCAGCTCCGCCGAGCCCCCGGCCAAAGTGTTGAAGTGGCGTCCGAGATCCCCAAGGGCCAAGCCAAGTAACTAAGTTTTTATGTGAAATATGTTTGTTATACACATATAGCCTACACTGTGCCACACAATATACAGTATACCTCTACACTGTGCCACACAATATACAGTATACCGCTACACTGTGCCACACAATGTACAGTATACCGCTACACTGTGCCACACAATGTACAGTATACCTCTACACTGTGCCCCACAATGTACAGTATACCTCTACACTGTGCCCCACAATGTACAGTATACCGCTACACTGTGCCCCACGATATACAGTATACCTCTACACTGTGCCCCACGATATACAGTATACCTCTACACTGTGCCCCACGATATACAGTATACCTCTCCACTGTGCCACACAATATACAGTATACCGCTACACTGTGTAGTCTGTTCTATAAGCACCATTGTTTTGTGACACTAGGCTGCGCATCAGGGTGAGGCTCCTGGTGAGGTGTCATGAAACCTTCCCAGGCTGTGGCGAGTGTTGCCCTGCCTCTGTTGCAATTGCTGTGTGTTCCCTTTGTCTCCCCTCCTCGGTTGGCCAAGAAACTACAAACTCTGCTGCCAGCGTTGTCAGATGGAAATGTTTGGAGCAATTTTTCAACAAGGATCTTCTGGTATTGCACTGTTTTGCTCGTCCTCTCCACCAGAGGAATGAGATATAAGAAGTTCTCTTTGTAGCGGGGGTTGAGAATGGTGAACAACCAGTAATCTGTGTTGTATAAAATGCATATAACGCGCGGGTAGCGGGAAAGGCAGCTTAACATGAAGTCAGCCATGTGTGCCAGAGTACTAACAGGCAAGACTTCGCTGTCGTCATCAGGAGGATCACTCTCAATCTCCTCATCCTCTTCCTTGTCTTCTGCCCACCCACGCACAACAGGTGAAATTAAACTTCTATGGGTACTACCTTCTGTAGCGGAGGCAACCATCTCCTGCTCCTCCTCTTCCTCTCCATCATCCAATTCGCGCTGAGAAGACGAACTGAGGGTTGTATGGCTATTACCCTGTGTAATGTCTTCCCCTATTTCCACCTCTCCCACATGCAAAGCGTCGTCCTTTATTGTGAGCAGCGAGCGTTTGAGTAGACACAGAAGTGGGATGGTTACACTGATAATAGCGTTATCGCTGCTCACCATCTGTGTTTAATCCTCAAAGTTTCTTAAAACCTCACAGAGGTCAGACATCCATGTCCACTCCTCGCTTGTGAATAGCCGAAGCTGACTGGAAAGGCGACGACCATGTTGCAGCTGGTATTCTACTGCCCTCTGCTGCTCACAAAGCCTGGCCAACATGTGGAACGTCGAGTTCCATTGCATGCTCACATCGTACAACAGCCGGTGAGCTGGCAATTTCAAGCGCAGCTGCAGCATTGACAGAAATGTGCACACACGAGGCGCACCTTCACCAGTAGCTCAGGCAAATTGGGGTAGGTTTTAAGAAACCGCTGAACCACAAGGTTTAACACATGTCTGAGCTTGCCGAGCTCCAAAGCCACCACCAAGTTATGGCCATTATCAGACACAACCATGCCTGGTTCTAGGTTGAGTGGCGAGAGCCACAGCTCAGTCTGGTCTCTTATTCCCTGCCACAGCTCTGCAGCGGTGTGCTGTTTGTCCCCTAAGCATATCAGCTTCAGTACTGCCTGTTGCCGCTTCCCCACTGCAGTGCTACTCTGCTTCCAGCTACCGCCTGATGACTGACTGGTGCTGCACATGGATAATTTGTAGGTAGAGGAGGAGAAGTGGGGGTTGGAGCCACTATGTAGGTGGTGGCAGAAACCCAGAGTGCCATCAGGGAAATGTAGCGTCCCTGGCCGAATGCACTTGTCCTTGTGTCCGTGGTTAAGTGGACCTTCCCAGTAACTGCTTTGGTCAGGGCACGTGTAATGTTACGGGACACATGTTGGTGTAAGGCTGGCACGGCACACTGGGAAATATAGTGGCGGCTGGGGATTGCGTAACGCGGGACGACCGCCGACCTCAGGCTGCGGAAGGCCTCAGTGTCCACAAGCCTTAATGGCAACATTTCCAGGGCCAGTAATTTTGAAATATGCACATTTACTGCTATGGCCTGTGGGTGTGTGGCTGGGTATTTGCGCTTGTGTTCAAATGCCTGGGGTATGAACATTTGTATGCTGCGCTGGGACACGGAAGTGGATGTGGTCGCTGATGGTGCTTGTGAAGGTCCAGGTGTAGGGCGGGAGGCATCTGGGCCTGCGCCTTCGACAGGGGATTGGCCAGCATGTAACACAGGGGAAGAGGAGGCAGTGGTGTGACCCGCAGACACTGATTGCGGACCCAGGCATTTGTCCCACTTATTTCAGTGCTTGGATGCCATGTGGCGAATCATGCTGGTGGTGGTGAGGTTGCTATTGTTTACGCCCCGGCTCATTTTGATACAGCACAGGTTGCAAACTACTGTTCTTTTGTCGTCTGCACATTCCTCAAAAAAGCGCCATACTGCAGAACACCTACCCCTTGTCAAGGAAGATTTACGCAAGGGGGTGCTCTGGGGAACCATTGCGGGTCTGTTTGGTGTGGCCTGCCTTCTCCCTTTTGCCACCCCACTGCCTCTTCCAGCCTATTGCGGTGCAGCAGATCCCTACCACTCTGTACTGCTGTCCTCGCCTTCCACCTTTCCAGGTTAGGTCAGTGACTTAATCGTCCACCACCTCCTCTTCCACTTCCTCACTCTGCTCATCCTCCTGACTTGTTGACCTTGTTGTGTCTCATCCTCTTTATCAACCTCTTGAGACAGTAATTGCCGTTGAGTTATTGGCAACTGTGTCTCATTATCATCCACCTCATTAAACAGTAATTGTCGTTCCCCACTGTCATCTTCTTGTGATTGTGGATGCTCAAGAGTTTGGGAATCAGGGCACAACATCTGTCCCTCTTCAAGCGTGCTTGACGAGAGGGTCAAACAATGAATGGCGCCAAAAAGAGCTCCTCGGAATATCCGAGTGTGGGATCACTTGTTTGCCCAGATCAGGCTGAGGATTGGGTTGAGCAGACTCTTGGCTACTGAGACTGGACTTGGTGGAAGACAGGGTGGTGCTTAACCGACTGGAAGCATTATCTGCTGCAATCCAACCGACCACCTGGTTGCACTGGTCTGACTTCAAGTGTAGTGTCCTGTGCCGCCCTACAAACTGGGACATGAAGCTAGGTATCGTGGATGATTGTTTTTCTTGTGCTCTGGCAGCAGGCACAGTTTCACCGTTCCACTGCCACGTCCCTTACTGCTCGCCTTCTTCATATTTAATGTTATATATGATTGAAAGTCTGTCACACGTACAGTAGCGTAGGATTTGGAAGTGTATGCGCAAGCAAATTTAAAAAGGTATTTGGGATGTGGAAACGTCACACAGGAGATATCCCGCAGGTAATGTTAATGCTATCGCCAGCGGCTAATGAAAAATTACAGGGAATGTCACAGGTATTTGGGATGAGTAAATGTTATACAGGAGAGGTACCACCGGTAATGTCACTGTCCACAGTGTCTACGCAAAAAAGTACACTGTATGTCACAGATACATTTTTGAAGTGCATACGTTACACTGTAAATGTGGCCCTGGTAGTGTCAGAAGCGGACACCGTCTATTGACAAAGTATACTGTATGTCACAGATATTTTTGAGATGCGCACACCTTACACAGGAGATGTGGCGCAGCTAATGTCACTGTCCGCAGCGGACACCGTCTACGGAAAAATACACTGGATTTTAGATATTTTTGTGATGCGCACACTTTACACTGGAGATGTGGTGCAGCTAATGTCACTGTCTGCAGCGGACACCGTCCATGGAAAAAGAACACTGTATGTCAGATACATTTTTTCAGCGCACACATTACACTGCAGATGTGGCACTTGTTATGTCACTGTCAGAAGCGGACACCGTCTATTGAAAAAGTACACTGTATGTTACAGATATTTTTTGGATGCGCACACTTTACACTGGCACAGCCAGTGTCACTGTCCGCAGCGATCACGCCTACTATTGTACCCTATTTAGCGCAGGATGCGCTAAAAATTGATATTGCTGCCACACACAATAGTCCTTAGAAGGACTTTTGGGACTGTAAAGTTTTAGCAATTTAGCGCAAGTTGCGCTAAAAATATAGATTGCTGATGCCACACACAATAGTCCTTAAAAGGACTTTTGGGTCTCTGAAAAGTTTTGGTCGTAAAAATATTCTTAAATCACTCCCTAGACTGTCTGTCCTTTCCTCAGCACAGCTCTCCCTGACTAAAAATGAGCCGAACATGCGTCATCGGGTGCTATATAGCACTCGATGACGTGTTCCAGCCAACCAATCGCTGTAATGCCAGCAGCCAACATGGTTATGGAATTACAGAAAGGGCAGCACTTACCTGTACGTTTATTGGCTGAAAAGCAGCCAAGAAACGTGCGGGGCAGAGACTCGAGCATTGCGCTCGAGCACATGCGGTATTCGGCCGAATACCGCCATGTGCCGAGCATCGGGATGCTTGAGCCAAACTGATGTTCGGCCAAGCATGCTCGATCATCACTACCAGTGGCAGCTCATGCGTGAAACCTGCCGTTCCTTTGAGGAGGCCAGGTTATTTGTCAGTCGCCAGGACTACGGGAGGAACAATGTAATTCCACTGCTACATGTCCTGGAACAGATGATGGTAACTCTGGCTGGTCAGCGGACTAGAGATGTGGCGCCTACATCTCACGGCCACATGAGTCCTATGGGGACTGAACTGGAGGAGGAGGACATTGGAGCACAAGCAATGTGTAGCGAAATGGGTGGTTTTTCTACATAGGTGACAGGAGAGGAGGAGCAGCCGGAGGAGCTACAGGGTGATGAGGAAGACGAGGCAGAGGACCCAGACATACCGTGGCAGTATGCAGTGGAGATGGAGGCATGGAGTCCCTCCGAGTCACTTGCGCAAATGAACTACTAATCAGACATCCTATTAGTCAGTTGGCCACTGCCTATCTGCGCCATCGTCCATCCTCTCACAGGTCTGACCGGTGGGGCCCTCTGCGCTCACGTTCCACTGCCATGGCTGCTAGGGAGGGGTGGGGTGGCCGGAGCAGTACCAGCTCCATCAGCAGCAGCCTGAGTCTAGAGTCGCTGATGAGCAGCTTTCTTCACCCGTCTAGTGAAGAAACTACTCACCAGCAGCTAGACATAGAGAAGAACCTGAACCAGCAGGTGGTGGCATACTTGGAGTGTACTCTGCCAGCAGGGCCGGTGCAAGGATTTTTGCCGCCCTAGGCAAGATAAAAATTGCCCCCCCCCCCCCCTCCCCTTATCAGACATCACATATGTTCCAGCCCTTTCTCAGCTTTTAAATTAAAAGAACTGCTATGCTTCCCTTACGGTTAATCCAGCTTCTTGTAGCTGTCTCTTTTTGCGGAACGGAATTGCGGACCCATACATTTCTATGCAATTCCGATCCTGAAAAAAATAGAACATGTCCTATTCTTGTCCACAATAGTGGACAAGAATAGGCATATTCTCTTAGTGCCGGCAATGTGCGGTCCGCAAAATGAGGAACGCACATTGTCGCTGTCCGTGTTTTGTGGATCCGCAAAACACACACGGATGTGTGAATGGACTCTAAATGTGAGGTAAATTATTTTCCAATGTAGTATTAATAACTAAACAATTACATAATAAACATATTGCATTGTCTACTTACCACCAGGACAATATGATGATCTGGTCTCTGGCTGCAGTCTGGCTCTGGGGACTCCCGTGTCACTCTCTTCTCCCCCCCTCCCTCCCTTGTCACTCTCATTCTACCCCCCCTCCCTCCCTTGTCACTCTCATTCTAACCCCCCTCCCTCCCTTGTCACTCTCATTTCCTCCCTCCCTTGTCACTCTCATTTCCATCCCCCCCTTGTCACTCATTTCCACCCCCCCTTGTCACTCTCATTTCCACCCCCCCCCTTGTCACTCTCATTTCCACCCCCCCCCCTTGTCACTCTCATTTCCATCCCCCCCCTTGTCACTCTCATTTCCATCCCCCCCCCTTGTCACTCTCATTTCCATCCCCCCCCTTGTCACTCTCATTTCCATCCCCCCCCCTTGTCACTCTCATTTCCATTCCCCCCCCCCTTGTCACTCTTATTTCCATTCCCCTCCCCCTTGTCACTCTCATTTCCATTCCCCTCCCCCTTGTCACTCTCATTTCCATTCCCCTCCCCCTTGTCACTCTCATTTCCATTCCCCTCCCCCTTGTCACTCTCATTTCCATTCCCCCCCCCCTTGTCACTCTCATTTCCATTCCCCTCCCCCTTGTCACTCTCATTTCCATTCCCCTCCCCCTTGTCACTCTCATTTCCATTCCCCTCCCCCTTGTCACTCTCATTTCCATTCCCCTCCCCCTTGTCACTCTCATTTCCATTCCCCTCCCCCCTTGTCACTCTCATTTCCATCCCCCCCTTGTCACTCTCATTTCCATTCCCCCCCCTTGTCACTCTCATTTCCATTTTCCCCCTTGTCACTCTCATTTCCATTCCCCCCCCTTGTCACTCTCATTTCCATTCCCCCCCCCCTGTCACCTCTAGTGTATCGTGGCCGAGCTCTGTTCAGTCCGCGGTACAGGAGCATTTGTTTCCTGTACCCGGCCGGACTGAAAGGAAGTGCTCACTAAGTGAGCACTTCCTGTCAGTCCGGCCGGGTACAGGAAACAAAAGCTCCTGTAGCGCGGACCGAACAGAGCTCGGCCACGCTACATTAACTGCACAGAGCTGCCACAGCACTGAGCCGGCGGCCGGAGATTCTTTAGAGGAGCGGCAAGCGCTCAGCCGCTCAGGAGGCGCAGCATGAGGGGCGCCGCCGGCCGAACTTATAACCAACTTTTTTTTTTTTTTTACACCACACCGCAACGGGCGCCCCCTGCTAAATGGCGCCCTAGGCGACTGTCTAAGTCGCCTTACTGGTGGTGCCGGCCCTGCCTGCCAGCCATCATTGAAGATCCGCTGGAATACTGGACAGCTAAACTGGATTTGCGGCCGCAACTGGCCGAGTTTGCCCTTGAAAAGCTGTCCTGCCCAGCTAGCAGTGTGGCATCAGAGCAGGTGTTTAGTGCGGCAGGGGCCATAGTTACCCCAAGGAGAACTCGCCTGTCCACCGTAAATGTGTAGAGACTGACCTTTGTCAAGATGAATCAGGCTTAGATCAGCCAGGATTTCCACCCACCAATGCCTGATGCATCAGACTAGATCATCCATGGTGCCACACAGACATCTTGAGAAAAGAGACCAGTTTCTTCTGGCTACCTGCCTCAGCTACTATTCTGATGATGCTGCCACCCACCTGATGCCACACATCTGATGCCAAGTGTTCTTTCTTTCACCCACAATCTTCAGCTGGTACTGGTATTGCCACTCACCTCCACACTATGTCACCTTGCCACTCTGTGGCCTCCTGATGCTGCTGCTACCTCCACACTATGTCACCTTGCCACTCTGTGGTCTCCTCATGCTGCTGCCACCTCCAGACTCTGTCATTGGTCCACTCTGTGGTCTCCTCATGCTTTACCCACCCTCCCCACTTCATGACTGGGAAACTGTTTAGCCTTTTTGGTGTGGCTAACATCATAATTTATTTGACCCTTTTTCTGATCTGTCAGAAGGAAGGTAAAATGAGACGCACAACGGATCCTCTCTGTGTAGCAGCTGTAAGGCCTGTATGGTCCCATCAGAATTGGCTTATGATTTGGTAGCCAAAAGCAAGAGTGGGTACAAAACACAGAAGACTTGCCAATATTCCATTCACGTGTCATCTCCTGTTTTGGATCCACTCCTGTTTTTTTTTGGCATTAGCAATACTGATGGATTACTGACCAAATGCTGACCGAGTGAAAGCGGATGCTCCACATACGTTTTTTGTGGGTTATTTTTCTAAAAGATCAGAGGAAGGGCAAAATAATCAGTGACATCAACACAAACTTACTGCTGACACACACTCCACTCTTTTGGGGGGCTCTACTTGTATAAGCGTTTACTAGAACAGGTTCTGTTGACATCTATGTGGAATCAGCTGACTACGGTGTAAAATGAGTGCGCTTCTTGGCGCTAACATCGACCTGTAAGGCTTACTTCATACTTGAGTTATTTGGTCAGTTTTGTCCCCGTGACTGCCCAAATAAGTGAAGTGTGCGGTGATTCTACTATAGCTCTCAAAACAAGGAGACACTAAAACATCAATTTTTTTTGTTTCAAATATGCTATTATTGTGTTAAAGTGAAATAAATAAAAAAGTAGACATATTAGGTATTGCCACATCCGTGACAACCTGCTTTATAAAAATATCACATAACCTAACCCCTCTGCTGAACACCGTAAAAAAAAATATAATTTTGTCACCTAACATCACAAAAAGTTTAACACCAAGTGATCAAAAACGCCTATACCCCCCAAAATAGTACCAATTAAACCATCACCTCATTCCGCAAAAAATGAGATCCTTCCTAAGACAATTGGTCAAAATATAAAAAAGCTATGGCTCTCAGACTATGGAGACATTTTTTTGGGGTTTCAAAAATGCTATTATTGTGTAAAACTTAAATAAATAAGAAAAAGTATACATATATTAGGTATTTCCACGCCCGTAACGATCTTCTCTATAAAAATGTCACATGACCTAACCCCTCAGGTGAACACTGTAAAAATAAATACAGTTGCAAGAAAAAGTATGTGAACCCTTTGGAATGATATGGATTTCTGCACAAATTGGTCATAAAATGTGATCTTATCTTCATCTAAGTCACAACAATAGACAATCACAATCTGCTTAAACTAATAACACACAAAGAATTAAATGTTACCATGTTCTTATTGAACACACCATGTAAACATTCACAATGCAGGTGGAAAAAGTATGTGAACCCTTGGATTTAATAACTGGTTGAACCTCCTTTGGCAGCAATAACTTCCACCAAACGCTTCCTGTAGTTGCAGATCAGACGTGCACAACGGTCAGGAGTAATTCTGGACCATTCCTCTTTACAGAACTGCTTCAGTTCAGCAATATTCTTGGGATGTCTGGTGTGAATCGCTTTCTTGAGGTCCTGCCACAGCATCTCAGTCGGGTTAAGGTCAGGACTCTGACTGGGCCACTCCAGAAGGCGGATTTTCTTCTGTTTAAGCCATTCTGTTGTTGATTTACTTCTATGCTTTGGGTCGTTGTCCTGTTGCAACACCCATCTTCTGTTGAGCTTCAGCTGGTGGACAGATGGCCTTAAGTTCTCCTGCAAAATGTCTTGATAAACTTGGGAATTCATTTTTCCTTCGATGATAGCAATCCGTCCAGGCCCCGACGCAGCAAAGCAGCCCCAAACCATGATGCCCGGTTTTGATGTTGGTGTGCTGTGCCTCTTTTTCTCCACACATAGTGCTGTGTGTTTCTTCCAAACAACTCAACTTTGGTTTCATCTGTCCACAGAATATTTTGCCCGTACTGCTGTGGAACATCCAGGTGCTCTTGTGCAAACTGTAAACGTGCAGCAATGTTTTTTTTGGACAGCAGTGGCTTCCTCTGTGGTATCCTCCCAAGAAATCCATTCTTGTTTAGCGTTTTACGTATTGTAGATTCGCTAACAGGGATGTTAGCATATGCCAGAGACTTTTGTAAGTCTTTAGCTGACACTCTAGGATTCTTCTTCACCTCATTGAGCAGTCTGCGCTGTGCTCTTGCAGTCATCTTTACAGGACGGCCACTCCTAGGGAGAGTAGCAGCAGAGCTGAACTTTCTCCATTTATAGACAATTTGTCTTACCGTGGACTGATGAACAGCAAGGCTTTTGGAGATACTTGTATAACCCTTTCCAGCTTTATGCAAGTCAACAATTCTTATTCGTAGGTCTTCTGAGAGCTCTTTTGTGCAAGGCATCATTAACATCAGGCAATGCTTCTTGTGAAAAGCAAACCCAGAACTGGAGTGTGTTTTTTATAGGGCAGGGCAGCTGTAACCAACACCTCCAATCTCATCTCATTGATTGGACTCCAGTTGGCTGACACCTCACTCCAATTAGCTCTTGGAGATGTCATTAGTCTAGGGGTTCACATACATTTTCCACCTGCACTGTGAATGTTTACATGCTGTGCTCAATAAAAACATGGTAACATTTAATTATTTGTGTGTTATTAGTTTAAGCAGACTGTGATTGTCTATTGTTGTGACTTAGATGAAGATCAGATCACATTTTATGACCAATTTGTGCAGAAATCCATATCATTCCAAAGGGTTCACATACTTTTTCTTGCAACTGTAAATAAAAACTGTGCCAAAAGAACCAATTTTTTGGTCACCTTGCCCCATAAAGTGTAATAATGAATGATCAAAAAACATATGTAGCCAAAAATGGTACCAATAAAAAAAGTCAACTCTTCCTGCAAAAAACGAGCCCCTGCACAAGACGATCGTCAGAAAAATAAAAAAAATAAGTCGTTCAGAAAAAGGAGACACAAAAACATATTTTTTTATTTCTTTATTATGTAAAACTGAAACAAAGAAAGTAGACATATTTGATATCATTGCGTCCATAACAACCTGCTCTATAAAAATAGCACACGATCTGCCTTCCAAAAACCATATGGCGCTCTTTTTATTCTGCGCCCTGCCGTGTGCCCTTACATCAGTTTACGAACACATGTGGGGTGTTTCTGTAAACCGCAGAATCAGGGTAATAAATATTGAGTTTTGTTTGGCTGTTAACCCTTGATGTGTTAAAGAAAAAAATTGATTAAAATGGAAAATCTGCCAAGAAAGTGAAATGTAGAAATGTCATCTTCATTTTCCTTTAATTTGTGTGGAACACCTAAAGGGTTAACAAAGTTTGTAAATTCAGTTTTGAGTAACTTGAGGGGTGTAGTTTCTACAATGAGGTCATTTATGGGGGGTTTCCACTATGTAAGCCCCACAAAGTGACTTCAGACCTGAACTGGTCCTTAAAAAGTGGGTTTTGAAAATTTCTGTTTTAAAAGCAGAGAATTATTTTTTTAGAAAATTGTGAATTTTTTTAAATGTTTGGTAAATGTGGGATTTTTTCATAAATAAAGGTGAACTATATTGACTCAAATTTATGACTATCATGAAGTACAATGTGTCATGAGAAAACACTCTCAGAATGGCTTGGATAAATAAAAGTGTTTCAAAGCTATTACCACATAAAGTGAAACATGTCAGATTTGCAAAAAATGGCCTGGGCAGAAGGGCGAAAACTGGCCCGGGGTAGAAGGGGTTAAGGTCGGTATCTCCGAAAATTACAATATTGTGAAAAAGTTCAATATTGTAGACTCATGGTGTCACACTCTAATTGTCACGGCCTTTGGTTTGCGCTGTGACACTGTTGCCACACTTGCGCTTGCCCGCGGCAACGTGTTGCTGTGAGAGCATGCGGTGGTAGTGTCCCGGCCTTCTGGGTGATTGCCGTGACATGGTTGCCACGAATGCTGTTGCCGGTGGTAACGTGTGGTTTGGTATGCTTGTGTGTGCACTTCCCCTTTAAGTGGCTTCCTTCCTCTGTCTGGTGTTGGAAGGGTTAACTCCCTTCCTAGTGTTTTGTGAACACTGGCTTTCTGTGTATGTGGGTGTGGCTGCTTGGGCTATTTAGCCTCTGCTGGATGCCTGAAGCTTATTGTTCCTCCAGCCTTGGTGTATGCTGGTGGTTCACTGTTCCTGGTTTTTACCATCTGTCCAGTGAGGGCCACCCTTGTGGTCACTGATGTTATTATGGTGTCTTTTTCCCTTCTTATCTTTTGGTTTGTGTGGGTCATGTTCAGGGTGTTGTATGTCTTGTGTTGTGTTACATGGCTGGTGATGTTTGGTGTCCAGCAGGTGCTAGACATTTACCTGTCTCACATTTATTGTAGTCATGGGGGTCCTGGGTTCCTGTGTGGTTGTGGTTTGTGCTGTGTCCTTTAATGTTGGTGTGGACAGCAGCACTTGTGCACGGGTTCCAGTCAGTGTGTATGTGGCAGGTAAGTGTGTTATGGGTTTCGCTTACCTGCCAACTCCATATGCTGTATGTGTCCCCCTCTTCTTGCAGCCTGGCCTCAGATAGAGACTCCTGTTCCTCCATGACTGGGATGAACAGGTCGTCTCTTCCCGGCTCCTTGGTGAGAGATTACCAGGGCGACTCAGGGTCTCTAGGAATACAGACTTTGAGCCGTCCTACCATCGGGGGTCTGCTCATATGGTGAGGAGTCAGGGAGAGGATTAGGGACGCTGTAGGAGGTGACCTGCTCCCTTATAACTTCTTGGCCAGGCTGATCCCCTTTTACCCGGATTCCCTCACTCCCCACCATGATACTAATTAGTTAATCAACACAAAACACCTGCAAACATTTCCTAAGCCTCTAATTGGTCCCTCAGTCTGGATCAGTAGGCTACACAATCATGGGAAGACTGCTGACTTGAACTTTGTCCAGAAGATAGTCATTGACACCCTCCACAAGGAACGTAAGTCACAAAAGGTCATTGCTAAAGAAGCTGGCCCTTCACAGAGTGCTTTGTCTAAGCATATAAATAGTAAGATGAGTGGAAGGAAAAAGTGTGGCAGAAAATGGTGCAACAGGGACAACTGCAGCCTTGAAAGCATGCCTCCCAAGTGTCTCTCTTTTGGAGGGACAGTCCTTCTTTTTGACCCATGTTTCTCTGTCCCTCTTTGATCCATAAATGTCCGTCTTTTGACCCGGGGAATTAATGCATAAATATGCATCAATAAATTTACAAAATTTCTCCTTACTAAACTATCTATATTGTTTCTACCTGTATATTCTTTTGTGCAATTTGGACCTTAAAAGAAAAAAATTGTCCCGGAGCTCCACATGCTGTAAAAAATAAAGGAACTTATACTCACCTAACCAATCCCCAGCTCTTGCAGTTCTGACAGATTCAGTAATTATGCTTTGGTCGGAGTTAGAGACATGGCCTAGTATGAAAAAAATTGCCACGATGCTCGCTGCACATATTGTTCCTGTTTGCGATTTTCAAATGTTGGGAGGCATGCTTGAAAGGATTGTCAAGAAAAGGTTATTTAAGAATTTGGTGGAGATTCACAAGCCATGGACATATTCAGGACATGGGCTACAACTGTCTTCATTCCTTGTATCAAGCCACTCATGATCCAGAGACAACGTCAGAAGCATCTTACCTGTGCTAAGGAAAAAAAGGACTGGACTGTTGCTCAGTGGTCTAAAGTCCTGTCCAGATTAAAACAAATTTAGCATTTGATTTGGAAATGGTCCCAGAGTCTAGAGAAAGAATGGAGAGGCACTCAGTTCAAGTTGCTTGAGGTCAAGTGTGACGTTTCCACAGTTAGTATTTGTTTGGGGAGCCCTGTCATCTGTTGGTGTTGGGCCACTGTGTTATATCAAATCTAAAGTCAGCTTTATGGAGATACAGACTTCATTTTCCAGCAGAACTTAGCAGATGCCCACACTGCCAAAAGTACCAATACCTGGTTTAATAACCACAGTATCATTGTACTTGCCCAGCAAACTCACGTAACCTAAACTCCATAGAGAAATTATAGGGTATTGTCAAGAGGAAGATGAGAGACACCAGATCCAACAATGCAGGCGAGCCAAAGGCATCTAAGGGGTTTCAATAATGGGGGCGGCTCATGGCCATTCCCTATCATTGCGCCCGCTGCTTACAAAGAAATGTGCTTAATGACAAAGTGAATTTCTTTGTGAAATTTGGTAAAGCAACTGAATCAAAATTTTTATAACTTTCTCATCTCTAACCATATTCATTAACATTAAAATAAATAAATGCTAGAAATAGATCAATGTGTGTAATGAATCTATAGAATGTATGACTTTCACTTTTTGAACTGAATTACTAAAATAAAATAACTTTTCAATGATATTCTAATTTATTGAGATGCACCTGTACAGCATCTCTTCAGTGCAAGGGTTGTCAGGTTTCTTCAATAACCACTAAGTGATTTTGTGGGCAAGAAAATTGCTCCACTGAGGCGTGTATTCATCAACATTACTTAAAAGTTTTATTCATGTCTGCAATAACAAGATACAATGTATATGTCTTCTGATTTGACTGGGTAAAGAGATTCACAAGCCATGGAGATTCACAAGCCATGGACATATTCAGGACATGGGCTACAACTGTCTTCATTCCTTGTATCAAGCCACTCATGATCCAGAGACAACGTCAGAAGCATCTTACCTGTGCTAAGGAAAAAAAGGACTGGACTGTTGCTCAGTGGTCCAAAGTCCTGTCCAGATTAAAACAAATTTAGCATTTCATTTGGAAATGGTCCCAGAGTCTAGAGAAAGAATGGAGAGGCACTCAGTTCAAGTTGCTTGAGGTCAAGTGTGACGTTTCCACAGTTAGTATTTGTTTGGGGAGCCCTGTCATCTGTTGGTGTTGGGCCACTGTGCTATATCAAATCTAAAGTCAGCTTTATGGAGATACAGACTTCATTTTCCAGCAGAACTTAGCAGATGCCCACACTGCCAAAAGTACCAATACCTGGTTTAATAACCACAGTATCATTGTACTTGCCCAGCAAACTCACGTAACCTAAACTCCATAGAGAAATTATAGGGTATTGTCAAGAGGAAGATGAGAGACACCAGATCCAACAATGCAGGCGAGCCAAAGGCATCTAAGGGGTTTCAATAATGGGGGCGGCTCATGGCCATTCCCTATCATTGCGCCCGCTGCTTACAAAGAAATGTGCTTAATGACAAAGTGAATTTCTTTGTGAAATTTGGTAAAGCAACTGAATCAAAATTTTTATAACTTTCTCATCTCTAACCATATTCATTAACATTAAAATAAATAAATGCTAGAAATAGATCAATGTGTGTAATGAATCTATAGAATGTATGACTTTCACTTTTTGAACTGAATTACTAAAATAAAATAACTTTTCAATGATATTCTAATTTATTGAGATGCACCTGTACAGCATCTCTTCAGTGCAAGGGTTGTCAGGTTTCTTCAATAACCACTAAGTGATTTTGTGGGCAAGAAAATTGCTCCACTGAGGCGTGTATTCATCAACATTACTTAAAAGTTTTATTCATGTCTGCAATAACAAGATACAATGTATATGTCTTCTGATTTGACTGGGTAAAGAGATTCACAAGCCATGGAGATTCACAAGCCATGGACATATTCAGGACATGGGCTACAACTGTCTTCATTCCTTGTATCAAGCCACTCATGATCCAGAGACAACGTCAGAAGCATCTTACCTGTGCTAAGGAAAAAAAGGACTGGACTGTTGCTCAGTGGTCCAAAGTCCTGTCCAGATTAAAACAAATTTAGCATTTCATTTGGAAATGGTCCCAGAGTCTAGAGAAAGAATGGAGAGGCACTCAGTTCAAGTTGCTTGAGGTCAAGTGTGACGTTTCCACAGTTAGTATTTGTTTGGGGAGCCCTGTCATCTGTTGGTGTTGGGCCACTGTGCTATATCAAATCTAAAGTCAGCTTTATGGAGATACAGACTTCATTTTCCAGCAGAACTTAGCAGATGCCCACACTGCCAAAAGTACCAATACCTGGTTTAATAACCACAGTATCATTGTACTTGCCCAGCAAACTCACGTAACCTAAACTCCATAGAGAAATTATAGGGTATTGTCAAGAGGAAGATGAGAGACACCAGATCCAACAATGCAGGCGAGCCAAAGGCATCTAAGGGGTTTCAATAATGGGGGCGGCTCATGGCCATTCCCTATCATTGCGCCCGCTGCTTACAAAGAAATGTGCTTAATGACAAAGTGAATTTCTTTGTGAAATTTGGTGAAGCAACTGAATCAAATTTTTTATAACTTTCTCATCTCTAACCATAATCATTAACATTAAAATAAATAAATGCTAGAAATAGATCAATGTGTGTAATGAATCTATAGAATGTATGACTTTCACTTTTTGAACTGAATTACTAAAATAAAATAACTTTTCAATGATATTCTAATTTATTGAGATGCACCTGTACAGCATCTCTTCAGTGCAAGGGTTGTCAGGTTTCTTCAATAACCACTAAGTGATTTTGTGGGCAAGAAAATTGCTCCACTGAGGCGTGTATTCATCAACATTACTTAAAAGTTTTTTTCATGTCTGCAATAACAAGATACAATGTATATGTCTTCTGATTTGACTGGGTAAAGAGCTTAAATCAATATAACCAAGTCAGGCAGAGGCCAAAATGCAGTTTTTGGATAGATTCTTGGCAAGCATGGGGAGAGTAAAGGCCAACATTTAGGCAATCTTCCCTACTGAATTAATAATTTATCAGGCGATTGATGTACTTGCACACTGGGGGTGATTTGCAGCCCTTAAGCCTCTTCATTATAAACACTGCTACTTTTAACTTCTTAAGAGCCGAGGGAAAATATTTATTCATGTCCCAGACAGAAAGTACAGTGAATTACTAACATCCAATTATGATATAAAAGTAGTAAAGATGGTTCTTCATTTTTCAAATTCAGTGTTTCAATCACTCTTTAATGTAAAAGCAAAAATATATTTCTGCAAAGTGATCTAAATTTAATGTGATTATTCAATCAATACCAAATAGTGCAGCGAGCCGCTGAGGAGCCGCTGAAGAGGATAGGAGTGGTAGTGGTCCTGATAAGATGTTGTGCCACGGTGTACTCCCTCAGACCGTTGCTCTCTGGAGTTTGGTGCAGTGAAAGTATAGATTGACTATTCAGGCCAGAAGTAAACATATAACAGCACTGGCGTAGCTATAGGGGTCGCAGTGGTCGCAGTTGCGACTGGGCCCCTAAGCATCTTATAAAGGGAATACTAGTAAGCACTTCTATTATGTGAGCGCTTCCATTGTGAGCACTGTACTTACCCCTCCTCCTGTTTGCTCTTCTTAGGTCCCGCGCTGCTATGTCCTGGCTGCCTGCAGCGTCAGGACGTACAGAGAGCTCTATGACCTGACACTGCAGGAAGTCAGGTGACTGTGCAGCGTGGGCCCTGAGAAGAGAACAGAGCCAGGACAGGGCGAGTGGCGGCAGGAGAGGTAAGTTACTTTATTATATTACAGTCTGGTCTGGAGGTCTAATTGGGGGTATGGGGAGGTCAAATGGAGGGTCTCGAGGTCTGATTGGGGGCCTGGAGGTCTGACTGGGGGTATGGAGAGGTTTAATGGGGTCTGGAGTTCTGATTGGGGGATTGGAGGTCTAATGGGGATCTGATTGGGGGTCGGATTGTCAAATAGGGGTCTGACTGGGGTCTGGAGGACTAATAGGAGTCTGATTGGGGGTCTGGAGGTCTAATATGGGTCTGATTGGGGGTTTGGAGGTCTAATGGGGGTCAGATATAGGAGTTTGAAAGTCTAGTGGGAGTCTGGAGGTCTACTGGGGGTCTGGAGGTCTGGTCTAAGGTGTATGATATGGGGGTCTGGAGGTCTGGTTTGAGGTTTGATATGGGGGTCTGGAGGTCTGGACTGAGGTCTGATATGGGGGTCTGGAGGTCTGGTGTGAGGTCTATTGGGGCTCTTGAGGTCTGGTCTGAGTCTATTGGGGGTCTGGAGGTCTGATATGGGGATCCACAGGTCTGATATGGGTGTCTGGAGGTCTAATGGGGGTCTTATCTGAGATCTTATATTGGGGGGGTCTGACATGGATGTCTAATGGGGGTCTGATCTGAGGTCTATAACTTGGGTCTCATATGGGGTCTGACATAGAGGTCTAAAGGCGGTCTGGTCTGAGATGGGGGTCTCATCTAGGGTTTTATATGGGGGTCTGATATGGGGGTATTTTTTGTACTGGTGCACAATATAAAGGGGTGTTTTATTACTGCTGCACTATCTGTGTGGTACCAGTATTTTCAGGGGGACTGTTTCTGCCGGATAGTATTGGGGGCACAGTATTGGAGGGGGGCAGGATGGAGTATTGAGAAGGTGGGGTGGAGGATGAAAAAGTAGGAAAGTAAGATGTCTGTTTGTTCAACTCTGCAGAGACGAAACTCTGCAGCTGAAAGAAGCCACTATGGCGGTCTGGTCTGACAGGAGAAGATGAGGAAAGAGAATATCTACATCATAGGAGACATCACTGGATGTAAAAGGTACATATGTAAAGTATGTCTTTAAAGGGGTTGTCCACTTTTGTTTTTCGTACGAGTGCTGCCTTCTCTGCTCTGTTTACCTGCTCACCACTGAATTGCAGCTGCGAGAAGGTAAACAGAGCCGAGAAAGCAGCTCTCATATGAGCTCTGCTCTCTCTTCAAACAGCTGATCGGCGGGGGTCCGATATTGATGACCTATCCTAGCACAACCCCTTTAACATTAGAACTGGAGGGAAGGGGTTAGGTTGAGAATCTGGCACGGGGGAGGATGTTTCAATTTTTGCCTCAGGCAGCAGAAAAGCTAGGTGCACCAGAGCTGAGGGAAGGGGGGGAGGACTCAAGCTGAATTCTTGAACCTTTAGCTACACCCCTGTATAACAGTCTTTCTTTACGTTTTCATGAGGCAGGGTTAAGTTGTTCTCATAGGAGAGGAATATGTGGTTCTTGAGTTTCCCTCTCCGGGAATAAGATACGATTTCTGGGAGTGGGAGCTTTGACGTGTGCTTCCTCACTTCACCACTATCAGAACAGAAACTCTCTTCTCCTTCCTGTCACTAGAGTGGAACTCCCCCTCCTGGCAGGCAGTAGGACCAGCACACTCCTACCTAGAGTAGAGGAACAGGGTGATTTGCCCTATTTCTGCCAACCATTACCTCCTCTGCTGGAATAAATGGAATAGCATCACATTACATAACATTGCATATAAAACGTACCCTATCTGGTGTATTGCAATAGTTTAATACATAATTAATTACAGTACTACCATCAGCATACGGTTACCACTAATTGTCTTTCTCCATTTAACTGTCTATACATAATGCAGTCCAGCAGTGTGATTGCCAAACTGCAGCTTCAACCAAAATTCATGTACAGGTATGACTTGGAAAGTATAGGTGTGGCCCAAAAATTTATGATGATCCACTTGCGGATAACATTGCCAGACTGTATTGTATACAGGTAACCTTAGGTTGAGATTACAGACAGACTATTTGTAGTGAGAAACTATTAAAGGGGTTGGCCACCATAAGTATAAAAAACAATAAAGTGCCCCAGACAATAACTAAAGCCAAGAGGAATTTGTATCATGACAGATATACTGTATATATATAATTTTTCTACTGCATTCGGCATTGCATGCTCCCATTAATGAGACGCTGTTTGGGCGGAGCTGCTGCAAAGTGAAAGTAAAAATCCCAGCATGCATCACAGCAAAGCGTCTCCAGGGGAGCAGTCACATGACATCTCTGCCTACTTTGGATGCCATAGTGACAACAGCACATTAGGTGTCATTTCATCAGTGCTTTAGCATACCTCCCAACTTTAGAATAGAAGGAAGAGGGACACTACGTGCCCAAGGCTACTTTCACACTTGTGTTTTTTCCATCATGGATCTGCAAAAACGGTTCTGTTACCATAATATAACCGCATGCATCCGTCATAAACGGATCCATTTGTATTATGTCTTCTATAACCATAACGGATCCATCTTCAACACCATTGAAAGTGAATGGGGGACGGATCCGTTTTCTATTGTGCCAGAGAAAACGGATCCGTCCCCATTGACTTACATTGTGTGCCAGGACGGATCCGTTTGGCTCAGTTTCATCAGGCGGACAGCGTTTTGGTGTCCGCCTCCAAAGCGGAATGGTGACTGATCGGAGGCAAACTGATGCATTCTGAGTGGATCCTTTTCCATTCAGAATGCATTAGGGCAAAACTGATCCATTTTCGACATAACTCCCCCGTACCAGGACCGCCACTGAAATCCGGGACTGTCCTGCCGGATACTGGAAGGAGGTATGGCTTTAGGCCTCATGCACATGACCATAGCCTGCCTGTGCCTGTATTGTGGCCAGCGAACAGGGGGTCTGCAATATACAGGCACCAGCCATGTGCGCACCGTATCAAGTGATGGGTCTGAAATCCGAAAGATACGGTGTGGTCTGGAATGGAAGCACAGATCAGAAACCTATGGAGTGCATCCATGGGTTTTCTGTCTATGCCTCCGCACTGCGAAAAAGTACTGTCAGATTCAGATTGCAGACACCATTTATTTGACTGGGTTCATGTCTGCAGACAGTGGACACACTGTCGGCGCCCATGCATTGCAATGTATACACACACACATACACATGTGTGTAAATATATGTATATAAATATGTATATATACATATGTGTATGTATATTCATATATATATATTTATATGTACACATACTTAGGCTCCATTCACTCATCCGCAATTCCATTCCGCATTTTGCGGAAAGGAATTGCGGACCCATACATTTCTATGGGGCCGCACGACGTGCGGCCCCTATCCGGAATTGCGGACCTGCACTTCCGGGTCCGCAATTCCGATCCTGAAAAAAATAGAACATGTCCTATTATTGTCTGCAATAGCGAACAAGAATAGGCATATTCTCTTAGTGCCGGCAATGTGTGGTCCGCAAAATGCGGAACACACATTGCTGCTGTCCGTGTTTTGCGGATCCGTGGATCCGCAAAACACACACGGATGTGTGAATGGACCCTTATACATAAATACATACACACACATACATATAGATACATACACACATACAGTACAGACCAAAAGTTTGGACACACCTTCTCATTCAAAGAGTTTTCTTTATTTTCATGACTATGAAGGCATCAAAACTATGAATTAACACATGTGGAATTATATACATAACAAAAAAGTGTGAAACAACTGAAAATATGTCATATTCTAGGTTCTTCAAAGTAGCCACCTTTTGCTTTGATTACTGCTTTGCACACTCTTGGCATTCTCTTGATGAGCTTCAAGAGGTAGTCCCCTGAAATGGTCTTCCAACAGTCTTGAAGGAGTTCCCAGAGATGCTTAGCACTTGTTGGCCCTTTTGCCTTCACTCTGCGGTCCAGCTCACCTCAAACCATCTCGATTGGGTTCAGGTCTGGTGACTGTGGAGGCCAGGTCATCTGGCGCAGCACTTCATCACTCTCCTTCATGGTCAAATAGCCCTTACTTTCAAAGTTTTCCCAATTTTTCGGCTGACTGACTGACCTTCATTTCTTAAAGTAATGATGGCCACTCGTTTTTCTTTACTTAGCTGCTTTTTTCTTGCCATAATACAAATTCTAACAGTCTATTCAGTAGGACTATCAGCTGTGTATCCACCTGACTTCTCCTCAACGCAACTGATGGTCCCAACCCCATTTATAAGGCAAGAAATCCCACTTATTAAACCTGACAGGGCACACCTGTGAAGTGAAAACCATTTCAGGGGACTACCTCTTGAAGCTCATCAAGAGAATGTGCAAAGCAGTAATCAAAGCAAAAGGTGGCTACTTTGAAGAACCTAGAATATGACATATTTTCTGTTGTTTCACACTTGTTTGTTATGTATATAATTCCACATGTGTTAATTCATAGTTTTGATGCCTTCATAGTCATGAAAATAAAGAAAACTCTTTGAATGAGAAGATGTGTCCAAACTTTTGGTCTGTACTATATATATATATATATATATATATATATATATAATCCAAAAAGCAGGCAGCACTCAAAGGTAAAGGTGTATATATATATATATATATATATATATATACACATACACACAAAATCATTGTTCCTGGCTAGATGTCCTGCTTTCCCTGTTGGTTGCAGGGGGCTTGGCCTAATGGAACCGGTCGGTGTGGCTTAGCGGGTCGGCTGTGTGGTGATAGTGCAGGGGGGGGGGGATTGACTAAGTAGCTACTGCAGTAGGGACTCGGAAGGTTTTATCACAGCCAGCTTCTGACAGGAACCAGCTGTTTGTAGAGAGGGAACAAGCAGCTGATTCCTGTCGGAGTTGGAGCAGGCAGCAGGGAGACGGCCACTGACAGGAGCAGACTGCACATGCTCATGGACGAGCTTCCTCTCAAGCTCCTCCATGTCGCGTGCAGCCATGGACGAACTCAGCTGCAAGGTAGAGCTGGGCTGGGGGGGCGTGGCTTATAACTGAAAGAGAAGCAGGCAGAGGTGTTTAATGAAGTATATTAGGGACTTCATTTTTTCCCTGCATGCCACACTGTAGTGGAGAGTATTTAAAGAGTGGCCAACCCCTTTAAGCTACAGATGTTGGCCAAAACAATACATTGGGGGACATTTATCAAAACCGGCGCAAAGGAAAACTGGCTTAGTCCCCCATAGAAACCAATCATATTCCGACTATCATTTTTCAGAGCTCCTTTTGGAAAATGAAAGGTGGAATCTGATTGGTTTTTATGGGCAACTAAGCTCAGGCTTCACGTCACCCACCACTGGAACAGTCCATTGTCAGATATTTAGGCCCAGGCAGAGGAGAGAGGTCCCATAGCAGAGAATCTGGCTTCATGTCAGCAGAGAATCAGTCTTCATGTCATAGCAGAGAATCAGGCTTCACGTCACCCACCACTGGAACAGTCCATTGTCAGATATTTAGGCCCAGGCACCCAGGCAGAGGAGAGAGGTCCCATAGCAGAGATTCAGGCTTCATGTCAGCAAAGAATCAGTCTTCATGTCATAGCAGAGAATCATGCTTCACGTCACCCAACATTGGAACAGTCCATTGTCATATAATTTAGGCCCAGACAGAGGAGAGAGGTCCCATAACATAGAATCTGGCTTCATGTCAGCAGAAAATCAGTCTTCATGTCATAGCAGAGAATCAGGCTTCATGTCATAGCAGAGAATCAGGCTTCACGTCACCCACCACTGGAACAGTCCATTGTCAGATACTTAGGCCCAGGCACCCAGGCAGAGGAGAGAGGTCCCATAGCAGAGAATCTGGCTTCATGTCAGCAGAGAATCAGTCTTCATGTCATAGCAGAGAATCAGGCTTCACGTCACCCACCACTGGACCAGTCCATTGTCAGATATTTAGGCCCAGGCACCCAGGCAGAGGAGAGAGGTCCCATAGCAGAGAATCTGGCTTCATGTCAGCAGAGAATCAGTCTTCATGTCATAGCAGAGAATCAGGCTTCACGTCACCCACCACTGGAACAGTCCATTGTCAGATATTTAGGCCCAGGCAGAGGAGAGAGGTCCCATAGCAGAGATTCAGGCTTCATGTCAGCAGAGAATCAGTCTTCATGTCATAGCAGAGAATCATGCTTCACGTCACCCAACATTGGAACAGTCCATTGTCATATAATTTAGGCCCAGACAGAGGAGAGAGGTCCCATAACATAGAATCTGGCTTCATGTCAGCAGAGAATCAGTCTTCATGTCATAGCAGAGAATCAGGCTTCATGTCACCCACCACTGAAACAGTCCATTGTCAGATATTTAGGCCCAGGCACCCAGGCAGAGGAGAGAGGTCCCATAACATAGAATCTGGCTTCATGTCAGCAGAGAATCAGTCTTCATGTCATAGCAGAGAATCAGGCTTCATGTCATACCAGAGAATCAGGCTTCACGTCACCCACCACTGGAACAGTCCATTGTCAGATATTTAGGCCCAGGCAGAGGAGAGAGGTCCCATAGCAGAGAATCTGGCTTCATGTCAGCAGAGAATCAGTCTTCATGTCATAGCAGAGAATCAGGCTTCACGTCACCCACCACTGGAACAGTCCATTGTCAGATATTTAGGCCCAGGCACCCAGGCAGAGGAGAGAGGTCCCATAGCAGAGAATCTGGCTTCATGTCAGCAGAGAATCAGTCTTCATGTCATAGCAGAGAATCAGGCTTCACGTCACCCACCACTGGAACAGTCCATTGTCAGATACTTAGGCCCAGGCACCCAGGCAGAGGAGAGAGGTCCCATAGCAGAGAATCTGGCTTCATGTCAGCAGAGAATCAGTCTTCATGTCATAGCAGAGAATCAGGCTTCACGTCACCCACCACTGGAACAGTCCATTGTCAGATATTTAGGCCCAGGCACCCAGGCAGAGGAGAGAGGTCCCATAGCAGAGAATCTGGCTTCATGTCAGCAGAGAATCAGTCTTCATGTCATAGCAGAGAATCAGGCTTCACGTCACCCACCACTGGAACAGTCCATTGTCAGATATTTAGGCCCAGGCACCCAGGCAGAGGAGAGAAGTCCCATAGCAGAGATTCAGGCTTCATGTCAGCAAAGAATCAGTCTTCATGTCATAGCAGAGAATCATGCTTCACGTCACCCAACATTGGAACAGTCCATTGTCATATAATTTAGGCCCCGGCACCCAGACAGAGGAGAGAGGTCCCATAACATAGAATCTGGCTTCATGTCAGCAGAAAATCAGTCTTCATGTCATAGCAGAGAATCAGGCTTCATGTCATAGCAGAGAATCAGGCTTCACGTCACCCACCACTGGAACAGTCCATTGTCAGATACTTAGGCCCAGGCACCCAGGCAGAGGAGAGAGGTCCCATAGCAGAGAATCTGGCTTCATGTCAGCAGAGAATCAGTCTTCATGTCATAGCAGAGAATCAGGCTTCACGTCACCCACCACTGGACCAGTCCATTGTCAGATATTTAGGCCCAGGCACCCAGGCAGAGGAGAGAGGTCCCATAGCAGAGAATCTGGCTTCATGTCAGCAGAGAATCAGTCTTCATGTCATAGCAGAGAATCAGGCTTCACGTCACCCACCACTGGAACAGTCCATTGTCAGATATTTAGGCCCAGGCAGAGGAGAGAGGTCCCATAGCAGAGATTCAGGCTTCATGTCAGCAGAGAATCAGTCTTCATGTCATAGCAGAGAATCATGCTTCACGTCACCCAACATTGGAACAGTCCATTGTCATATAATTTAGGCCCAGACAGAGGAGAGAGGTCCCATAACATAGAATCTGGCTTCATGTCAGCAGAGAATCAGTCTTCATGTCATAGCAGAGAATCAGGCTTCATGTCACCCACCACTGAAACAGTCCATTGTCAGATATTTAGGCCCAGGCACCCAGGCAGAGGAGAGAGGTCCCATAACATAGAATCTGGCTTCATGTCAGCAGAGAATCAGTCTTCATGTCATAGCAGAGAATCAGGCTTCATGTCATACCAGAGAATCAGGCTTCACGTCACCCACCACTGGAACAGTCCATTGTCAGATATTTAGGCCCAGGCAGAGGAGAGAGGTCCCATAGCAGAGAATCTGGCTTCATGTCAGCAGAGAATCAGTCTTCATGTCATAGCAGAGAATCAGGCTTCACGTCACCCACCACTGGAACAGTCCATTGTCAGATATTTAGGCCCAGGCACCCAGGCAGAGGAGAGAGGTCCCATAGCAGAGAATCTGGCTTCATGTCAGCAGAGAATCAGTCTTCATGTCATAGCAGAGAATCAGGCTTCACGTCACCCACCACTGGAACAGTCCATTGTCAGATACTTAGGCCCAGGCACCCAGGCAGAGGAGAGAGGTCCCATAGCAGAGAATCTGGCTTCATGTCAGCAGAGAATCAGTCTTCATGTCATAGCAGAGAATCAGGCTTCACGTCACCCACCACTGGAACAGTCCATTGTCAGATATTTAGGCCCAGGCACCCAGGCAGAGGAGAGAGGTCCCATAGCAGAGAATCTGGCTTCATGTCAGCAGAGAATCAGTCTTCATGTCATAGCAGAGAATCAGGCTTCACGTCACCCACCACTGGAACAGTCCATTGTCAGATATTTAGGCCCAGGCAAAGGAGAGAGGTCCCATAGCGAGATTCAGGCTTCATGTCAGCAGAGAATCAGTCTTCATGTCATAGCAGAGAATCATGCTTCACGTCACCCAACATTGGAACAGTCCATTGTCATATAATTTAGGCCCAGACAGAGGAGAGAGGTCCCATAACATAGAATCTGGCTTCATGTCAGCAGAGAATCAGTCTTCATGTCATAGCAGAGAATCAGGCTTCACGTCACCCACCACTGAAACAGTCCATTGTCAGATATTTAGGCCCAGGCACCCAGGCAGAGGAGAGAGGTCCCATAACATAGAATCTGGCTTCATGTCAGCAGAGAATCAGTCTTCATGTCATAGCAGAGAATCAGGCTTCATGTCATAGCAGAGAATCAGGCTTCACGTCACCCACCACTGGAACAGTCCATTGTCAGATATTTAGGCCCAGGCAGAGGAGAGAGGTCCCATAGCAGAGAATCTGGCTTCATGTCAGCAGAGAATCAGTCTTCATGTCATAGCAGAGAATCAGGCTTCACGTCACCCACCACTGAAACAGTCCATTGTCAGATATTTAGGCCCAGGCACCCAGGCAGAGGAGAGAGGTCCCATAGCAGAGATTCAGGCTTCATGTCAGCAGAGAATCAGTCTTCATGTCATAGCAGAGAATCAGGCTTCACGTCACCCACCACTGGAACAGGCCACTGTTACATATTTTTAGGCCCCGGCACCCAGGCAGAGGAGAGAGGTCCCATAACAGAGATTCAGGCTTCATGTCAGCAGAGAATCAGTCTTCATGTCATAGCAGAGAATCAGGCTTCATGTCACTCACCACTGGAACTGGCCACTGTCAGATATTTTTAGGCCCTGGCACCCAGACAGAGGAGAGGTTCATTCAACTTTGGGTTGCCCCGCAATATAATGGTAAAATGAAAATAAAAATAGGATTGAATGAGGAAGTGCCCTGGAGTACAATAATATATGGTTAAGGGGAGGTAGTTAATGTCTAATCTGCACAAGGGATGGACAGGTCCTGTGGGATCCATGCCTGGTTCATTTTTATGAACGTCAGCTTGTCCACATTGGCTGTAGACAGGCGGCTGCGTTTGTCTGTAATGACGCCCCAGACAAAACGCTGGCCGCCGGGCAGGCCAGCACCTCCAAGGCATAAAAGATGAGATGAAGACAGAGAATCAGTCTTCATGTCATAGCAGAGAATCAGGCTTCACGTCACCCACCACTGGAACAGGCCACTGTCACATATTTAGGCCCAGGCACCCAGGCAGAGGAGAGAGGTCCCATAACAGAGATTCAGGCTTCATGTCAGCAGAGAATCAGTCTTCATGTCATAGCAGAGAATCAGGCTTCACGTCACCCACCACTGGAACAGGCCACTGTCACATATTTAGGCCCTGGCAACCAGGCAGAGGAGAGAGGTCCCATAACAGAGATTCAGGCTTCATGTCAGCAGAGAATCAGTCTTCATGTCATAGCAGAGAATCAGGCTTCACGTCACCCACCACTGGAACAGGCCACTGTCACATATTTTTAGGCCCCGGCACCCAGGCAGAGGAGAGAGGTCCCATAACAGAGATTCAGGCTTCATGTCAGCAGAGAATCAGTCTTCATGTCATAGCAGAGAATCAGGCTTCACGTCACCCACCACTGGAACAGGCGACTGTCAGATATTTTTAGGCCCAGGCACCCAAGCAGAGGAGAGTGGTCCCATAACAGAGATTCAGGCTTCATGTCAGCAGAGAATCAGTCTTCATGTCATAGCAGAGAATCAGGCTTCACGTCACCCACCACTGACACAGGCCACTGTCACATATTTAGGCCCTGGCAACCAGGCAAAGGATAGAGGTCCCATAACAGAGATTCAGGCTTCATGTCAGCAGAGAATCAGTCTTCATGTCATAGCAGAGAATCAGGCTTCACGTCACCCACCACTGGAACAGGCCACTGTCACATATTTAGGCCCAGGCACCCAGGCAGAGGAGAGAGGTCCCATAACAGAGATTCAGGCTTCATGTCAGCAGAGAATCAGTCTTCATGTCATAGCAGAGAATCAGGCTTCACGTCACCCACCACTGGAACAGGCCACTGTCACATATTTAGGCCCTGGCACCCAGGCAGAGGAGAGAGGTCCCATAACAGAGATTCAGGCTTCATGTCAGCAGAGAATCAGTCTTCATGTCATAGCAGAGAATCAGGCTTCACGTCACCCACCACTGGAACAGGCCACTGTTACATATTTTTAGGCCCCGGCACCCAGGCAGAGGAGAGAGGTCCCATAACAGAGATTCAGGCTTCATGTCAGCAGAGAATCAGTCTTCATGTCATAGCAGAGAATCAGGCTTCATGTCACTCACCACTGGAACTGGCCACTGTCAGATATTTTTAGGCCCTGGCACCCAGACAGAGGAGAGGTTCATTCAACTTTGGGTTGCCCCGCAATATAATGGTAAAATGAAAATAAAAATAGGATTGAATGAGGAAGTGCCCTGGAGTACAATAATATATTGTTAAGGGGAGGTAGTTAATGTCTAATCTGCACAAGGGATGGACAGGTCCTGTGGGATCCATGCCTGGTTCATTTTTATGAACGTCAGCTTGTCCACATTGGCTGTAGACAGGCGGCTGCGTTTGTCTGTAATGACGCCCCCTGCCGTGCTGAATACACGTTCAGACAAAACGCTGGCCGCCGGGCAGGCCAGCACCTCCAAGGCATAAAAGGCTAGCTCTGGCCACGTGGACAATTTGGAGACCCAGAAGTTGAATGGGGCCGAACCATCAGTCAGTACGTGGAGGGGTGTGCACAGGCACTGTTCCAGCATGTTAGTGAAATGTTGCCTCCTGCTAACACGTTCCGTATCAGGTGGTGGTGCAGTTAGCTGTGGCGTGGTGACAAAACTTTTCCACATCTCTGCCATGCTAACCCTGCCCTCAGAGGAGCTGGCCGTGACACAGCTGCGTTGGCGACCTCTTGCTCCTCCTCTGCCTTCGCCTTGGGCTTCCACTTGTTCCCCTGTGACATTTGGGAATGCTTTCAGTAGCGCGTCTACCAATGTGCGCTTGTACTCGCGCATCTTACTATCACGCTCCAGTGCAGGAAGTAAGGTGGGCACATTGTCTTTGTACCCTGGATCCAGCAGGGTGGCAACCCAGTAGTCCGCACACGTTAAAATGTGGGCAACTCTGCTGTCGTTGCACTGCAGCATGTAGTCGCTCATGTGTGCCAGGCTGCCCAGAGGTAAGGACAAGCTGTCCTCTGTGGGAGGCGTATCGTCATCGTCCTGCGTTTCCCCCCAGCCACGCACCAGTGATGGGCCCGAGCTGCGTTGGGTGCCACCCCGCTGTGAACATGCTTCATCCTCATCCTCCTCCACCTCCTCCTCATCCTCGTCCTCCTCGTCCTCCAGTAGTGGGCCCTGTCTGGCCACATTTGTACCTGGCCTCTGCTGTTGCAAAAAACCTCCCTCTGAGTCACTTTGAAGAGACTGGCCTGAAAGTGCTAAAAATGACCCCTCTTCCTCCTCCTCCTCCTCCTGGGCCACCTCTTCTTCCATCATCGCCCTAAGTGTTTTCTCAAGGAGACATAGAAGTGGTATTGTAACGCTGATAACGGCGTCATCGCCACTGGCCATGTTGGTGGAGTACTCGAAACAGCGCAACAGGGCACACAGGTCTCGCATGGAGGCCCTGTCATTGGTGGTGAAGTGGGTCTGATCCGCAGTGCGACTGACCCGTGCCTGCTGCAGCTGAAACTCCACTATGGCCTGCTGCTGCTCGCACAGTCTGTCCAGCATGTGCAAGGTGGAGTTCCACCTGGTGGGCACGTCGCATATGAGGCGGAGAGCGGGAAGGCCGAAGTTACGCTGTAGCGCAGACAGGCGAGCAGCGGCAGGATGTGAACGCCGGAAGCGCGAACAGACGGCCCGCACTTTATGCAGCAGCTCTGACATGTCGGGGTAGTTGTGAATGAACTTCTGCACCACCAAATTCAGCACATGCGCCAGGCAAGGGATGTGCGTCAAACCGGCTAGTCCCAGAGCTGCAACGAGATTTCGCCCATTATCGCACACCACCAGGCCGGGCTTGAGGCTCACCGGCAGCAACCACTCGTCGGTCTGTTGTTCTATACCCCGCCACAACTCCTGTGCGGTGTGGGGCCTGTCCCCCAAACATATGAGTTTCAGAATGGCCTGCTGACGTTTACCCCGGGCTGTGCTGAAGTTGGTGGTGAAGGTGTGTGGCTGACTGGATGAGCAGGTGGAAGAAGAGGAGGAGGAAGCTGAGTAGGAGGAGGAGGAGACAGGAGGCAAAGAATGTTGCCCTGCGATCCTTGGCGGCGGAAGGACGTGCGCCAAACAGCTCTCCGCCTGGGGCCCAGCCGCCACTACATTGACCCAGTGTGCAGTTAGGGAGATATAGCGTCCCTGGCCGTGCTTACTGGTCCACGTATCTGTGGTTAGGTGGACCTTGCCACAGATGGCGTTGCGCAGTGCACACTTGATTTTATCGGATACTTGGTTGTGCAGGGAAGGCACGGCTCTCTTGGAGAAGTAGTGCCGGCTGGGAACAACATACTGTGGGACAGCAAGCGACATGAGCTGTTTGAAGCTGTCTGTGTCCACCAGCCTGAATGACAGCTTTTCATAGGCCAGTAGTTTAGAAATGCTGGCATTCAGGGCCGGGGATCGAGGGTGGCTAGGTGGGAATTTACGCTTTCTCTCAAATGTTTGTGAGATGGAGAGCTGAACGCTGCCGTGTGACATGGTTGAGATGCTTGGTGACGCAGGTGGTGGTGTTGGTGGTACATCCCATGTTTGCTGGGCGGCAGGTGCCAACGTTCCTCCAGAGGCGGAGGAAGAGGCCGAGGCGGCAGCAGCAGAAGAGGCCGAGGCGGCAGCAGCAGAAGACATAGCAGGGGGAGCCTGAATGACTTCCTTGTTTTTAAGATGTTTACTCCACTGCAGTTCATGCTTTGCATGCAGGTGCCTGGTCATGCAGGTTGTGCTAAGGTTCAGAACGTTAATGCCTCGCTTCAGGCTCTGATGGCACAGCGTGCAAGCCACTCGGGTCTTGTCGTCAGCACATTGTTTGAAGAAGTGCCATGCCAGGGAACTCCTTGAAGCTGCCTTTGGGGTGCTCGGTCCCAGATGGCGGCGGTCAGTAGCAGGCGGAGTCTCTTGGCGGCGGGTGTTCTGCTTTTGCCTACTGCTCCCTCTTTTGCTACGCTGTTGGCTCGGTCTCACCCCTGCCTCTTCCTCCGAACTGTGAAATTGAAGAGAGTACGCTGAACCTTAAGTGGAGCGTGTGGACTGCTGAGGGCGCACGAAACAACCAATCAAAGACAGTATTTTAGTTTCAGTAGTGTTCCATTTATTCGTAAGACAACGCGTTTCGGGGGGTTAAAGTCCCCTTTATCAAGTCTAAAAGAAAAGTTGGGTAAGAAAGGAAAAACATATGTATGGAAACATAAATTTTGTGTTTCCCTGTGGAAGAAGAAGCGCGGACAAGGGAGGTGGAATTATCTTACAAAACAAGGAGGATTACATAAAGGAAGCCAACAGGATACTGGATGACGCCTTTTATTATGAACTACTCACATCCAATCCGCTTATAGAGGACCAAAAAACATTGAATATTATGTTGAGACAGGCTGAAGAGGACGGTGTCATCACGAAGAAAGAAAGAGAGTACATAGTAGTCGAACACCCGAATATGGCACTATTTTATCACCTACCAAAAATCCATAAAGACCCTTTGAATCCACCAGGCAGACCGATTATCTCGGGGATTAACTCTCTTACTAGTAATCTTTCTCATTACGTTGATATTTTCCTTCAAAACCATGTTAGAAATCTCCGATCGTATCTGAGAGATTCCACACAATTAATCAGTTTACTAACAGATCTCGAATGGGAACCGCATTTTTGTTGGCTGACATTGGATGTTGCAGCGCTCTATTCCAACATCCCACATACAGCAGGCATTGAAACTACAAAACGTCTTTTAGAAACAGCCGATCGTCTTTCCGTCAAACATAAGGATTTTATATTGGATGCAATCCACTTTATTTTAACACATAATGTTTTTACCTTTGAGGGCAAGATTTACAAGCAACGAAACGGGACCGCAATGGGGACGCGTTTCGCGCCAAGTTTTGCCAATTTATATATGGGCTGTTTTGAAGATGATTTTATCTATTCAAGCCACTACTGGAAGAAACACATCATATTTTACAAGCGTTATATAGATGACCTGATAATAATTTGGAATGGCCCCAAGGAAGAGGCGGAATCATTCGTTAACTACCTCAATAAAAACACATGGAACCTCTCGTTCACATCCAATATAACTACCTCATCTATCGAATACCTAGACCTACTCCTCTATTCAGAGAATAAGAACATTAAGTCCAAGACACACTTCAAAACAGTCGATGGGAACAGCTATCTCGACTATAGGAGTGCTCACCACAAAAAGTGGAAAGATAATATACCATATAGCCAATTCAAACGGATCAGACGGAACTGTACTGATGATGACGACTTCCTCATTCAAAGCGAGATACTGCGCTCCAGATTCATGAAGAAGAGATACCCGAAGGGAGTCGTAGATGGTGCGTTCATGCGGGCAAAGAACCAGAGCCAAGAGGAATGCCTGAATGTAAGGGAGAAGAATAAAATAGCCGAAACACAAAAAAATATGGATTACAAGACCTCTTTTATCACAACTTTTAACCCTAACCACGAAATTTTAAGAACGATTTTATCAAAGCACTGGCACATACTCAAATGTGATCCATATCTAAAAGATACTATACCTAAAAAACCGCGCATCATCTTCAGGAAAGCAAAATCCCTGAAGAATACGCTTGCACCAAGCAAATTGAAGAAAAAGAAGAAGAGCGCCAACATAATTCCAACTGGGGCAACAGGCCTTTTTAAAAATCACAGGCACCTACAAATGTAATCACAAACTATGCAAATGCTGTAATAACATCACAAATCGGAGACAGTCATTTAAGAGCAACGTGACGGGGGAGGAATACCCAATCAAAAGCCTTTTGAATTGCTCATCCTCCTATGTTATCTACAGTGGCGGAAATAATTATTTGACCCCTCACTGATTTTGTAAGTTTGTCCAATGACAAAGAAATGAAAAGTCTCAGAACAGTATCATTTCAATGGTAGGTTTATTGTAACAGTGGCAGATAGCACATCAAAAGGAAAATCGAAAAAATAACTTTAAATAAAAGATAGCAACTGATTTGCATTTCATTGAGTGAAATAAGTATTTGAACCCTCTAACAAAAAAAGACTTAATACTTGGTGGAAAAACCCTTGTTTGCAAGCACAGAGGTCAAACGTTTCTTGTAATTGATGACCAAGTTTGCGCACATTTTAGGAGGAATGTTGGTCCACTCCTCTTTGCAGATCATCTCTAAATCCCTAAGGTTTCGAGGCTGTCTCTGTGCAACTCTGAGCTTGAGCTCCCTCCATAGGTTTTCGATTGGATTAAGGTCCGGAGACTGACTAGGCCACTCCATGACCTTAATGTGCTTCTTCTTGAGCCACTCCTTTGTTGCCTTTGCTGTATGTTTTGGGTCATTGTCGTGCTGGAACACCCATCCACGACCCATTTTCAGTTTCCTGGCAGAGGGAAGGAGGTTGTCGCTCAGGATTTCACGATACATGGCTCCGTCCATTTTCCCGTTTATGCGAATAAGTTGTCCTGTGCCCTTAGCAGAAAAACACCCCCAAAGCAAAATGTTTCCACCCCCATGCTTGACGGTGGGGACGGTGTTTTGGGGGTCATAGGCAGCATTTTTCTTCCTCCAAACACAGTGAGTTGAGTTAATGCCAAAGAGCTCTATTTTGGTCTCATCAGACCACAGCACCTTCTCCCAGTCACTCTCTGAATCATTCAGGTGTTCATTGGCAAACTTCAGACGGGCCTGCACATGTGCCTTCCTGAGCAGGGGGACCTTGCGAGCCCTGCAGGATTTTAATCCATTGCTGTGTAATGTGTTTCCAATGGTTTTCTTGGTGACTGTGGTCCCTGCTAATTTGAGGTCATTAACTAACTCCTCCCGTGTAGTTCTAGGATGCTTTCTCACCTTTCTCAGAACCATTGACACCCCACGAGGTGAGATCTTGCGTGGAGCCCCAGAGCGAGGTCGATTGATGGTCATTTTGTGCTCCTTCCATTTTCGAACAATCGCACCAACAGTTGTCACCTTCTCTCCCAGCTTCTTGCTAATGGTTTTGTAGCCCATTCCAGCCTTGTGCAGGTCTACAATTTTGTCTCTGACATCCTTGGACAGCTCTTTGGTCTTTCCCATGTTGGAGAGTTTGGAGTCTGCTTGATTGATTGATTCTGTGGACAGGTGTCTTTTATACAGGTGACTAGTTAAGACAGGTGTCCTTAATGAGGGTGACTAATTGAGTAGAAGTGTCTAACCACTCTGTGGGAGCCAGAACTCTTAATGGTTGGTAGGGGTTCAAATACTTATTTCACTCAATGAAATGCAAATCAGTTGCTATCTTTTATTTAAAGTTATTTTTTCGATTTTCCTTTTGATGTGCTATCTGCCACTGTTACAATAAACCTACCATTGAAATGATACTGTTCTGAGACTTTTCATTTCTTTGTCATTGGACAAACTTACAAAATCAGTGAGGGGTCAAATAATTATTTCCGCCACTGTATGTGATGGAGTGCGAGTGTGGTTTACAATATGTAGGCCGCACCATCCAGTCACTTAGAGAAAGACTAAACAAACACCGCTGGAACATCTCACGGGGCTACCTTAAACACAGTGTGTCCCGCCATTTCCTTACCTCTCATAATAAAGACCCATCCGGATTGACAATTACACCTATCGAAACCATTGCAGAAACAACGTCGGATAGATTTAGGACCTTACAGAAGAGAGAGATGTTTTGGATTTTTAAATTACAAACCCTTGAACCCCATGGACTTAATGAGTCCTTGGAGAGCAAATGTTTCTGAACAGCTATCTCCCAAGCTATCAGATGGAAGGAGATTTATTCCCCTCATATTCTATTCATCATTTATTTATTTATTTTCTTCTTGAAAATCATTACAATAATATTTTTTTTCTCTCCATCTGTGAGACCTTCTCCACTCCTTCTCTGGTTCCCCTCCCAGGACCCCCCCTCCTCCCCACTACAACCAATTTTCCCGCTCCCATCCATCTGTACACACCAATATCCCTATATACATCAGTGATGTCCCCTTTACTCCTAAAGGCAATTCACTTTCCTTGCACACTTATTCAGGCCAATAATACTCAATCACCTCTACATTCATTCAAACATCATTACCATGAGTCATATACATATATATACATTTATATACATTTCGGTCTCCCATCCTTCTCCGATATGGTTACTGCAGCCCCCTAATTCCCCCGTGCAATGTAATTCTGCCTCCATCCCTTCCAACAGCTTTCAGTCCTTTCCCCAAGCACTACACATAACCACGCCCCCATATGAACTCGCTGTCCACTGACTCAGTTCGACACACCCCTCCTCTGGCTCCGTCCCTCACAAGCCGACGGCAGGCAACCCCGGCCCTTCACCAAGCGCTCTAGCTCCGCCCCTTTCTTTCATCATCCCCGATCCTCTCCACACACTCTCTTCCTCCACGCCTCCACACGAGCGCCCCGCCCGTGCACCAGGACAAGACCTCTTTTGCACCGCCCTCCCCAGGCTCCGATCGCGTTCCCCAACCACACACCCACATGGAGGCCACTCCTATAGACCCGGCCAGCTCCACCCACCCCCTCCCCTATTTCTCCAGCAGCGCGGGCACTGAAGAGGTCAGCGTCTAACACGCGCCTCTCCAGACGAGCAGCGACACTCTCCTAGTCTCCCGGCTCAGGTAAGATGCCCTAAGGCTGAAAGTCTACATGTTACTCTTTTTGTGCAAGCTACATAACCAACACCTCCTGTCGGCTAATAGACAATATATTCTCTAACACTCTGCTAGCAGACACACCATATCTGCTAGCGCTCCTTCAACTATATGCCTTCTCCTTAGGTTACCTACAATTATATTCAAAAGTCTGGCCCCGGAATTGCTTTTAGTATTGTGGCTAATTTAATATCAAGCCCGCTTTTAAAACCGAGATTTTATTATAATTATAACAGCATAGATCATACATGTTGTTAATTTTGTATCTATTTTATCATTCATGATCATTATTGCCAATTTATGTCTATATATACTTTTAATCCTCTTTGCTTGGGTATGTTAATTTTTTTTTTTTTTTTTTTTGTTTTGTTTTGTGAGAGCCACCATTTTATTTTATCAATCTATATTTACAGCTATCCATACCTATTCATTTATTTATTTATTTGATTATTTATTTATTCATTCATTCCAGTTTTTATACAGAATTTCCACAGGGAAACACAAAATTTATGTTTCCATACATATGTTTTTCCTTTCTTACCCAACTTTTCTTTTAGACTTGATAAAGGGGACTTTAACCCCCCGAAACGCGTTGTCTTACGAATAAATGGAACACTACTGAAACTAAAATACTGTCTTTGATTGGTTGTTTCGTGCGCCCTCAGCAGTCCACACGCTCCACTTAAGGTTCAGCGTACTCTCTTCAATTTCACTACCCTAGTGGCAGGGTGGCTCCTGCCCAAGGCGTTAGGACGAATCTTGGCTGCACCAACCGTCTCTTATCCATACTCGATCTCCATTGCAGTTGCATCCAATTGATGCAACCACAATAGGTGAGCAAACCATTTCTTTTATTTGAAATTTGTTTTGTTGAATTTACTTACCCTATGAGCGCCTTCTCTATCCCATTGGCCATTATTTTCCGAACTGTGAAAGTCAGTGGCACGACCTTCATTCCATGTGAGGTCTAGGACCTCATCGTCCCCTGCATCGTCTTCCACCCAGTCTTGAACCCTGACCTCCTGTTCAGTCTGCACACTGCAGAAAGACGCAGCAGTTGGCACCTGTGTTTCGTCATCATCAGAGACGTGCTGAGGTGGTATTCCCATGTCCTCATCATCAGGAAACATAAGTGGTTGTGCGTTAGTGCATTCTATCTCTTCCACCCCTGGGGAAGGGCTAGGTGGATGCCCTTGGGAAACCCTGCCAGCAGAGTCTTCAAACAGCATAAGGCTACTTTCACACTAGCGTTCGGAGCTGCTCCGTATGATGTTTCATCAGACGGATCCGCTCCTATAATGCAGACGTTTGCATCCGTTCAGAACGGATCCGTCTGCATTATAACTTAGAAAAATTTCTAAGTCTGAAAGTAGCCTGAACGGATCCGTCCAGACTTTACATTGAAAGTCAATGGGGGCGGATCCGTTTGAAGATTGAGCCATATAGTGTCATCTTCAAACGGATCCGTCCCCATTGACTTACATTGTAAGTCTGGACGGATCCGCTCGCCTCCGCACGGCCAGGCGGACACCCGAACGCTGCAAGCAGCGTTCAGGTGTCCGCTCGCTGAGCGGAGGCTGAACGCTGGCAGACTGATGCATTCTCAGCGGATCCACCTCCACTGAGAATGCATTAGGGCTGGACGGCTGCGTTCGGGGCCGCTTGTGAGCCCCGTCAAACGGAGCTCACGAGCGGACACCCGAACGCAGGTGTGAAAGTAGCCTAAGAGACTGCTGCATAACGTGAGGCTCAGACAGTTTCCCTGATATGCATGGGGGTGATGTGACAGACTGATGGGCTTGGTTTTCATGCGCCATCTGTGTGCTTTCTGCAGAAGACTGGATGGGAGATAATGTGAACGTGCTGGATCCACTGTCGGCCACCTAATTGACTAATGCCTGTACCTGCTCAGGCCTTACCATCCTTAGAACGGCATTGGGCCCCACAAAATATCGCTGTAAATTCTGCTGGCTACTGGGACCTGAGGTAGTTGGTTCACTAGGACGTGTGGCTGTGGCAGAACGGCCACGTCCTCTCCCAGCACCAGAGGGTCCACTAACACCACCACGACCATGTCCGCGTCCGCGTCCCTTACTAGATGTTTTCCTAATTGTTACCGTTCACCACAATAAGAAAAATATTATTTGGCCCAATGTATTGAATTCAAATTCAGGCCTTTTTTTACAGACACCTAACACTATCTGGCTATCTATTTAGGTACCGTATTACACTAATACAGGCACAGCAGTAATGACAGATTTAGCTGAATATAAATTTGAGGCCTATTATTTAGGCGCTGGGTGACAGGTATATGTTTACACACAGAATTAGACTTGGATCTGCACAGTAGCGTGTGTGTGAAGTTATTGAGAATTACCCTATCAGCACCTTGAATCTAATATATCCTTTTAGGGATAGATTTAAAGTAGGCCTGATACAGCAGAAACCACTAATTTAGAGAATTGCAAAATTGGGAATTGTATTTCAACCCAGAACAAAAACTGTGCTTTGACGGACACTAAATAACTTGACCAGCTAAAGCAATAATGACAGATTTGGATGAATATAAATTGGAGGCCTATTTTTTAGGCGCTGGGTGACAGGTATACGTTTACACACAGAATTAGACTTGGAATTGCACAGTAGCGTGTGTGTGAAGTTATTGAGAATAACCCTATCAGCACCTTGAAACTAATATACCCTTTTAGGGATATATTTAAAGTAGGCCTGATACAGCAGAAACCACTAATTTAGAGAATTGCAAAATTGGGAATTGTATTTCAACCCTGAACAAAAATATATCCTTTGCCAGACAGCAGACAGTATTACAATTGGCTGGCCACAGCTGAAACACCAGATTTAGGGTACTGCTATTTTGGCAATCGTATTTCACCCCTCAATAAAATAGCAAGCACAGCCAAGCCCCATATGTAGGATATAGCCAAAAAATAACCACACTATTGATGGTTAAATGCACTTGGTGTGACAGCTTGCCCCATATGTAGGATATAGCCAAAAAACAACCACACTATTGATGGTTAAATGCACTTGATGACAGGCTCAGCTTGCCCCTGATGTAGTATATGGCCAAAAAATAACCACACTATTGATGGTTAAATGCACTTGATGACAGCTTGACCCTGATGTAGGATATAGCCAAAAAATAACCACACTATTGATGGTTAAATGCACTTGGTGACAGGCTCAGCTTGCCCCTGATGTAATATATGGCCAAAAAACAACCACACTATTGATGGTTAAATGTACTTTGTGACAGGCTCAGCTTGCCCCTGATGTAGTATATGGCCAAAAAATAACCACACTATTGATGGTTATATGCACTTGGTGACAGGCTCAGCTTGCCCCTGATGTAGTATATGGCCAAAAAATAACCACACTATTGATGGTTAAATGCACTTGATGACAGCTTGACCCTGATGTAGGATATAGCCAAAAAATAACCACACTATTGATGGTTAAATGCACTTGGTGACAGGCTCAGCTTGCCCCTGATGTAGTATATGGCCAAAAAATAACCACACTATTGATGGTTATATGCACTTGGTGACAGGCTCAGCTTGCCCCTGATGTAGTATATGGCCAAAAAATAACCACACTATTGATGGTTAAATGCACTTGGTGACAGGCTCATCTTGCCCCTGATGTAGTATATGGCCAAAAAATAACCACACTATTGATGGTTAAATGCACTTGATGACAGCTTGACCCTGATTTAGGATATAGCCAAAATAATAACCCCACTATTGATGGTTAAAATGCACTTTGTGACAGGCTCAGCTTGCCCCTGATGTAGTATATGGCCAAAAAATAACCACACTATTGATGGTTAAATGCACTTGATGACAGCTTGACCCTGATGTAGGATATAGCCAAAAAATAACCACACTATTGATGGTTAAATGCACTTGTGACAGGCTCAGCTTGCCCCTGATGTAGTATATGGCCAAAAAATAACCACACTATTGATGGTTAAATGCACTTGGTGACAGGCTCAGCCTGCCCCTGATGTAGTATATGGCCAAAAAATAACCACACTATTGATGGTTAAATGCACTTAATGACAGCTTGACCCTGATGTAGGATATAGCAAAAAATAACCACACTATTGATGGTTAAATGCACTTAATGACAGCTTGACCCTGATGTAGTATATGGCCAAAAAATAACCACACTATTGATGGTTAAATGCACTTGGTGACAGGCTCAGCTTGCCCCTGATGTAGTATATGGCCAAAAAATAACCACACTATTGATGGTTAAATGCACTTGATGACAGCTTGACCCTGATTTAGGATATAGCCAAAATAATAACCCCACTATTGATGGTTAAAATGCACTTTGTGACAGGCTCAGCTTGCCCCTGATGTAGTATATGGCCAAAAAATAACCACACTATTGATGGTTAAATGCACTTGATGACAGCTTGACCCTGATGTAGGATATAGCCAAAAAAATAACCACACTATTGATGGTTAAATGCACTTGTGACAGGCTCAGCTTGCCCCTGATGTAGTATATGGCCAAAAAATAACCACACTATTGATGGTTAAATGCACTTGGTGACAGGCTCAGCCTGCCCCTGATGTAGTATATGGCCAAAAAATAACCACACTATTGATGGTTAAATGCACTTAATGACAGCTTGACCCTGATGTAGGATATAGCAAAAAATAACCACACTATTGATGGTTAAATGCACTTAATGACAGCTTGACCCTGATGTAGTATATGGCCAAAAAATAACCACACTATTGATGGTTAAATGCACTTGGTGACAGGCTCAGCTTGCCCCTGATGTAGTATATGGCCAGAAAATAACCACACTATTGATGGCTAAATGCACTTGATGACAGCTTGACCCTGATGTAGGATATAGCCAAAAAATAACCACACTATTGATGGTTAAATGTACTTGGTGGCAGCTTGTGCTGGCGCACCACTAGACACAAAATGGCCGCCGATCAACCCAGAAAAAAGTGAATGAAAAACGCTCTGGGCAGCCTAAAAACAGTGAGCAATTGAATAGCAGCAGTTCAATGATCCACAGATGTAGATCGATCACTGAATGAAGTCTTTTGGAGGAGTTAATCACTGCCTAATCTCGCCCTAACGTCGCAGCTGCAACCTCTCCCTACACTTGTATCAGCAGAGTGACGTGCAGCGCTACCTGACCCAAGCTTATATAGAGGCTGGGTCACATGCTGCACTGGCCAATCACAGCCATGCCAATAGTAGGCATGGCTGTGATGGCCTCTTGGGGCAAGTAGTATGATGCTTGTTGATTGGCTGCTTTGCAGCCTTCCAAAAAGCGCCAAGAAAGCGCCGAACACCGAACCCGGACTTTTACGAAAATGTTCGGGTTCGGGTCCGTGTCACGGACACCCCAAAATTCAGTACGAACCCGAACTATACAGTTCGGGTTCGCTCATCCCTAGTTACCACCCCTCTGTACCCTTACTGTAGACTGCTAGCAATTCATTCATAAAACAGCAGGATCACCTAGGAGCCTACAGTCATCAGTTCCACAGAGAAGCAAGCGAGTGATGAAGAGTAGAGGACTAGTACCTGGCTGCTGCTTGTAGTAGATACAGGGTATTGTTTCTGAAGTAGGAGCCTCATTTTCTATGCTTCATGTTAGACTGGCAGAGGACAGGAATAAGTGGCTGAACATAGCTGACCGTTCTCTATCCCTGTGCTCATCAGAGTTCATTCTGCTTGTACCAACAAGAAGCCATCAGCAGTGGGCCGCTCAGGGACAGGACTCATCTCAGGTATATTTGCATATGTATCAAATCGTTTTTTTTTACACAATAAAAGCACACAGAGCTATGGGGACTGGGTATTGCAGATGTGCTAGCGGCCATCTAGCAGCCCATGTCCTCAGCTCTATACACAAAATCCCGGTGGCAGGTTCCCTTTAAAGGAATTTACATATTGATGGGCTGTCCTCAGGTTAGGTCTTGAATATGAGATCTGCTGTGGTCCAATCACCTGTATGAAAAGGCTGTGACGCTCCGAGGACATGTGACATCATGTTCATCAGTCATATGACATAGGCACAGGTCAGCCCCATTTAAGTGAATGGCGTTGAGCTTCAATTCCAAGCATAACCAGTATATAATGTATGGCGCTATGCTTGGTAAGTTGCAAGGAGGTCACGGACCTCGCTGATTTTATATTAATATCCTGCCCTGAGGATAAGTTATCAATATGTAAATCCTGGAGAACCCCTTTAACAGGGTATATTAACAATCTGCAGTTTGTAAGGGGGGGATTTTTGAAGCAAGTTACACTTGAGCCTGCATTGATATAATTTCCGGCAAAATTTTTAACATTGCATATTGTTTTATAAATTTGATACATCTTTAAACATAACACTTTCAAGTTTAGTTTTTCTATGCATCCCCCTTGTGTAAGATTGCGCTTTTTTTAGGTAAGGCTACTTTCACACTAGCGTTTTTGCTGGACCTGGTAGAGTTCAGCAAAAACGCTTCTGTTACGGATAATACAACCGTCTGCATCCATTATGAACAGATCCAGTTGTATTATCTTTAACATAGCCTAGACCAGGGGTGCACAACCTTTTTTGGTCTGGGGGCCGCATTGTCACATCGGTCTATTTCAAGGGGCCGCAAATAAAAAATGTTGATCGGCGCTCATCTGCCTATTACACAAGCCCGTGCAAAGTGACTGGGGAGGAGTGATCACTGCCACAGTCGTGCTGCAGATAATCAGACATCTTTCATCCTGATAAAATATGCAAATCAGCCGACAAATGAGCAATTCCTTGTTTATCGACTGATCAGCTGCACGATTATACGGCCAGATATAAGATATAAGCGCTCTATGAACACTTGTTCCAGTAATTGTCCCAAATATCGTGCTGCAGCCTAGCCCCTGAAACGGAAGAGTTATACTTACCTGTTCCCGCCACTCCGGTCCTTCGAACTGCCCCCGCTGTTTACACCTGGCAGTGCATGGACATGGTCATACACCACTCCCGCCAATGACTGGCTTACGTGGTGATGTGGCCACAAGCAGCAAGTCACTGCTGAAGCCAGTCATTGACTGGAGCCGTGCAAGTGACCATGGCCATGCACTGTCAGGTGTAAACTGAGCAGGAATCGGAAGATGGAGGCAGCGGGGGCAGGGCAGAGGACCGGAGCGTCGTGGAGCAGGTAAGTATGAATCTTCTATTTCCGAGGCCATGCTGCAGGAACTTGTTAAAAATAATTTTTAACAGAAAAGTGGTGACATTTCCTTCCATCCTGCCTCCTATTTATAAATCAGCGTTTTCCTTCACTGCAGAGGACGGAGCTCACTGGTTATTACCATCTCCTGCCAATCCAGTTATAGGCGCCCTGCAGTAACTAGTAAGCGATTTACCTTGCTAGTGGGGAAGGCCCCTATTGGTTAACTCTTGAATGACCAGGCCCAAAAAGGCCTTAATGACCAGACACTTTTTTGTGATTTAGCGCGCGTGGTGGTTCAAATGGTTGTAACTATCTTATTTGTTGGACTACCAAAATAATTTTGGAACAATTTTTATTGGGGGAAACTGCACAAAATGTTTTTAAAAAAGTATATATTTTTTTCAAATTATAGCTCCTTATTCTTTAAATATGCAAACTGACACCAAAATAAATTATTAGAATTAGTTCCCTATTTTGTGTAGGCCGTTTTGCTATATAAGGGCTCTTTCACACCTGCGTTGTTGTCTTCCGGCATAGAGTTCCGTCGTCGGGGCTCTATGCCGGAAGAATCCTGATCAGGATTATCCTAATGCATTCTGAATGGAGAGAAATCCGTTCAGGATGCATCAGGATGTCTTCAGTTCCGGAACGGAACGTTTTTTGGCCGGAGAAAATACCGCAGCATGCTGCGCTTTTTGCTCCGGCCAAAAATCCGGAACACTTGCCGCAAGGCCGGATCCGGAATTAATGGCCCATTGAAAGGCATTGATCCGGATCCGGCCTTAAGCTAAACGTCGTTTCGGCGCATTGCCGCATCCGACATTTAGCTTTTTCAGAGTGGTTACCATGGCTGCCGGGACGCTAAAGTCCTGGCAGCCATGGTAAAGTGTAGTGGGGAGCGGAGGAGCAGTATACTTACCGTCCGTGCGGCTCCCCGGGCGCTCCAGAGTGACGTCAGGGCGCCCCAAGCTCATGGATCATGTGATCACATGGATCACGTCATCCATGCGCATGGGGCGCTCTGACGTCATTCTGGAGCGCCCGGGGAGCCGCACGGACTGTAAGTATACTGCTCCCCCGCTCCCCACTACTACTATGGCAACCAGGACTTTAATAGCGTCCTGGGTGCCATAGTAACACTGAACGCATTTGGAAGACGGTTCCGTCTTCAAATGCTTTCAGTACACTTGCGTTTTTCCGGATCCGGAGTGTAATTCCGGCAAGTGGAGTACACGCCGGATCCGGACAACGCAAGTGTGACAGAGGCCTAATATGAAAAGTTTAACGTGAATGGGGCAGTAAGGACTGTTTCACACGAGCGGATGCCGTGCGTGACATCCGCTCCGTGAATGACAGCCAAGACCCGATGCAGACTGCAGAAGCACGGAGCATTAACATGACTGATAATGCTCCGTCCCTCTCTATGATCTCTTTACTACGAAATCACAGTGAGATAAAGTTGTCACTGTGATTTCGTAGTAAAGAGATCACAGAGAGGCACGGAGCATTATCAGTCATGTTAATGCTCCGTGCTTCTGCAGTCTGCATCGGGTCTTGGCTGTCATTCACGGAGCGGATGTCACGCACGGCATCCGCTCGTGTGAAACAGTCCTAATGGTGACTGTTTTGATTAGTGTGGGTGTTTTTTCTTTTATGTATAATATATTTTTTTTAACTTAATATATTTCTGCTACATAATATGTCCCCAAGAGGTCATAAAAGACCCTGGGGGACACTGTCACTTTTAAAAAAAAAAATTCACTTTTTCCTTTTTATTTTTTACTTCTATTTGAATTTTATTAATATTTTATTGTATAATTTTTTATAATTTTATATTTTTTTTATAATTTTCTATAATTTTTTAAAATATATTTTTGCAACATAATATGTCCCCCAAGGGGTCATAAAGAGACTGTTGTGGGACAGTGAACACTCTTTTATTAAGCACTTTTTCCTTTTTATTTATGTCAATTTTTTAAAATAATTTAATTTTTTTGTGCCACATAATATTTTATTTCTCTTTTCTTTTATTTATATTTTATTATATTTTTATTTCGTTTTCAAATTTTTTAAAATAATTTTTGAACTTTTTTTTTATATATATTTTTACCACATAATTTGTCCATAAGAGGTCACTGAAAGGACCTTTGGGAGACAATAAGTGACTGTTTTTGTACTATTTACACTGTAACTGGAGAATCCAAAAGAGCCCCAGTTACAGGGAAACCAGCCTGCTGCGGAGGCTTTGTACCAGGGCAGCGCTTCTCTGTTCCCGAGACACCCAGCGATCACGTGATCGCCGGGTCCACACTGGAGAGCGCTCATAGAGGAGAAGGCAGAAGCGCTAATAAAGCGCTTCTGTCTTCTTCTCGGCTTCCCCGCTCTCACATATAGATGGGGACTTTTTCCGCTCCTGCTACAGTGCAGGGGCAAAACCTGTGATCCATCTGCTGTGCAGCGCTCTGTGCAGAAACACAGCTGATTGCAGGATCAGCTGTGTTTCTGCCCAGCAGGGCGGGGGCCGCAAACCATGGCTCTGGGGGCCGCATGCGGCCCACGGGCCGCAGGTTGTGCACCCCTGGCCTAGACAGATCCTTCATGAACTCCATTGAAAGTCAAAGGGGGGTGGATCCGTTTTCTATTCTGCCAGAGAAAACGGATCCGTCCCCATTGACTTGTCTTGTGGGTCATGACATATCCGTTTTGCTCCGCATTCCCAGGATGGAAAGCAAACAGCAGCATGCTGCGGTTTGCTCTCCAGTACGAGAATGACGCAGAATGCATTTTGGAGCATTCCGTTCTGTTCAGTTATGTTTTGTCCCCATTGACAATGAATAGGGACAATACGGAAGCGTTTTTCCAGTATTGAGACCCTATCACGGATCTCAATACTGGAATATATTAACGCTAGTGTGAAAGTAGCCTAACTGCACCCACTTTTCAAAAGTGATGACAGCAGTGTAAAATCATAAACTGCCACACATTTTTGTGCAAGAAATGGCATATACCTACGTTTATGCCAAACTAGTGCAAATGAAGGATAAATTTACTCCATGTACTAACTGAAAATATCAAATCATTTGTAGCACAACAGGAAAAAACATAGTGACGTGGCTTTCAAGCAAGATTTACCTTTATCTGCTTGGATTAGCCATTTATACAGTACAGACCAAAAGTTTGGACACACCTTCTCATTCAAAGAGTTTTCTTTATTTTCATGACTATGAAAATTGTAGATTCACACTGAAGGCATCAAAACTATGAATTAACACATGTGGAATTATATACAGAACAAACAAGTGCGAAACAACTGAAAATATGTCATATTCTAGGTTCTTCAAAGTAGCCACCTTTTGCTTTGATTACTGCTTTGCACACTCTTGGTATTCTCTTGATGAGCTTCAAGAGGTAGTCCCCTGAAATGTTTTTCACTTCACAGGTGTGCCCTGTCAGGTTTAATAAGTGGGATTTCTTGCCTTATAAATGGGGTTGGGACCATCAGGGGCGTTGAGGAGAAGTCAGGTGGATACACAGCTGATAGTCCTACTGAATAGACTGTTAGAATTTGTATTATGGCAAGAAAAAAGCAGCTAAGTAAAGAAAAACGAGTGGCCATCATTACTTTATGAAATGAAGGTCAGTCAGTCAGCCGAAAAATTGGGAAAACTTTGAAAGTAAGGGCTATTTGACCATGAAGGAGAGTGATGGGGTGCTGCGCCAGATGACCTGGCCTCCACAGTCACCGGACCTGAACCCAATCGAGATGTTTGGGGTGAGCTGGATCGCAGAGTGAAGGCAAAAGGGCCAACAAGTGCTAAGCATCTCTGGGAACTCCTTCAAGACTGTTGGAAGACCATTTCAGGAGACTACCTCTTGAAGCTCATCAAGAGAATGCCAAGAGTGTGTGCAAAGCAGTAATCAAAGCAAAAGGTGGCTACTTTGAAGAACCTAGAATATGACATATTTTCAGTTGTTTCACACTTGTTTGTTATGTATATAATTCCACATGTGTTAATTCATAGTTTTGATGCCTTCATAGTCATGAACATAAAGAAAACTCTTTGAATGAGAAGGTGTGTCCAAACCTTTAGGCTGTACTGTATATTTTGTGGGAAAGCGTTCAGTAAAATGTATTCATTTAAACCTTGCCTCTTTTAATGCCTAGGATCCATGTGAGAGATGTGATTGACAGCAAACTCTACCTGGCTAAGCATACAGTGCAGACTGTATCACAGAGTAAGACCACCTACATGACTCCTAAGCATAAAAAGAGCAGAGATTTAAATGAATAAATTGCAAGTTTTTTTCCCCCCTGAATCTTTTCCCACGAAGCTATATATCACTCTGCTCATCTCCTTCTGCTCTCTAACATTTCTGCATATTGCATTTTTATGTTGACACATTCCCTTTCATTCCACAGTTCCTTCAGACAGCGCACCTACCACATCCCCCTCAAAACATTCCTCTAATCTTCGCTTTCCTCATCCTCAAGTCAATAAAAATGTCATATGTGCCCTCATCATATCCCGCCATATCCCCTTTTGCAGCATCCACTTACAGCCCTCCAATCCAAGCTCAACTTCTTCTCTGTTCTCCTGTCTGCTTATCCAGTCATCGTCTTCAAGATTTCTCCTGTGCATCTCCCATACTGTGACATTCCCTACCAAAACATATCAGATTCTCTCATACCATGCAAAGTTTCAAAAGCTTCCAGAAAAGTCACTTCACGAGAAAAGTTTATAAACTGCAATAATCCAGTTTCCACTACACAACGGTGTAAGCAGCATCTACCCCCCACCTCCTGTCCCTTTCCCCTTTTCCTCATAGATTTGAAGCCCTCATGGGCAGAGCCCTCTCTCCAGCCTATAGCACTAAGTTAGTTCATGCTTAATATTATAATATTATACTTGCTTGTCTTATGATTCATTTATATTCTGTCTTCAAATGCCCAGCATCGGGGAGTTAATGCCATTATAAAATACAAATTATAAGAAGAAGAATTATATGCATCACCACATAGTCTTGTAGATTAGAAACGCTCATATCTGCCAATATTATTGATATCAAATCATATTGGTATCAGAACCCCAGCAGTACATCAGGTGCTGAGAATCATACATGGCTTACTGCAATGCTCTGCCCTGTTACCAAATAAGATCATTGATGATCATTATTTAGATATCACCTAGAAATCTAGATGGCATTGCATTCTCGTTGACAGCATGTGGTGTCCCTATTTTCTATTGCCGGAGTGTATACTTTTAGGCCATGACCTCTGTTTAAGACCAGTGTCCTTAAGATATGAAGTAATTTAGACTTTTCATTCACAGTCTGCAGTGATTCAGTCAAGTATGATTCGCTCCACACTCTTGGGCTCCTGGTAACATTTATCCTAGTTACAGCTGACAATGCTGTGGTTTCTTCATCTGTGCACTGCATATCAAGGACCCCAAGTGATACACCTAAAAGAGAACTGAGACCATTGATTTCTCACTACATAAAAGATAAGGTATATTAGATTGTTTTTGCCGGTTGAGTGTCTCTTAGTATATTTCCCTTTCTTTGATGTACTGTACTACATGTTTTATTGCTGCAGTGCTTCATTGAAGAGTTTACAGTAATATGATGAAAAGAATAATGTGATGATTTTTCCTCATTATAGTTTGGAAATTCTGGTGGGTATACAGAGGCTTCAGCAGTGGCGTTGCAAAGGGGGGGGGGGGCGCACCGGGTGACACCAGTGATGGGGTGACACCAGTCTGATAGCGGCGGTGGCAGGGCACAACAGGGAGATGAGCGCTTCCATTGCGCTCATCTCCATAGTCATCTGTATCGCCGTCCTCAGGACAGCGATACAGATGAATGCTGCGGCTGGGCAGGGGAGGGAGAGATGTGTCCCTTCCCTGTTCCTCTGATAGGCTGCCGGCAGCCGTACAGCGCGGGACACAGGCCGGAAGAGGGCCTGCATAGCATCGCTGACATGGAGGTAAGTATAACAGTTTTTTTTTTTTATATGTACAATACTTTTACTGGCACATGGGGGGGGGCTCTTGTTACTGGAACATGATGGGGGGGCTCTTGTTACTGGCACATGATGGGGGGGCTCTTGTTACTGGCACATGATGGGGGCTCTTGTTACTGGCACATGATGGGGGGCTCTTGTTACTGGCACATGAGGGGGGGCTCTTGTTACTGGAACATGATGGGGGGGCCTCTTGTTACTGGCACTTGGTGGGGGGGCTCTTGTTACTGGCACATGATGGGGGCTCTTGTTACTGGCACATGATTGGGGGGCTCTTGTTACTGGCACTTGATGGGGGGGCTCTTGTTACTGGCAAATGATTGGGGGGCTCTTGTTACTGGCACATGAGGGGGGGCTGAGGCTCTTATTACTGGCACATGATGGGGTGATCTTGTTACTGGCGCATGATGGGGGGTGCTCTTGTTACTGACACATGATGGGGGGTGCTCTTGTTACTGGGACATGACTGGGGGAGCTCTTGTTACTGGCACATGATTGGGGGGCATCTATAGGGTCATATTTTACTGGCACATTATTGGGGGCACTTATTACTGGCACATGATGGGAGGGTGCTCTTGTTACTCTCACATAATGGGGGGTGCTCTTGTTACTGGCACATGATTGGGGGGGGCTCTTGTTACTGGCACATGATTGTGGGGGCTCTTGTTACTGGCACATGATTGGGGGCATCTATGGTGGCACTTATTACTGGCACATTATTGGGGGCACTTATTACTGGCACATTATTGGGGGCACTTATTACTGGCACAAAGAAGGGGTATTTTATATGGGGGGGGCTCTGTACAGTAGCATTTTATACTGGAACACATTATGGTGGGTACTATGGGGAAGGGGGGAGAGGAGTACTATTGGGTCATCTACGGGGGGCACTAAGAAGGGGTATTTTATACTTGCAAATTATAGAGGACACTGAGGGCATCTACTGGGGCACGATATATGGGGCATTTAATACTGGTGCATTATGGGGTGCACTAGGAGGAAGGGGAGAGAGGAGCACTATGGAGGCATTTACTGGGGCACTATATAGGGGTAATTTATACTGGCACATTATGGGGGCACTATGGGGACATTAGCTCAACTGGGGGCATTACAAGGGGGTATTTTTTGCACTGTCACATTATAAGGAGAATTATTTCTACTGGGGGGGGGGAGGCATTATGGTGGGCTTTATTACTCCCCCATGGTATGAGCTCCCTAGTAGCAGCACCAGCCTCTCTCTGCTCTGCTATTCCTCTGCCCCTTCTCCAAATCCTTATTATGAAATATTTCTCATTAGGATAAAACACATCAGCTCCACCAAGCCCCCCAGCCAAAGTGAGGAAGCGGTGTCTGAGATCCCCAAGGGCCAAGCCAAGTAATTGTAATTGTTTTGTGGTGGCGGACAGAATATAATCTGGAAGGGCCATCCCAAGTCCAGGCTCTGGATCTGCCACTGCCCGGTAAGCGATCTGTCTGCTTAGCCCCACCCCCCACGTCAGCGGCCTGTCTACTATCGAACCCCCCCATTACCACTTGGGTCGGTCGGCAGGCTCAGTGAAAGACGTGAAGGGACGTCAGCGGCGCCGCCGTGGCAGGGCGGAGTTTGATGGACGTCCCCTACGTGACTCGTCCACAAAGGTCAGAACAAGATGACCACACGAAGAAGCGGTCACCAAATGAAATTGAACAGCATTTGGTGTCTCGGTCAGCCAGCCAGCGAAAGTGGGGTGCACCTGACACAGGGGGGAAAGGGGTTGCTGGGGCTCTAAGCTTTGGGGGGGTCTGCTGAGCTAACGGATGCCCCCCTACGGCATTAGCACCCCCATAGCCCCCATATATGGCTAAAAAAATGATTGCTTCGGGGAGTGGGGCTGGGGGTGGTGCCATTTTCTACCGCACCGGGTGACACCAGCCCTAGCAACGCCACTGAGCTTCAGTAAAATGATTTGTTCTCTTATGCAAGTATTATAACTTTTTTAGGCTTCTTTCCTGCATTCGCTTCGATTAACAGTATTCTGTAAATTTCTGTGAGTAAGGCCTCATGCACATGGCCGTTGTTTTGGTCCGCATCCGAGCCGCCGTTTTGGCGGCTCGGATGCGGACCCATTCACTTCAATGGGGCCGCAATTTCACTTCAATGCAAATTGCGGAACGCGCACGGACGCCATGCGTGTTTTGCGGATCCGCGATTTGCGGACCGCAAAACACACCACGGTCGTGTGCATGAGGCCGCTTTCACACATTCAGTGTTTGGTCAGTGTTTGATCAATAATTTTCATCAGTCATTGTGAGTCAAAACTAGGAGCAGGTTACTGAACAAACACTGAGTGAGTGAAAGCAGCCTAATACTACAGTATTTTTGAATTGTGCAGTTTATATTATATTGCTTAGTTTTATTATATTTGTTTTCAGAGTTGTATTTGCCACTAAGCACCCCAGGGCGGTACTAAAATGTGTGCATTTTTCCTTTCTTTCTTTCTTTTTTTTATATATTCAAACTAGCTGCCAACACCAAGGTCAGGCTATTAATTAAAGTGGTTGTCTAGGTTTGGATTTTTAAATCCCCCCCACCTTCCTAGCCACATCTATGAATAAATCTATACTTAGCTGCTCTCCGCTGCTCTGTTCCAACTCCGAGGCTCCCCGGCAGTATTCATTGGACTTGTCAACTTTCACACACATGGGAACACGTGTGACTGGCCTAATCAGTGACGTGTCCCCAAGTGGCACATCAATGCTGGGCCAGTCGTTGTCTGCAATGGTGCATGTGACCTTGTCCATGTGGAAGTCGACAGGCAATGACACACAGAACTGGAATAGAACAGTGGGGAGCAGGTAAGTATAGATTTCTTCAGAGGTAGCGCTGGATTTTGGGAGAGGGGTTATAAAAAAAAAAAACTGGACAACCCCTTTAAAATGTAGACTATTTTTTGTGGGATAACCACTTTAATTCTAAGTATTAATTCTTATTTTTACTGTGTTCTTCCTACCGCTGTACTTTGAGTGCTTGATCCGAAATACTATATTTATTTTCTATTTGCATTCATTACTGAACAATATACTTATTCTGTATTTAAACTGTGGAATATTTCTACACTAAGTTAATGAATTCTTCTAGTCTGTGGGGAATCCGTAAAAACAGCTTGAGCAATTATTTAAAAAAAACAAAAAAACTAAACACGTGATTTCTTCTGTGCTGCTCATCAAGCAGGTAACAGAACAACTGTCTATGTAATTGATGAGCCTTGCTTCAAGAAGAGATAAACTTGCTCATGCGGTATAGGAAACTGGAATATATTAAATGAGGGGTTCACAGCTCCTGTTCTACCACATTCAAGGGTGGCATTTGAGGGAGCTGAACAGAGTCCAGTTCCACAGGTATTCAGAGAAATGTGCACTGGTGTATGCACCTGAGTTCTTCTCAAAACAGCTGGCATTGTAGAGGTCCAAGTTATGGTCCATTGTTGAGCAGGTGGTATAAAGAGTCATTTTCATGACAGCAGCATCACTTTGGAACAGGGAACCTCTCTTGGGGCTCACTTTTCTTTATCCATCACTACAACCTTTTGGAACAGCTATCAAAAATACAAAATAAAAATAATTTCTTGTACGCTGGAGAAAATAAATTAATTGATATTGAAAAGTGCAATGAGCCATGTCCAAATCTTTCTGATAAACTAAAACTGACTGCTAAAAGTCCACTTTAAAGGGGTCCACTTTACATTTCCTTCTTGTTAGCAGGATCCCTTGATGGGACTCATTTCTGGGCCCCTGAATGATCAGTGAAATCTAAAGTACATGATGAACATGACAGCAAGTATTCAAATCTGCAGTGCTACCATACGGCGAAGGAGCTGTACAAAGTGCTCACTGAAAAACAATGGCCTGTCAGTGTAAGGCACAGACATGTAAGGTAACCCAGAGAAAGCAAGAAAGACACTCTGTGTAATCAAAGTTTACTCTAGCGAATTGATAATGAGAGATTCCATTTTTATTAGAGTACTAGTAGCTCCTGACCTTCCCCCTACAAATGGTGGTGAGGCAAGCAAAGATCAGGCCATTGGTGTGCATAGAGAAGTAATGCCCCATAGCAAGGATAAAACCAGGCCCCCCACACAGGACAGAAGGGTTTCTGCTAAACCCTTTTCAATATAGTAATTTCGCCCCTGGATCAGGCATGCTGAAGTTCAACACCGGATCCTTTGTTCTCCAAGGAGATATGTCACCTCCAGAGGTGTCTAGTAGCTGCCTTTTCCTTTCTCCCTCTTGAACACACAAATGTATGTGTGTGTGGGAGTTTGACCGATAGCTATTAAAGGTGTGTAGGCGCCTTGACAGAGGACCTATCACCATTAAATGCCATGCGATCTGCAGGCAGAATTTTATAGAGCAGAGCTGAGCAAATTGAGCTGAGCAAATTGGGTATAAGCAAATTAATATATACTGTAGTTTTGTGGGAAAAGATTCAGTAAAACTCGTAATTTATATGTTAAATCTCTTGCTATTTCTGATCTAAGTTGTTCACGGGGGAGGTGCTATTAGTAACATAGTAACATAGTTTATAAGGCCGAAAAAAGACATCTGTCCATCCAGTTCGGCCTGTTATCCTGCAAGTTGATCTGGAGGAAGGCAAAAAAAACATGTGAGGTAGAAGCCAATTTTCCACACTTAAGGGGAATAAAATCCCTTCCCGACTCCAATCAGGCAATCAGAATAACTCCCTGGATCAGCGACCCCTCTCTAGTAGCTATAGCCTGTAATATTATTACACTCCATAAATACATCCAGGCCCCTCTTGAACTCTTTTAGTGAACTCAACATCACCACCTCCTCAGGCAGAAAGTTCCGTAGTCTCACTGCTCTTACCGTAAAGAATTATCTTCTATGTTTGTGAACAAACCTTGTTTCCTCCAGACGCAGAGGATGTCCCCTTGTCACAGTCAAAGTCCTGCGGATAAATAGATGATGGGAGAGATCTCTGTACTGTCCCCTGATATATTTATACATAGTAATTAGATCTCCCCTCATTCGTCTTTTTTCTAAACTGAATAACCCTAATTTTGATAATCTATAAGGGCACTGTATTCCACCCATTTCAGTTATTACTTTAGTTGCCCTCCTCTGAACCCTCTCCAGCTCTGCTATGTCTGCCTTGTTCACAGGAGCCCAGAACTGTACACAGTACTCCACATGTGGTCTGACTAGTGATTTGTAAAGTGGCAGGACTATGCTCTCATCACAGGCAGCTATGCCTCTTTTGATGCAACCCATTATCTTATTGGCCTTGGCAGAAGATGCATGACACTGGTTTCTACAGCTTAGTTTGCTGTTCACTAAAATTCCTTGTCCTTTTCCATGTCAGTGTTACCCAGTGTTTTACCATTTAGTATGTACTGGTGGTGACTTGCATTATTCCTTCCTATGTGCATAACTTTACATTTGTCAGTGTTAAAACTCATCTGCCCAAGCCTCTAATCTATCCAGATCCCTCTGTAGCAGTATACTGTCCTATTCTGTGTCAATTACTTTACACAGTTTAGTGTCATCTGCAAAAATTGATATTTTACTGTGCAATCCTTCTACAAGATCATTAATAAATATATTGAAGAGAATAGGGCCCAATACTGACCCCTGAAGTACCCCACTAATGGCAGTGGCCCAATCTGAATCTGTATCGTTAATAACCACCCTCTGTTTTCTATTACTGAGCCCAGATACTTATCCACATACAGACATTTCTCTCCAGTCCAAGCATTCTCATTTTATATACTAACCTTGTATAGCTGGTACAAGTGTCAATGCTTTAGAGAAGTCCAGATATACGACATCTATTGTTTCATCGCTGTTAAGTCTAGAACTTACCTCCTCATAGAAACTGATTAAATTAGGTCTGGCTATGAAATTACTTCATTCTCTTAGAGTACGGGGGTGTATGCCATCTGGTCCTGGTGATTTGTCTATTTTAAGCTTTTTAAGACGCCACTGTACATCTTCCTGGTTCAGACAGGGCACTTTAATGGGGAATTTACTTTTTACATTCTGCATTTCATCTGACAGTTTATTTTCTTCAGTGAATACAGTGGAGAAAAAAAATATTTAATAGCTTTGCTTACTCCTCATCGCTCTCTGCTACTCCCCCCTCATTACTCTGTAGACGGCCGACACCTTCAGATTTATACTTTTTACCATTTATATAATGAAGAAACATTTTAGGGTTTATATACTCTCTTTGGCAATTAATCTCTCGGTCTAGTTTGGCTGCTTTTATTTGTTTTTTACATATTCAATTTTTTTTTTCTTATAGTTTTTCCAGTGCTTCCTCGCCACCCTCCTGTTTTAGTGATTTAAATGCTTTCTTTTTTGTCATTTATTGCTTTCTTTACAGTTCTATTTATCCACATAGTTTTTTTCTTGTTTCTTAACCTTTAATTCCCAACCTCATTATTATTTGCTGCCTCATCTATCTCATTTAGTAGTAGATTTTCTGTGGACTCTGGTATACTAGGTGGTTTATAATAAACTCCTATTAGTATTTTATTATTGTTTTTGCCTCCATGTATTTCTACCAACAGTGACTCCACATGTTTCTGTCCCTCACTTATATTCTCTTGGACTGTGGGCTTTAGACAGGACTTTATATAAAGGCAGACTCCTCCCCCTCTCTGGTTTTCTAAACAGACTGTAACCCTGGACATTAACTGCCTAGTCATAGCTATCATCCAGCCATGTCTCAGTTATTCCCACTATATGATAGTCCTTCTTACACATCACAAATTCCAGTCTCCCAGTTTTATTAGTCAGGCTTCTGGCATTAGTATACATACAATTTAGAGGTTTATGTATATTTTTTACCCTACACCTTTCATTCTGAACTGTTCTAGTCCCTCCTTCCGTTCCTCCCCCAGTCCCATTACCTTCCCCCGGTCTCTATCTTCCCACCCTATAACGTAATTACCCTCCTCCAGTCCCTAGTTTAAACACTCCTCCAACCTTCTAGCCATCTTTTCCCCCAATACAGCTGCCCCTTCCCCATTGAGGTGCAGCCCATCCCTACAATAGAGCCTGTAGCCGACAGAGAAGTCGGCCCAGTTCTCCAGGAACCCAAACCTCTCCTTTCTACACCAGTTCTTGAGCCACTTGTTAACCTCCCTAATCTCTCGCTGCCTTTCTTGTGTGGCTCGTGGTACAGGTAGTATTTCGGAAAACACTACCTTTGAGGTCCTTGCCCTAAGCTTGGGACCTAAATCCCTAAAATCATTTTTAAGGACACTCAACCTACCTCTAACTTTGTCATTGATTACGATATGGACCATGACTGCTGGATCTTCTCCAGCCCCTCCCAGTAATCTGTTAATTCGATCCGCGATGTGCCGAAATCGAGCGCCAGGAAGACAACACACCATTGACTGATAGCATTCACTGATTAATTGTGTATACATAGATAGCTGTCAGTCACTGATAACACCTCCCCTGTGGACAACAAAATCAGAAATAACACAGATTTCAATGTATAAATCACAAGTTTTACTTAATCTTTTTTTACAAAACAATATTGTCACGAGGGTATCAAGAGCCACGTCTGACTCCGTTATACCCGGGGTCAGGAAGTCGCAGCGGGTGGCTGCGCGCTATATATCTAAAGATCACGGTGTTTCTTAGTTATTGTTTTCTGTGTTTGCCTTGCTATCCTTTTTGTCTCTCTCAGGGATCCGTAGCTTCTCCTCCTCAGCTGTTTCTTGTCTGCCACTCCCTACCTCCTTATATTCTCCCCTCACACTTCTCTAGTTGCCAGTTATAGAGCTTCCTGCCTGGACATCTATACTGACCCACTGGAGTGGTTAATCCTGGTTGTTGTTCCTGTGTGCTACCCTCCGGATCCCTGTTTGGCTTATTGTTGTCTCTTGTTGTCGCCCACCTGGGAATATATGTTGAGTCTGTGTTGTCTGTCCTCCCCTTGGTGTTTTCCCTTAGAGTTAGTGGTGCGGACTAGTGTTCCCATCGCCCTGTTCACTACCTAGGGCTCAGCTCAGGGAAAGCCAGGGCTTTAGGCACGTGATCGGCGTACGGGTGAGGAACCCGTCTAGGGACGTCAGGGCAGCAAGGTGCCAGCCGCCAGGTGAGTCAGGGGTCACCATCTTCCCTCTCACTTGGGCAGGGCCTTCCTCGTTCCCTCCCTCTGTGTCACGTATGTGATAGCCACGCCGACCGTGATAAATATATGAATCTGCTCAGCTCTTCCTGCACTATAACATGTTGCCTGCAGATTGCAATGTGTTTTGTGGTGACAGATTCCGTTTAAATTATAATACAATACTTTGCTAAGATACTTGAGAATGGATTTTCTAAACCAATGCATAAAAGTAAGGTCAATGATGTGTCTAAATAGCAGTATAAAATGTTTTGTCTTTAGCGACCTAAAAGCTAAATTAATCATGTAATCTCTCAAATATAGCTATAAGTAGCGTTAATACTGTAGATGTCTGGGGCATTCCTGTTAGCAGGTTTTCCATAAGCAATGGGGGGAATTAATCAAGCCCTCTTCACTCCAGAATTCTGGCTTGAAAAATTAGCAAAATACAGCAAATTTTGTGACATTTTGCCTTGTTACACAAATCACTTCAGTTCTGAAAAGTGGGTGGAAAAGTGGACTTGGTTAGCCTGTTGAGCTGATTGAGGCTGAGGTTACACAGCAACATGTGTGGCATGACATCAAGTCTTAGAAAAGTTGCATTACCAAAAACATATGTGCGACTTTTCTGCCACTTGCTCCCGGGCAAGTATTTTAGAGCTGTGATTTGGATGTAAAAACACAACTAAAAGTCACGTCACATGCAGCTTGCAATGTAGTCTATAATGGCAAAGTCCTGTGTGACTTGCAGCCTGCGACCAAACATCCAAGGAGTGTTGGATTTTTTGCAACTGTTGTGTTGCAGTCACTGTTGTGTAGCTTGTCACAAGTTGCCTCCCGACCACACTGAGAATCATTGGATATCATGTTTCAGTGTGACATTGAGGTGTTCATTAAAACAGAAACAACAGCGATCAGATAAGTACAAATTTATAAAAAAAAACTAAAAACATATACAGTACAGACCAAAAGTTTGGACACACCTTCTCATTCAAAGAGTTTTCTTTATTTTCATCACTATGAAGGTATCAAAACTATGAATTAACACATGTGGAATTATATACATAACAAACAAGTGTGAAACAACTGAAAATATGTCATATTCTAGGTTCTTCAAAGTAGCCACCTTTTGCTTTGATTACTGCTTTGCACACTCTTGGCATTCTCTTGATGAGCTTCAAGAGGTAGTCCCCTGAAATGGTCTTCCAACAGTCTTGAAGGAGTTCGCAGAGATGCTTAGCACTTGTTGGCCCTTTTGCCTTCACTCTGCGGTCCAGCTCACCCCAAACAATCTCGATTGGGTTCAGGTCCGGTGACTGTGGAGGCCAGGTCATCTGGCGCAGCACCCCATCACTCTCCTTCATGGTCAAATAGCCCTTACTTTCAAAGTTTTCCCAATTTTTCGGCTGACTGACTGACCTTCATTTCTTAAAGTAATGATGGCCACTCGTTTTTCTTTACTTAGCTGCTTTTTTCTTGCCATAATACAAATTCTAACAGTCTATTCAGTAGGACTATCAGCTGTGTATCCACCTGACTTCTCCTCAACGCAACTGATGGTCCCAACCCCATTTATAAGGCAAGAAATCCCACTTATTAAACCTGACAGGGCACACCTATGAAGTGAAAACCATTTCAGGGGACTACCTCTTGAAGCTCATCAAGAGAATGCCAAGAGTGTGCAAAGCAGTAATCCACGCAAAAGGTGGCTACTTTGAAGAACCTAGAATATGACATATTTTCTGTTTTTTCACACTTGTTTGCTATGTATATAATTCCACATGTGTTAATTCATAGTTTTGATGCCTTCAGTGTGAATCTACAATTTTCATAGTCATGAAAATAAAGAAAACTCTTTGAATGAGAAGGTGTGTCCAAACTTTTGGTCTGTACTGTACATAAAAAAAATGCTACCCATTTTGGTTGCGGACCGCCACCTTCATCGGGCAAAGGCTTACAGGATATACAAGCATTTATATAGTTAGGTAACTGGAAATGGATGTTAACTAGTGTTGGGCGAGCATGCTCGGCCGAACGCTTTTTTACTCGAGCATCGCGATGCTTGGCACATCGCAGTGTTTGGCTGAACACTGTGTGTGCTTGAGCTTGATGCTCAAATCTCCTCCCCGCACATTTGTTGGCTGCTAAATATCAGTGACATTCAGTCTAATTTATTTGCTGCTGGTGACAGTGACATTACCTGTGCTACATCTCCAGTATAACGTTTGCGCATCCTAAATATCAGTGACAATCAGTCAAATTTCTTCGCTGCTGGTGGCAGCAACATTACCTGTGCTACAGAAGGAAAGGTGTAGGGTAAAAAATATGCATAAACCTCTTAATTGTATGTATATTAATGCCAGAAGCCTGACTAATAAAACTGGGGAACTGGAATTAGTGATGTGTGAGGAGGACTAGGACATAGTGGGAATAACTGAGACATGGGCAGGATGATAACAATGACTGGGCAGTTAATGTACAGGGTTAAAGTCTGTTTAGAATGTATCATCAAAGGCGGAGATGTGCAGGAGTCTGCCTTTATATAAAGTCCTGTCTATAGCCCACAGTCCAAGAGAATATAAGTGAGGACATGAACATGTGGAGTCACTGTGGGTAGAAATACATGGAGTCAAAAATATTAATAAATAACTAATAGGAGTTTATTATAAACCACCTAATATATCAGAGTCCACAGAAAATCTACTACTAAACGAGATAGACGAGGTGGCATATCATAATGAGTTGGTTATTATGGGGGACTTCAACTACCCAGATATAGACTGGGTAACTGAAAGCTGTACATCTCATAAAGGAAACAGGTTCTTGGCAATACCGAAAGACAATTACCTTTCCCAACTGGTTCAGAACACGACTAGAGGGACAGCCATACTAGACTTAGTATTAACCAATAGACCTGACAGAACAACAGATGTGCAGGTCGGAAGACACCTGGGAAATAGTGACCATAAAGTAATAACCTTCCAATTATCCTTCAAACGAGCGTTTCTACAGGGAGGAACAAAAATATAAAACTTCAAAAAAGCAAAATTTAGCCGAACTAAGAGAGGCCATAGGCATAACTAACTGATAAAATCCTAAAAAAAAAAATACCGCCACAAAATGGGATATTTTTAAAAGCATCCTAAAATCTCATTGTGAGAGGTACATACCTTTATAGGAATAAAGGGTTAAGGAACAAGAAGAAACCAATGTGGATAAATAGAACTGTAAAGAAAGCAATAAATGACAAAAAGAAAGCATTTAAATCACTAAAACAGTAGGGTAGCGAGGAAGCACTAAAAAACTATAAGAAAAAAATTTGAATATGTAAAAAAGATATAAAAGCTGCCAAACTAGAGACCGAGAGATTAATTGCCAAAGAGAGCAAAACTAACCCTAAAATGTTCTTCAATTATACAAATGGTAAAAAGTATAAATCTGAAGGTGTCGGCCCTCTACGGAGCAATGAGGGGGAAGTTGCAGAGAGCGACGAGGAGAAAGCAAAGCTATTACATTTTTTTTTTCTCCACTGTATTCACTGAGGAAAATAAACTGTGAGATGAAATGCAGAATGTAAAAGTAAATTCACCATTAATAGTGCCCTGTCTGACCCAAGTAGATGTACAACAGCGAATTAAAAAGATTAAAATAGACAAATCGCCAAGACCAGATGGCATACACCCCCGTATCCTAAGAGAATTAAGTAATGGCATAGCCAGACCGTTATTTCTAATATTTACAGACTCTATACTGACAGGGAGTGTTCCACAGGATTGGCTCAAAGCAAATGTGGTGCCAATATTCAAAAAGGGTGCAAAAACAGAGCCCGGAAACTATAGGCCGGTAAGTTTAACATCTGTTGTGGGTAAACTGTTTGAAGGTTTTCTAAGAGATGCTATCTTGGAGGATCTCAATGAAAACAACCAAATAACATTATATCAGCATGGCTTCATGAGGGATCGGTCATGTCAAACTAATTTAATCAGTTTCTATGAGAAGGTAAGTTCTAGACTTGACAGTGGTGAATCAAAGGATGTCGTATATCTGGACTTCTCCAAAGCATTTGACACTGTACCACATAAAATGTTAGTATATAAAATGAGAATGCTCGGACTGGGAGAAAATGTCTGTAATTGGGTAAGTAACTGGCTCAATGATAGAAAACAGAGGGTGGTACTGGTTATTAATGGTACACACTCAGATTGGGTCACTGTCATTAGCGGAGTACCTCAGGGGTCAGTATTGGGCCTATTCTCTTCAAAATATTTATTAATAATCTTGTAGAAGGCTTGCACAGTAAAATATAAATTTTTACAGATGACATTAAACTGTGTAAAGTAATTAACACTGAAGAGGACAATATACAGCTACAGATAGATCTGGATAGATTAGAGGCTTGGGCAGATAAGTGGCAGAGGATGTTTAACACTGACAAATGTAAGGTTATGCACATGGTAAGGAATAATGTAAATCACCCGTACATACTAAATGGTAAAACACTAGGTAACACAGACATGGAAAAGGACCAAGGAATTTTAATAAACAGCAAACTACGCAGTAAAAACCAGTGTAGGGCAGATGCTGGCAATAATAAGATAATGGGTTGCATCAAAATGGGCATAGATGCCTGTGATGAGAACATAGTCCTACCACTTTACAAATGACTAGTCAGACCACACATGGAGTACTGTGTACAGTTTTGGGCTCCTGTGAACAAGGCAGACATAGCAGAACTGGAGAGGGTTCAGAGGAGGGCAACTAAAGTAATAACTGGAATGGGGCAACTACAGTACCCTGAAAGATTATCAACATTAGGGTTATTCACTTTAGAAAAAAGACGACTGAGGGGAGATCTAATAACTATGTATAAATATATCAGGGGACAGTACAGAGATCTCTCTCATCATCTATTTATCCCCAGGACTGTGACTGTGAAGAGGGGACACCCTCGGCATCTGAAGGAAACAAGGTTTGTACACAAACATAGAAAATAATTATTTACAGTAAGAGCAGTGAGACTATGGAACTCTCTGCCTGAGGAGGAGGTGATGGTGAGTACAATAAAATAATTCAAGAGGGGCTTGGATGAATTTCTGGAGTGTAATAACATTACAGGCTATAGCTACTAGAGAGGGGTCGTTGATCCAGGAAGTTATTCTGATTTCCTGATTGGAATCGGGAAGGAATTTTTTCCCCCTTAACTGGGGAAAATAGGCTTGTACCTCACAGTTTTTTTTTTTGCCTTCCTCTGTCTGGATCAACTTGCAGGATAACAGGTCGAACTGGATGGACAACTGTCTTTTTTTGGCCTTATATACTATGTTACTATGTTATTATGTTACATCTCCTGTATAACGTTTGCCTATCATAAATATCAGTGACATACAGTCTAATTTATTTGCGCATACACTTACAAAACCTGTGCTACTGTACGTGTGACATACTTGCAAGCATATATACTATTTAATATGCTCAAGGTGAGCAGTAAGTGACGGGGAAGTGGCCGTGCTGCTGATGGTACACTCAGAGGCCGTGGCCCTGTGCACGTTGAAACTGCTGCTAGAGCACAAGAAACACACTCATCCACACTACCTAGCTTCATGTCCCAGTTTGCAGGGCGGTGCAGGAAACCACTCTCGACGTCACACCAGTGCAACCAGGTGGTAGTTTGGATTGTAGAAGATAATGCTTCCAGTCGGTTAAGCACCACCCTGTCTTCCACAAAGTCCAGTCTCAGTAGCCAAGAGTCTGGTCAACAGCATCCTCACCCTGATCCTCCTTCCTCCCATCATGGAGAGTCTTGGCAAACAAGTGATCCCACACTCGTATATTTCCTGGAGCTCTTTTCATCACCATTCCTTTATTTGGCCCTCTTGCTAGGCCCGCTTGAAGAGGGACATGAGGAGATCTTGTGCATTGATTACCAAACTCTTGAGCCTCCACAATCAGAAAAAGATGACGGTGGGGAACGGCAATTCGTGTTTCACGAGGTGGATGATGATGATGAGACACAGTTACCCATAAGTCAACCGCAATTAGTGTCTCAGGAGGTTCATGACGAGGATGAAACACAGTTGTCAATAAATGAGGTTCTTGTTAGGTCAACAAGTCAAGAGGATGACCAGAGTGAGGAAGTGGAAGAGAAGGTGGTGGACGATGAAATCACTGACCCAACCTGGGCAGGTGGCAAGCCGAGCGAGGACAGCAGTACAAAGGGGGAGGGATCCTCAGCACCGCAACAGGCTGGAAGAGGCAGTGGGGTGGCAAAAGAAAGAAGGCGGGCCACACCAAACAGGCACGCAACTCTTCTCCAGAGCACCCCCTTGTGGCAATCTACCTTGCCAAGGGTTAGGTGTTCCGCAGTCTGGCGCTTTTTTGCGGAAAGTGCGGATGATAAAAGAATTGTCATTTGCAACCTGTGCCGTACCAAAATGAGCAGGGGCGTGAACACTAGCAACCTCACCACCACCAGCATGATCCACCACATGGCATCAAAGCACTGTAATAGGTGGTCCGAACACCTGTGTCCACAATCAGTGCCTGCAGGTCACACCACTGCCTCCTCTTCCCCTGTGTTACGTGCTGGCCAATCCCCTGTCCAAGACGCTGGCCTGGATGCCTCCACCTGAACCTGGACCTTCGCAAGCACAATTAATTAGCACACTTAGAACGAAAGAGCAAATACCCAGCCACCCACCGACAGACCATAGCACTAAATGTGCACCTTTCCCAATTGCTGGCCCTGGAAAAGTTGCCATTTAGGCTTGTGGACACTGAGGCTTTCCACAGCCTGATGGCGGCGGCCGTCCCGAGCCGCCACTATAATTCCTGGTGTGCCGTCCCCGTCTTACACCAGCATGTGTCCCGTAACATCACCCGTGCCCTAACCAACACATGGACAAGTGATTTTGGCCATGGACGCTACATTTCCCTGACGGCACACTGGGTGAACTTTGCGGAGGCCACGAGTGAGTCGTACCCTGGGATGGCACAGTTGCTACCGACGCCAAGGATTGCGGGCATTACTTCCATCAGGATTTCTGCCACCACCTACATTAGTGGCTGCAAATCCCCCTTCTCCTTCACCTCCTCCTCCACTTTCACCTCTGAATTCTCATCTTGCAGCACCAGTCAGCCATCAGTCAGTAGCTAAAAGCACTGTAGCACTGCAGTGGGGAAGCGGCAACAGGCTGTGCTGAAACTTATTTGCTTAAGTGACAAACAGCACACCGCCGCAGAGCTGTGGCAGTTTATAAGGGACCAGACTGAGCTGTGGCTCTCGCCACTCAACCTACAACCAGGCATGATTGTGTCTGATCATGGCCATAACTTGGTGGCGCTTTGGAGCTCGACAAGCTCACACACATACCTTGCCTAGCCCACGTGTTCAACTTAGTGGTTCAGTGGTTTCTAAAAACCTACCCCAATTTGCCTGAGCTACTGGTGAAGGTGCGCCGCGTGTGTGCCCACTTCCGAAAATCATCTACAGCTCCCGCCGGTCTGGCAACGCTGCAGCAGCGCTTGCAATTTCCATCTCACCGACTGTTGTGCGATGTGAGCACTCGCTTGAACTCCACGTTCCACATGAGCAGCAGAGGGCAGTAGTGGAATACCAGCTGCAACATGGTCGTCTCCTTTCCAGTCAGCTTCCGCTCTTCACAAGCGACGAGTGGGCATGGATGTCTGACCTCTGTGAGGTTTTGCGCAACTTTGATGAATCAACACAGATGGTGAGCGGTGATGCTGCTATAATCAGCGTAACCATCCCACTTCTGTGTCTACTGAAACGCTCGCTGCTCACAATGAAGGCGGACGCTTTGCATGTGGAAGAGGTGAAAATGGGGGTACAGTACAGACAGTACACAGGGTGATAGCAAGTCCACCCTCCGTTCATCTTCTCAGCGGGAATTGGATGATGAGGAGGAGGAGGAGCAGGATACGGTTGCCTCCGCTGCAGAGTGTAGTACCCATAGCAGGTTTATTCCATCTGTTGAGCGTGGATGGGCCAAAGAGGAGGAAGAGGATGAGGAGATTGAGAGTCATCCTCCTGATTAGGACAGCGAAGCCTTGTCTGTTGGGACTCTGGCACACATGGCTGACTTTATGTTAGGCTGCCATTCCTGTGACCCTCGCGTTATATGCATTTTGGCCAACACCGATTACTGATTGTTCACCCTTCTCGACCCCCGCTACAAAGAGAACTTCTCATCTCTCATTTCTGTGGTGGAGAGCACTAGCAAAATGGTGCAATACCAGAAGGTCCTTGTAGAAAAGAGGCAAGGCAACACTCTCCAATGCCTGGGACAGTTTCATGACACCCTGCCAACACCCTCACCCTGATACGCGGCCTAGTGTCACAAGGAAAGAAATTGTAGTGTTGTATCACAATCACAAGATCCATAAAGATACTCAAAGACCACCAGGGAGACCGATAGTGTCAGGTATAGACTGTCTAACAAGCCCACTATCCAGATATATTGATCAACAATTGCAACCATATGTACAGGCGCTCCCAACATATTTAAAGGACACCAAACATACATTACAGATCCTTAATAATATACAGTGTGGGCCATTTATATGGATACACCTTAATAAAATGGGAATGGTTGGTGATATTAACTTCCTGTTTGTGGCATATTAGTATATGTGAGGGGGGAAACTTTTCAAGATGGGTGGTGACCATGGCGGCCATTTTGAAGTTGGACATTTTGAATCCAACTTTTGTTTTTTCAATAGGAAGAGGGTCATGTGACACATCAAACTTATTGGGAATTTCACACGAAAAACAATGGTGTGCTTGGTTTTAACGTAACTTTATTCTTTCATGAGTTATTTACAAGTTTCTGACCACTTATAAAATGTGTTCAATGTGCTGCCCATTGTGTTGGATTGTCAATGCAACCCTCTTCTCACACTCTTCACACATTGATAGCAACACCGCAGGAGAAATGCTAGCACAGGCTTCCAGTATCCGTAGTTTCAGGTGCTGCACATCTCGTATCTTCACAGCATAGACAATTGCCTTCAGATGACCCCAAACATAAAAGTCTAAGGGGGTCAGATGGGGAGACCTTGGGGGCCATTCAACTGGCCCACGACGACCAATCCACTTTCCAGGAAACTGTTCATCTAGGAATGCTCGGACCTGACACCCATAATGTGGTGGTGCACCATCTTGCTGGAAAAACTCAGGGAACGTGCCAGCTTCAGTGCATAAAGAGGGAAACACATCATCATGTAGCAATTTTGCATATCCAGTGGCCTTGAGGTTTCCATTGATGAAGAATGACCCCACTATCTTTGTACCCCATATACCACACCATACCATCAATTTTTTTGTTCCAACAGTCTTGGAGGGATCTATCCAATGTGGGTTAGTGTCAGACCAATAGCGGTGGTTTTGTTTGTTAACTTCACCATTCACATAAAAGTTTGCCTCATCACTGAACAAAATCTTCTGCGTAAACTGAGGGTCCTGTTCCAATTTTTGTTTTGCCCATTCTGCAAATTCAGTGCGCCTATCTGGGTTATCCTCGTTGAGATGCTGCAGTAGCTGGAGTTTGTAAGGGTGCCATTTGTGAGTAGCTAATATCCGCCGAAGGGATGTTCGACTAATGCCACTCTCCAGTGACATGCGGCGAGTGCTACGCTGTGGGCTCTTGCTGAATGAAGCTAGGACAGCCACTGATGTTTCTTCTTTAGAGACAGATTTCATGCGTCCACATTTTGGCAAATCCAACACTGAACCAGTTTCACGAAACTTAGCAAGCAGTTTGCTAACTGTAGCATGGGAGATGGGTGGTCTCGTAGGGTGTCTTGCATTGAAATCTGCTGCAATGACCCGGTTACTGCGTTCACCAGACATCAACACAATTTCTATCCGCTCCTCACGTGTTAACCTCAGCGACATGTCAATGGCTGTAAACAAAGAGAAACTTGTAAATAAATCATGAAAGAATAAAGTTACGTTAAAACCAAGCACACCATTGTTTTTCGTGTGAAATTCACAATAAGTAGGATGTGTCACATGACCCTCTTCCTATTGAAAAAACAAAAGTTGGATTTAAAATGTCCGACTTCAAAATGTCCGCCATGGTCACCACCCATCTTGAAAAGTTTCCCCCCTCACATATACTAATGTGCCACAAACAGGAAGTTAATATCACCAACCATTCCCATTTTATTAAGGTGTATCCATATAAATGGCCCACCCTGTAGAATGGAAAGAAAATTATATTATTGGTACACTAGATGTAAAATCATTGTATACCGTGATAGAAAACAAAAAAGAGGTCAATGCTGTCAAACACTTTTTAAAAACAAGAGGAGAGATGCCAGTAGCTCAAATAAATTTTCTAGGAGAGTGTATTATGTTTATTTTAACAAAAAATTTTTTTTTATATGATACGTTTTTTTTACCTCCAGACGTGGGGGACCACTATGGGGACGATATTCGCACCGGGATTTGCAAATTTATATGTCGGATGGTGGGAACAGCAACATATCCACCCCAACGGCGGCCCCCGGGCGGGTCTCGTCCTCTGGCGGCATTTTATTGATGATATAATTTTTATATGGGATGGGGTGGAAATAAAATTGCAGGAATTTAAAAAAAGAGATTAATAAAAATTTATTTTATTTAGAGTTTGTGTCAACTTATAGTAAGAAAGATTATTTTTTTTTAGATCTAACTACCTATGCGGAGGGGAACAAAATACTTACAAAGACATACAACAAACTCACTGATGCAAATAGTTTCATTTCCACGGAGAGCTGTCATTTGCCGAGGTGGCTAGAAAACATCCCACAAAGCCAATTCATGAGACTTAAAAGAAATTGCACAGAAATAAAAGAATATGAAAGGGAGGCGGAGCTCCTGCAGAGGAAATTTGAACATAAGGGATATGATAAAATAAAATGAATACAACAGAAAACAGAAATAAACCAATTAAATAGACAGACTCTGCTAGCGGAGGGGCAAAGTAGAGGGATAATAACTGAGACAGAAGCAGGAATGGTAGTCCCGCCCATTATTACGCCATATAATAACCAGGTATCATATTTCAAGAAAATAATTTAAAAAAATTGGGACATCCTCAAGGAGTACAAGGTTATAGGTGAAATTATCCCAAAAGAACCAAAATTTGTATTCCGTAAGGCACAAAACGTAGGTAATATGATTGCCCCTACAAGCAAATGTATAGGAATAAATCCAAACAAGAGAAACCCCATCAAGAAAGTAGAGGGGGGGGGGCTTCTATCCATGTCGAATATGTAAATGCTGCAAAAAATCCCATGATAAAAAAATTAAAACGCAGATAATGAATACTGAGGAGTCATACAGGCAAACCATAAAAGACTTTATAACATGTAACAGTAGGGGGGTAATATACACAATAACGTGCCCCTGCAAAAAGGTGTATGTCGGCCGTACCAAGAGACCCCTCAAAAAGAGAATAGGGGAACATATATATAATATAGAGAGGAAACATGAGGGCCATTCACTGTCCTGTCATTATAAAATGAAACATGGAGGGAGTTTTGCTGGTTCAAATTTCTGCGGAGTGGAGATAATAAAGAAAAATAAAAGAGGTGGCGACTTTATTAAGGAAATGTCCAGAGCAGAGGCAAAATGGATATTTAATTTGGATACACTAATGCCGAATGGTCTGAACGCCGAAATAGAGCTGTTTGCTTTTGAATGATAGCCATATTGGTAGTTCTGCACAATAGAGGCATAAAAGGGGTTAACTATTAGTAGTAAGGCAGTGAGCTCATAAATAGAGATAGCGCAAGTAGCCATGTAACACTCCCTGATGAAGAACAGCGTCTGTTTGAAACGCGTTAAAAAAAGGAGATATTTTTTGCAAAATTGAGAAAATTTAGAAAAAGAGTCAGGGAACATGTGAGAGATATTGAAAAGGCTCGAGAAGAGGAGGATTTGAACAATTTAAAAACAATTTCCAAACACTTTAAGTTATTTCATAGAAGTAATCCAAATCTTCTGAGGTTTAAAGGCATTCACAGAATTCATTTGAGAACGAGAGGAGGAAATAAAGGGAAAAAGCTGGCCCAGTTAGAAAGCAGGTGGATCTTCAGGTTAGTCACCTTGGCACTTAAAAGGGTTAAATGAAAATTTTGGATTTAGTTCCTTCCTGTGAACAGTGGTATCTTTTAATAGGGTATATTGGGTGTTCTTTTATTGTCAAATTTGGTCTTTCATTTGAGATAGTAACTAATATTGATTTTTATTTCTCTATACATATTAAGGTACATCGGGACAAGGGCATAAGCCTATTGGAGAATATGAAAACAATTTTTCCATTTTAAGCAAGGATTGTGAGAGTACCTTGTGGGACTGTGTGGAAAAATCAATGCGGCCTCCCTACCCACCCCCTCCAGGTACCTATCCCCAGGAGTGAGAAAAAAGTGCAAAGTGTGTCACAGGACGGGGATACGGAAGAACACCACCACTCAGTGTGACACGTGCTCCGATCATCCGGGCCTCTGCATTGACGGTTGCTTCAGGGAGTACCACACTTCAATGAAGTACTAAATTTATAATCCCCTTCCCCAATTTTAATTCCATTTAGCCACTGACAATCGAAAAAAAAATAATATGATTCTCAGACTTGAGACACTAAAACCCCCACAAAAATTTTTCAAAACTATTATTTTGTAAAACTAAAATAAATAAAAAAAGTTTACATATTAGGTATCTCCGCATCCGTAAAAATCTGCTCTATAAAAATACCCCATGACCTAACCCCTCAGATGAACACGGTCAAAAAAATAAAATAAAAACGGTGCCAAAACAGCTATTTTTTTCCAGTAACAAACCAAGGGTTAACAGCCAAACATTATATTTATTTCCCTGATTCTGCAGTTTACAGAAACACTGCATATGTGGTCATAAACTACTGTATGACCAAACGGCAGGGCGCAGAAGGAAAGGAACGCCGTATGGTTTCTGGAAGGCAGATATTGATGGCCTTTTTTTTTGGACCATGTAGAAACTCCATAAAAGTGACCCCATCTAAGAAACTACACCCCTCAAGGTTTTCAAAACTGATTTTACAAACTTTATTAACCCTTTAGGTGTTCCTCAACAGATTATGACAAATGGAGATGAAATTTCAGAATTTCTATTTTTGGTAACCTTGCCTCACAAAAATGTAATATAGAGCAACCAAAAATCATATGTACCCTAAAATTAGTCCCAACAAAACTGCCACCTTATCCCGTAGTTTCCAAAATGGGGTCACTTTTATGAAGTTTCTACTCTAGGAGTGCATCAGGGGGGCTTCAAATGGGACATGGTGTAAATAAACCAGTCCAGCAAAATCTGCCTTCCAAAAACCACACGGCGCACCTTTCCCTCTACGCCCTACTGTGTGCCCGTACAGTTGTTACTGGAAAAAATTGATTCAAATGGAAAATTTGCCAAAAAATCGAAATTCTGAAATTTTATCTCTATTTTCCATGGGGTCATTTTTGGTTGGTTTCTATTATGCAAGCCCCACAAAGTGACTTCAGACCTGAACTGGTCCTTAAAAAACTTTCAAGATTTGCTTCTAAACTTCTAAGCCTTGTAACGTCCCCAAAAAATAAAATGTCATTCCCAAAATGATCCAAACATGAAGTAGACATATGGGGAATGTAAAGTAATAACTATTTTTGCAGGTATTACTATGTATTATAGTAGTAGAGAAATTGAAACTTGGAAATTTGCTAATTTTTCCCAATTTTTGGTAAATTTGGTAATTTTTTTATAAATAAAAATGTTTTTTTTTTTTTACTCCATTTACCAGTGTCATGAAGTACAATATGTGACGAAAAAACGATCTCAGAATGGCCTGGATAAGTCAAAGCGTTTTAAAGTTATCACCACATAAAGTGACACTGGTCAGATTGGCAAAAAATATGATTGCACTGATGGTATATGTATTAATTCACAGTACACAGGTAGATTAAATAGGTCTTAATTGGATACCAATTTATAGTTATTATATAACATAAGTCTCTCCCCTTCAACTTAATGCACTTTATTCAGTTAACCAGCAGTACTTTAATTTCTACAGTCTGGAGCGCGTGGCTGTCACGCGGCCCGTCAGCTTCCATCTTTCTCCATTGAGTTTCAGCACTGGCTGGCTCGAGGAGCATTTCACCACCAGCCCCATCACACTTAGGTATGATTTCGCTACATTTTAATACGTACTGCAAAGTTTGCATTGTTGAGAGTCACTGAATATGTGAGGAGTAGCATAGTTTAGTACTTTTTAGAGGCGTTGGTCGCCCTTAATTAATTCTATGAATAGGCAGCTTTATCGGTTTAACTTTGGCATATGGCACAAGTCACTTTATTGTTTGTGATAGTTTGGGGGTTGTTATAGTGGTGAACCAATTTTTTGTGTATTCCCTACTAATATCAATATACATTAATCATGATGTTATCATTATTTTTAATCATGTTTAAATAAAGAGTATTTTTATGGTTTAAGGAAATCCATTGCACTCATTTCTTTAGCATTAGTATTTTATATTGAGTGTACCTGTCAGGCAAAGTACTTATTGAAATTGGGCCTACTATGCGTGTTAACCATGCAGTATAATGTCACTTTGTGGCCCGGCCGAAGCAGTATAATGTCACCTTGGCCCGGCCGCCCCATTCAGTATAATGTCACCTTGGCCCCAGCTGCCCATGCAGTATCATGTCACCTTGTCCCAGCCGCCCCATGTAGTATAATGTCACCTTGGCCCCAGTTGCCCATACAGTACAATGTCATCTTGGCCCCAGCTGCCCATGCAGTATAATGTCACTTTGTGGCCCTCCCCATGCAGTATAATGTCACCTTGGACCCGGCCGTCCCATGCAGTATAATGTCATCTTGGCCCCAGCTGCCCCATACAGAATACACTGTGTGCAGAATTATTAGGCAAATGAGTATTTTTTTGGGGATGTGGCGACTAGGCAAAAAAAACAATTCTGTATTTTTTGAAAGTTTTTTTTAATGTTCATAGAGCGAAATAAATATGTTATCTTTTTTATACCAGTTGCGGTGAGCAGGGTATGACGATGATGGTGTAAAATGTGGGTAGCAGAAAAATATGGTCGTGGTGTGTATGAGGCCTTATTATGATCATCTTTTTTCTTGAATTTTGTACTGTTATTCATTATGCATATGGGATGCATATTTACTGTATATCATATATACAGCAGACGATGGTGATATGGAGCCCTCTCCCTCCTTCCTAGATGCCACGGTCACTATCGATTGTGGCATCTAGGTTGTTAAGCAGTTGGCATTGGAGTAATCTCTAATGCTCACTGTTACAGTGGTTGCCTGGCTTCAGTAAGTGCTGGGCACCCGCAACCTGTTCAGTTCCTGCTGCCCACACTAAGATAACTGGAGCAGGCAGCAAAGACTAAAATGGCCTCACAGGGTGCACTCACACAGCACTTTGGAGAATGAAAGTCTCATACATAAAAATATACATGATATTTTTTTCTGAGAATAAAATTGCCTGTACAGTTGTCTATGATGCTTGTAGAAGTGTAATTGTAACCTCTGATAGTCGCTATCATGCTCCAGTAAAGAACTGGCATAGAAAGTGCGATAACATCCAATGACATTTCATAAATTTGATGCAAATTCTGTCAACCTAGTCTAAAGTAAAACTGAGTTTAAAAATTCCTCTCAAGATAAGCCCCCACAGTGTCTTGCTAAAGACATATCAGTTTTCTGAACCCTTTGCTTAAAAAAAAAAATCATGACTGCTTTAGACCATTTTAAAGAAGTAAATATTACATTTTGCTTATTACATAACAATTAACTAATTGGAGTCATTCAAAAATGCTCGTGTCTAGATATTATTGCTACATACTTAATACGCCCCCTTCTGACATTCTTTCGATTGCGTTCTGAGAACATCCATCTAATGTGTCCATTGCTGGTGCGAAGCCGGTCCATGTTCTCTGATCCTTACTGACCGACCTGCCCAATAGCAGAAATGACTCCGCTACCCATGTACAAGAGGATCTGTGTGGAGGGACTGGATTACTAGGTATATGTGCCCACTGGTGCACAACAGATAGGATGGACATAGTAAAAGACAACAGGGGGCACCATACTAAGTATGTAATAGCAATATGTAAACATAGGAACGTTTTTAAAAATTCCACATTCCTCTTGAAAAAGTGTTGTATTTTTGCGATGTGACAAAAGTGAATGTCTCTCCTAATTACAATGAAAGCCTTTACCTAGCTTCAAATGTGCAAATGTTGCTTTCGCCACTGTTTCATTTAGATGTTCATTTCTTCGACTACTTTTTTGCATTGGGCTTCATGCACACAGCTGTGTCCATATTTTGCTCGACAAACCATTGATCTGCAAAATATGGATAAGACACTCCACATTTTTCTCACCCCCATAAACAAAAATTACTATTTTCATCCAAAATGTGCTCCAGAATAGGCAAAGTTTTAATGGCCACAAGGATCCTCAGAAATACGAATGTATGCATGACCTCATGTGGGTAGCACATGGATGAAAGATATAGTTGTGTGTATCAGGCCTTAGTTATCTTATGATACTCATCTATATTCTTGAATGTTGTACTGGTATTCATAATGAATATAAGATACATATATATGTACAATATATCATGTATGTATATCCATCTGTGCCTTTTCCTTATGCCAGCAATAACAATTACTTTTAGGTGCACTATAGTATTTTTTTTTATTTTGAACCTATATGTTTTTCCAACATACTTAGAGACAGATCAATTCATTATAAAAGAGTGACAGATTAGTACAGTTATTTTGAATTCAATGGCATAACTTCAGCTGACACAGCTCAAACAGCTCGAAAGTTCTGGAACTCAAGTAAACACTTTTGCCAAAATGCCTAAATGAGTAATAAATGAACCCCCTGCCATTTTTCCCCAGTCCCGACCAATTTATTTTATTTTACAAGCCTGCAATGTGTCAATTGCTTTTACATGAAGAATTTAAAATTCTTCTGTAGATGGTAGCAGTTTGATTGAAAGTGGCTCCTCAAACAGAGGCATCTGTTATCCCTGAAAACTCTGTCTGGGACGCTCACAGTATGAATGATTAGTGAAGGCTCCAGTGTCAGCAATCCTTGGCAGATATACACAACTAGGCACGGAGCCTCTACTAATCTTTATTTTAGATGTTTAGCATTAGTAGAGTATAGAAGCTCTAGGTGGTAGCACTGTATTAATCAAATACAGTGGCGACTCTAGGAACAATATATAGGGGGGCACAAAGATACCACAGTCAAAAATGGGGGGCAAAAACAAAATAAGTATATATAAATAAGATTACAAAATACGAGAGAATTGCGGTATGCAGGGATACATTTATAATAAAACAATTTACTTACAAAAGAAGCTATTCAGTCGTCTGCTGTGCCTTCCTCTGCTTGCTTCCGCAGGCGCACTGTTATGGTGGATCTGTGGAAGACACACTGTTATGGGGGGATCTGTGGATGACACACTGTTATGGGGGGATCTGTGGATGACACATTATGCCTCTCATTAGCCCTCATTATGCCTCTCATCACTCCCATATCAGCCCCCATGCTTCTCATTAGCCCCCATATAAGCCCTTATGCCTCATTAGCCCCCATTATTCCTCTTATTAGCCGCCATTATGCCTCTTATCACCCCCATATCAGCCCCCATGCCTCTCATTAGCCCCCATATCAGCCCTTATGCCTCATTAGCCCCATTATAAGCCATTATGCCTCATTAGCCCACATTATGCCTCTTATTAGCCCCCATATGCCTCATTAGCCCCATATGCCTAATTAGCCCCCATTATAAGCCTCTATGCCTCATTAGCCCACATTATGCCTCTTATTAGCCCCCATATGCCTAATTAGCCCCATTATGTCTCTAATTAGCCCCCATTATGCCTCTTATTAGCGCCCATATGCCTCATTAGCCCCCATATGCCTCATTAGCCCCATATGCCTCTAATAGTCTAATTAGCCCCCATTGTGTCTCTAATTAGCCCCCATGATGCCTCTCATTAGCCCCCATTATGCATCATTAGCCCCCATATGCCTCATTAGCCCCCATTATGCATCATTAGCCCCCATATGCCTCATTAGCCCCCATATGCCTCATTAGCCCCCATTATGTCTCTAATTAGCCCCCATTATGCCTCTTATTAGCGCCCATATGCCTCTTATTAGCCCTCATATGCCTCATTAGCCCCCATATGCCTCTAATAGTCTAATTAGCCCCCATTGTGTCTCTAATTAGCCTCCATGATGCCTCTCATTAGCCCCCATTATGCATCATTAGCCCCCATATGCCTCATCAGCCCCCATTATGCATCATTAGCCCCCATATGCCTCATTAGCCCCCATATGCCTCATTAGCCCCCATATGCCTCTAATTAGCCCCCATATGCCTCTAATTAGCCCCCATATGCCTCCAATTAGCCCCCATTATGCCTCTCATGATTAGCCCCTATTATGCCGCCAGCAGCCATATTTTTTATAAAATAAAAAAACACTTACCTCTCCTGCTCCTGGACGCCGCCTGCAATTTTCTCTCTCCTCAGTCGACTGTGCTCTGAACTGGCACTCACAGTGAGAGGTCACAGAGCGCCCTCACGCTGTGCGCAGCCCTGCACAGCCGACAGCCGAGGACCAGGAAGTGGTAAGTACAGAGCGTTTACCGCTTCCTGGTCCTTCGGTACTAATGAGCGCTTCCATAATGGAAGCGCTCATTAGTATTCACCAGCCTGCTTTGGGGGGAATCAGCGGGGGGGCACCTGGGGGGGCAAAGAATAACATAGGGGGGCAATTGCCCCCCCTCGCCCCCCTGTAGCGACGCCACTAATCAAATATGTGCTGCAGATACACTATTAGATTCAGGTGTCATGAAGAAAACCAAAAGAGACTGGAAGTGAAATTGAGTGGTATTTCTAATGTATTCTTTAGAGCCCTTGCTTGCAAAATGACTGGTAAAATCTAGTTGGCTACAATGTGTTATCTATCACATATAAAATTCATTTTAGCATAGTTTTACAGTAGTGTTTTGTGATCTGGCAGGCTGTTCCGGCAGGGAACAGGATGCCGGGTCTCTCTGTATTCAGTATTGCTGGAAGCCACTGCTTTCCCATCTGGCCCCATTAAACTACACTGCTCAAAAAAATAAAGGGAACATTTAAACAACACAATGTAACTCCAAGTCAATCACACTTCTGTGATATCAAACTGTCCACTTAGGAAGCAACACTGAGTGACAATCAATTTCACATGCTGTTGTGCAAATGGGATAGACAACAGGTGGAAATTATAGGCAATTAGCAAGACACCCCGAATAAAGGAGTGGTTCTGCAGGTGGTGACCTGACCACTTCTCAGTTACTATGCTTCCTGGCTGATGTTTTGGTCACTTTTGAATGCTGCCGGTGCTTTCACTCTAGTGGTAGCATGAGACGGAGTCTACAACCCAGACAAGTGGCTCAGGTAGTGCAGCTTATCCAGGATGGCACATTAATGCGAGCTGTGGCAAGAAGGTTTGCTGTGTCTGTCAGCGTAGTGTCCAGAGCATGGAGGCGCTACCAGGAGACAGGCCAGTACATCAGGAGACGTGGAGGAGGCCGTAGGAGGGCAACAACCCAGCAGCAGGACCGCTACCTCCGCCCTTGTGCAAGGAAGAACATGATGAGCACTGCCAGAGCCCTGCAAAATGACCTCCAGCAGGCCACAAATGTGCATGTGTCTGCTCAAACGGTCAGAAACAGACTCCATGAGGGTGATATGAGGGCCCGACGTCCACAGGTGGGGGTTGTGCTTACAGCCCAACACCGTGCAGGACGTTTGGCATTTGCCAGAAAACACCAAGATTGGCAAATTCGCCACTGGCGCCCTGTGCTCTTCACAGATGAAAGCAGGTTCACACTGAGCACATGTGACAGACGTGACAGAGTCTGGAGACGCCGTGGAGAACGTTCTGCTGCCTGCAACATCCTCCAGCATGACCATTTTGGCATTGGGTCAGTAATGGTCTGAGGTGGCATTTCTTTGGAGGGCCGCACAGCCCTCCATGTGCTCGCCAGAGGTAGCCTGACTGCCATTAGGTACCGAGATGAGATCCTCAGACCCCTTGTGAGACCATATGCTGGTGCGGTTGGCCCTGGGTTGCTCCTAATGCAAGACAATGCTAGACTTCATGTGGCTGGAGTGTGTCAGCAGTTCCTGCAAGACAAAGGCATTGATGCTATGGACTGGCCCGCCCGTTCCCCGGACCTGAATCCAATTGAGCACATCTGGGACATCACGTCTTGCTCTATCCACCAACGTCACGTTGCACCACAGACTGTACAAGAGTTGGCAGATGCTTTAGTTCAGGTCTGGGAGGAGATCCCTCAGGAAACCGTCCGCCACCTCATCAGGAGCATGCACAGGCGTTGTAGGGAGGTCATACAGGCACGTGGAGGCCACACACACTACTGAGCCTCATTTTGACTTGTTTTAAGGACATTACATCAAAGTTGAATCAGCCTGTAGTGTGTTTTTCCACTTTAATTTTGAGGGTGACTCCAAATCCAGACCTCCATGGGTTAAAAAATTTGATTTCCATATATTTTTTTTTGTGTGATTTTGTTGTCAGCACATTCAACTATGTAAAGAACAAAGTATTTCAGAACAATATTTAATTAATTCAGATCTAGGATGTGTTATTTTTGTGTTCCCTTTATTTTTTTGAGCAGTGTATAATAGGGACCGGCGGAGATCCAGCCGCAACCCTGCAAAGATTCTGTGAAGACGAAAAAACACTGCTTTATAGTTTAATGGGTGACCTGACCACTTCTCAGTTACTATGCTTCCTGGCTGATGTTTTGGTCACTTTTGAATGCTGCCGGTGCTTTCACTCTAGTGGTAGCATGAGACGGAGTCTACAACCCAGACAAGTGGCTCAGGTAGTGCAGCTTATCCAGGATGGCACATTAATGCGAGCTGTGGCAAGAAGGTTTGCTGTGTCTGTCAGCGTAGTGTCCAGAGCATGGAGGCGCTACCAGGAGACAGGCCAGTACATCAGGAGACGTGGAGGAGGCCGTAGGAGGGCAACAACCCAGCAGCAGGACCGCTACCTCCGCCCTTGTGCAAGGAAGAACATGATGAGCACTGCCAGAGCCCTGCAAAATGACCTCCAGCAGGCCACAAATGTGCATGTGTCTGCTCAAACGGTCAGAAACAGACTCCATGAGGGTGATATGAGGGCCCGACGTCCACAGGTGGGGGTTGTGCTTACAGCCCAACACCGTGCAGGACGTTTGGCATTTGCCAGAAAACACCAAGATTGGCAAATTCGCCACTGGCGCCCTGTGCTCTTCACAGATGAAAGCAGGTTCACACTGAGCACATGTGACAGACGTGACAGAGTCTGGAGACGCCGTGGAGAACGTTCTGCTGCCTGCAACATCCTCCAGCATGACCATTTTGGCATTGGGTCAGTAATGGTCTGAGGTGGCATTTCTTTGGAGGGCCGCACAGCCCTCCATGTGCTCGCCAGAGGTAGCCTGACTGCCATTAGGTACCGAGATGAGATCCTCAGACCCCTTGTGAGACCATATGCTGGTGCGGTTGGCCCTGGGTTGCTCCTAATGCAAGACAATGCTAGACTTCATGTGGCTGGAGTGTGTCAGCAGTTCCTGCAAGACAAAGGCATTGATGCTATGGACTGGCCCGCCCGTTCCCCGGACCTGAATCCAATTGAGCACATCTGGGACATCACGTCTTGCTCTATCCACCAACGTCACGTTGCACCACAGACTGTACAAGAGTTGGCAGATGCTTTAGTTCAGGTCTGGGAGGAGATCCCTCAGGAAACCGTCCGCCACCTCATCAGGAGCATGCACAGGCGTTGTAGGGAGGTCATACAGGCACGTGGAGGCCACACACACTACTGAGCCTCATTTTGACTTGTTTTAAGGACATTACATCAAAGTTGAATCAGCCTGTAGTGTGTTTTTCCACTTTAATTTTGAGGGTGACTCCAAATCCAGACCTCCATGGGTTAAAAAATTTGATTTCCATATATTTTTTTTTGTGTGATTTTGTTGTCAGCACATTCAACTATGTAAAGAACAAAGTATTTCAGAACAATATTTAATTAATTCAGATCTAGGATGTGTTATTTTTGTGTTCCCTTTATTTTTTTGAGCAGTGTATAATAGGGACCGGCGGAGATCCAGCCGCAACCCTGCAAAGATTCTGTGAAGACGAAAAAACACTGCTTTATAGTTTAATGGGGCCAAACGGGAATGCTTCTGGCAATGCCAGATCAAGATAGACCTGGCAGGCTGCTCCTTTCCGGAACAGCCTGCCGGATCTCATAATGCTAATATGAAACTAGCTTTACCAATAAAAACAGAGTTAAACAGTAAATATATTAAAACATGTTTTATTTTACTCACATATATAGCGCTGTCATACTTTGCAGACATTATCAACACTTGCTGTCTCCAATAGAGTTCACAATCTAAATTCCCTATCAGTATGTCTTTGGAGTGTGGGAGAAAATCGGAGTGCCCAGAGGAAACCCACACAAACACGGGGAGAACATACAAACTCCATGCAGGTATTGTGCTTGGTCATATTCAAACCTAGGACCGCAGCACTGCAATAAACCAGTAATAACCACTGAGACACTGTGCTGTGCAATAGGTTTTACCACTAATTCACATATAAAAATGGGATTAATATGTTTATCTCAAAGATGAAATGCAGTAATTGTAAGAGTTATGGAGCGTTCACATCACTGTTTCATTTTTCCCTTCTTCTGATCCGTCGGAAGAACAGAACAAAACAGAGAATATGCACATCAAGGGGGTGTGCAGTATTCCAGACCTGGGGATATCTGCACTTGATTGTATATACTTGTGTATTATAATGCTATGTATTTCATGTTATTTGGATGTAAGTTCCGGTAAGGAAAGGTATGGATGGCAGGAGGGAGAGTTTAGAGAAGCTAGATTAGAGAGAGGAAGCAGACTGCAGATCTCTGTCTCCTTACAGATATTCTCCAGAGAGATCAATGTAATACTGTCTGAAGAAACACCTGAGAGACAAGACAAAAGATTGAGCAGCAAAATCCTGTATTTCAGGCACTGCTGAAAGGTGAGGAACTATGGCTCAGACACCCATCACCAACAGTGGACACTTCTACCAACAAGTGCTATGTTGCAGCCATCCAACATGGCTCCTTAACTCGTGCCAGAAACTGCACTTTGAATCTGCTGCCACTGAATGTACCAGAAGGTATATTTTGTACTTAATAAAAAAGAGAATATTATACATTCACATATATAGAATTATCTGGCTTCCACATGTCTATTTTGTTTGTTGTTTATGTGTGTGTTAAAAAGATATCCACAGTGACGCCCATAACCACTCCACCTATAGGAGTTTGAAAGGAATCAAATTAGTGTAAACAGCGACACAAGAAAGCAGTGTAATTCTATCTCTAGTAAAGCTCTTTTTGTGGAGGAGATTGAAGACCTCAAAACAACGGCTGTGCTCTTAAGCAAACTTCACATATTCGAACACGTTAGAATAGCAAGACTAACCAACTGTGAACAGTCGCATACCAGTCCATTTGTTGTGCAACTTAAAAGTTTATAACCGGCAGTAGCATCTTAGTTCATACGGCATGGTCACCAATGAGGTAGTCCAAGCATGGTGTATGTCATTTGCAACATTTTAGGAGCAAAGGCCCCTTTCTCAGGCATCCGTGGTGAATCATGCCACATGAATTAAGACAGTACTGCTGTACACATTTGTTTTTGTCTATGAATTAATTAATGTAAAGGAACTTTTGGATATATACTTGCCCCATGTCATTTATTATTGTTTTGTTGAAAGGAATGGTGGGTCTTATATGCAGGGAAGTCCAGCTATTGGCACTAAAGTGAAGCATGGCAGATATTAACCACTTCCCGACCACCCATTGACTATAAACGTCCTGGGCAATCAGGTTTATCTCTGATCGGACATTTTGGAACGTCCTTTCAGAGATGGCAGCTGCATGCTAATCGTGCAGCTGCTGTGTCGTGGGCCCACTGTCAGTGACAGCAGGGCATCCCAGAGGGAAGGTAAGGACAGTTCCTGTGTGTCCCTGCCTTCTAGATCCCTGTATACACCGCGCTGAATGAGCGCTGTGTATTCAGCAAGGAAGCGATGTGCTGCTTTCTGTCCAGGCCCTGTGGTCATGTGTGCAGGAGCTGCCAGGTCTTCCATAGACTTCGATCAGCCCTGCACTGAGGTTGTAGAGCCTCTCTTGGGGGTGTATTTCCCCTGTAACTAGGGCTACTATGTCAGCCCCAGTTATAGGAGAAATCAATGGTGAAAAAAAAAGTTCAATATTGCCCAGAGGTCTTGTATGATCTTATGGGGGACACAAAGTGTAAATAAAGTAACAAATAAAAAGATAAATTGTTTTATTAAAAAAAAATAGAAAATAAAAAGTTTCATATGTAATAAATTATTTTCCCCAATTAAGTAATTTTTAAAATGTAAAAAATTGTATTTTTTTTATAAAATAGACATATTTGGTATTGCCGCATCCATGGCGACCACCTCTATAAAAATATCACATTATCTACCCCATCAGGTAAATTCCATAAAAAATTTAATAAACATTAGCCAAAACAGCTTTCTTATTTACCTCACCTCACAAAAAAACATAATGTTAATCAATCAAAAATGGTGGCAATAAAAAGTCACCTAATCCCCCAAAAAACAAGCCCTCACACAAAACCATAGCCATAAAAATTAAAAAAAATATGGCTCTAAGAATATGGCAGCACAAAACATCATTTGTTTTTCTAAAAATGTTATTATTCTGTAAGAAGTAAAAATAAAATAAAAACTAGAAATATTTGGTATCATTGCGTCCATAACAACCAGATCTGCAAAAATATCACATATGTACCCCATTAAGTGAACGGTGTAAAAACAAATATAGAAAAATGACACCAAACAGCTTTTTTTGCGAGTTCACCTCCCAAAAATGAGATAAAAAGCTACCAGAAAGCCAAATGTACCCCAAAATAGTTAAAATAAGAAAACTACAGCTTGGCCCACAAAAAATAAGCCCTCAAGCAGCCCAGTCAACAAAAAAGTTATCGCTCTTAAAAACCATGACAGCAAATTCCATGTTAGAAAATTCAGATACCGCTACTTCCCTTCTGAGCCCAGGCGTATCCCCAAATAAAGTTTACGACCAGAATTGGGCTGTTACTGTATTCAGGAGAAAATGGAAGCGATGGAAATCACTGAAAAAGTTTTCTAAGGCTACTGATGGAATCACTGATGGAAATCACTGACCGAACACTGACGTGTGAATGAGGCATTAGGCTGGGCGGCGGGCGCACATCACCGTTTCATTTTTTTTGTTCTTCTGATCCGTCAGAAGGGCTGGAAAAAAAGGGATCTTGTATTTTAGGCATCTGTTGTGAACATTTTGCATCCATGTTAGCCATTTCTGTCTTAAATCCATTATTTTAGATGGAAAAAAGTTGCCATCAAGTTCTAAATGAGTTTTTTTCATTTTATGAAATGGTGAAATATCTCACTTTCAACATCTGATATGTCTTTTGTCTTTTGATATGTCTATTGTGCATAAAATCTGGGTCTAAGAAATTTCTAAATCATTGCATTCTGTTTTTATTGACATTTCTTTACATTTGACACAGCATCCCAACTTTTTTCAAATTGGGGTTGTGCATGTATATATAGATATAGATATATATCTATACTGTATATAAAGCAAGAGAGAGAATTTGTCTTCTTGCAATGCTAATATGGCAGTTAGATGCAGTAATAGCAGTAAGTGAGTTAAAGTTTGTGGTCAGTAACATCAACTATAGTTATATAATTGAGTCCAGTGGAAGTTCTGCGAGGTAAAGTATATTTCTGTAGGGGTTTGAAAGGAATTATATTAGTACCAACAGCGACACAAGAAAGCAGTGTGATTCTATCTCTAGTAAAGCTCTTTTAGTTTTGTTGAGGAGATTGAAGACCTCAAACAACGTCTGTGCTCCTAACCCCTTGTACCCCAGGCCTGTTTTCACCTTCTTGCCCAGGCCATTTCTTGCAAATCTGACACGTGTCACTTTATGTGGTAATAACTTTGGAACGCTTTTACTTATGCAAGACGTTTTGAGATTTTGTATTTCAAGAAACCCTGAAGTACCCCTACAGTGGAAACTTCACCCCCTCAAAGAATTTATTAGGTGTTTTACTGATTTTAGAAACACTTGACTGTGAAAATGAAAAGTTTCATTTCTTCCAATGAAATGTTGCTTTAGCCCCAAACTTTTAATTTTCACTAGGGGTAACAGGAAAAAAGCACCCCATAATTTGTTACCCATTTTCTCCTGAATATGGAAACAGCCCATATGTGCTGTGGGGGCACATGGCAGGACTCAAAAGGGAAGGAACGCCATATGGCTTTTGCAGCACAGATTTTGATGGATTAGTTTATGGGCACCATTGGTTTTTATTTTTTAGGTGGGGGTTTATTTTTTGCGGTATAAGGTAATGTTTTCATTGGTACCATTTTGGGGTACATATGACACGTTTTGATCACTCGAAATTACTAATTTTTTAAGGCGAAATGACAAAAAATTACTGTTCTGGCACTTTCATTTATTTCTTTTTACAGCGTTTACTTGACAGGGTAGATCATGTGATATTTTTATAGAGATGGTTGTTACAGACAGGGAAATACCTAATATGTCTATTTATACAGAGTAAAAGCATTTTTAAACAGAATAAGATCTTATTTTTGTGTTGACATTTTTTGTGGGATGAGATGATTTGATTGGCACCATTTTGGTGTTAAGCAAACTTCACACCAACTGTGAACAGTCACATACCAGTCCATTTATTGTGCAAACTTAAAAGTTCATGCGGCATGGTCACCACGGATGTAGTCCAAGCGTGGTGCAACATTTCAGGAGTCAAGCCCCCTTTCTCAAGCATCCGTGGTGAACCATGCCACATGAAATAAGATGCTACTGCTGGTGATGAACTTTTAAGTTGCACACTAAATGGACTGGTGAAACTTTTGGATATATACTTGCCCCTGGTAGTTTATTATTGTCTTGTGGAAGGGATTGGCGGGCCCTATATACAAGGAAGTCCGATTGTTAGCATTAAAGGGAAGCGTGTTAGATATTAAAAACACTAGTCAACCATTGGGCACAGTGGACATGTTCTGTAGATGCCCTTATAAACTTGCTTTTCCAAAGACTGAAAGTAGACTATTATGTTGATATGTTACCAAAATGATTACACATTTTATACAATATATTGATATGTTTACACTTTAATTTAGGGTTTCAGTCTATGATCAATAGGGTGTGTTTGGGTTCTCCAAAATAAACTTGAAAATATATATAGCATATCATTCATAGCTCCATGTAAGTGGAAAAAAGGTGGCTAGTATAAACAGAGGCTTACAATTATCTATTGCCTAAGGGCTGATGCTGTGTGCAGTCTTATATATGTACTGTATGTTTTTGCTGTATCTCTATAGCTTAGGTAGGGTGCTGGAAGTAAGAGGCGGCATTAGCGAGATGGTTCTCTTCCTTGGAAGCATTGTCAATAAGTCTCCATAACATGGACTACTTCCAGTAAGTCTCCATATGAAGCTGGCCTCTCTTAAAAGAGGTGCAGCACCCTGCCTAAGCTGCATTCAAGGTATCACACCTAGCCAGCCAGGGTCCTACTCCATACTGATTAGGGGAAAGCACCCTGAAACAGCTGTCTACCGAGGGCTATCTGGCTTGGATATATTCCCTTCTGAAATCCCAAGGCTTGTTGGAAAGTCGGATTTGGACAGCATAGGAAGACTCCTTCCCTTTTGGCATACGGCTACACAGCAACATGTGTCGCGCGACACAAAAATATGTGACTTGTCAGCAACTTGCTGTTGAGCAACTATTTTAGAACTGTGTTTTGACTGTGGAAATATAGCCAGAAGTCAATGAATGAGAAGCCTCATGTGACATGCGACCAGAGACACAAAATCCTGCATGTCTGGCGGCATGTTGCATTGCAACACCATTGACAATTATTACATTAAATGTTAATTTGTAATGCTACAGTCTTGTTGAAGCTACTTTAGTGGAAGAACTAATTTCTTTAGTTTCTGATTGCGAGCTGCCTGGGTTTAATCTATATCAAGATAGTTGTTATCACAAAGGATCCTACTTCTTGGAGTATGGAGGCTGTGTAGACACAGATGTGGTATAGCAGAAGATATCAAAATGGATCAGCTCTCACAAAGTCCTCAATAGTGCTCTCAACAAATACTCATAATATACTCTAGAGGTTAGTGGTGCAAATGAAATACTTCTAGTGCACACCATTGCACACTAGAGCACAAGTCGTGTAGATCGAATTAAAAGAGGATCTTTCACCAGGATACATGTATTGAAATAGTTATATTTCCTTACAGTGCGGCCCCCAATGATGTCTTTCCGCATTTTTTTTCAAAGGACCCCCCTTTTCTTCCACTGGCACCTCATATGCTAAGCCGAGCCGTGCGCCATCTTGGAGTCCCCGGCGGAGAGCATCGCAGCAGTGGCGGCATAGGCGGCAGCAGCAGCAGCATCCGCCGAGGACTCCAAGATGGCGCACGGCTCAGGATGTGTAAAAAAAGCTCAAGTTCTCGCGAATCTCGCGAGAACTTGAGCTCCTTCTCCCTGGCTAAGAGTGGGGCGCTCTGATTGGATGCGCTGCAAGCCAGGGAGAAGATAACCGAGACCAGGACAAATTCAAGTCCCCGCCTAGTTGAACCGAATGAGGCACCAAAACAAACGGGGACCACAGCGGATGAAAGGGGGGGTCCTCTTAAAAAAAAAAAACGGAAAGACATCACTGGGGGCTGCACTGTAAGGTAATATAACTATTTCAATACATGTATCCTGGTAAAAGGTCTTCTTTAAGTACTGTCTCAACATGCTCCTGGAAAGAGGCAGGGCAGTGAAGGTCATTTCTGTACCTTCTCAGGTAGATTTACACTGATGTTCACGCTAAGAGACTTTGTGATTCATATAGCTAGGATAAAGCTCTTTTTCCCATGAAGTATTTTTATTATTTCCATTTCAGTCTTAGTTTTTGTCCTTGGATTTAAGTATGTCTATTGTCTAGTCTTGCATTAAGCTATGCATGAAAGAGAGGAGTGCAGATGTAGCCTTTCATACACAGACTGTAAGTTATTCCGACAGCAAACCTTCAGTTCTACTTGTTAATGGCTCTAGAGTGATTTACTTTGTTTTTGCAAGTGTAATTTCAGGGTGGAACAGATGGTGCGAGTTTTGTTTAAACTGGTATTATGGTTTTAATGAATACTGGCTATTTCTTGTTCAGCGGACCTTTTGTTCTTTATTTAATAAGTTGGAGATTTCTCTTTTTTATTAGTAAAAGAGACAGAGCATCAGATATAATGAAGGAAGAGAGGTATTTAAGGTAGCTGCTTCACACTTTAGATATTACTTTTATTTTATTGTATTTTAATGAGAAAGGTGGATCAGAAATCCGCTTCTGAAGAGACAAGCCAGCTTTGAAATCATTGTTTTATCATGATGTTACATTTCACTTTAAGTGATACTTTCTGGAATTTTATTCTGGCACCTGTACTTTTTCATTCAAGAATGTAACCCTTTAATGTCAAGCATTCATGGCATTCATCTTTAAAGGGGTCCTACCATAAAAAATTTAGCAACATATAACTACTTATATGTGAATATTCTATGCATTTTTCTTTTTCGCTTTTTTTTTACATAAAGCAGGTGGATGGTTTTCTGGATATATTATTTGAACACACTCCATGTATTCTATTTTTCATCCTGGCTCTTTAACTTTCTCCTTGGTTTGGACTCTTAGCACGGCAAAAAGCCTCGCTTGACTTTCTCACTCAGACTATGGCCAGAGAGTGTAGGGGGTGAATGACACAATTAGGCCTCTTTCACACGAGCGTAACGGATTGGTTCCGGATGTGTTCAGGATGTGTTCAGTGAAACTCGCACCATTTTGCAAGCAAGTTCAGTCAGTTTTGTCTGCGATTGCGTTCAGTTTTTCCGTTTTTTCCCGCGCTGGAGAAATGCGTTTTCATGTGTTTTTCACTCGAGTGATAAAAAACTGAAGGTTGATAAACATCTCTTGACAACCATAAGTGAAAAACGCATTGTATCTGCACTTGTGGATGCAATGCGTTTTTCACTGAAGCCCCATTCACTTCTATGGGGCCAGGCTGTATGAATGGGTTAGAATTCAGTACGGGTACTATGCGTTCACGTCACGCATTGCACCCGCGCGGAAAACTCGCTCATGTGAAAGAGGCCTAAGTGAAATACACTTCTATGGATATCTTGGCCTTTCAGGAGAACAACAGAGCTTTCATACTATTAACTCCAATGCATATATCAAACCAAAATGTCACGCATGGAACCATACCATGAACTCCTATAAATACACTAGACACCACACGAAATAATCAGCAAAATACTTTATTACAAATCCAACATCAGGACAAATACATAAATAATAAAAACATATACTAAAAAAGTGTCAACATGTGAGGAAAAAGATCCCTCCAACCACGGTAATGAGTAGAAATCAATGGTCCAGCTCAGCAGACTCAGTGGTGTAATACCACACGCCCATAATATTAAAAGTAAACGGTGCCAACAGGCATCCATGAACTACATGTCACTGGGGACAACTGCAGTAAATCCAAAGGAACCGCTCAAGGGGTATGGATTAATTAGCTGACTAGAGTGTGACACTTTGAGCCGAGAATATTAAACCTTTTCACAATATTCTAATTTTAAGTTGCATTAATGCAACTCCTTTTAAATTGCATTACTGAAATAAATGAACTTTTGCACGATATTCAAATTTTTTCGAGTTTCACCTGTACATGCATTTCATGATTTTCTTAATCAGATTGGTCCTGATTACAAATTCACTCTTGTTCACTCTTTTATCAACATACAATTTTTAAATACTATTGTGAACATTGTTGAGGGCTCATTACAGACTTCTCTATATGTTAAACCTACAGACAAGAATTCCTTGATCAGATATAATAGTGGCCATCGAAGAAATATGGTGAAGTATTCGCCTTACAGTAAATTTTTGCATGTTAAATGCATTGTCTCTGATGAATCTATTTGCATGTAACTTTGGAAAATATGGCTGGCAAATTCTGTAAAAAAGGTTATCCAGTGTCCCTATTGCAGCAACAAAAGAATGAGGTTCTGGCCCTTGTCAGGAGTATCACTTTACAATCTAGACGCAAAGATACTACACGTAAGAGAATTTCATTTATTTCTACTTTTAAAAAACAGAGCAACAAAATGAATAACATTATACACCATCATTGGAGTATGCTCCGTAGCTGTTTGAGGACCATTACCGAATTTGAGAATCTGCCTTTGTTTGCATATCGCAGACCTAGGAATTTAAAAGACCGTCTCGTTTCTGCTGATACTTTAACATTGACCCCCATTAGACAAACATACTTGGCTCCTCGTAAAATGGGTTGTTACCCGTGCCTTGGGTGTGTGAATTGTCGCCTTATGTTCAAGGGCGAGCAATTCATGCACCTAGACAGTGGGTTGACATACTGCATTAGACATTTTCTAACCTGCAATTCTGATCATGTTATTTATTTGTTGTCCTACCCATGTGGCCTATGGTACGTGGGTGAGATGACATTTGATTTAAAAACCAGACTTAATCAACACAGTTACACTATCTGTAAGAAAAAACTTGACTTACCGGTATCCAAACATTACAACTCTGTTTTTGTATTATAGATCATGTTCCTCCCCCCTGCGCTCGAGACGTGGAGGTGACAGATCTATTTTGTTATTACGTAAAGAACTACAGTGCATATACACTCACCTAAAGAATTATTAGGAACACCGTACTAATACGGTGTTGGACCCCCTTTTGCCTTCAGAACTGCCTTAATTCTACGTGGCATTGATTCAACAAGGTGCTGATAGCATTCTTTAGAAATGTTGGCCCATATTAATAGGATAGCATCTTGCAGTTGATGGAGATTTGAGGGATGCACATCCAGGGCACGAAGCTCCCGTTCCACCACATCCCAAAGATGCTCTATTGGGTTGAGATCTGGTGACTGTGGGGGCCATTTTAGTACAGTAAACTCATTGTCATGTTCAAGAAACCAATTTGAAATGATTTGAGCTTTGTGACATGGTGCATTATCCTGCTGGAAGTAGCCATCAGAGGATGGATACATGTTCTCATTCTGTTTACGTCAAATTCGGACGCTACCATTTGAATGTCTCAACAGAAATCGAGGCTCATCAGACCAGGCAACATTTTTCCAGTCTTCAACAGTCCAATTTTGGTGAGCTCGTGCAAATTGTAGCCTCTTTTTCCTATTTGTAGTGGAGATGAGTGTTACACTGTGGGGTCTTCTGCTGTTGTAGCCCATCCGCCTCAAGGTTGTGCGTGTTGTGGCTTCACAAATGCTTTGCTGCATACCTCGATTGTAACGAGTGGTTATTTCAGTCAACGTTGCTCTTCTATCAGCTTGAATCAGTCGGCCCATTCTCCTCTGACCTCTAGCATCCACAAGGCATTTTTGCCCACAGGACTGCCGCATACTGGATGTTTTTCCCTTTTCACACCATTCTTTGTAAACCCTAGAAATGGTTGTGCGTGAAAATCTCAGTAACTGAGCAGATTGTGAAATACTCAGACCGGCCCGTCTGGCACCAACAACCATGCCACGCTCAAAATTGCTTAAATCACCTTTCTTTTCCATTCTGACATTCAGTTTGGAGTTCAGGAGATTGTCTTGACCAGGACCACACCGCTAAATGCATTGAAGCAACTGCCATGTGATTGGTTGACTAGATAATTGCATTAATGAGAAATAATTCTTTAGGTGAATGTACATATATATACACAAAAATAACACATCCTAGATCTGAATTAATTAAATATTCTTATGAAATACTTTGTTCTTTACATACTTGAATGTGCTGACAACAAAATCACACAAAAAAAAAAAATGGAAATCAAATTTTTAAACCCATGGAGGTCTGGATTTGGAGTCACACTCAAAATTAAAGTGGAAAAGCACACTACAGGCTGATCCAACTTTGATGTAATGTCCTTAAAACAAGTCAAAATGAGGCTCAGTAGTGTGTGTGGCCTCCACGTGCCTGTATGACCTCCCTACAACGCCTGTGCATGCTCCTAATGAGGTGGCGGACGGTCTCCTGAGGGATCTCCTCCCAGACCTGGACTAAAGCATCTGCCAACTCCTGGACAGTCTGTGGTGCAACGTGACGTTAGTGGATAGAGCGAGACATGATGTCCCAGATGTGCTCAATTGGATTCAGGTCTGGGGAACGGGTGGGCCAGTCCATAGCATCAATGCCTTCGTCTTGCAGGAACTGCTGACACACTCCAGCCACATGAGGTCTAGCATTGTCTTGCATTAGGAGGAACCCAGGGCCAACCGCACCAGCATATGGTCTCACAAGGGGTCTGAGGATCTGATCTCGGTACCTAATGGCAGTCAGGCTACCTCTGGCGAGCACATGGAGGGCTGTGCGGCCCTCCAAAGAAATGCCACCCCACACCATTACTGACCCAATGCCAAACCGGTCATGCTGGAGGATGTTGCAGGCAGCAGAACGTTCTCCACGGCGTCTCAAGACTCTGTCACGTCTGTCACATGTGCTCAGTGTGAACCTGCTTTCATCTGTGAAGAGCACAGGGCGCCAGTGGCGAATTTGCCAATCTTGGTGTTCTATGGCAAATGCAAAAACGTCCTGCACGGTGTTGGGCTGTAAGCACAACCCCCACCTGTGGACGCCGGGCCCTCATATCACCCTCATGGAGTCTGTTTCTGACCGTTTGAGCAGACACATACACATTTGTGGCCTGCTGGAGGTCATTTTGCAGGGCTCTGGCAGTGCTCCTCCTGTTCCTCCTTGCACAAAGGCGGAGGTAGCGGTCCTGCTGCTGGGTTGTTGCCCTCCTATGGCCTCCTCCATATCTCCTGATGTACTGGCCTGTCTCCTGGTAGCGCCTTCATGCTCTGGACACTACGCTGACAGACACAGCAAACCTTCTTGCCACAGCTCGCATTGATGTGCCATCCTGGATAAGCTGCACTACCTGAGCCACTTGTGTGGGTTGTAGACTCCGTCTCATGCTACCACTAGAATGAAAGCACCGCCAGCATTCAAAAGTGACCAAAACATCAGCCAGGAAGCATAAGAACTGAGAAGTAGTCTGTAGTCACCACCTGCAGAACCACTCCTTTATTGGGGGTGTCTTGCTAATTGCCTATAATTTCCACCTGTTGTCTATCCCATTTGCACAACAGCATGTGAAATTGATTGTCACTCAGTGTTGCTTCCTAAGTGGACAGTTTGATTTCACAGAAGTGTGATTGACTTGGAGTTACATTGTGTTGTTTAAGTGTTCCCTTTATTTTTTTGAGCAGTGTATATATAATCACCTACACTTGTTGCTTGAGAAAGGATCTAGTATAGATCTGAAACGTTGCGCTTCCAGCATGGGTGAATAAACACTTAAACATTTTTCATGTGAGTGTGTTGCCTGCTTTATATATATATTTTTCCTTACATGTGCAGTGAAGCCTCATCTTCTCCGTTAGGACCAGACCGCGGCAACAAATTATTTAAGCACTCTCACATCTCTGCAGAGTTTGGCACACAGACATCTTAGTTTCATCACTTTTCCATCATCCCCCCTACTCGTGCCCCAACAGTGTCACGCTGGTGCTACCCCCAATACTGTCATAAAGATATTCCCCAAACTGCTCCCAAAAGTCCCACCAATAGTGATAATTCTCTCCCAGAGTGTCCTTATTAGTAATAGACCTGCCTACAGTGATAATGCACCTAAAGAGTGCCCCTATTAGTTATAGCGCCCTCCATATTGTGCCCAATAGTAATAATGCCCCCATTGAACTCCTGGTAGTAATACTGAAGTTATAATGCCCTAAGTATTTATAATTGCCCCTGTAGTGGCCCCAGTATTCCAATTATAAATGTACAGCTGGTATAAGTTATATATCTTCTTGCATAAAGTAATATGGACCATGCTGGTATGATGTACTCATCTTCTGTATATAATATGTACAGCTGGTATAAGTTATAAATCTTCTTGTATATAATGATATGGACCATACTGGTAGAACCTGGGAATTTTCTGTTCATAGGTATATATGTACAGCTGGCAAAAGTTACACTTCTTTTTGTATATAATGATATGGACCATGCTGGTATGACCTGATTATCTCCTGTATATAATTATACAGGGTGGCCGACGAAAAAGTAGCCCGCCTCCAATGACGTCATACACATTGTAATGTGCAGCCCTGGTGATGGTTAAAGGGACCATCACCGGGAATAGCGAATTGCTATGGTGGCAGATCCCTATCTTGTTTCTACAACTGTATCTGCCTCCTTAGGAGTCAGAAACAGTTGAAGGTTGTGGCTCTGTCGGACCCGCCTGTCAGGTTGCTTGAAGGAGGCCCCTGACCAGTGGGTGCTCCATGCAATTGCATGGTTTGTGTGGTGGTAAAGACCCACCACTGTAGTTAATGTGCTGTGGGTTCACCCCAAGTGATGGTTAACTTCGTTGCCCTGTATTGCGGTGTGCTGGATGAAAAACAAAGCACCATTTGGACTTTTAACCCTCGAAGTCCGAAAGGCTGTCATTTCCGACCCCACTGCAAAACACAGATCTGTACAAAGGATAGACACTGTTGTCTAACTCTATGCCACCTATTGGTTACCTTACTTTCAGGAAGAATATTACTCCAGAATTGTGGTGCAATTTTGCAGCAAATTGACACGGTAGGCCACATTCCCTTTCCCATGAAGCCACGTCCTTTCCCGTTTTGAACTAAGTGCAGAAACTCTCTAAACCTATATGCGCCAAATTGCACCGCTTCCATTATGAAAGACCTCACTAGTATGCATTTGGTATGGGGAGCAGGTGAAGTGCTGTGAGTGCTGCTGGTACTCACCCTCCTTTGTCTTCTTCCCTAGGGCAACACTGCACTGCAGATCCTGATCACTTATAGCGGACATAGTGCGCACAACAACCCGACGCCGCATTCAGTCAGGTGCAACGCAAGCCAGAGAAGACAAGGGAGCACGATTGGTGGATTGATTGTTGGACCTGGAGAGGAGCGACAGAGCAGGAGATGTACCGTATATACTCGAGTATAAGACGAGTTTTTTGGCACATACAGTATTTATGTGCTCAAAAAGCCCCCTCGTCTTATACTCGAGTCTAGGTCTGTATTATGGCAACTTACATTGCCACAATACAGACCATGACATGTTGGGGGCCGGAGAAGCTGTTACTTACCTTTACAGCTGCTCCGGTCAGCTCCCAGCACATCCGCGCAGCAGGGCCGGGCCGACACAGAGGCTGGGGAGGCTCCAGCCTCTGGGCGGCAGGCAGGCCACTGAGTTAGAAGATCCAATGGTATATTCTAACCCCCAGGCGTTCCCATGGTGACAGGGACGCTTGCCTGGGGGTTAGAATATACAGGGCCACGCCGCCCCCCAGGAGCACATTTATAAACTAATCAGTAACTTTAACTTTATTAAAGTTGCTGATCTCTTTATTAAAGTTGCTGATCTAATCATTGCTGATCTCTTTACTTGAATACCTTACTCTGTCTTAGCTCCGGTAATAGCAGGCAGTGCGGGGGGCGGCGCTCACTCACTGACGTCATGCGCCTGCTCCTCCCACTAGGCGGCGCAGGCACGTGACATCAGTGAGTGGGCGCCGCCCGCACGTACTTACTGCTGTTACGGGAGCTAAGACAGAGTAAGGTATCCAAGTAAAGAGATCAGCAATGATTAAAGTTACTGATTAGTTTATAAATGTACTCCTGGGGGCGTCGGGGAGGGGGATCTGTGTATGGCACTGCTATGGGGAGGTGGATCTGTGTATGGCACTGCTATGGGGAGGGGGATCTGTGGATGGCACTGTTTAGGGGAGGGAGATCTGTGGATGGCACTGTTTAGGGGAGGGGGATCTGTGGATGGCACTGTTTAGGGGAGGGGGATCTGTGGATGGCACTGTTTAGGGGAGGGGGATCTGTGGATGGCACTGTTTAGGGGAGGGGGATCTGTGGATGGCACTGTTTAGGGGAGGGGGATCTGTGGATGGCACTATTTAGGGGAGGGGGGATCTGTGGATGGCACTGTTTAGGGGAGGAGGATATGTGGATGGCACTGACCCTAGTCTTATACTCGAGTCAATAATTTTTCCCATTTTTTGGGGGTAAAATTAGGGGCCTCGGCTTATATTCGGGTCGGCTTATACTTGAGTATATACGGTAAGTAAAGTTCTTTATTTTATCTCTGATCTGAGGTCTGATGGGCGTCTGACATGGAAGTCTGATCTGAGGTCTGATGGGTGTCTGACATAGAGGTCTGATAGGAGTCTGGCATGAAAATCTGATCTGAGGTCTGATGGGGATCTGACATTGAGGCCTGATGGGGGTCTTGCATAGAGGTCTGATTAGGGTCTGGCATGGAGGTCTGATTAGGGTCTAATGTGGGTCTTATGTAAGTTCCTGATATGGGGGTCCTCTAAACTGGAGTTCTGATCTGAGGATCTGATATGGGGGTATGATCTGAGGATCTCATATGAGGCCTGATGAAAAATATTTCTTTTTTATTTTTCTCCTCTAAAATCTGAGGGTTGTCTTATCATCAGGTGTGTCATATAAAGCGAAAAATATGGTATAATTTAAGTGCCAAAATATTTCCCTGTAATATAAAATCATGATAAAAAAAAATCCAAATGGACTCAGAACATGAATTGTGCAAACATCCATCAAATACAGTAATTATTTGGCATCTAAAAATCCTGACTCAATTTTGAGTGTCGTTGGATATACGTATTGCTGTGTGGTGCAGTCATTTTCAGCCAGAGATCATCTCTTGGCATCTGCATCTTTCTGCCTTCTTCCCAGAAACCATTACAGAGATTAGATGATCAATCATCTGTGACTAAGTTTCTATATTTCAGTTCTGGCACATGGGAAAAAGCAACAGCACATAGATGCTGCCTGTTAAAAGAATATGCTGACTAAGAAAAGGGGCTGACACGAGCAATACTTCTCATGAATATTATAGCGCTACTATATGGCTGGCACTATGAACATTATATTATGTAGAACATTAGTACTACAGGGACTACAATGTGGCTGTAAAAGAAAAAATAAGTGTTACAATGCGGTTCACTGTGACACGGGTTGCCTTTTTGCTCATGTTTGTTCTCTGGCGTACTGGCTACGGTGGATTCCATGTAGGCTGATTGCCAGGGGCGAAGTGTAGTGTCGGAAACCTGTGTGTGTGTGTTCTATCTCTTCCTTGCTTTCCCTGGTCACCTGGTTTGTGTGGGGTTAATGTCGTGGTCTTGGTGTGGTCACTAGGTGCTATATAATCCTCTTAGCTGTGGGCTTGGGGGTCAATCTGTCTCCAGCTTAGCTGGGTGCAGGAGCTATGCACCTGACCTGGGGTTATTCCATCTGCCCTGTCTGTATGGCCACCTAGCAAGACATCAAGGTCACCTTGTCTGGTCCGTGAAAGCCATGTGTCATTCCACATGGGGTCCAGACATCTGCCTGTCTGTGCGACTCTACCTGTGACTACCATGTGTTATTCTGCATGGGGTCCAGACTTCTGCCTTGTGCGCAGCTCTGTCTGTTTGCTCATGGACTATCTTCGCATTGGGGAACAGACATCTGCTAGTCCTGTCTATGCCTTCTGTGAGAAGGCTCCTGGGTTCTCCAGAGGGAGGACATCTAGTCTGTGTGCAGCTCTGCCTGTGACAGCCATGTGTCATTCTGCATGGGGTCCATGCATCTGCTTATCTACCTGTTTGGGCAGCTCTGCCTGAGGCCGCCATGTGTTGTTCACATGGGATTAGGCATCTGCTTGTCTGCCTGTTTGGGTAGCTCTGCCTGAGGCTGCCATGCATCCGTTCTGCATGGGGTCCAGGCAGCTGCTTGTGTGCTGGTTCCTGTTTGTCTTGTCTGTACTGTGTCCTGTGCGGTTTGTTTAAGTTCCGGTACATGTGCCTGGATTCCAGTCCTTGTTTGTGTGGCCTGCTGGTGCTTGAACCATCAGTCTCTGCAGGTAAGTGGCCAAGTGTGTCGGGACCATCCTGGAGGTGCAGGTGCCTTAGGCTAAGTTCATCCCCACCATCTATATCTCTGTAATTAACTAGGATCACTGAGTCTCTGCCCTCTGGGTTTGGCCCCAAGTAAAACTGGTACACTTTGTCCAGTGGTATTTCCTGCCACTGGTCCCTTATCTGATCATCCAGATTTTTGCAATGTCTGTATCTTTTTAATAAAGAGTTTGTTTTGGTCACTGTCATGTCTTGGTCTCTGCTTTCTTTGGTGTGTTTTCATGGGATGTTCTAGCGGTCGATAGGACTCTCGCTAGAACATGACAATAAGTAAAAAATCGAACTTTAATCCACAGCTTTGCTGTAAATTGCATTCATTTTCATCTGAAAGTATAGCATATTAAAACAGCACCTCACTACGGACTACTATAAGGCTGGACAATAATTGCACTGCTGTAAAACTGGGAGGTTAATACTATGACCACTGCAATACAGTATGTCCTGACTGATATAGCACTGTGTAGGCACTATATCTAGTGCAAGGCAGCCTGCAGCCTGCAATTGTTGATGCACTTCTTCTATTCAATGTTTGTAATCCAAGACCTGAAATCGGAGCAGCATTTACTTTTTGTGCCCTAGTCAGCAGAAAAAGGCTTGCCCTCCCCCTCTGAGTTAGGAGACAATAAGTCTGGTCTAGACAGGCCAAGGGAGAGACATCTTCTGAAATGTCATACTTGCATGTCAACCAATAACCACCATCCTCTGAGAAAGATGCACAGAATATAAATAGGGCCATTTAAAAGATTGGGCCAAAGGACAAATGGTGCAATTGCTTGTTAATGGCAACAGACCTTACTGCCAGTGGCAAGGGTACATTGTGTCAGGTGACCACCACACTTCTACCATGGATTAAATACCACTTGGAGGATCTACACCTCATTGTAGCAATTGTATTACATATAGAGAAAGTGCGCACCCCTCTGGTTGATTTGGAAGGTAGTTTGCATGTGATAGAGACTCAGAGTTAGACATCTCACTGCCAGTCATCCCATATTTAGCTTTGGATGCATTGCACATGCATTCAGGAGTGACTGAAATGAATGCTATTATTGTCTTTGTTATGACCTGCCTAAACTACCTCAGGGCAGGTCATAACAAAATGGACCTGATTATTGCCTTGCACCCATCACCTTCACTGCCCGACAATTGCATGGCTTATATCACGAAGGAGCACCACCTTGCACCTTTAAAACTCACAACATCAAGGGAACCCCAGCTGATACCAAGCATGAGCCACAGAACACAGGGTGGGCTCCAAGGGGATTAAAGGTTGCGCTCCTCCAGTCACTTCAAAGCCCCAAAGAGAGCCAGAGTGAGGAACACCATCATGAACCCTATACTACCATCATTGCTACCACCACTCTTGTCCTCCACTCCTTTCCCCTCTCCTTGGTCTGCTTCACTATTGATCTCTAGGAATAGTATTATACAGCAATCATGTTACATATTTACATACAAAGTATATATTTTATTGTTTCTTCCTGTCCAGCCTGTCTTATCTATTTCTGACTACTGGTGGACAGCAGTTATCCTATTGTTGTTTTGTCTCTTCCATCCATGATACGTGTTTCACTAAGGTCTATTCCACACTATATTCCTGATTTTTGATCTTATATCTGTATTATGGAGCCCATAGCCTGCTACCGGCCCATACTGTACCTGTGTATGACTCTGGCATTGCTTCAGAAGGGAATACAGGTGTGGTGGCACCATGCTATAGCACAAGGGCTGCCAAACGGCCAGCCATTCTGAATGCATGATGAATAAAGCCTCCATGTGTTGCTGTACAGGCCCATCCACACAGTCATAGTGGTATAGACTCCTGCTTGTTTTTTTTTTTATTTTCATCTTGCTTTAGTGATGGCATTTCAGAGTTGATTAAAGTGAGCAATTATTGAGAATATTAGTGGGTAATTATAATTTTTATATTGTGTTGATTTTATTTACAAATATAATTAATTTGGAGGGAAAACTTGCCAAGATTATATTTTCTTCTGACAGTAGCATCACCCATGCGGAACTAATGTTCTAACAGTATTGATTGCACAAGGCAGCAAGCAACGCAGAGGGTGAGTCGAGAACATTTTCTCCTCAGATTACTAGTCTTATTATTTTTAGTGACTAAAAGAATAAAGCTACCATTTACTGGAATGACGATCTTTGTTTCAGTATTTAACAAGGAATGGTAACAAGTAAGGTAATTAGTATGAACAAAGCAAAGCGGAATCTAATTAAAAACATCTTCTACTGCACGATTTCTGACCTTTGCAATTGTTTGACTTTACAGCTTAAAGGCAAAGACCATTGATTACAAAATCAGTCTTGACAATAGCATTCAGGGGCCTTAGCTTGGGGGTTTGCCAGATTTATCTCCAATTAAATCATGATTTCTATTATAGTACATATGACAATATACTGCAATGCAGGACAAATATGTCAAACTTCAGATTTTTCCTATTGACCACAGGCAGTTTGATATCTTTGTTGCCTATGGATAGATTTAATTAAATCCTTTTCTATTATTGAAACATGAAAAGATAAAATAGGCCATGGCTTAAGTATGCTCCTGTTTCTACTTTCATATTTCTTAGAAATGTCATCTAAGATTTAGGCTCATTCAGTTTACATCCTGAAGGCTTGTTTTATATTGCTTATATTACCATAGTAGTTCTAGATACAGCTACAGAATCTGAATTGCGTAAATTAAACAGGCGGCCTAAAAGGCTGTAAATGCAAGCATATTATGTCTCCATACAACTGCACAGTTAGGGCACCCAATGACCTCTGTGGGCCCTACTGTACAACTTCACTGCCTTTATATGCCTCTGATTGTACATGATTCATATAGAATCAAAATACATCCCATTCTTAAACTATACAAATGTATAAATAGGCCGTATAAAAAATATGGTGGAAAGCTGTTCCATATAAAATACCCTCAAAAGAGAAGGGGGCACTGAAGAAAAAGTTCAGTCTCCAGAAGCGTCAAAGCTTCTTTACTGTAAGAAATCTACCTCCAGACGTGGTCACAACAGGAACAATGGATAGTTTTAAAAAGGGTTTAGATGAATTCTTAAAAGTAAATTACATTAATGCTTATGAAAACGTGTAGAAATCGGAGTCTCACTTCCTTCTGGGATTCGCACCCCCACCTATCCCTTGGTTGAAGTTGATGGACTTATGTCTTTTTTTAACCACGTTAACTATGTAACTATGTAACACGATACCATGTTGTAAAGCTATTCTAAAAGTGAATATCTCTCTGTATAGGACACCTTATGATAGTACACAAAGTGCCAAACCATTGTGCAGTATAAACTTCCGTATGCCTCCATAGCGGCTCCATGTGCATGGCTCTGTCATGTATTAGACTTTAGGGTGGCAAATTTGTGATAGAATGCGCTTCATATCAAATCGGCATAGAAACACATGTTGCTTTCTAAATATGTGCTGTTTTACCATGGTGAGGCTTTCTGCTACACCGTTACTGCTCTATGTGAACCCATCTTTAGGGTATCTGCACATAATGTGGATTATGTGCATTTTTTCAATGTGGATTTTCATGCAGAAAAACTGTGGCCCCTTCAGTCTAATAAATGAAATTATACTAAAATGCTCTGTTATGGTCCACCAGGGCATCTGTCAACAGATTTGCACCTTTGAAACTGGCTGACCTGTTGCATGTGTGCTTGGCAGCTGAAGGCATCTGTGTTGGTCCCATGTTCATAAGTGCCCGCATTGCTGAGAAAAATTCTGTTTTAATGTATGAAATTGATCCTCTAGAAGCAACAAGGGCATTGCCATTACTCCTAGAGGTTCTGCTCTCTCTGCACCTGCCACACCCTCTGCACTTTGATTGACAAGCCAAGCAGTGAAAACATCATCATCCCTGCTCTGTCAATGAAATGTGGGCCATAGCAGAACATTTTAGTATAATTTCATTTATTAGACTGAAGGAGCCACAGACGATTTACAGGCCTGTTATTTTATGACTCAGTACAGTGTTTTCAATCTTAAATGGCACCACTGCTACCTTTGGTGGTATTTTACAAAATATATCAAAGGATTGCTTATTAACAGGATTCACCAGAACTATGGAGCAGTCTGAGCAGTGGCATTAACCCCTTCAGGACCCTGCCCTTTTTCACTTTAAGGACCAGGCCATTTTTTGCAAATCTGCCATGTGTCACTTGTGGTGATAACTTTAAAACGCTTTTACTTATCCAAGCCATTCTGAGATTGTTTTCTCATCACATATTGTACTTCATGACAGTGGTAAATTTGAGTCAAAATATTTCATTTTTATTTATAAAAAAATTACCAAATTTACCAAAAATTTTGAAAAATTCTCAATTTTCAAAATGTCAATTTCTCTGCCTTTAAAACAGATAGTGATACCTCCTAAAATAGTTATTACTTTACATTTTCCATATGTCTACTTCATGTTTGGATCATTTTGTAAAATTACATTTTCTTTTTTTTGGGACGTTAGAAGGCTTGGAAGTTTAGAAGCAAATCTTAAAATTTTTAAGAGAATTTTCAAAACCCAATTTTTAAGGACCAGTTCAGGTCTGAAGTCACTTTGTTGGGCTTACATAATAGAAATCACCGATAAATGGTACCATTTTAGAAACTACACCCCTCAAGGTATTCAAAACTGATTTTACAATCTTTGTTAACCCTTTAGGTGTTCCACAAGAATTAAATGAAAATGTAGTTTAAATTTTTGGCAGACTTTCCATTTTAATAAATTTTTACCAGGAACAAAGCAAGGGTTAACAGCCAAACAAAACTCAATATTTATTACCCTGATTTTGTAGTTTACAGAAACACCCCATATGTGGTTGTAAACTGCTGTACGGGCACATGACCAGTCACAGAGTCACAGAAGGAAAGGAGCGCCATGTGATTTTTGGAGGGCAGATTTCACTGTAAAAATTTTAAGTTGCCATGTCACATTTGAAGACCCCCTGATGCATCCCTAGAGTAGAAACTCCAAAAAAGCGACTCCATTTTGGAAACTATGGGATAAGGTGGCAGTTTTGTTGGTACTATTTTAGAGTACATATGATTGTCACATTTAGACCCTAATTTCAATTTTCATATATGTAGTTACTAATAACATGATATTCCAGAATCAGTTACTATTAGACTTACCCCATATTTAATAAGATTCAGCCCTTAGCAACCAGTCTGCATAAAACTGCAATCTCACTATTCAGTTAAGATGGCCGCCACTGCCCTCATCCTGAGGCTAATCCCGCCGGCCTCACTAGCCAATAACAATAGTGTCAGTAACCAGAGCCCTCCCCCCCTAAAGGGTTAATCTCCTGCAGCACAAAGGGGTCCTCTTACCACATGTTGCTTTCATTTATACACTGAGCAGATGGCAGATCTCCCTTCCCTGTTGTGCGCTGGTTCAACTCTGCATTCTCCAAGTCTGCTGAGTGAGGGAGCGTCTACCAAGCGCAGGGACAAGGAGAAGTGCACACAGCCCAGGCACTGTTATCAGCTGCTGGGGAGGACCTGGCTTTAATCATTTACTTACAGTCCCTGGCTGTCAATAATGTGACCTTGCACAGTCCCTGGCTGTCAGTAATATGACCTTGCACGCAGCCTGCTTCTGCGTGCTCCGTCCTTCAACAGATAGACGGACCATGCCTAGCAACCCTATTTTAAGCACATTTAAAAATTGGCAGTACAGGGAACAAAAATGTGGAATTAAGGGGTAATTGAATACACAGTGAAAAGTTTAGATTTCAAATAGGGCAGAGAAGAGCAGTTAAAAACAAACTGCTCCAAATTGCGGTTGCCATCTTCAAATTGTCGTAGTTTCAAAAACTATAAATCCTACAGCGACCTACATTTTGATGCATAGTATGTCTCTGAAATATTAAAAATGAAGGCACAAGATTTGTGTAGGTGGGCTTGAAAATGAGGGAGTGGTGGCAGTTTAGAAATCATGTCCTGATTTTTCAGCTCACACTCTAGCTTTTGTCACTCTGCTGGCTGCTCACCTGGGTTCCTATGGCAACTCACTCTACAGCAAGTTCAGAGTAGAGCGGTTAAAAACAAACTGCTCCAACTTGCTCACTTCACTGGCGGTTGCTATCTTCAAACGGTTGTAGTTGAAAATCTATAAATCCTACAGCGTAGATCTTTATATTGTGAGAATCACAAGACCCAGACCTACATTTTGATGAGTATGTCTCTGAAATATTAGAAATGAAGACACAGTCGCAGTTTAGAAATTGCCTTTCAAATTTGAGGTGGCTAGAGTGGAGTTTCAATGAATGTCAATGGGCGGCGTGAGTTGCAAACAAATGATCATATTGTGAAAACTATCAGGACTATGGCTTAGCAGTGGACATTTTTAGTGGCAGCAGGGATAGCTGAATGTTTTGATATAAGATTTGTGTAGGTGGGCTTGAAAATGAGGGAGTGGTGCCAGTTTAGAAATCATGTCCTGATTTTTCAGCTCACACACTAGCTTTTCTCAGCTCCCACTCTAGTTTTGAACATTCCGCCATTCATTCCTATGGGACCAATTTTGCCACAAAAAATTCCGATATTTCGTGAACCATTCAGCGAAATGTTCCACAAAGTAATAGCACACCAATCGGGAAGAATACGCATGTTTCGGTATATTACTGTCTACGTATGTAGTGTAAAAACTGTGGGAGGAGTTAGGGTGGAACATTTGGTGATAATAATAAGACTATATATGGGAGATAACATTAAGTGGTCCTGCCATGCAAGAACACTTTTGACTTAAAGTTACTTTTATTCGGGGGCGTGGCCTGGTCGGACATGTGAGCAGACGCGTTAGCGGGGAGCTCCTGACCCGCCAGCTATTATCATGTGGCATCCTTCCTCTGCAGCTAGCTCTGCAGCACTGGACAACTCTGGGTGACGCCGAGGAGTGCCTGGAGCCGGCACATACCGATATGACCCGCACAGGGAAGAAGGAGCGGGAGCTGAAGGAAGCCGGGCCTTCCACGCCGGCAAAACAAGATGGCGCCGCATCGGAGGTGCGGGCTGCGGAGGTTGCGGCCCGCCTGGGTAAATATGCCCGAACTGCATCTACAGTGCCTTCCTCAGATGGGCCTGCGGCACCCACTGTTATCCTGCGGCACCCACTGCGGCATACCACAGTCAGCAAATGCAGAGGGGCCTGTTCATGGAGGGGCACAGCCAGGAGAAATGGCTTCAGTTGGCTGCAACCCCAGGTTCAACCCTAGGCCCTGCAACCACATTATGTATTCAGCATGGTCAGCCTGATATTGGCTCTGCTGAGCCTACACCAAAAAATATCTTTAATGCTGTACAGAAATGCAGCAGCTCACTTGCTCTCCTCACCACTAATATGGGCAGCCTGCAGGAAAATGTGTCCCTTCTCCGTCAGGACTTGCGGAAAGTTACTGATAGAATGGCGGAGGTGGAAATCAGAGTGGGTGCCTTGGAAGATCAACTGCCTCCTGTCAAAAGAGATCTGGGCAGGATTATTCATAACGTGACCCTGCTGATGTCCAAAACTTACAATTTGGAGAATCGATCAAGGAGGAACAACCTCCATCTAGTGGGGGTCCCTGAAAAAGCGGAGGGTGCAGATCCGGTGGCCTTTTTTGAGGACTGGCTTACCCTAAAATTTGGAAAGGACTTGCTCTCCAAGGTGTTTGCTATTGAAAGGGCACACAGAGTGCCGTTCCGTGCGCCACCACCAGGGGCCCTACCTCGTCCAGTGTTAATGAAGCTACTTCACTTCAGGGACAGAGATGCGATTCTTAAGAAGGCGAGGGATCACCCTGAGCTATTAATTAATGGCAGCAAAGTGGCGATATATCCAGATTTCTCTGCTGAGGTCCAGTGGAAGAGAGTCAAGTTCCTGGAAGTCAAGCGACGCCTCCGGAATTTACAAGTTCCGTACTCAATGTTATACCCAGCCAAGCTTCGTGTGGTGGCGCATGGAGAAGTCTGCTTCTTTGATACTCCTCTAGAAGCGGCGCAGTGGATAGACGCCAATGAATCCTCGCTCAAGAATTGGAAGCCAGTGTTTTCTGCACTGCAGCACTTACATCCCGCTATCTTCTGTCTATCAGAGACTTATTTGTCTCAGACCACTACATCGGTCATACACAAACCATGGGTTGGTCATGCATATCACTCTGTCCTTTCTTCTCACTCCAGGGGGGTGAGTGTTTTGATGCATACTGTAGGTCACTGCCTTTTATATGTCACTCGTCCCGTACAGACGCTAGTGGGCGATTTGTATGTCTCCATTGTACTTGTTACCATTGGTCCTTTATTCTGGCTGCAGTGTACATTCCACCGCCGTATACTAGTGAGGCGATAAAATAAATTATGAGATATGTTGAGGAATTACCGCACTGTCCGATACTATTAATAGGAGACTTTAACACCTGTCCCTCTGTGGCTCTGGATAGGGGTGGGATGTCAGATGGGGGTAGAGACTCTAATTTTGCCAAAGTGCTGCGGGAGCTGGATCTACATGATGTGTGGCGGGTGAGAAATCCAACCACCCGGCAGTTCTCCTGCTATTCTAGCTCTCATCATTCACTGTCTAGAATTGACTTAGCCATAGGCACTCCTGAGGTACTGTCGCTGGTGACTGACATTAAATACTTACCTAGAAGTCTTTCCGACCACTCCCCGATTTATGTAGAACTGCAACTGGACACCAGATGCCCCCCTGGGGTGGGTGCTTGGAAGCTTAATCCTTTCTGGTTACAGCTAGTAGATGGGGAGGGTGGAATTGGGGAGAAAATGAGAGAATTCTTTGCCCAGAACGTGGGTTCGGCGCCCTTGGGGGTGGTATGGGATACATGCAAAGCATTTGTCAGGGGTCTGTACATCCAAAAGATTAGTCGCCATAAATCTCAAACTAGGGACGCTCAGAAAAAGTTGCAGGCTCGTGTAGTGGAGGCGGAGGAGAGGTATGTGTGTCACCCTAATAGGACTAATGAGGAATCCCTGATGGCAGCACAGGAGGGGTTGAGGCAACATCTTCTATGAGCGGCGGATCACAGCAGGTTTTTTCTTAAACAAAAGTATTTTGAGGCGGGAGAAAGTTCAGGGAAGTAACTGGCAAGGGTTATTAGAGCCCAGGTTGGTCCATCTAAAATTTTGTCTATTCAGAGGGCTGATGGTTCTATTGTCACGACGGATGAGGATATTTTTTATTATGAATCCCTGATATTTTTTATTATGCAAACATAGCCACATATCTAGAAGGGATTGCGATTCCGCAACTGTTGGCCGAGAGTGCAGCATATTTAGATGGCCCTTTGACTCTTGCCGAGCTGGAGGTGGCGATACAATCATTCCCAAATGAAAAAGCCCCCGGGATAGATGGGCTGCCAGCAGAGTTTTTTTTTTCAATATAGTGGTGTCCTGTTGCCTCACCTCTTGTTGGTTTTTAATGATGCCCTGTTAACAGAGAGCCTTCCCGCCTCTATGAGGGAGGCTATTGTAGTGGTCTTGCCCAAGCCCGGTAGGGATCCCAAATTCCCTGATTCGTACAGACCGATTTCTCTGTTGACCTCTGATATTAAGATTTTGTCAAAGGTTTTAGCGAATCGGCTACAATTGGTCATTACAACTATTATCCATAGCGACCAGGCAGGATTCATGCTGGATAAGTCTACCTCAGTTAATCTAAGGAGACTTTTCCTTAATACTCAGAGCCGGGCTGTCCTCTCTTTGGACGCGGCTAAGGCCTTTGATAGTGTCGAATGGAGCTATCTTTGGGAGGTGCTGAGAGTCATGGGATTTGGGAAGACCTTTATTTCCTGGGTTCAGTTGCTGTACAATGGGCCCATGGCCAGGATCCGGGCCAATGGGGGTATTTCAGAGGCATTTGAAATGGGTAGGGGAACTCGTCAGGGGTGCCCACTGTCCCCTCTTCTTTTCGCCATTGAGCCGCTTGCTTGTATGTTGCGCACAACTGACAGGATCGTAAGATTCCCTTGTGGGTCCCGGGAAGAGAGGGTGTCCCTGTATGCGGACAATATGTTAATCTATGTGGGTAATGTGGAAAGATCCTTAGGTCCTATTATGTCCCTATTACAGGAGTTTGGGGATAGATCTGGATTACAAATTAATTGGGATAAGTCTATTCTTCTACCCTTGGCTAACCCTGACAGAACCTTCCTTCCCCAGTCTTGCCCACTACAGGTTGCGCACCAAATCAAATATTTGGGGATCCTAGTTACTGCACACCCGAATAGCTATATTAAACTTAACATAGAATCGTTATTGAATACACTGTCTGAGAAGGTTAAAGCCTGGTGCAAGCTGCTGATGTCGGAAATTGGGAGGAGAAACCTCCTTAAAATGATTGTTATGTCCAAATTTATGTATGTCCTGCATAATTCCCCGATTTGCATACCTCATAGGATATTTGTTAAAATAGATAGACTATTTAGGGACCTGATATGGCGTCATAAAAAAGCTCGGATCCGACTTGACAAACTACAAAGAGGGAAGGAGGCGGGGGGACTTGCAATCCCAAACACCTGGTTATATTATCTTTCAGCTCAGTTGCAGCAGCTAAGAGGATGGGGGAGAAACCCTGGGGATAGTGCCTCAGCTAGGTTGGTGGCTCATATCATAGGCCAGGATTCCCCGGTGACTCTACTGGAACATGGGGGGTTGGCCGATAAGATGTCAGGTCATCCAACTCTTGCAATGATACACAAGATCTGGCAAAAATGCAGGGCATTGCTCGCAGTTCAAGGGTTGACGCAGGTCTCCCCTATTTGGAGGAATCCGCATCTGCCCAAAATGTTCCATTTAGAAGGGTTTACACCATGGGAGCGCAAGGGAGTGAGATTTTTGTATCAACTACAGAGTGCGGGTGTTTTTAAGTCCTTTGAACAGTTGGGAAATGAATTTGGTCTCCCGCAATCGGCCTTTTATCGATTTCTGCAATTACGCCAGGCTTTCCAGAAGCAGGCAAAATCGACGTCATTGAAATGTACTACGGTACCGCTGTTTCAACAGATCCTTACAAACAATTCCTCATGTGGTTTGATATCATCCATTTATAGGAATCTGTATGTAAAATCACTGAAACAGGAGGTCCTAGCAGTCAAGCATAAATGGGAGGCAGAGGTGGGGTAGATTTCGGAGGAGCAATGGAAGTCGATTTTAGCGCTAACTCCACAATTGTCGGTGTGTGAGGGACACCGTATGTCTCAGTTGTTTTTACTGCACCGTGTGTATAGGACCCCAGATTTTCTATGTAAGATAGGTGTCCGGGCAGATGCGGATTGTCCTAGGTGTGGACTGTCCTAGGTGTGGTAATGGTCCTGCATCCCTGATGCATATGTTCTGGGACTGCGCGGAACTCCGGAATTTTTGGACGCCGATTCTGATTCTGATCAAGGACGCCTATAACATAGTGGTTCCGCCTGGGCCGAGAGAGTGCGTGGCTGGGATATTGGACATTAAAAATAGTCATCACCGTCTGGGAGTACAATGCATGCTTTTTCATTCCAGGAAATTGATCGCCAAACACTGGCTTCGACCTCAAGCTCCGACTAGGAAAGATTTCTAAAATAGGTTGTCGGAAGTCTTGCCACTGGAAAAGGGTGTTTATGTTAAAAGAAAGTGTGTGGCGAAATTTGATAAGATATGGGAAACTTGGGAAAACTATAGGATGCGTTGCCATGACTAGTCTCCCTTACTAAGGATGTAGAATCGGGAGCTGCTGTGTTGATCAAAATGTTCTCCTCTCTATGATGCTTATACATGGCCGCCAAGTCTGGGATCCCTGGTATGTATAATTGAAATACCGTTGGTATGGTAGGATGATGCCTGCTGTACTTTTATGGGTGGTACTTCAGGTATTGACCATTAGAGTTATGAGCATTGTACTGGGTTGGAAGCCTCGTGCCCGTTCCACCGCCTGGGGGGGAGTTTGGTTGGTTGGGTGGGAAATTTTTCGTTCATTATCTAAAAGTGAAAAGTCGATTTGTATGCCTTGTACAATTGACCACAACACACTGTAATGGCGGTCACTGTTGACCTTTATTATTGTATAGATCGTATTGTACTCTTTTCATGCGCTTAATGAACAGACGGAATCTGTGATGATCTTTGTAACCGCTTTATTCTCTATTACCGAGAAATTGTACAAGCATTCTTTGTTCTGTGAAACATCGTTAATAAAAACTATCAGATTTTTTTTTTAAAAGTTACTTTTATTCAACCAGCAAATAATTTTTTGATGGGAAATGACATAGGTGTCTCCCAAAAGATAATAAGACGATGTACAAGAGGCATTATTGTGGGGAAAAAAATATTTCTCAGCTTTTATTTACATTTGAGCAAAAAGTGTTCAGTAAAATTATTCATACCCTTCTAAATAATCAATAGAAAAGCCTTTATTGGCTATTACAGCAATCAAACGCTTCCTATAATTGCAGACCAGCTTTTTGTCTCCACAGGTATTTTTGCCTATTCATCTTTAGCAAAGAGCTCCAAATCTTTCAGGTTGGAGAGTCTTCTTGCCATCACCCTGATCTTTAGCTCCCTCCACAGATTCTCAATTGGATTTAAGTCTGGACTCTGGCTGGGCCACTCCAAAAACGTTAATGTTGTTGTCTGCTAACCATTTCTTTACCACTTTTGCTGTGTGTTTTGGGTCATTGTCATGCTGAAATGTCCACTGGTGCTCAAGGCCAAGTTTCTCTGCAGACTGCCTGATGTTGTCGTTGAGAATCCTCATGTATTGCTCTTTTTTCATGGTGCCGTTTACTGTGATTAGGTTCCCTAGTCCATTGGCTGAAAAACACCCTCAAAGCATTAGGTTCCCACCACCATGTTTGACAGTGGGGATGGTGTTCTTTGGGTTGAAGGCTTCTCCTTTTTTACGCCAAATGAAGGAAACATCATTGTGACCAAACAATTCAATTTTTGTTTCATCTGACCATAACACAGAAGACCAGAAGTCTTCTTATTTGTCCAGATGAGCTTTTGCAAAGGCCAAGCAAGCTTTTGTGTGCCTTATCTGGAGAAGTGGCGTCCTCCTTGGTCTGCATCCGTGGAACCCAGCAGTGTGCAGTGTCCGTTGGATTGTCTGCCTTGAGACATTGCCAAAAGCAGAGCCCAGATTCACCAGGATGGCCTTGGTGGTGATCCTTGGATTCTTTTTAACCTCTCTAACTATCCTCCTGGCCAGCACAGGTGTCACTTTTGGCTTCCGACCACATCCTCTGAGATTTTCCACAGTGCAGAACATCTTTTATTTTTTGCTCAAATGTAAATAAAAGCTGAGAAGTGTTTTTTTTCCACAATAATGCTTCTTGTACATCATCTTATTATCTTTTGGGAGACACCTATGTCATTTCCCGTCAAAAAATTACTTGCTGGTTGAATAAAAGTAACTTTAAGTCAAAATTTGCCAGGGGTATGAATAATTATGGGCAGCACGGTATATACACTGCTCAAAAAAATAAAGGGAACACAAAAATAACACATCCTAGATCTGAATTAATTAAATATTCTTCTGAAATACTTTGTTCTTTACATAGTTGAATGTGCTGACAACAAAATCACACAAAAATAAAAAAATGGAAATCAAATTTTTCAACCCATGGAGGTCTGGATTTGGAGTCACACTTAAAATTAAAGTGGAAAAACACACTACAGGCTGATCCAACTTTGATGTAATCTCCTTAAAACAAGTCAAAATGAGGCTCAGTATTGTGTGTGGCCTCCACGTGCCTGTATGACCTCCCTACAACGCCTGTGCATGCTCCTGATGAGGTGGCGGACGGTCTCCTGAGGGATCTCCTCCCAGACCTGGACTAAAGCATCTGCCAACTCCTGGACAGTCTGTGGTGCAACGTGACGTTGGTGGACAGAGCGAGACATGATGTCCCAGATGTGCTCAATTGGATTCAGGTCTGGGGAACGGGTGGGCCAGTCCATAGCATCAATGCCTTTGTTTGCAGGAACTGCTGACACACTCCAGCCACATGAGGTCTAGCATTGTCTTGCATTAGGAGGAACCCAGGGCCAACCGCACCAGTATATGGTCTCACAAGGGGTCTGAGGATCTCATCTCGGTACCAAATGGCAGTCAGGCTACCTCTGGCAAGCACATGGAGGGCTGTGCGGCCCTCCAAAGAAATGCCACCCCACACCATTACTAACCCAATGCCAAACCGGTCATACTGGAGGATGTTACAGGCAGCAGAACGTTCTCCACGGCGTCTCAAGACTCTGTCACGTCTGTCACATGTGCTCAGTGTGAACCTGCTTTCATCTGTGAAGAGCACAGGGCGCCAGTGGCGAATTTGCCAATCTTGGTGTTTTCTGGCAAATGCCAAACGTCCTGCACGGTGTTGGGCTGTAAGCACAACCCTCACCTGTGGACGTCGGGCCCTCATATCACCCTCATGGAGTCTGTTTCTGACCGTTTGAGCAGACACATGCACATTTGTGGCCTGCTGGAGGTCATTTTGCAGGGCTCTGGCAGTGCCCCTCCTGTTCCTCCTTGCACAAAGGCGGAGGTAGCGGTCCTGCTGCTGGGTTGTTGCCCTCCTACGGCCTCCTCCACGTCTCCTGATGTACTGGCCTGTCTCCTGGTAGCGCCTCCATGCTCTGGACACTACGCTGACAGACACAGCAAACCTTCTTGCCACAGCTCGTATTGATGTGCCATCCTGGATAAGTTGCACTACCTGAGCCACTTGTGTGGGTTGTAGACTCCGTCTCATGCTACCACTAGAGTGAAAGCACCGCCAACATTCAAAAGTGACCAAAACATCAGCCAGGAAGCATAGGAACTGAGAAGTGGCCTGTGGTCACCACCTGCAGAACCACTCCTTTATTGGGGGTGTCTTGCTAATTGCCTATAATTTCCACCTGTTGTCTATCCCATTTGCACAACAGCATGTGAAATTGATTGTCACTCAGTGTTGCTTCCTAAGTGGACAGTTTGATTTCACAGAAGTGTGATTGACTTGGAGTTACATTGTGTTGTTTAAGTGTTCCCTTTATTTTTTTGAGCAGTGTATATATCTATAATACAGATAGTTAGTGGGAGATACTCAGTGTAGGATAGATAGTGATATAGTGTTCTGCTGTCCACACATACATGCTACATACATAGTGCTGTATGTATGTATGTATGCTACATACATACATACATACATACATACATAGTGCTGTGATGTCACAAGTTCACAACAATACTTAGTGCACCAATCACTAATAAGTATTCAGACCTGTTAAAATGTGAAGTTGCACGTATTGCTCCAAAATATTCGCATCATTAGTGCCGATTTCACAATCGCGAATATATTGGAGCTCTCTATCTGCATATAAAGCTCTTGCCGTGCCAACCATTTTCTCCAGTCTCAGGAAACTTCTAGTAGCTTGATAAATGTTGCTATAGTGACCCACACCTGTATTTTCACACACGTTACGTGAATATTACATTGCCGATTTTTCGCGATCAAGAAAATAATCTCGAATTTGCAAATTTGCGAATATATGACGAATATTCTACCAAATATTTGCGAAATATCACAAATTTGAATATTGCCCCTGCCGCTCATCACTAGTGTTTATATCACAGCAGATGTAAATAGATATGTTGATTTAAATGTTCTCCCTTTGGTGAGTAGACTTAGGGGGAAGACTAATATATGGTGTACGATTCCGTTATACATGATGGGTCTGATAAATTTGCTGAAGATGATCTTTCCAAATTGTATTTATTGTTCAAAATTCAACAATGGTGATACCTAAGGCCCCTTTCACACGGGCGAGATTTCCGGGCGGGTGCGATGCGTGAGGTGAAAGCATTGCACCCGCACTGAATCCGGACCCATTCATTTCTATGGGGCTGTGCACATGAGCGGTGATTTTCACGCATCACTTGTGCGTTGCGTGAAAATCGCAGCATGCTCATCTTTGTGTGTTTTTCACGTAACGCAGGCCCCATAGAAATTAATGGGGTTGCGTGAAAATCGCAAGCATCCGCAAGCAAGTGCGGATGCGGTGCGATTTTCACGCACGGTTGCTAGGTGACGATCGGGATGGGGACCCGCTCATTATTATTTTCCCTTATAACATGGTTATAAGGGAAAATAATAGCATTCTGAATACAGAATGCTAAGTAAAATAGGGCTGGAGGGGTTAAAAAAATAATTAAAAAATTTAACTCACCTTAATCCACTTGTTCGCGCATGCGGCATCTCTTCTGTCTTCATCTGTGAGGAAAAGGACCTTTGATGACGTCCCTACACTCATCACATGATCCATCACCATGGTGATGGGTCATGTGATTGACCATGTGATGAGCGTAGTGATGTCATCAAAGGTCCTTTTCCTCACAGATGAAGACAGAAGAGATGCCGGCTGCACGAACAAGTGGATTAAGGTGAGTTAAATTTTTGTTTTATTTTTTTTAACACCTCCAGCCCAATTTTACTTAGCATTCTGTATTCAGAATGCTATTATTTTCCCTTATAACCATGTTATAAGGGAAAATAATACAATCTACACAACCTTGAACCCAAACCTGAACTTCTGTGTACCACATTCAGTATCACGCGGGTGCTAAAAACTGAACAACGGAACGCAATCGCAGTCAAAACTGACTGCAATTGTGTACCTACTCGCGCGGGTTTGCCGCAATGCACCGGGACGCATCCGGACCTAATCCGGACACGCTCGTGTGAAAGAGGCCTAAGCGTATTTTTAAGGTATTTGATGAAATAACTAGAGGGTTTATTTGATGGGGGAGAAAGGAAGGGGGGAATTAGAAAGGAAATACTACAATTACCTGGGAAAGAAGGTGGATTGGCGTTACCAGATTGGTACACTTATTATTTGGTTGCACAACTTGTTCACATAAATACATTTGAGATAAACGATATGATAAAGTAAGAGTTGCTTAAATTGGGAAATAAGGTAATGCACGATTCGATATTTGAGGTGTTGGAAACAGGATATTTAAGTAGGAAAAGTTGGGTAAACTCAGTATTGTTTATGATAAATAATATATGGGAGGAGGTAGCTAAAAAGTACTATGGGGATAAAGGGTTATTTAGAATTAACTCCCTTATGGACTAATGTGCATTTACAGGAGATACAAAAAATTTAACAATATGTCAATTGGGAACAAAAAGGTGCAAGCAAAGTAAGGCCTCTTTCACATGGTGTTCATGATGGATCCGTCATGGCTATAGAAGACATAATACAACCGGATCCGTTCATGACGGATGCATGCGGTTGTATTATTGTAACGGAAGCGTTTTTGCAGATCAATGACGAATCCGCAAAAAACGCTAGTGTGAAAGTAGTCTAAGGTGTAAAGAAGAACATGCAGGCTTGATACATTTGGAGATGCCCAAAACGGTTCAGATACTGGTGTGAAATAATTGCAACAGTTAATAAAGTGTATGACTATAAAATTGAAAGGTATCCAATTGTATGCATTTTTGGTACCTTGAGACATTTAAGAATACCAAAGAGAAATAAATTAGTGATTGGAAAGGTATTGTTTCAAGCTAGATTATTGATTCTAAAAAAATTGAAAATAGCAGAACCACCTACATGTTTAGAATGGAAAAATATGTTAGATGAAATGATAAAAAAAAAGAAAATGTTATATATCAAGGGGAAGAAGGAGTTATATCTAAAGTATTGGAATTCATGGACTATCCAGAGTATTTTTTTTTATAACTTTTTTTGCTGTGCCTTCCTTGTCTCGAGGGGTGGGATGGGGGATAGGGGAGAGGGAAGGGAAAGGGGGATTTTGTTTTATATGTATACTATGTATTTGATGACAAAAATCCCTAATCTGAGTGAATCGGAAGTGATATTATTGTTTGATGGTATATATATTTGTGGTCCTGGCTGCGGCGCGAAGCCTGTGGAGTGTGACTGAACCTAATCTAGCTACAGTGGCTGGTGGTGTGCCTGTTGCCACGTGACGAGGGTAGGCCAAATAAAGGGGGCATACCCTATGGGAGATGTAAAGAGAAGGGTCGGGAGGGAGGGGCGAGAGAGGACGTGCACCCGGTGAGCTGGGCGGCTTGGGCTTAAGAAGCCCCCTACGCCCCTCCCACAAAAGCAGGCTGGATTCAGCCTGCTGCATTTGTGGTCCTGGCTGCGGCGCGAAGCCTGTGGAGTGTGACTGAACCTAATCTAGCTACAGTGGCTGGTGGTGTGCCTGTTGCCACGTGACGAGGGTAGGCCAAATAAAGGGGGCAAAATACGAGTAGGAAAGGTGTAAGGAGCGACTCTTTATTGTGAAAGATGGTACTACAGAACTAAGTCAGAGAAAGCCGCAGCGATTTCGGCTTTCGGGTGCGGGATGTATCGTGAGAAGCAAGAGGACTTCCAGCGGCCCATCTTGCGGATGATATGGGCCGGGACCCCATGTTTGGAGGCGGCGGAGGCGGCTCCGATCCGGAATGAATGGCCCGTGATGGCCTGGGGGTTGAACCCAAACCCGGACGCGAGGCTGCGAATGTGTTTGACAAACTGCGAGGACGTGAGAGGTCGTGACGGGAAAGGAAGGAGAGGGCTGGCGGGAGCCCGATTGCCCAGTGTGGTGAGTAACCCGTTGAGGGCGGCCACGGGACACCAGGAGTTGGAAGTCGGGAAGTATTCTATGTGCACTGGGGGCCCGATTTGTGAGGTTTTGGAGACTGGCAAGGTGAAGGTGAAACGCTCGCGACTACGGGTGAGTTGGTTTAGAGCCGGGCCTGAGTTGTGAGGAGAGGTGCCGGTGAATTCCCCGGGCCGGAGAAAGCCGTAGAAGCTTAGGTAGAGGGCGGCTTTGAGAATGCAGCTTCTGAAAGGGCCAAAAGGACTGCCGTCTAGGGAGGATGAGAGTTTCCTGAACAGGTCCCCTGAGACGGGTTGCCTGGCGGGTCCGGATTTGTGAGAGCATTTTTGAATACCCCGCAGTGTGGCTTTGATGGCGTGGGAAGAAAAGATAGGGTTGCTGTCTGGCTGACGGATCATGAGGTGATGCTGGACTCCTGACAGATACGATCTGATGGTGCTGAAGGAGAGGTGTAGGTCCTTGTGGCAGTATGCCAGGAAAGCCATGATGAAAGCGGTTTCGCTTACGTTGCCCCTGGGGTGAAGGTGACGAAATACCTCGAAAGCTTTCCAACCCGACTGGTAGTTCCTTGTGGAGTTTTCGGACAGGGACTTGCGGATGAGAGTATGAGCCATGACTAGGTGCCTGTCTAGTCCAGGATCAGAGAGCCGAAGTCCGGGGGTGGGATCCCGATTCTGTCGGCTTGAGGCATGACCTGGAAGAAGAGAGTCAGGTTTAAGCGAGACAAGGCATCCGCTGCGACGTTCCTGATCCCCTGGATGTGGGTGCAAGAAACATGGAAATTGAACTTGAGGGCAAGCCAGGTGAGTTTGCGTAGGAAGCGCATGACTTTGGGTGAACTGGATCTGCCTTTGGAGATGATGTCGACGACCGTGTGATTGTCGGTGAAAAAACGCACGGGCATGTTGCTCCATACTTTGCCCCAGACTTGAGCTGCTGCCACGATGGGGTACAATTCAAGGAGAGGAGAGGACTGGATGGCTTGAGGGTCTGAGAGGATCTGGGAGGGCCAGGAATCAGCGAACCACTGGTGGCCGAACAAGGCGCCGAACCCGACGGATGCTGCCGCGTCAGAGTACACGGTCGGGCAGGTGGGGCTCCAGTGAGGGACGAACATGGAGATGCCATTCCATGCTGACAGAAAGACCCTCCACATGTCCAGGTCGGCCAGGGCTTCCCGGTCCAGTTGGATCAGCGAGTCCTGGGTTGAGGCTGTGGGTAACAACTGGAGGAGTCTTGCTGTGAAGGATCGTCCCTGCGGCATGATGCGGGTTGCAAAGTTGAGAGAACCCAACAGCGACTGCAGGTCGCCCTTGGACATGGTTCTGGAACCGATGTGAGCAGAAATGACTGACTGGAGCCTGACTAGTTTGTCCTCTGGGAGTCTGGCTTCCATTCTGCAGGTATCGAGCGTGATACCCAAGAAGGTGAGGACCGTGCTAGGGCCGTCAACCTTTGATGGCGCCACTGGGACCTGTAAGGCGGAAAAAATGCAGAGGAGGCTTTCCAACCTGTCGGGCACATGGTTTGGGTTCTCGACCAGTAAGAAATCGTCCAGGTAGTGTATGACTCTGGGACAGTTGCCGTGGTTTACCAGGATCCAATGGAGGGCCTGGGCGAACTGATCAAAGAGCCAGGGGCTGCTCTTTGACCCGAACGTGAGGCGGGTGGCAAAGTAATACTGGTCCCTCCATTTGATCCCGTGAAACCTCCAGAGGTGGGGCTGGATTGGTAGAAGCTTGAAAGCGTCCGAAATGTCCGCTTTAGAGAGCCAAGCCCCTGCCCCTACCTGTAGGATGAGTTGGATGGCCTCGTCCAGGGAAGAATAGCGCATGGAGTATTCTTCCGATGGTATCAACGAGTTGAGGCTCGGGGTGCTGGATGCATGAGGCGCTGACAAATCATATATTAGTCGGTTTTTATTGGAATTTTTGCTGCGGACCAACCCAATGGGGCTCACCCTGTAGACTTGGAAGGGAGGGGTGGGAAAAGGCCCTATGATGAAACCCTTCAGCAGCTCGACCTGCAGAAGGGAATCCACCGAGGCCGGGTCCGTCATGGCTGACCTGAGATTGGGGGTCTCCCAGGAATCCCGAGGCAGGGTGACCAGGCCGGTGTGGAAGCCTGATGAAAAACCGGAATGCAGGAATTGGACGAAGGCGGGATCGTGGTGGGTATTGAGGAGGGAGATGAGAAGGGGGACATTAATGTCGGCCAGTCAGCTTTTGGCCGAGCGCTGGGAGCAGGTGGACTGGGGGTGGGCCCGGAAGCAGGTGGAACAAATGTGGAGCGCCTTACATTTGCTATAGTTGCAGAAGCTGGAGTTGAAGTTGTTGCACAACTGTTTTTTTCCCAGGTACACGATGGGGCGACCCAATTTGTCCAGGAGCGGACCCGGTTTCTGGGGGGCCGAAGTGCTCGGCTGCTGTTTTGGCAGGGGGGAGGCGTGGGAGCTTGGGCACCAATCGGAGGCGTGCAGGACTGACTGGCAGAAGGAGCAAAAAGGAGACCTGAGACCTGCAAAATGTCTGCAGAATAGCTCCATGTCGAGGGAGGCCCAGTTGGTGATATGCTGGAACTGGGCGAGGGCTGCAGCTGCCTTCGCCGAAAATGACCGGTGATAGTCGTAATAAGCAAATCCTCCGTATTTGTGCCCAAGCTCCGTGACCCTGTATAAATATGCGTCCAGCTCCTCTCTTCTGGCTGGGTGTGCTGCGCAGATGATGTCGCGGTAGAGGCTGAACGCAAGCACGAACTCTGGGATGGAGAGTTTTTTGTTCAACCTCGCGTCTTTGGCCTTCAGGACTACGGACACGTCCCCGCAAGCGATGGTCCGGTTTTCCACCGTGTCGTGCGTGGAGATGAGGACCGCAGCCAGGTTCACGTCCTTGCCTGCGAGAATGTCCCTGCGCAGGTTTTCGGGGACGAAAAAGGAGGGGGCTATTTCGGGCGGCCCAGACAACCTACCTGAGGAAGATGGCTGGGAAGTGGAAGGACCTGGGGCGGGACTGGAGGGTGCGGCAGGTGAAGCGTCCCTGCTTTCGACTGCCTGGAGCCTGGTGTTCATGTCACAGATGGAACTGGACAAATTGTTTATCGTGGCGTGTAGCTGCGTTAGTGACAGCTGTATGGTCGACATGGGGATCTGCTCCGTGGACCCTGTGGATGGCTCCGGAAACAATAGGTGATATAATTCGGCCTTTCGGGCTGTGGCCGAATGGCGGATTCCTCGCTTGTCCAGCTCGGCAATCATCTTGGGGATGGTCCAAGTCCGGTAAGAAGAGCGACTTGCCCGTTCCGATACCGCAGACTCCACGATCGATAGAGCGTCCTCGATGTCGGACACGTGGGACATGTTGGAGCTGAAACGAAGAGGGGAAAGGAAAGCTGGAGGGGGAAGCGAGGTGGGTGCGGGTGGTATTACAGAGAGAAGCGCGTGGCGGGACGGAGGTGCCCAGCGTCGGGGCGAGGCCGGAGGACGCGAGGTCCCCTTACTGGGCGTGGTTTATAACCTTACCTTAAGATGCTGGAGCTGTTAATGCCGTGAACAGAGGGGACGGAAGCGACCTGGCGAAGCCGAGATTATCCCTGGTTCACCTGAAAAGAACAGTATATGATGCCACGATTGGCTGTGCCGGGCGGCCGGAATAGTGAATCGTGGCCGCTACTTACCTGGACGACAAAAAAGGGGGCCAAAGGATTCCAAGGGAGCACTCACGGAGTAGCTTAGTCACCTGAAAGGACAAGACCGAACGTGTTGATTTAAGGAAAGCGCAACTGGTGCGAGACCAGAGGTTTCCTGGCATTTGACCGGGCCGGAGCCGGGGGATGGCGCGTGACTGCTGCAGCGGCGAGCCAAGGAGTGGAAAAACACGTGGGTAGGGTTGCGTCCTTGCGGAACCGATGGGGTTGTAGCGAGGGGACGCTGAGAGAATTGTGAGCCCGGCGATCCTGGGTGGACGGGTTGAGGGGCGGTTCAGGGCGTACCTGTGAAGAAGACTGTTGGGACAAAGTGGGGCCTGGGCGTACCCGGCCCGGGGGTAAGGTGTGGGAATCCGAGGTAGGCGTACCACCTTGAAGACACCTGGGTTGCGTGACCCGAGCGAAAAACAAAGAGAGAGATAGGACACGGCCAGGCGATGTCGGATGGAAACCGGCCTTGCCTGTGAACTTTTTTTTTTTTTTTTTTTAAAAGAGCGGAAAGAGATGAGAAGAGAGCAGGGCGTTCCTGCGGACAAAAAGGTAGTGGAGGGTGGACGGGTTGGGAAACATGAAAATTTTTATATATTTATTTTTATTTTTATTTTTTTTTTTGGTTACCCAGACGTGACCACCCGAAGAAGGATGACGCTGGTCACCTGGCGGGTGCTGGGCTGGTGGACCCCCCGAGCCGCCGGGGCCCCCCCCCCCCCGGCCGCGGGCGACGCTCGGCGGGGAGGGGACCGGACCAGCGCAAAGGGGGAGGCCAGCCCGCGCGGGGAAATGCCCCAGTGGTGGTGGGTGTGCGAACCGGTGTCCAGGAAAGGGGGGAGGGACAGATGCCGAGCGAAGACCGTACTGTCCCTCCCCCGATGCGGGTGCCAGGGATGATGGAAGGTGGATAGGGGGGGGATGTGCGTTTTTTATATTTTTTTTATTTTTTAGACGTGGATGGCCATGTGAAGGCGGTGTTTGGTGATGTACTGTTTTTTTTTTTTTTTTCCCTTCCTCCCTGGCCCCCTGCCGCGGTCGGGAGCGGGGTACCGGCCCGGGCAGGGTGACCGGAGGAAGTGGGGGTGGCGGGGGCACGCCAGGCAGCAAGCTGGGCTGTCTTCCAGGCCCCCCCCCTCTCCCCCCCCAGACGCTCGTGGATATCCGCGCCTCCCCGAGCGGTGGGAGCGAGAGGAGGACGAGCCGGGGCCAGAGAAGGAAGCGCCTGCTCCCGCCGACTTCCGGGACGCCGCGCTTTTGTCACGTGATGCGCTCCAGGTTGGAGCGCAAGCCGGCGAGACGGAAGCGGCAGGAGAGGAGGCAAGTGACCGGGCGGGGAGCGGAGGAGACTGGCGGCGAGGCGACGGGCGGGAGCTGAGAATGCAGCGCTATCCATATCCCCCCCCCCCCACGACCAACAGCACCGGCAGCGGTCCGGCTGGGTCCGGGGGGGTGGGGGGAGCGCCGCTGAAGCTAGGCGAATCCCCCGACGCTCGTGGATATCCGTGCATCCACGAGCGCTGGGATCGAGAGGAGGACGAGCCGGGGCCAGAGACGGAAGCGCCCGCTCCCGCCGACTTCCGGGACGCCGAGCCGCGGTCACGTGATGCGCTCCAGGTTGGAGCGCAAGCCGGCGAGACGGAAGCGGAAGGAGAGGAGGCAAGTGACCGGGCGGGGTGCGGAGGAGACTGGTGGCGGGGGGACGGGCGGGAGCTGAGGAGGGTGGTGGACGGGGATGAGGTTACCGAAGGGGGGATTTACCTTGGAGTTGGTGGTTCTGGCGTGCAGAAACCGCTGCACGTGCAGGCAGCTTTCGGGCCGTAAATGCAAGTGACGGGTGCAGCTCCTCCTACCAGCGTCAGGCGAGAGAGGACATGCACCCGGTGAGCTGGGCGGCTTGGGCTTAAGAAGCCCCCTACGCCCCTCCCACAAAAGCAGGCTGGATTCAGCCTGCTGCATATATATAGAAAAAATCCAACTGAATTACTTTGAGTTTCAACCAGTTAGCATTGTAAGATTTATGTATTTATTTTTCAGTCATATGGGTATATAATTTGCTATTATTTTAGTGACCTAATACAATATGCTACACTAGCAAAGTCAGATCTTGCCATAACTAATATACAGTATCAGCTGTTGATATCATCAGCATGGACAGCTAGTCAGGTAAGGAAGGAAAGATGGATTTTGTAGCTTGGAGGAGCCAAAACCTGACTGGCCCCAGAATTGGAGAATCAAAATGTCTCTTACAAGACCACACATGATGTTGGAATACAATATTATTATTATTATTTTTATTATTATTATTATTATTATTATGTAGTAGTAGTAGTAGTAGTAGTAGTAGTAGTAGTAGTATATGAAACACAGAGAGGAAATGCACCAAACAGAAATGCTACTGACTATACTGGGAAGTCATAAATGCAGGTATTAAAAGCTGAGACTTTCGCCAATATGTTCCAGTCAGGAAAATATCGGAGCCCATCAATGCACCACGTCACGGTCACTCAGCATGGCAGAGGGTCCTAGCCGCTACTCTAACTATGGTGTGAACACGGTCTGGGGGTGATATAATTCAGCTCACAGCCAAGCCTCCACACAAAGGCCCAGCATGAATACTGTGGTAGTACAATGTGAATGAGGCCAGGCTGTGAGCCACACCTACACCAGACCATGTGATGGAGGTTACCAGGTGCAACAGAGTGTTTGAACACACTCAAATCTAACAAGACAGAAACACAGAAATATAGTGGCAATTCTGGAGGAGCTGCTCAGCCCCTGACACTGTGGCGTGTCTTTTATTGGGGGAGCAGCCCGACACTCTGTTGCACCTGGTAACCTCCATCACATGGTCTGGCATAGGTGTTTGCTCACAGCCTGGCCTCATTCACATTGTACTACCGCAGTATTCATGCTGGGCTTTTGTGTGGAAGCTTGGCTGTGAGCTGAATTATATCACCCCCAGACCGTGTTCACACCATAGTTAGCGTAGTGGTAGGACCCTCTGCCATGCTGAGTGACCGTGACGTGGTGCATTGATGGGCTCCGATATTTTCCTGACTGGAACATATTGGCGAAAGTCTCAGCTTTTAATACCTGCATGTATGACTTCCCAGTATAGTCAGTAGCATTTCTGTTTGGTGCATTTCCTCTCTGTGTTTCATATGTTTATTTGCTACATTCTGTGTAGTTTGCTTCTTGTGGTGCATGTGGACCGCATCGACATCCTCCATTGTATGCATATTTTGCTGGGGTTAGTCGATTATTGCGGTCCACATGCCGTGGGGCTGCTCCCCCAATAAAAGACACGCCACAGTGTCAGGGGCTGAGCAGCTCCTCCAGAATTGCCACTTCATTTCTGTGTTTTAGTAGTAGTAGTAGTAGTAGTAGTAGTAGTAGTTAAATACTGATCTAGATCCTTACTGTAACTTGTCTATTAACCCTTTCAAGACAGGTGATTTTCCTTTTTTTTTATTCTTTACCTCCCAGCCTTTTTCATGAACGTAGCTGTATGAGGGCTTGCTTTTTTGCGGGACAAGATGTACTTTATAATGGCACAATTTACAGTTGCATATAATGTGTAGTGTTGATCACGAATATTCGAATCACGAATATTAATAGCGAATATCTGCACTTTGCGAATTTGCTAATATTTAAAATATAGTGATATATATTTGTAATTTCGAATATTCTAGATTTTTTTTCATCAGTAACCTCCCTTCCTGCTTGTGGGACAAAGAGAAGGCTGCAATGCAAGTTCTGAGAGACAGCAGTAGATAGATAGTTAGATAGCTTATATATATATATAATACAGATAGTGTAGGTCAGTGATGGCGAACCTTTTAGAGACCGAGTGCCCAAACTGCAACCCAAAACCCACTTATTTATACAATGTAACCTGAATACTACAGTCCAATAGTATATCTTCCATGTACGTTATCACTTACCTATAATAGCCTGCCTACATTCAGTGCGCTGCCTGTGCTTCCTACGCTGATGAATGGCAGGAAAAGTCTAAGACATATTGGTACACCATAGACTTTTTCTTGAGTACGGGTGCCCACAGAGAGGGCTCTGAGTGCCACCTCCGGCACCCGTGCCATAGGTTCGCCACCACTGGTGTAGGTTATATCCTGATATAGTGTAGATGTTGCAGTGCAGGTTGTTAGGTAGTGTGATAGGTTCTGCTGTCCATACATACACGTACATGCAGACGTGCTAAAATGTGAAAGTTTCACGTATTGCGACAAAATATTTGCATTGTTAGTGCCGATTATATTGGAGCACTCTAACTGCATATAAAGCCATTTTTAATGTGTTGCTGTGCCAACCATTTTCTCCAGTCTCAGAAAACTTCTAGCAGCTTGGAAAATGTAGCAAAAGTGACCCACACCTGTATTTCTCATGCATTACGTGAATACTACATTGCCAATTTTTCGGGATCAAGAAAATAATCTCGAATTCGCGAATTTGTGAATATATGATGAATATTCGCCCAAATATTCGTGAAATATCATTATTTCGAATATAGCCCCTGCCGCTCAACACTAATAATGTGGTGGAAAGTGGGATAAAAATCCAATGGGGTGGAATTATATAAAAATAAAAATAAAAAAAAACACCATGGATTTTTTTACACCATTTCCTATAAAGTAAAAGAGACCTGTTACTTTTATATTCCGGGTCATTACAATCAGAACAAAACTGCACATGTATAGTTTTTCTTGCATTTTAATACTGATTTTTTTTTAAAACTTTGGAAAAAATAAATTTTTCTTTTCCATTGCCATATTTTGACCCCCACTACCATATTATTTTTATGTGTGTGGAGCTGTGTGAGGGCAATTTATTTTTTTGCGAGACGATCTGTACTTTTCATTGATACCATTCTGGGGTGTATATGACTTTTTGATCAATTTTTATTTAATTTTTTGTAGGAGGTGAAGAGACCAAAAACGGCAAATTGGCGTTTTTAGTTTTTTCCTTTTGGCCGTTTGCCATATGTGATAAATATTTTTATATTTTTATAGCACAGGCATTATTGCATGTCCATGATGTTAATTTTTTACATTATTTATGTACCGTATTTTTATTTTTGAAGAAGGTGGAGTGATAAGAATATTTTTATAAATTTTTTATATTTTTTTAAACGTTTTTCTTTTTTTAAATAATAGTTCCCCTATGGAACGATAATAGGCAATCATTAGATTGCTTCTCTAATAGATTCCAATACATTAGACTTGGAGTCTATTATAATTACACTGTGTTCCTATGGAGCCCTACCACGAGCAGGCTCTCCATGAGAACTAGTGTGCGGCAGCCCTGTACCACTCCTGAGGACAGGAGCCGCGTGTGGTCCCAGTCTTTAAAGTCCCAGATGCATTAGTCACATTTGACCACGGCATCTGAGGAGTTAAATGTATCCGATCAACGTTCTTGTCAATCGCTTACATTAGTCCTGGGTGCCTGCTGTTTAAAACAGTTGCAAGCAGGAGCCATTTTTAAATACCAGACCGCCGACGTAAATTTACATTGGGCAGTCGGGAAGGGGTTAATTTACGATAGTTTATGAGCAGGTTCAAGACAGTGTTGGTTGATATTAAAGAAGTAAGACAATAACAACAAAATGCTAATAAGAATAGGTACAGTGTGCCAGGGCTACATGCCTGAGCAGACATAGCAATTACTTTGTGAACCACTGGCCTTACAGGAACTGTAGTAATTTTGGCACTTTGCTTTAGTAGGCTTTGTTCACTTTACTCAATGTTATTCATAGATGACTATTGAAGCATATAATACTACTGTATTCTACGCATTCACCCATACCTATTCAGTACCTTTCTTGCTTGACATGGTGTAGCACCTAAGTGACTCTCTTTGAAATGCATTACTGAACATGTTTTCTCATAAAGTGCTAGAAATTATAAATGTCCTTTAAATAAATGATAACTGTAGAGCACCATGCCAATAAAAAAAAAAACTATGAAGCAAAACGTTATATAACATGGAATATTTAAAGTGGACCTCCTATTACAGGAAACTTTTCTTAACCCCTTCCCGACAGCCCATTGACTAAAAACGTCCTGGGCGGTCGGGTTTATCTCTGATCGAACGTTTTAGAACGTCTTTTCAGAGATGGCAGCTGCACGATGACAGCAGGGCACCCAAGAAAGAAGGCAGGGATTGTTCCTTGGTGTCCCTAACTTCTAGATCGCTGTATACACAGTGTTGAACGAGAGCTGTGTATACAAATCAGGAAGCGCTATGCCGCTTCCTGTCCAGACCCAGGGGTCATGTTACCGCCAGAGCTAAGAGAGTGCAGGAACTGTCGGGTCTTCCCTGCAATGAGGCTGTACAGCATAGTATACTGCTGTACAGCCTCTCTGGGGGGTGTAGTTCCCCTATAGCTGGGGCTACTATGTCAGCCTAAGTTACAGGAGAAATCTATAGTAAAAAAAAAAAAAAAGGAAAGTTAAATGTCTCACAGAGGTCTTGTATGACCTTATGTAAAATCAAAAATAAAAATAATAAAGTGTTTTATAAAAAAAACTAAAAGAAAGTGTCACATGTAAAAAAAAAATCACCAATTAATTCATTTAAAAAATGTTAAAAATAGAAAAAAATAATAAATAGACATATTTGGTATTGCCACGTTCATGACGGACGGCTCTATAAAAATATGACATGATCTACTCCATCAGGTGAATGCCGTAAAAAAATTTAAAAAATAAACATTAGCAAAAACAACTTTTTTAGTTACCTCAACTCCCAAAAAACATAATGTTAATCGATCAAAAAGTCATATGTACCCCAAAATATGTCACCTCATCCTGCAAAAAATTAGCCCCCACACAAGACCATAGCAAAAAAAAAAATTTAAACGGCAACACAAAAACATGATTGTTTTTTTCAAAAAATTCTCTTATTGTGTAAGTGTACTTTCACACTAGCTTTAGAGGAATCCGGCAGGCAGTTCCGTTGCCCGAACTGCCTGCCGGATTCAGAAATCCGTGTGCAAACAGATACCATTTGTTTCCGGATCTGGATGCAGATCCGTTTGACAAATGCATTGAAATACCGTATCTGTCTCTCCGATGTCATGCGGAAAAAAAGGATCCGGTATTTATTTTTTTCCCATTTTTAAGGAACTGCGCATGCGCAGACCGGAAAACTGGATCTGTTTTTCCGGAACACTTGGTACCGGATCCGGCATTAATACAAGTGTTCCGGAATACAAGTGTATTCCGGAGAAAATACCGCAGCAAATACAGTAAAAGTGACTGAACTGAAGACATCCTGATGCATACTGAACGGAATGCTTTCCATTCAGAATGCATTAGGACAAAACTGAAGCGTTTTTTTTTTCCAGTATTGAGCCCCTAGGACGGAACTCAATACTGGAAAACTTTAATGCTAGTGTGAAAGTACCCTAAAACGAAATAAAAAATAAAAAAATAGACATATTTAGTATTGCCGCATCTGTAACAACTGACTCTACAAAAATATCACATGATCTACCCCATCAAGTGAGCGGCGTAAAAAAAAAAATAATACAAATTTAGTCACCTCAACTTCCAAAAAACGTAATATCAATCAAGCAAAAAGTTGTATGTAGCCCAAAAAAACGTCACCTCATTCTGCAAAAAACAAGCCCTCACACAAGACCATAGCCAGAAAAATGTAAAAAATATGGCTCTAAGAAAATGGCAACACAAAAACATGAAAAAAATATATATATTTGGTATCGTTGCGTCCGTAACAACTGGATCTACAAAAATGTCACATGATTTACCCCATCAAGTGAACGGTGTAAAAAAATATAGAAAAATGAGACCGAACAGCCTCTCGAAAAATTTGATAAAAAGCTACCAGAAAGCCAAATGTAGACCAAAATGGTGCAAAAAAAATAAAATACAGCTTGTCCTGCAAAAAATAAGCGCTCACGCAGCTCAGTCAACAAAAGAATTTAAAAGTTACCGTTCTTAAAAACCATGACAGAAATTTCCATGTTAGAAAATCCAGATGCCGCTCCTTCCGTTCTGAGCCCTGGAGTATCCCCAAATAACAGTTTACGACCACAATTGGGGTGTTACTGTATTCTGGAGAAAATGGCTAGCAAATTGTGGAGGGATATTCTCCTGTTATCTTTTGTGAAAAAGAAAGTTTGGGCCTAAAGCACCATTTTTTATATAATTTTTCATTTTCACAGCCAAGTTATAAATTCTATGAAACACCTGTTGGGTCAAAGTGCTCACTACACCCCTGAAAAATGTGGTCACTTTTTGGGGGTTTTCACTTTGGGGGTACCTCAGGGTCTCTTAAATGCAACATAGCACCCAAAAATCATATGGTGCTCCTTGCCTTCTAAACTTTGCCTTGTGCCCATACAGCAGTATACGACCATATATGGGGTGTTTCTGTAAACTGCAGAATCAGGGTAATAAATACTGAGGTTTGTTTTGTAGTTAACCCTTGATGTTTTACAGGAAAAAATGTATTACATTTCACCTCTATTTTGCTTTAATTCCTGTAGAATACTTAAAGGGTTAACAACTTCTAAAATTCTAAATCTTCTAACGTCCTAAAAAAATTAAATTACATTACTAACATGATGCCAACATAAAGTAGACATATGGTGAATGTTAATTAATGAGTATTTTATGAGGTATCACTATCACTATTCAAATTTAGAAAACAATGATTTTTTTCAAATTTGGGTGTTTTTATAAATAAAGGTGTAATATATTGACTCAAATTTACCATTAACATGATGTACAATGTGTCACGATAAAACTATCTCTGAATGTCTTGGATAAGTAAAAGCGTTCCAAAGTTACCACATAAAGTGACACATGTCAGATTTGCTAAATTAGGCCTGGTCAGGAAGGGGGCAAGTGGCCCCATCTGGAAGTGGTTAAAGGTTCTCGGTGGTGATGGTTAGGGTGCTGAGACCCCTGTTAGATGAAGGGTCTGCAGGGCCACACAGAGTACTATGACCTTAAACAGAATCTGTCACCAATAACCTCCCTATTTAACTGTTTGCATAGACATATAGGTGGAGATTTATCAAACTGGAGTAAAGTAGAACTGGCTTAGTTGCCCATAGCAATCAATCAGATTCCACCTTTCATTTTCCAAAGAAGCTGTTAAAAATGAAAGGTGGAATCTGATTGGTTGCTATGCGCAACTAAGCCAGTTCTATTTTACACCAGTTTGATAAATATCCCCATAATCTTTCTTAATATGTACATTAAGCCTATGGTGCACTGAGGGTGTCACCATTGCTCTTCTTGCACCCAAATTCCATTCATTGTTTTGCCCAGCCCCTCTCTCACTGCTGTGGAACTGCCTGGCCCTGTCAATTAAGAAAAAGTATCATAACTCAGAAACAGAGCCTCAGATCAACAAAAGAAAAACAGCATTTTAATCAGGTGAACCACAGTGATGTGTCTATGTGAACAGTTAGAATTTATTTCCATTTAAGCGCCCTTCTGATTACTAGAGATGGCCTTGCGGTTCGCCAGGCGGTCGTTTCGCAGTGAACTTTGCTCATTCGCTGTTCACAGAACAAGCGAACATATGGCGATATTCACCGGCTCCATATTCTTTTATATTGTGCCGAACTTTGACCCATGACACATCCATCAGGTGGGACAGGACAGCCAATTGAGACGTTTCAGCACATGGACATACACCCTTCCTTATAAATAAACCTGATCTGGCCACCATTTTACATTCTGTTTTTTGCCAGTGTAAGGAGAGGTTGCTGTGTGGAGCAGGGACAGACTGTTAGGGACACCAAACGCTAGCTAATAGGGCCACAAAAGTCCTTTTAAGGACTGGTATAGGTGTGCTATCAATAGGTGTGACATACTGAGTGGTGTGATATACTTATAATATACTTTCTAACATAGAAAGTATAATATAGTGCATTTGTATTGTGCAGCAGTTGTGTGCGGTTCTGCTGAGATACTGCAGCTAGATAGAGGGACAAACACTATTGGAATAACTAATTGCAACTGGTGAGCTATACCTGTTGCCCCCCCCCCAAAAAAAAAAATGATTGAGGGGTGTGATATACTTTAGTGTTGAGTGCGAATATTCGAATTGCAAATTTTTTTCTCGAATATCGTAACTTCGAGATTTCGCGAATATTTAGAATATAGCTCTATATATTCGCGAAATCGAATATTCGTTTTTTTTTTGTTTGTTTTTTTATTGTTATATTTTTTACTTTCCCACTTCCCTAAAGTAGTTCTTACCTGTCCTTTGGATTCCTGGCTTCCTGGCTGCTCCAGTCAGTGCCCGTTGCCGCTTCTGCCGACTTCCGTGCTCATGGAGCGTCCCCATCACCATGGGAACGTCTCCATATACTAGAATGTACTGTCGGATTTGAGAATTACGTTGAAATCGCAATTCGATTAATTCAAGTTATAATAATCGAATTGCGATTTCAACTTAACACTGCTATATTCAATATTCGTTAATTCTAGCCTAAGTAATATGTAATATAGCAGTGCTAAGTTGTAATTGCAATCCGATTAATTCAAGTTACAATAATCGAATTGCGATTTCAACTGTTTACATATATTCTTAATATTGCTCTAACTTCGTCTTTTAGAATATTCGTAATATTCTAAAAGACGAAGTTAGAGCAATATTACGAAATTTAGTAAAATACACATATATAGACTCTATATGTGTATTTTACGAAATTTCGTAATATTGCTCTAACTTCGTCTTTTAGAATATTACGAATATTCTAAAAGACGAAGTTAGAGCAATATTAAGAATATACGTAAAAAGTTGAAATCGCAATTAGATTATTATAATATGAATTAATCGAATTGCGATTTCAACTTAGCACTGCTATATTCCATAGGCTAGAATTAACGAATATGGAATATAGCAGTGTTAAGTTGAAATCGCAATTCGATTAATTCAAGTTATAATAATCGAATTGCGATTTCAACTTTTTACATATATTATTGCAAGAAGCAGGGTGGAATCGATCGGCGATCGAAAATGGGCAAAATTTGATTTCAAAAGGATGAAGAAGAAATTATTCTCACTGTTATGTCAGAACAATATTTAGCATTAGCAACACTCGACCATAAGGCTACTTTCACATTTGCGTTCGGGGCTCCGCTTGTGAGCTCTGTTTGAAGGCTCTCACAAGCGGCCCCTAACGCATCCGTCCAGCCCCAATGCATTCTGAGTGGATGCGGATCCGCTCAGAATGCATCAGTCTGGCAGCGTTCAGCCTCCGCTCCGCTCAGCAGGCGGACACCCGAACGCAGCTTGCAGCGTTTTGGTGTCCGCCTGGCCGTGCGGAGGCAAACGGATCCGTCCAGACTTACAATGGAAGTCAATGGGGGCGGATCCGTTTGAATTTGACACAATATGACTCAATTTTCAAACGGATCCGTCCCCCATTGACTTTCAATGTAAAGTCTGGCCTTTTTTTTTTTTGCGGGACAAGATGCATTTTTTAATGCCACCATTTAATTTACCATGTTTTGTATTAGAAAAAATTGTTTTATATGTAAAATTGGGAAAGGGTGGTGATTCAAACTTTTAATATAGTGGTGTTTATTAAACTTTATTTAACTTTTTTTTTTACAGCAATTAGCCCCCATAGGGGCCTCGTACATCGGATCTTTTGATCCCGTCTCCTATTCACGATAATAGAGATTTATTACGGTTAATAGGATTTGTACACTCTCCATTCTGCGCTATGCCTCGTGCATAGCTCAGTATGGAGAAAGCCATGGCAGGCCTGAATAGCTTCAGCAGCGTCCATGCTGCCATGGCAACCGATCGGAGCCCCGCAATTTCACTGCAGTGGCTCCGATTGGAAGGAAGATGGAGGCGCATCATGTCACAGGTGCCGCAATGAGCCTTGATCGCGGTACCTGAGGGGTTGAATGGCAGGGGCGGCGCGCTCGCCGCTTCCTGTTAGTGCGGCCGAATGTTGGCTGTATCATATAGCCGGCAGATCGTGAGTATGGAGCGGGCTCACTGCAGAGGCCCGCTCAATACATCCCCTGTCACGCAATGACATACCTTTACGTGATAATGTGTGAAGGGGTTAAAGGCGTAACTACTTTTTGATTATTTTTTTTTGTTATATCTTTGAATATTTGTATAATAAATTTGGCCCAGACTAAATTGTCCGTACTGTAACCCCATTGGTTACAATAAAACAAAACACAACAAATTTTCTAGAACAATAAAGTTTTATAAAACAATCTTTAAATAAAAAAAATATTAAGAATATAAATAACCGAAGCCCCAAAAAACAAATGAAAAAAAAAATTAAGGCAATTTTTTCATTTCTTGGAGCTTTTGGAGCAGTCCATCCAGGGCCTTTTTGTTGGCCTCCTCTGCTAGGGTCAGCTCATCCCTCACCCTTTTCAGCAGCTGCGCCCTCAACTTTTTCATGCGTTCGCACGGCTCCCGCTGCAGTTTTTTAATCTCTTCTAATAAGTTGTTTATTGCTGTAAAAGTAAAGGAAATATACATTTTAAATCTACTTTAAAAGACAATCATTGTTTAGTGTATAAAGCAGATAAAGCCCTGTCTGACACAGGAAGAAGTACATCAGCGACTTAAAAAGATTAAAATAGACAAATCGCCAGGACCGGATGGCATACACCCCCGTATCCTAAGGAAATTAAGTAATGTCATAGCCAGACCCTTATTTCTGATTTTTGCGGACTCTATACTGACAGGGAATGTCCCACAGGATTGGCGCATGGCAAATGTGGCAGCAATATTCAAAAAGGGTCCAAAAACAGAGCCCGGGAACTATAGGCCGGTAAGTTTAACATCTGTTGTGGGTAAACTGTTTGAAGGTTTTCTGAGAGATGCTATCTTAGAGCATCTTAACGGAAATAAGCAAATAACACCATATCAGCATGGCTTCATGAGGGATCGGTCATGTCAAACTAATTTAATCAGTTTCTATGAGGAGGTAAGTTCTAGACTTGACAGCGGCGAATCAATGGATGTCGTGTATCTGGACTTCTCCAAAGCATTTGACACTGTACCACATAAAAGTTTGGTATATAAAATGAGAATGCTCGGACTGGGAGAAAACGTCTGTATGTGGGTAAGTAACTGGCTGAGTGATAGAAAACAGAGGGTGGTTATTAACGGTACACACTCAGATTGGGTCACTGTCACTAGTGGGGTACCTCAGGGGTCTGTATTGGGCCCTATTCTCTTCAATATATTTATGAATGATCTTGTAGAAGGCTTGCAAAGTAAAATATCAATTTTCGCAGATGACACTAAACTGTGTAAAGTAATTTACACAGAAGAGGACAGTATACTGCTACAGAGGGATCTGGATAGACTGGAGGCTTGGGCAGATAAGTGGCAGATGAGGTTTAACACTGACAAATGTAAAGTTATGCACATGGGAAGGAATAATGCAAGTCACCCGTACATACTAAATGGTAAAACACTGGGTAACACTGACATGGAAAAGGACCAAGGAATTTTGGTTAAGCTGTAGAAACCAGTGTCAGGCAGCTGCTGCCAAGGCCAATAAGATAATGGGTTGCATCAAAAGGGGCATAGATGCCCGTGATAAGAACATAGTCCTGCCACTTTACAAATCGCTAGTCAGACCACACATGGAGTACTGTGTACAGTTCTGGGCTCCTGTAAACAAGGCAGACATAGCAGAGCTGGAGAGGGTCCAGAGGAGGGCAACTAAAGTAATAACTGGAATGGGGCAACTTCAGTACCCTGAAAGATTATCAAAATTAGGGTTATTTACTTTAGAAAAAAGACGACTGAGGGGAGATCTAACTAATATGTATAAATATATCAGGGGTCAGTATAGAGATCTATTCCATCATCTATTTATTCCTAGGACTGTGACTGTGACGAGGGGACATCCCCTGCGTCTGGAGGAAAGAAGGTTTGTACACAAACATAGAAAAGGATTTGTTTACGGTAAGAGCAGTGAGACTATGGAACTCTCTGCCTGAGGAGGTGGTGATGGTGAGTACAATAAAGGAATTCAAGAGGGGCCTGGATGTATTTCTGGAGCGTAATAATATTACAGGCTATGGCTACTAGAGAGGGGTCGTTGGGAGTTATTCTGATTGCCTGATTGGAGTCGGGAAGGAATTTTTTATTCCCCTAAAGTGGAGAAAATTGGCTTCTACCTCACAGGTTTTTTTTGCCTTCCTCTGGATCAACTTGCAGGATGACAGGCCGAACTGGATGGACAAATGTCTTTTTCCGGCCTTTTATACTATGTTACTATGTTAATCCATTATATATTGGCTTAGTTAGGATTAATAATAGTTCTTTAGACTTTAGGTTTATGGACTTAGTAGTTAAGTTAATTTTTTTTTGTATATTAATTACTTTATAGTGTTCATGTTTTATATTACTGTTGTGTGTTGTACGTTCTTTGTTGACAGTTTCATAGTTTTTACACCATTTTTTAGATAAATATTAATATTGTTTTGTGCACTTTATTTTTTAGTCTAAGAAAAATTTTATATATTGGATGCTCGTTACATCCAATATTAAACAGTATGCCTCATTCAGATACTTTACGGAAATCAGTACACCCATAACATCAGCTAGCTGTAAAAAAAACTTTACGTGGAATTAATTAGGGTCCGGGTTTTTGGACTGAGTGCCCAGACAGATATAGTGGCACAGGTCACTCCCGTACTCCATCAAGCCTTTTAAATAAAGTTTGGATTAAAAATCCTGTTCTTTTCAAGTGTGGATAGGAGATGTGAAAACTGAACCTGCAGAGAAATGAGGATGGTCTCTGACAGACCCTAAAGAGTGGTGATATACTAATCATTTTATTACACTGCTTGGAGTGAACACAAAGTGTGGGACTTTAGGTTATGTAATATCTGAAGTCTGAATAACAATTAGAGGTTGAACTTGAACTTGTTTATAATTGTTTTCTTGAATCAAATCTGCCTGTGGTGAAGACTAAACTGGCACCTGTATGTGTGTGGGGACATTTTTTAAATTAAAACATCAACAGAATATATTTACCCTCCTGGCGGGGGGTGGTCACCACCTCGTCTTCTTCCTCCTCCTCATCCTCCTGGACCTGAACTGCCTCAGGTGGGCTATGGGCCTGATGCCCTGATGGTCCTGGCTGCTCCTCTTCCTGCTCATCCTCCTCATCCTCCATCATCTAATCTTCCACCACCTTCTTCTTATTTGAGCGCTTCGCTTTTAGGCAGAAGAAAAACTCAACTAAATTATTTATTGCAAATTTCCAACGTTACCATTGTACCAGAATACCAGTATAGTCTGTCTTCCACACAATTATCATTTTGCTGTAACAGCTGCCTACATTCAATATGCTGACTGTGCTGTTAATAGTGTGCCTGCGAAGCTGTATGGTAGGAAATGTCTAAAGCCGATTAGTACGCCTTAGACCTTTTCAAGGGTATGCGGCCCACAGAGAGGGCTCTGAGTGCTGCCTCTAGCACCCGTCCCATCGGTTCGACACCACTGAAGTAAATAATCAGTTGTAAAGGGATAGAAATACTTATTTGCATAACTGAACACATAAATAACAATAGGTGGGTGATAGAAAATTAATGTAAGCATCGTACCTGGACAATTTTTGTCTCTGACCTCTTTGATGAGGTCCTTCTTGTGTCGTTTAAGGTCCGACCATTTTTTTTATATTGCACTTCTGGAATGAACATTTCCATGCTGCTGCCACAGCCGGCGTGCCTCTCTCCGCACTATGTCCTGCTTATCTAAACGACATTTTAGATTGTCATATCCCTTCTCCAACATAGTCTGCAAGATAAAAATGAAAGGATGTAATCCCAAAGTTGTAAAATACAATTATTAGTAATTATAGTCATGTCAACCATCAAAAATATAATGTAATATCAAAACGGTAAAAGAGTAGATATTTATATAGTTCCCTATGGAACTATATGAAAGTAAATAAAAAAAACATTTATATTCAAGGCAAATATAAGAACTAAACTCCACAGTGACCGCCCCTTTAACAGTGACTTGAATAGTGACCGCCCCTTTAAAAGTGACTAGAACTGTGACCGCCCCTTTAAAAGTGACTAGAACTGTGGCCGCCCCTTTAAGAGTGACTTGAATAGTGACCGTCCCTTTAACAGTTACTAGAACTGTGGCCGCTCCTTTAAGAGTGACTAGAACTGTGGCCGACCCTTTAACAGTGACTAGAACTGTGGCCGCCCCTTTAAGAGTGACTTGAATAGTGACCGTCCCTTTAAAAGTGACTAGAACTGTGGCCACCCCTTTAAGAGTGACTTGAATAGTGGCCGCCCCTTTAACAGTGACTAGAACTGTGGCCGCCCCTTTAAGAGTGACTAGAACTGTGGCCGCCCCTTTAACAGTGACTAGAACTGTGGCCGCCCCTTTAAGAGTGACTTGAATAGTGACCATCCCTTTAAGAGTGACTTGAATAGTGACCGCCCCTTTAAGAGTGACTAGAACTGTGGCTGCCCCTTTAAGAGTGACTTGAATAGTGACCGTCCCGTGACTTGAATAGTGACCGCCCCTTTAAGAGATACTAGAACTGTGGCCGCCCCTTTAAGAGTGACTTGAATAGTGACCGCCCCTTTAACAGTGACTAGAACTGTGGCCGCCCCTTTAAGAGTGACTTGAATAGTGACCATCCCTTTAACCCCTTAAGGACTCGGCCCTATTTCACCTTAAGGACTTGGCCATTTTTTGCAAATCTGACCATTGTCACTTTAAGTGCTCATAACTTTAAAACGCTTTGACTTACCCAGGCCGTTCTGAGATTGTTTTTTCGTCACATATTGTACTTCATGACACTGCTAAAATTGGGTCAAAAAAGTTAATTTTTTTGCATAAAAAAATACAATTTTTACCGAAAATTTTGAAAAATTAGCAAATTTCAAAGTTTCAGTTTCTCTACCTCTGTAATACATAGTAATACCCCCAAAAATTGTGATGACTTTACATTCCCCATATGTCTACTTCATGTTTGCAGCATTTTGGGAATGATATTTTATTTTTTGGGGATGTTACAAGGCTTAGAAGTTTAGAAGCAAATTTTGAAATTTTCAGAAATCTTCAAAATCCCACTTTTTATGGACCAGTTCAGGTTTGAAGTCATATTGTGAGGCTTAGATAATAGAAACCTCCCAAAAATGACCCCATTCTAGAAACTACACCCCTCAAGGTATTCAAAACTGTTTTTTCAAACTTTATTAACCCTTTAGGTCTTCCACAAGAGTTAATGGCAGATGGAGAAACAATTTTGAAATTTAAATTTTTCGGAAAATTTTCCAATATAATAAATTTTTTCCAGGAGTAAAACAAGGGTTAACTGCCAAACAAAACTCAAAATGGGTTGCCCCGATTCTGTAGTTTGCAGAAACACCCCATATGTGGTCGTAAACTACTGTTTGGCCGAACGGGAGCACATAGAAGAAGGGGAACACCATATGGGTTTTGGAAGGCAGATTTTGCAGGACTGGTTTTGTTTATACCATGTCCCATTTGAAGCCCCCTGTTGCACCCCTAGAATAGAAATTTCAAAAAAGTGACTCCATCTAAGAAAGTACACCCCTCAAGGTATTCAAAACTGGGTTTACAAACTTTGTTAACCCTTTAGGTGGTCCACAAGAGTTATTGGCAGATGGAGAAACAATTTAGAAATTTCAATTTTTTGGAAAATTTTCCAATATAATCAATTTTTTCCAGGAGTAAAACAGGGGTTAACTGCCAAACAAAACTCAAAATGGGTTGCCCTGATTCTGTAGTTTGCAAAAACACCCCATATGTGGTCGTAAACTACTGTTTGGCCAAACGGGAGCACATAGAAGGAGGGGAACACCATATGGGTTTTGGAAGGCAGATTTTGCAGGACTGGTTTTGTTTATACCATGTCCCATTTGAAGCCCCCTGTTGCACCCCTAGAATAGAAATTTCAAAAAAGTGACTCCATCTAAGAAAGTACACCCCTCAAGGTATTCAAAACTGGGTTTACAAACTTTGTTAACCCTTTAGGTGCTCCACAAGAGTTATTGGCAGATGGAGAAACAATTTAGAAATTTCAATTTTTTGGAAAATTTTCCAATATAATCAATTTTTTCCAGGAGTAAAACAGGGGTTAACTGCCAAACAAAACTCAAAATGGGTTGCCCTGATTCTGTAGTTTGCAAAAACACCCCATATGTGGTCGTAAACTACTGTTTGGCCAAACGGGAGCACATAGAAGGAGGGGAACACCATATGGGTTTTGGAAGGCAGATTTTGCAGGACTGGTTTTGTTTATACCATGTCCCATTTGAAGCCCCCTGTTGCACCCCTAGAATAGAAATTTCAAAAAAGTGACTCCATCTAAGAAAGTACACCCCTCAAGGTATTCAAAACTGGGTTTACAAACTTTGTTAACCCTTTAGGTGCTCCACAAGAGTTATTGGCAGATGGAGAAACAATTTAGAAATTTCAATTTTTTGGAAAATTTTCCAATATAATCAATTTTTTCCAGGAGTAAAACAGGGGTTAACTGCCAAACAAAACTCAAAATGGGTTGCCCTGATTCTGTAGTTTGCAAAAACACCCCATATGTGGTCGTAAACTACTGTTTGGCCAAACGGGAGCACATAGAAGGAGGGGAACACCATATGGGTTTTGGAAGGCAGATTTTGCAGGACTGGTTTTGTTTATACCATGTCCCATTTGAAGCCCCCTGTTGCACCCCTAGAATAGAAATTTCAAAAAAGTGACTCCATCTAAGAAAGTACACCCCTCAAGGTATTCAAAACTGGGTTTACAAACTTTGTTAACCCTTTAGGTGCTCCACAAGAGTTATTGGCAGATGGAGAAACAATTTAGAAATTTCAATTTTTTGGAAAATTTTCCAATATAATCAATTTTTTCCAGGAGTAAAACAGGGGTTAACTGCCAAACAAAACTCAAAATGGGTTGCCCTGATTCTGTAGTTTGCAAAAACACCCCATATGTGGTCGTAAACTACTGTTTGGCCAAACGGGAGCACATAGAAGGAGGGGAACACCATATGGGTTTTGGAAGGCAGATTTTGCAGGACTGGTTTTGTTTATACCATGTCCCATTTGAAGCCCCCTGTTGCACCCCTAGAATAGAAATTTCAAAAAAGTGACTCCATCTAAGAAAGTACACCCCTCAAGGTATTCAAAACTGGGTTTACAAACTTTGTTAACCCTTTAGGTGTTCCACAAGAGTTATTGACAGATGGAGAAACAATTTAGAAATTTCTATTTTTTGGAAAATTTTCCAATATAATCAATTTATTCCAGGAGTAAAACAAGAGTTAACTGCCAAACAAAACTTAAAATGGGTTGCCCTGATTCTGTAGTTTGCAGAAACACCCCATATGTGGTCGTAAACTACTATTTGGCTAAACGGCAGGACATAGAAGAAGGGGAACGTCATATGGTTTTTGGAAGGCAGATTTTGCTGGACTGGTTTATTTACATCATGTACCCTTTCAAGCCCCCTGATGCACCCCTAGAGTAGAAACTCCATAAAAGTGACCCCATCTAGGAAACTACGGGATCAGGTGGTTGTTGTTTTGGGACTATTTTAGGGGTAAATATGATTTTTAGTTGCTCTTCATTACGCTTTTTTGAGGCAATGTAACAAAAAAAAAAATTAAAAATTGTTTCTACATTCGCTATTTAGTTTTGTGGAACACCTAAAGGGTTAACATAGTTTGTAAAGTAACTTTTGAATACCTTGAGGGGTGTAGTTTCTTAGATGGGGTCACTTTTTTGGAGTTTCTAGTCTAGGCTACATCAGGGGGGGCTTCTAATGGAACATGGTGTCAAAAAAAAAACTGTCCATCAAAATCTGCCTTCCAGAAACCGTATGGAGTTCCCTTCGTTCTATGCCCTGCCGTGCGGCTATATAGCCATTTACGACCACATATGGGGTGTTTCTGCAAACTACAGAATCAGGGCCATAAATATTGAGTTTTGTTTGGCTGTTAACCCTTGCTTTATTACCGGCAAAAAGGATTCAAATGGAAATTTTGCCCAAAAATGGGTGTTTTGGCACCGTTTTTATTTTATATTTTTAACACCGTTCATCCGAGGCGTTTGGTCAAAAGTTATTTTTATAGCGACGACTTTTACGCACGCGACGATGCCCAATATGTATGGCTCTCAGACTTTGGAGACACTAAGCAGGCATCCTAAAAACTGCGGCCCTCCAGATGTTGTAAAACTACAATTCCCACCATGCCCTGCTGATGGCTGTAGGTTGTCTGGGCATGCTGGGAGTTATAGTTTTACAACATCTGGAGGGCCGCAGTTTGAGGATGCCTGCTCTAAAACTAATATTTTTTTGGGGAAAAAAAATTGTTTCCGTGTCTCCAAAGTCTGAGAGCCATAGTTTTTTATGTTCTCTAGTGGACTGTTGGGGATTATAAAAATTTAGTACTCCATGGAAGTGTGATACTCCCTGAAGCAATTGATAATGCAGAGGCCCGGATGATCGGGGCACGTGTCACATTGAGTAGTGGTGTCCTTCCGTATCCCCCTCTTGTGACACACTCTGCATCTTTTTTGGGTTCGTCCCTTCTTTCCAGTATGGGGGACCACACCTGGAAAGTGTTGGCCAGGGACGATCCGGGCGCCTCCAATTCCCGAGGTACTCCGGCCTGCTCTTTCCCGGTCCGAAAAGATCAGGTCTTTGAGGACTGCCTCATAGAATTGGAGGAATGTCCCTGTGCTGCCAGCGCTTCGGGATAGTACAAAAGAGTTGTACATGGCAACCTGCACCAAGTAGACCGCAACTTTTTTGTACCATGCCCGGGTTTTGCGCATGGCATTATATGGCTTGAGGACTTGATCAGAGAGATCAACTCCTCCCATATACCGATTGTAGTCGACGATACAATCGGGCTTGAGGACCGTTGCCGCGGTACCTCGCACAGGGACTGGGGTGGTGCTGTTACCGTGGATTGTGGACAGCATAAGGACATCCCTCTTGTCCTTATATCTGACCAGCAACAGGTTTCCACTGGTAAGTGCACGGGTCTCACCCCTGGGGATAGGTACCTGGAGGGGGTGGGCAGGGAGGCCGCGTTGATTTTTCCGCACGGTCCCACAAGCGAACGTGGATCTGGCGGCAAGGGACCTGAACAAGGGAATGCTGGTATAAAAGTTGTCCACGTACAAGTGGTAACCGTTATCCAGCAGTGGGTACATAAGGTCCCACACGAGTTTCCCGGTAACACCCAGAGTGGGGGGACATTCTGGGGGTTGAATCCGGGAATCTCGCCCCTCGTACACACGAAATTTGTAAGTGTACCCTGAGGTACTCTCACAAATTTTGTATAGCTTCACGCCATACCTCGCCCGCTTTGTGGGAATATATTGGCGGAAACTGAGTCTCCCCTTGAACGCAACGAGAGACTCATCAACCGCGACCTCCCTTCCAGGTACGTAGGCCTGCTGAAATGTGGCCCCAAAGTGATCGATGACCGGCCGTATCTTATACAGCCGGTCATAGGCAGGATCACCTCGGGGTGGACATGCTGCATTATCGGAATAATGCAGACATTTCCGGATGGCCTCAAACCGGGGACGTGTCATAACCATACTGTACAGTGGGGTCTGGTATAGGACGTCCCCACTCCAGTATTGTCTGACACTGGGTTTTTGGACTAGACCCATATGCAGCACGAGGCCCCAAAATGTCCTCATCTCGGCTGCACTGACCGGCGTCCAGCCACCGGGTCTAGCCAAAAATGAGCCTGGGTTTTGAGCGACGAACTGTTGGGCATACAGATTCGTCTGCTCCACCATCAGATTCACCAGTGGGTTACTGAAAAAAAAACTAAAATAGTCAATTTCAGTAAACCCCACTGTGGGAATCTGGATTCCAGGATTGCCAGCAAAATCCGGAATCTCAGGCTCAAAGTCCACTGGGGGACACCAGCTAAGTTCATCGGCAGGGGGCTCCGGTGGACTTATTTGGTGGGCCGGGAAACCAGTACGAACCCCAGGGCGGCTCGTACTAGGGTGGGCCACAGGATCCCTAGCATGTGGGGCCCCTGGCTCCGCCTGGCGGCGTCTCCGCCGCCTTGGTGGCTCATCGTCATCCGATGATGATGAGGAGGATGCGGATGACAAAAGGAACGTGGGGTCATCCTCATCCTCACTGGGGCTCTCGGAGTCGGAGGCAATCTGGGCGTATGCCTCCTCGGCCGAGAACATCCGGCGGGCCATGGGTGTGTGTGCGTGTATGTGTGCGTGTGTGGCAAACTTTATTATATGTGCGTGTGTGTGGGGGCAACGGGTGTTCGCGTACTAAATAAGGAAAAAAAAGGGGCAAGTGTTTAGAAAAAAAAAAAAGTTCAAAGTTGCTGATCAGCGGTACAACGCTGATCAGCGGTGGGGCGGTGAGGCGGGCGATGCGCTAACAGTGGCCGGACAAAAAAAGAAAAGTGCCGGACAGTCAGCGCACGCAGAAAAAATAAATAAAAAAAAAAGTGGTGGTAAGGGGGGGGGGTGGTGGTAAGGGGGGGGGGGGGGTGGTAAGGGGGGGGGGGTGGTGAGGTGGGGGCTGGTGGGGGGAAGGGTGGGGGGTGGGGGCGCTGGTGGTGGTGGGGGGTTGGTGGGGGGGGCAAGTGGCAGGGGGGGGTCTGGAGATTAGATGGATCAGAAAGAAAGAAAGAAAAGAAAGTTTAGTAAAAGTTTTTTTTTTTTCCCTAACTTTTCCCTTCTTTCACTTCCAAACGGTGCCTCTCCCTCACTGACCCTAACCTACCTGGGTGGCGATGGGTGCAGGAGGGTTATGGACTACGATTAGGGGGACTCAGGAGCTGGACGCTGGACGGTGCTGCACGGTCAGGGTGCTGGACAGGAAGAGGAGGGGAGAGAGGAGCGCAGGAAGTTTGAATCTCGCGCCTCTCTCCCCTGCACCAATCAGCACCCTGGACAGCAGCGTTCAGCACCAGGGCCAGCGCCGCCTCTCCAAATCCTCGGACTGCGATAGGTGGTGTATAATTACGCCACCGATCGCAGTCTTTTTCCGGTTCATCGGGTCACAGGACACCCGAATGGACCGGAAACGCAGAAAACCGCAGGTCTGAATTGACCTGCGGTTTTCTGCGATCGTCGATACGGGGGGGTCAAATGACCCCCCCCTGCATTGTTACGGGATGCCGGCTGAATGATTTCAGCCGAAATCCCGTTCCGATTAACCCCGCGGCGACGGAATAGCAAATTAAAGCCATGACGTACCGGTACGTCATGGGTCCTTAAGGATTCGGGAACCATGCCGTACCGGTACGTCCTAAGTCCTTAAGGGGTTAAGAGTGACTTGAATAGTGACCGCCCCTTTAAGAGTGACTAGAACTGTGGCCGCCCCTTTAAGAGTGAGTTGAATAGTGACCGCCCCTTTAACAGTGACTAGAACTGTGGCTGCCCCTTTAAGAGTGACTTGAATAGTGACCGTCCTTTTAAGAGTGACTTGAATAGTGACCGCCCCTTTAAGAGTGAGTAGAACTGTGTCCGCCCCTTTAAGAGTGACTTGAATAGTGACCGTCCCTTTAAGAGTGACTTGAATAGTGACCGTCCCTTTAAGAGTGACTTGAATAGTGACCGCTCCTTTAAGAGTGACTAAAAAATTACTATAGCAGTATATTAGCTAAATTACAATCTATATGTGTATTTTACGAAAATTCGTAATATTGCTCTAACTTCGTCTTTTAGAATATTACGAATATTCGAAAAGACGAAGTTAGAGCAATATTAAGAATATTCGTAAAATACACATATTAACCTAGCCATAGTCAAAAAATAAATAAAAAATATCGCGAAATCGAATATGGCACCTCCCGCTCATCACTAGTTATTATTACCCCCTGAAGTAGCACTGCAGGGACAGACATAGGTAGGGCTGGGTAAGGTACATACTTTTTTATTACAGTGACAGGCTCAGCAGGGCACTGGGGCCAGGGAGAGGGGAGATGGCACAGTTCTTCTTCACAGTATTCTAAGTTCTAACTAGTTGACCAGGCTCTGGCTGACACTCTTGACGTGAGTCTTCAACTCTGCCACCAGCCTGCATGCTCTGCCTCCGCTGGGTCCGGTCCTCCCCTCTATGGAGTCAGTGGCTGTGCGGTGCGCTGCGCAGCTGAGTCCTGAATGAGTAAACCTCCGCCCGGCGCCAGTAGTTGCAGGATTCGCCACTGGCGGCCCAGGCTAGGGAGTCGAGACCAATCAATTAAGAGCCCTGCCGGCTGCAGCCCTAGAATGCTACCAGGATGGCAGCATAACATTCGGGGCACTGAACAAAACATCCGGGGCTCAAGCCCCGGATGTTTTGACCTAGCGACGCCACTGGTCCGAACACAAGGATAAGGGAGCAGGTCACTTCCTATTGCATCCCTATACCTCGCCCTAACTCCTCACCGTATGAGCGGACCTGGATGGTAGGATGGCTCATACCCTGGATACCTGAGGCCCACAGTTGCCCTGAGAATCCCTCACAAAGGAGCTAAGGAGAGGTGCCCTGTTCTTCCAGGAGTCTCAAAAGGCCTAGAAGCAGGGAAAGGAAAAGACTATATGCAGCAACTGGATCGGCAGGTAAGAACACCGGAAAACACACTTACCTGCCGCTGCCACCACAACTGGAACCCGTGCATACGTACAGGAGCCGACACACTAAACCGGGCACCGTAAAAAGAACACATACAGGAAACCAGCTTACCAGTAACTGTCTGTACCCCAATACAGCAAGATGCACGGCGGCCCCGGGCAGCGCAGCATACAGACTATTGGTTCACCCCTCTGGGAAACCACCCCCTTCCGGAGGAAGACAACTAGAGTTGAGCGGACACCTGGATGTTCGGGTTCGACGGCTGTAAAAATGTCATGGAAAGGGCTAGAGGGCTGCAAATGTCGTCAAAATGTGGTTAAGAGCATAGCAAGTGCTCTGCAAACAAATGTGGATAGGGAAATGACTTAAAATAACATAAAATACGTAAAAAAATAAAATACAAATCTTGATCTAGGAGGACCAGGTCCATATGGAGTAGGAGGTTGAGGAGGAGGTGGATGTGGCGGTGTAGGTGGAACTGGCGGTGGAGGAGGAGGAGGTAGCCTACACTGCTTTTTGGTTTAAAATTTATTTTTATTTTTTTAAATTAGGGTACACCCCAAAACATTGGGAAATATAACCCTCCAGTCGTGCTAAACACACGTTTAGACAATACACTGGCTGCAGGGCAGGCCAGCACCTCCAAGGCGTAAAGGGCAAGCTCAGGCCATGTGCCCAATTTGGAGACCCAGAAGTTGCAGGGGCTGACCCCTGTCAGTTAGCTCATGTAGGCGTGTGCATACTTACTGCCCCACCATGTCGCACATCCCCGTGATGTTCACAATCCAATTTGATATCTGCTCTATCAACTTTCAATGTTGTTTTATGCGCCTACCATGGTGATTACGGGTGGTGGGGAATCAGGGTTCCAGGACGGAGAGGGAGCGTGAGAAAAAGAGACCAAATTTAAGGGAGATAAATTTATTTAAAAAATTGGGGATCGAGAAGAAATGTGGGAAAAGCTATTGAGGCGCAAATATGGGACAAATTACAGAAGCCCAAATGTGGGCCAAAAGAGTCAAGCGGAATTGTGGGAAAAGCTATTGAGGCGCAAATGTTGGCCAAAAGAGTATAGCGGAAATGTGGGACAAAGTATTGAACCTTAAATGTGGTACAACTTGTTTAAGTTTAAGCATTGAATCAAAGGAGGTGGCGCGCATCAATTAAAGAAGCATTTCCGAAATTTTATTCCCTGTCACCTATGCAAAGCAGGGGTTTATTCACGTCTAAAATTGTATAATGTCAACCCAAGAATGTAACAGAAAAATTACAGAAATTAATTAACCTGTCTACTTGGTAGAGCAGGGGTCTATGACAGAAAACAATTGTTTATTGTCACCCTGAAATGTAAAATAAAAATTATTGAAATTTATTAAGCTGTCAACTAGGTAGAGGAGGGGTATATTACACCCAAAAATTGGTGAATTTGACCATAAAATGTAACTGACAAATGTTTTTTTTTTTTTTTACTGGTCTAATAGGTATAGCAGTGGTACTTCACACAAAAAAATTAGTGAATTTCACCATAAAATGTAGCAGATACATTTTTTTTATTGTTTAACCTGTCTACTAGGTATAGCAGTGGTACTTCACACCCAAAAATTGTTGAATTTCAACTGAAAATGTAAATGACAAATATTTTTTTTTTGTTAACCGGCGTACTAGGTATAGCAGTGGTACTATACACCCAAAAATTGGTTAATTTCACCAGAAAGTATTAATGACAATTTTATTTTATTTTTTTAACCGGCCTATACTAGGTGTAGCAGTGATACTATACATCCAAAAATTTGTGAATTTCACCCGAAAATGTTAATGACAATTTTATTTTATTTTTTTAACCGGCCTACTAGGTATAGCAGTGGTACTATACACCCAAAAATTGGTTAATTTCACCAGAAAATGTTAATGAGAATACAATTTTTTTTTTTAACCGGCCTACTAGGTATAGCAGTGGTACTATACACCCAAAAATTGGTGACTTTCACCCGAAAAAGTTAATGACAATTTTTTATTAGATTTTTTTAACCGGCCTACGAGGTATAGCAGTGGTACTATACACCCAAAAATTTGTTAATTTCACCAGAAAATGTTAATGACAATTTTTTATTTGTTTTTTTAACCGGCCTACTAGGTATAGCAGTGGTACTATACACCCAAAAATTGGTGAATTTCACCAGAAAATGTAAATGACAAAGTAGTGAAATGATATAAAATAAAACACGTACAAAAAAATAAATGGATTTATGAGGTGGGGTTTCATATGGAGTAGGAGTTTGAGGAGGCGGTGGATGTAGCGGAGTAGGTGGAAGCGGCGGTGGAGGAGGACGAGATAGCCAACACAGGTTTTTGGTTTTAATTTAATTTTGTAAAATTAAGGTACACTCCAAAAGAGTGTGAAATATCCAAAATACAAACATGAGCAATTGCACTGCAATATAACAATGGCGGCTTAGTGCCGGTATACATGTCTATTCTGCACAAGGTACGGAGAAGTCCTGAGAGATCCATGCCTGGTTAATTTTAATGAACGTGAGCTTGTCCACATTGGCTGTGGACAGGCGGCTGCGCTTGTCTGTGATGACGCCGCCTGCCGTGCTAAACACACATTCAGATAATACACTGGCTGCAGGGCAGGCCAGCACCTCCAAGGCGTAAAGGGCAAGCTCAAGCCATGTGCCCAATTTGGAGACCCAGAAGTTGAAGCGGGCAGACCCGTCATTCAGTACGTGTAGGAGTGTGCAGACATACTGCTCCACCATGTTGGTGAAATGCTGCCTCCTGCTAAGACGTTCCATATCAGCTGGTGGTGCTGGTTGTTGTGGCGTGCTGACAAAGCTTTTTCACATTTCGGCCATGCTAACCCTGCCTTCTGAGGTGCTGGCGGTGCCCCAGCTGCGTTGGCGACCTCTTCCTCATCCTCTGCCGGTACGTTGTCCTTGTAACGGGGATCCAGCAGAGTGGCCACCCAGTAATCAGCACAAGTTAGAATGTGGGCAACTCGTCGGTCGTTGCAGAGACACTGCAGCATGTAATCGCTCATGTGTGCCAGTCTGCCCAGAGGCAACGAAAAGCTGTCCTCTGTGGGAGGTGTATCGTCTGTGTCCTCTGTATCCCCCCATCTACTCACCAGTGATGGCCATGAGCTGGTCTGGGTGCCACCCTGCTGTGAACATGGTTCCTCCTCCTCCATCTCCTCCTCCTCATCCTCCACCTCGTCATCCTCCAGAACTGTGGCCTGGCTGGACAATTGTGTACCTTGGGTTTGTGGGTGCAGGAACCCACCCTCGGAGCCACTTGGGAATGACTGGATGGAAACCCTACGAAATGATCCCTCTTCCTCCTCCTCCTCCTCCTGTGCCACATCCTCTTCCATCATCGCCATGAGCGTTTTTTTTATGGAGGCATAGAAGTGGGATAGTAACTATGAGAACGGCGTTATCGGCACTGGCCATGTTGGTGGAGTACTCGAAACAGCGCAACAAGGAACACAGGTCTTGCATGGAGGCCCAGTCATTGGTGGTGAAGTGGTGCTGTTCCACCGAGCGACTCACCCGTCGTGCTGCAGCTGAAACTCCACTATCGCCTGCTGCTGCTCGCACAGTCTGGCCAGCATGTGCAAGGTGGAGTTCCACCTTGTGGGCACGTCGCATATGAGGCGGTGAGCGGGAAGGCCGAAGTTACGCTGCAGCGCTGACAGGCGAGCAGCAGCAGGGTGAGAACGCCGAAAGCGCGCAGACGGCCCGCACTTTATGCAGCAGCTCTGACATATCGGGGTAATTTTTAAGGAATCTCTGCACCACCAAATTCAGCACATTCGCCAGGCAAGGGATGTGCGTCAAACCGGCTACTCCCAGAGCTGCTATGAGATTTCGCCCATTATTGCATACCACCAGGCCGGGCTTGAGGCTGACTGGTACAAACCACTCATCGGTCTGTTGTATAAGGCCCGTCCACAGCTCCTGTGCGGTGTGGGGTTTGTCCCCCAAACAGATAAGTTTTAAAACTGCCCTGGCTGTGCTGAAGTTGGTGGTGAAGGTGTTACGCTGACCGGATGAGGAGCTGGTAGAGGATAAGGAAGCAGAGTAGGAGGAGGAAGCAACAGGAGGCAAACTGAAGCGCCCTGCAATCCTCGGTGGTGGAAGGACATGCGCCAAACTGCTATCCGCCTCAGGCACAGCCGCCATTGCATTTACCCAGTGTGCTGTTATGGAGATATAACGGCCCTGACCGTGCTTACTGGTACACGTATCCGTAGTCAGGTGCACCTTGCCACAGATGGCGTTGCGCAGTGCACACCTGATTTTGTCCCCTACTTGGTTGTGAAGGGAAGGGATGGCTCGCCTTGAAAAGTAGTGGCGGCTGGGCACAACGTACTGTGGGACAGCCACCGCCATAAAGCCTTTAAAACTATCCGTCTGCACCAGACGGAATGACAGCATTTCAAAGGCCAGTAATTTAGAAATGCTGGCATTCAGGGCTAGGGATCGCGGATGGGTAAGGGGGTACTTCCTCTTCCTATCCAGTGTTTGGGATATGGTGGAGATGCTTGGTGACCCAGGTGTTGGTGTTGCTGGCAGATCCTCTGTTTGCGGGGTGCCAGGTGGCACTGTCACTCCAGAGGTGGATGAAGAGGCCGCGACTGCAGCAGAAGAGGAATCAGGAAGAGCCAGAGACCTTTCTTGGTTTTTGAGGTGTCTACTCCACTGCAGCTCGTGCTTTGCACTTAAATGCCTGGTCATGCAGGTTGTGCTCAGGTTGAGAACGTTTATGCCTCGCTTCAGGCTCTGATTGCACAGCGTGCAAACCACTTGTTTCTTGTCGTCAACACATTGTCTAAAGAACTGCCACGCCAGGAAACTCCTTGGATTTGGCTCGGTCCCTTGCTGCTGTGGGCAGTAGCAGGCGTACTGTCTAGAGGACGGCCACTCCACTTTTGCACCCTGCTCCCTCTTCTGCTGTTCTGGTGGCTCTGTGCGAACACCGCATCTTCCTCCGAACTACATAGGTCACTCGCATGACCTTGATTCCATGTGGGGTCGAGGACCTCATCGTCCTCCACATCATCTTCCACCCAGTCTTCATTCACCCCTGACTTCCTTGTCGGTCTGCACACTTTGAAAAGCCCCAGCAGTTGGCACCTGTGTTTCGTCATCATCCGAGACGTGCTGTGATGGTCCTCCCATGTACTCATCTTGAAAGATAAGTGATTGGGCATCGGTGCACTCAATCTCTTCCACTTCTGGGGCAGGGATAGGTGGATGGCCCTGGGAAACCCTGCTAACAGAGTCATCAAAAAGCAGAAGAGACTGCTGCATGACTTGGGGCTCAGACGGCTTGGCTGATTCGCAAGGGGGTGAGGTGAAAGACTGATGGACATCGGCTGCAGGTGTCAACTGTGGTCTTTCAGCAGGAGACTGGGTGGGAGACAATGTGAAGAAACTGGATCCACTGTCGGAAACCCAATCTTCTATAGCCTGTACTTGTTCAGGCCTCACCATTCGTAGAGCAGCATTAGCCCGACCAAATACCGCTGCAGGTTTTGTCGCCTACTTGCACCTGAGGAAGAGGTTCCACTTGTGCGTGTAGCTGGCACAGATCAACCACGTGTATTTCTAGCTTAAATTGCACACTGACTAATCAAGATGTTGTAGATTGCCAAAAAAGTGGGTTTTTTTTGTAACAGAATATGAAAGCTGTATATATTAAACTTGAAATTAACACTTGCAGATCTGGAAAATACAGTTTTTTTGAAAAAAAAAAAGTGTGTTTTTCAAACCCCAGAAAATGATGGGTGTATTTCTTGCTTAAATTGCACACTGACTAATCAAGATGTTGTAGATTGCCAAAACAGTGTTTTTTTGGTAACAGAATGTGAAAGCTGTATACATTAAACTTGAATTTAACACTTGCAGATCAGGAAAATACTGTTTTTTGAAGAAAAAAGTGTGTTTTTCAAACCCCAGAAAATGATGGGTGTATTTCTAGCTTAAATTTCACACTGACTAATTCAGATGTTGTAGATTGCCCAAAAAGTCTTTTTTTTGTAACAGAATATCAAAGCTGTATATATTAAACTTGAATTTAACACTTGCAGATCAGGAAAATACTGTTTTTGGCAAAAAAGTGTGTTTTTAAAACCCCAGAAAATGATGGGTGTATTTCTACCTCAAATTGCACACTGACTAATCCAGATGTTGTAGTTTGCCCAAAAAAATTGTGATTTGCAATGTCCCAAAAGCTCAGATGCAGTGCTGGTGCACTGAGCTTGCATAAAATGGCCTCCGCCGCCACCCACCTAACTAACAGTATTATAAAGCCTGGGTCACATGCTGCTCTGGCCAATCATAGCCATGCCATTAGTAGGCATGGCTGTGATGGCTTCTAAGGTCAGACAGTTAACCGCTTGTTGATTAGCTGCTGTACAGCCTTTCAAAAAGCGCCAAGAAAGCACTGAACCCGAACCTGAACTTTTACGGAAATGTTCGGGTTCGGGTCCGGGTTCCAAAAATCCTAAAGTTCGGTACGAACCCGAACTTTACAGTTCGGGTTCGCTCATCCGTAAAGACAACAAACATGGGAATTGTCAAGCAACCATGCGGGAAGATATCACCAAACATACCAGACATGGAACACCAAGCTAGACATTACAACACACCAAATCATAACCCCACACCAAACATACAACACATGTAAGGGATGGAAGACATCGCTGGAGACCTCGATGTCCCACTAGGAGGCCCTCACTCTGGGAGATGAAACATGAAGACAAGGAGCATAACTCCAGCCCACACCATGTCTGGAGTACCACTGACTCCTGGCCTCTAACCACAGGTAAGTTGAAGCACCTAGTCACCACACCCAACAAGGTAGTTAACCCCTCCAGAACCGGACAGAGGAGGAAACAACTTAAAGGAGAAGTGCACACACCTCTCATAAAAAGCTACACATTGCCGCAGGCAACAACATGCAATACAACCATGTCACGGCACACACCACAAAGGTCGTGACACTGCCCTCGCATGCTGAAACAGCAACACGTTGCCACAGGCAACACCAAGCATGGCAAAAGTGTCACAGCGCAAACCAAAGGCAATGACACCAGGTCTTCTTCCCCTCGAGTTTCACAGACGTGGGAGTAGTTAGTAGAACCTGGAATGGGCCATCAAATCTGGGCTCTAGAGTCTTCCTGACATGCCTTTTCACCAAAACCCAATCTCCTGGCTGAAGGGTATGACTTCCAGGAATCTAGCTGGGATCTGAAAGTGAAGAAAATACTCGAAAATGTAGGTCAGTCAGATGTTTACACAGAGCAGATACATAGGCATACAAACAATGATATTGCAAAGCAAGTTCTTGGGGAAAATGCTGTCCTCACTTGGGGCACTCCCAAACAAAATCTCAAAAGGGGACAGCTTCCTTCCCCCTAGGAGTGTGTCTGACACTGAATAGGGTAATTGGAAAAGTCTCTGGCCATGGTTTACTAGTCTCGTGAGCCATTTTCAGCATTTTTAGTTTCAATGTGCCATTCAGTCTTTCAACTTTGCCACTGCTTTCTGGTCTGTACGGGGTATGGAAAGCAAGGTGAGTCCCCAGTGTAGCCCCAGTATCTCCTGGGCCACTTCAGCTGTGAAGGCAGTTCCTTGATCACTCTCTATCACTTCAGATACCCCAAATCTGCAGACAATCTCATTTAACAGCTTCTTTACTGTTGTCTTGGCTGTCTGATACTTCATGGGATAGGCTTCAGGCCATCCAGAGAACATATCTATGGCTACCAGAACATACTGGAATCCCTGTGCAGGAGGCATCTATCTGTATGTGGTCAATCTGGATCCTTTGGAAAGGATAGAGAGGTTTTGGTGAACACTTGACAAGGACTAATTATATGTTGGGCAGTGTACGTGAAAATGGCTGGAGCCAAGAATATGGAGGATATGAGGTTATTCATGGCTTCCTTCCCGAGATGAGTAGGGCCATGTGCTCAAATCACAGTCATAGGGTAAAGACTTTAGGCAAATTAGATGTCCAAGCCCCACAGCGTCTCAGGTATAACAGATAAAACAGCAGCTGGAAGTAAACCTTCAGGCGGACAGTCTTCTAGAGACATAAGAGCAGCCAACATGACTGTCTCCTCAGGCTGAAGGGGGGTGGAAAGGGTGACTGTACCAGCGGGCTGAAACTGTATAGTGGCTTTCATTTTCTGTAGCAGATCTGCACCCAAAAGGTTAAGTAGACACGTGGAGGAGACTACAAACTGTGAAAGCACTTCATTGGACGGCTGTGGTCCAAAAGAAACACTGAGCGGTTTTGTTAAGTGAGAGGATCAAGCATGGCCATCAATGCCGATGCACTGCACAGTAATGTTGTCCAGGAAGGAGGGGTCGGGGATCTCATCACGTCGAATTACACTTCTGGCTGCACCAGTATCCACAAGAAAATCGTGTATGTCTCCCCCTATCTGCAGCTGCACTGTAGGTGCAGGTCAACAGTGGGGAGGGAGGAGGGCCATGGTGGGGTTGGCTCCTCCGACGTGTGGATCTGGCTTGCCCCTGTCCTAGGGGGTGTGGTACCCATCCCCTCCCTGTTGCGGTGAAGGAGGAGGGGGAGCAGGGGGAGCCCATGTAGACACATGGGGCGGCCCCGTTCTCCCTTGCTGAGGGGAGTTATGCAAGCACTCTCTTCTGAAATGTCTGAGCTGGCCACACCCATAGCAGGGACGAGCAGGTCTGGTATCTCCCCCTGGGCGGGGGGGGGGGGTATTCCTCAGCTGAGAGCATTAAGCTAGCCCTCGGAGCTGCTTCTATGCCTTTAGCCACCAAAGTTAACGTATCAAGAGAAACAGAACGATACTCTGGGCGAGCTGTCTTTAGAGACCTTTGAATGTAGTTTTAATCCATCGGCAAAAGCAACAGGCAGAATTCTTGTTTGTACTGGGTTCTGTTTAGAGAACCCCAGATCCTCAAACATTTGCTCCATTCGGTTTGCAAATTTTTCCACTGACTCTGACTTATCTTGTTTCATATCCTGAATTTGGATCGCCTAATCGGCCAGTCTGGTCCTAGCCCAAGTCTCTAATAATTCACAGAAATGCACTCCAGATTTATAGGTTTTTTGGTATTCTTCATCCCCCATGGTTCGGGGCTGGCAGTTTCTTAGCCAAAAAGAATCGCCTGCCTTAATTTCGGTAAGGCCGGACAGATCTCTCCAAGTGGCAGAATGTGTTTTTCTGATTTGTTCTAATGCCCTATAGAAGGGCATGGGATGTTGTTTGGGGTCGGGAAGAGAGTTCACCAGATTTGTGGCCTGTGTGAGGCTAAAAGTCACGTATCTCCCCTGATGTTTTATTTCAGGGGGAGGCTTAGAGATCTGGGCTTCTGGTCAGGACTTCTATTTGTCCGGCTAATCTGGCCACCTCCATGTCTTTTTCTCTCTCTCCATCTCCCCTCCCTTTCTGCACTCCACATCTCCTCTGTTTCCCCCCTGCTGCTCCTGGCAGGTGCATGTGAAGGAAGGGGGGCTGACAGGGGCACTGACTGCTGGGTCTTGAAGAGGTTTTGTCTCTTCCTCCTCCTGCTGCTCCTTCTGCTCTCTCTGTCCCCGCTTCTCCATTCCCATCATGATGGGCACATTCAAGGGATTCAGACGTGCAGTAGAACGGGCAACCTGACCCCCTGGCACGTAATATGTGCCTTCTGGATTACAGGGGGGTTATGGGCTTCAGCATTTTCCCTGCAGCCTCACTGACTGAGTTTTCACAGTGCTGCACTGTCTCTTCGAATGTTATCAACGGAGGATCGGCGCAACTCGGAGTGGACTGTCTGTCACCCTGTGGTGGGTCCTGGACAGGGCAGAGGGAGAGTGTTTCTGCGGACCGGAGCTGGCTCATCACAGAGGCCCTCTCACTACTGGAAGGGTGAGGCCGGGGGGCACAACAAGCAAGATATGTATCTCGGGCATCAGGATTCTGCTGCCCACAATGTGCGCTGTCTATCCTGCTTGTCCCCTCACTGTCCCCCCAATCAGTGGGCGGAGCCCCTCAGAGCACGAATTACCAGATACTGCTCCACCCGCTCCATTATAGGGCAGCGGTATTCCACTCTGTGGCGTATAGACATACGCTTTTAGACCTTCATCTCATCTCTCTAATACTCCATTAGCAGCCAGGCGGTCTGCTGTTTGCTGCCAAGCCTGTGCAGCACTCAGTAAGCCTTCGACACACACAATTTTCCACGGCACTGTGCCAGCACTTTCCTCCACATTGCTGAGTTTAAAGAGGACCTTTCACTAGAATAAAAAATCTAAACGAAGTATACAGACATGTAGAGCAGCGCCCAGGGATCCCCCTGCACTTACTATTATTCCTGGGAGCCGCTCCGTTCTCCCGGTATAGCCTCCGGTATCTTCATAGTTAGGCTCCACCCAGTTGAGCCTGCCGGCGTCTCCTTCTCCCAGGCTGTAGCGCTGGCCAATCGCAGCGATCAGCTCATAGCCTGAGAGGTTTTTCTTTTCTCTCAGGCTATGAGCTGAGAGCTGCGATTGGCCAGCGCTACAGCCTGGGAGAAGGAGACGCCGGCAGGATCAACTGGGTGGAGCCTAACTATGAAGATACCGGAGCCTATACCGGGAGAACGGAGTGGCGCCCAGGTATAACAGTAGGTGCAGGGGGATCCCTGGGCGCCGCTCTCCATGTCTGTATAGTTCGTTTAGATTTTCTATTCTAGTGAAAGGTCCTCTTTAACTGTCCATTTTCATGACCACCAGCTAACTTTTTGTAATGTTTCACATGCTTGCTACCCTCTTCCCAGGCCACCAGCTGATGGGCTGTATATTCGCCCTCGGGTAGAGAGTGCGAGTGTCCCATGGATTTATCCACTTACAACCAAGACAGAAGCAGGCACCTCCTCCTTCACACTCCCAAGCAGAGCTCACCCATGTGCAGGATATTAACTGTTTCCTCCCTGGCTACCACGTCTGGTCTGCCAGTCCAGGACTAACCCTCCGCCACTCCAGGCAGATAATTTATTGTCCACCCGAGACTCCCCGGGGCCACCCCCTCCGTCACTAGAATAATTTAGTGGCCATTAATTTGAGTCCCACCCAGGGCTACCCAGGGTCACACCCTCCGTCACTAAAACAGATAAATTAGTAACCTGCAAATCAAGCACCGTCCCGGAGAACCCCGGGGCTACTCCCTCTGTCTGGACAGGAGAGATAATTTAGTAGCCCCTAATGCGGCTCCGCCCCCCTGCCAGGGAAAATCTCTTGCTCTGCTTAACCATTAACTGTGAAGGTGCCTGACATGAACCACACAGATAAAACACAAAACACAACAACAGAAGAGCAAACTCAAACTTTACTTCTAGGATTCTAGGAACTCAGGATTTAACATCAACTGAAGTTGTTACTACATACGTAACATCAACAGAAGAACAGATTAACACAGCACTGTGGAGTACAACACAAGAGGCAGATGAGATGACCAGAATTTTCTCCCCTTGTCTCTGAGGCTGCAGTCCTCATTTGCAGATGACACTAAACTGTGTAAAGTAATTGACACGGAAGAGGACAGTATACTGCTACAGATGGATCTGAATAGATTTGAGGCTTGGTCAGATGAGGTTTAACACTGAGAAATGTAAGGTTTTGCATATGGGAAGGAATAATGCAAGTCACCAGTACATATTAAATGGTAAAACACTGGGTAACACTGACATGGAAAAGGACCTAGGAATTTTGGTGAACCGCAAACTAAGCTGCAGAAACCAGTGTCAGGCAGCTGCTGCCAAGGCCAATAAGATAATGGGTTGCATCAAAAGAGGCATAGATGCCCGTGATGAGAACATACAGTAGGTGAACCCGATTTTGTGTCAATCTCGCTCTCTTTCTCGGCGAGATTGAGCACCTACGAGCCCCATCGCGGGAGCCAGCGCCGAGCTGGCTTGCCGCGATGGAGACAGAGCCGTCATAGAAGCGACGGGAGATCCGACTTGGATTCCCGCCAATTCTACACGTGTGCGGCGTTTGTTATGAATCCTGAGGGGGAAGTCCCCGCCGGATTTTAAATAAAAATCCGGCCTGGGTCCTCCCCTCAGGAGCATACCGGGCCCTTAGGTCTGTTATGGGTTGTAAGGAGAGCCCCCCCTACGCCGAAAAAAACGGCGTAGGGGGTCCCCCTACAATCCATACCAGACCCGTATCCAAAGCACGCTACCCGGCCAGCCAGGAAGGGAGTGGGGACGAGCGAGCGCCCCCCCCCCTCCTGAGCCGTACCAGGCTGCATGCCCTCAACATGGGGGGGTTGGGTGCTCTGGGGCAGGGGGCGCACTGCGGCCCCCCCACCTCAGAGCACCCTGTCCCCATGTTGATGAGGACAGGGCCCCTTCCCGACAACCCTGGCCGTTGGTTGTCGGGGTATGCGGGCGGGAGGCTTATCGGAATCTGGGAGCCCCCTTTAATAAGGGGGCCCCCAGATACCGGCCCCCCACCCTAAGTGAATGAGTATGGGGTACATCGTACCCCTACCCATTCACCTGCAAGAAAAGTGGTAAAAACACAAATAAACCACACAGTGTATTAAAATATTTTATTTTTCTGCTCCGGAGGCCGCCCCCTGTCTTCTTTATTAGCTCTTTTACCAGGGGGGGGCTCTTCTTCTTCCGCTATCCCGACGGGTCTTCTCCGCTATCCGGGGGGTCTTCTCAACTCTCCGGGGTTCTCCTTCTGTCTTCTCCGCTATCCGGGGGGGTCTTCTCAACTCTCCGGGGTTCTCCTTCTGTCTTCTCCGCTATCCGGGGGGGTCTTCTCAACTCTCCGGGGTTCTCCTTCTGTCTTCTCCTTCTGTCTTGTTGACTCGGCGCACCCCGGTTCTTCGTCTCGCGAGACTCGGCGCACCCCGGTTCTTCGTCTCGCGAGACGTCTCGCGAGACGAAGAACCGGGGTGCGCCGAGTCAACAAGACAGAAGGAGAAGACAGAAGGAGAACCCCGGAGAGTTGAGAAGACCCCCCCGGATAGCGGAGAAGACAGAAGGAGAACCCCGGAGAGTTGAGAAGACCCCCCCGGATAGCGGAGAAGACAGAAGGAGAACCCCGGAGAGTTGAGAAGACCCCCCGGATAGCGGAGAAGACCCGTCGGGATAGCGGAAGAAGAAGAGCCCCCCCTGGTAAAAGAGCTAATAAAGAAGACAGGGGGCGGCCTCCGGAGCAGAAAAATAAAATATTTTAATACACTGTGTGGTTTATTTGTGTTTTTACCACTTTTCTTGCAGGTGAATGGGTAGGGGTACGATGTACCCCATACTCATTCACTTAGGGTGGGGGGCCGGTATCTGGGGGCCCCCTTATTAAAGGGGGCTCCCAGATTCCGATAAGCCTCCCGCCCGCATACCCCGACAACCAACGGCCAGGGTTGTCGGGAAGGGGCCCTGTCCTCATCAACATGGGGACAGGGTGCTCTGAGGTAGGGGGGCCGCAGTGCGCCCCCTGCCCCAGAGCACCCAACCCCCCCATGTTGAGGGCATGCAGCCTGGTACGGCTCAGGAGGGGGGGGGGGCGCTCGCTCGTCCCCACTCCCTTCCTGGCTGGCCGGGTAGCGTGCTTTGGATACGGGTCTGGTATGGATTGTAGGGGGACCCCCTACGCCGTTTTTTTCGGCGTAGGGGGGGCTCTCCTTACAACCCATAACAGACCTAAGGGCCCGGTATGCTCCTGAGGGGGGGACCCAGGCCGGATTTTTATTTAAAATCCGGCGGGGACTTCCCCCTCAGGATTCATAACAAACGCCGCACACGTGTAGAATTGGCGGGAATCCAAGTCGGATCTCCCGTCGCTTCTATGACGCGCTTGCTGGGATGTGCTGTCACTATTCCAGTGAGTGCGAGATCTCGGCACCATGTTGCCGAGTATCAGCGCGACGCTGTCGTGCTAAAAGCACAATCTCACAAACACCTACTGTAGTCCTGCTACTTTACAAATCACTAGTCAGACCACACAGTTCTGGGGCTCCTGTGAACAAGGCAGACATAGCAGAGCTGGGGAGGGTTCGGAGAAGGGCATCTAAAGTAATAACTGGAATGGGTGGACTATAGTACCCAGAAAGATTATCAAAATTAGGGTTATTCACTTTAGAAAAAAAAGACGACTAAAGAGAGATGTAATAACTATGTATAAATATATCAGGGGTCAGTACAGAGATCTCTACCATTATCTATTTATCCCCAGGTCTGTGACTGTGATGAGGGGACATCCTCTGCATCTGGAGGAAAGAAGGTTTGTACACAAACATAGAAGAGGCTTCTTTACGGTAAGAGCAGTGAGACTATGGAACTCTCTGCCTGAGGAGGTGGTGATGGTGAGTTCACTAAAAGAGTTCAAGAGGGGCCTGGATGTATTTCTGGAGTGTAATAATATTACAGGCTATAGCTACTAGAGATGGGTCTTTGATCCAGGGAGTCATTCTGATTGCCTGATTGGAGTCGGGAAGGAATTTTTTCCTTAAAGTGAGGAAAATTGGCTTCTATCTCACAGGTTTTTTTTTGTGCCTTCCTCTGGATCAACTTGCAGGATAACAGGCTGAACTAGTTGGACAGATGTCTTTTTTCAGCCTTATAAACTATGTTACTATGTTATATATTTAAAATTAATAAACCAGTATGCATCTAATGACTCAATTATTATTTTTTAAATAGGCAGATAATTGCCTGTAACAAGAGCTGATCGTCATTATAGCGAGTCCATGAAGGTGATTCTCTTTGACAGAGCTACTTTCACTTGTCCTAGTGCCAGCACTGACAGCATTTAACATTGACCACATCATTTCAATGGGATGTTCCCCGATGAGTAACCTCTCCATTCAGAAGTCTAAATTGGAGCATACTTTTATTTTTGATAAATTCTTGTTTTATATATTAGCTTTTCTGTTCCACATGGGCATGTTGCTAGGTTTGGGTTTTGATTTGTCTCTGTGTTGTAGATCTTTCTTGTGGTCTTGTGCTAGGGAAATACTGCAGTTTCAGGTCAGTTTCTGTTAGTTTCATCTCCTTCTGTTCACCGTCATTCATCCACTCTCTGTTTGCATACCATAAACATCCTCCATCTGCTCCATTGCCTGACTGCCATCTCCATCATCCATTTGTGCTTTCATCTGTTTGCCTTCATCATTCGGTTCTTGTCATCTATTAGCGAGTAAATTTCTGTATATTGCTGCCAGCCAGTGTTGATATGTATTGTACTTCATAATATTGTTCTTCTGACAGTCTTTTTGTGAGAACCGAGAGGACTGGGAGACACCATTAATACCTAGGAAAGGTAACTGCTATAGGTGAGGACCAGTTCTGACAGGACCAGGAATTGTGAACAACCAGCATTATTACAGATTATTGATGAATGTGTATTATTTCAAAGGGGTATTCCAGTACAATTAAAACCAGTGCCCAGGCTCTGTTGCACTCCACCTCCTGTCCCTTTACTTAACACAGCAGGAAATAGGCCTTTTGAGTACGGGAGGAGCAAAAAGTAGAGGGCAGTGGAGACCTGGGCACCATTAGAATGGCAACAGCAGAGGATAGAGCAAAGATCCTTTATTATTTTTAACCATTGGCAGGCCATTGATTATGGTTTTAAATATGCTGGAATACCCCTTTAAGGTTTTTTTCCAGTCATAGAAACGACAAATCTGGAACGCATTGAAAAAAAAAGCATGTTTCCTATCAAAACTGAAAAAAAGGCCAGGCCTTGAAAGAAATAATTATGAGTAAATGCATGAAATTAGAAGCTGTGGCTAATAGATGAGAACAAACAGACGTACACTTTCATATTTTAATACAGACAACCTATTCTGTGCACCTGCAATAAAGGATGTCCCTTGAAACAGATAGCATTTACTACAAGCTTTCTACTTTAATGAAAATGAGCCATACATCTCCCATTAATGCAATAAATATGCTTGGGGATGCATAATTACTTTTTATCAGTAATAGAATGCAATTACAAAAAATATCATTTCTATCATCAAGATAATTAAATGTGTTTTCAAAGATTTCAGGCCAATTTCAGTTAACCATTTTCCGTGATTAATTACGTCTTATCTTGATATACAAATATATGTTCTTTATGGTAATTGAGCATTTGACTTCGGTGACAGCAGGATTACGTTCAAGAGATTGTAATTAGATAGACATGATCTGGTAACTCCATTTCAAATCACCCAGGTTTTGCTTATTCCAAATAACTTATTCCCGCTATGTTCACCCTTGCTGGCTCTGCACGCTCGTCTGTCTCTACAGGGACTCATGTTTGCAGCCTTTGCAAGAAATTAAATCCAAATTGTAAGCAGTTATATGCACTTCTGCAAGTAATTTAGCCCCTTATTTCTCCAAAATTCCCCAGGGAACTTATTTGATATATGAAAGATAGCAAAATTCTCTACTCAGTCTGCATCAATGAGAGTACTTACCTCCAGGGGTACAATACAGTGATTAGATGCCGATGGGAAATACAGAACCTGTGTCTTTTTTATTACAGCATTTCCAGATGTTTTTACCTTTTTATTTGGCCATTAAGACCTCTACTGATGTTCCTAATTTTATTTTGTACCCTGTCACATAATCCTGTGGATAAACCTTTATTGCTAAGAAAGTTAATTCATGGCTGTGGCAGTCCAATATTGTCTGCTCAGCGGTGGCTGCGAGTGCTAATGGCAATCGGGGCTTTTTGTATCTGCAGCACAGATGTGTGGAGCACTTCACCTTGGGAGGATATTGTCAGGGCGAGTTGATGTCTTTCTGCAGTGTTCATTTAAAACACTTCGCAGACTTCAGAAGGAGCTCTCCAGACGCCACCCTTCCCTGTGTGCATACAAAACTCTCATGGCACGCCGTAAGTGTCGCGCACACTGACTGAAAATGATTTTATACTGCCGTGCTAAAATCAAATATTTAGTGATGTCTTCTGGAGGGATGGCTTCTAATAAAGTTAATGTATTGATGTCCTGCCGGAGAAGTCTCCTGTGGTATTGACCTTATTAAACCGTAACTCTATGATATGAATGACAAATGATCAAACAGATTTTTACGTGTGCTGGACAGTGTTTCTGAATGGGGAAGTATCAATGTCACAGACTACCCTTCATAAAAGGGCGGTCTGGTGTCAGGATGAAACCAAACGACTCTCGAGATCACCCTGCAATAAAGAACTGGTAAGTACTTACATGGCAGATCCTGCAAGGCTGCTCCAGTTCTCCCAGCCGAGCTCTGTTTACTTGGCTGCAGATGTCAACTAAATGTGACCACTGCAGCCAATTACAGTCCTCAGGTGTGCACCAAAGAGGCCAGTAATTGACTGCAGCCGTCACATTTTGTCGATGTAACGTCACTGCTGCAGCCGTGTAAATAAATTCCTAATTTCTCCCAACATCTGACTTTGGATGGGAGCGCGGGGAGCGCGGGGAGCCCGATACACAAGTGGTGGTCAGCTGGTCCTGCTGAGTTCAGTTGAAATTCGTGTAATGTGCATGGCCAGGTCAAGATTTGAGGAGCAGATAGACAAGAAATCTACCAAGATCATGGTGTAGATCAGGGATCAGCAACCTCCGGCACTCCAGCTGTTGTGAAACTACGACTCCCAGCATGCTCCATTCATTCTTTTGGGAGTTCTGAAAACAGCCAAGGAGGTGTGCATGCTGGGAGTCGTAGTTTCACCACAGCTGGAGTGCCGAAGGTTGCTGATCCCTGGTGTAGATAGTAGCGTGCAACAAGTGTTTGCAAGCATACTGCTATATTATTTTTAACAATCTCATGGAAGACATGTATATGTAACATCTTATATAAGTATACCACTTGAAAGCAGAAGTACAATTCATTATGACTACATGCTTCACATGCTCCAGGAAAGTGTCCAAGTCCTCCAGAATCATTTTACACCACTGTAAGTTGGTTTTAGTATTTTATCTTAGGCACACACATATAAGCTATTATTATCTGGGGACTCCTGCAATACGCTGAGACAATGAACCACAGCATGGAACAGATGCATTGGCCAGAGGATACACTTTTATATCCCAAGCCTATGCACTTTGAGAATTCTGTTAAAATTCTAAGTGTACATTTGTAGGAAAACTGATCTTCATGCTACGAGGTGCAATCTTTCTGAAGTCTGGAAACTTCCACTACCCTCCCCCCCCCCACACACACACACATAAACACATGCATATACACAATCCAACACATACTCACATTCACACTTGCATACTGGCATTGCTGGAGAAATACAGCCACACACAGTCATTATGTGCCCCCTAGATTATTGATCAAACCGAGTGCACCTGTAAACTGAGTGCAAATTATGGATGTTCAAATTATGATATCTGCTGCTCAGGGCTGAGGCCTGGACATATGGACATCAGTGAACACCAGGCAAATAATAGCTAACCCCTAAAATTAACCCCTAATTCAGTCTTCAGTCTAGATGTTAAACCCTTAGCTACCCTAGACCACCCACCATATAACTATTGTAGAAATACATGATATAGTGGAAAGCTGAAAAGGTTAAAGGGATTCTCCATCCTAGGAGCTGAAAGCCTCAATGGTCCTAACTTGCCCCCCCCCCCCCCCCCACAAAAAAAATAAACCTGTCCTCTGTCCTACCATGCCCATGTCACTGCCCCATTCCCAGCCACTTCTTGCCCCTGCAGGACCAGGAAGTGTCTTGGCCCCATGACCATTGCAGCCTCAATGGTCACATTTGATTGAACAGCCCTTCACTGCTGTGGTTTGCTGTGCAAGCTAATGTGACGGCTGAGGACAGGACAGGTGAGTGTTTTTTTTTGGGTACAGGTTTGGACCACTGGGGTTGTTGCCATCTCGGCAGGACAACTCCTTTAAGTATATTGGAAGGGGACACATTTATCTTAAAGAAGCACTCTCACAAAAATTTGTATTCTCTGACCTGTTAGAAAGGTGCTTGATGTAAACTGTAGTGCAGGTAATCCTCTTACCAGTAACTAACACTCTGAATTGATGTGTGGACAGGAAGCCAGTTTCTCTATACACTGCGTGCAGAATTATTAGGCAAATTAGTATTTTGACCACATCATCCTCTTTATGCATGTTGTCTTACTCCAAGCTGTATAGGCTCGAAAGCCTACTACCAATTAAGCATATTAGGTGATGTGCATCTCTGTAATGAGAAGGGCTGTGGTCTAATGACATCAACACCCTATATTAGGTGTGCATAATTATTAGGCAACTTCCTTTCCTTTGGCAAAATGGGTCAAAAGAAGGACTTGACAGGCTCAGAAAAGTCAAAAATAGTGAGATATCTTGCAGACGGATGCAGCACTCTTAAAATTGCAAAGCTTCTGAAGCGTGATCATCGAACAATCAAGCGTTTCATTCAAAATAGTCAACAGGGTCGCAAGAAGCGTGTGGAAAAACCAAGGCGCAAAATAACTGCCCATGAACTGAGAAAAGTCAAGCGTGCAGCTGCCAAGATGCCACTTGCCACCAGTTTGGCCATATTTCAGAGCTGCAACATGACTGGAGTGCCCAAAAGCACAAGGTGTGCAATACTCAGAGACATGGCCAAGGTAAGACAGGCTGAAAGACGACCACCACTGAACAAGACACACAAGCTGAAACGTCAAGACTGGGCCAAGAAATATCTCAAGACTGATTTTTCTAAGGTTTTATGGACTGATGAAATGAGAGTGAGTCTTGATGGGCCAAATGGATGGGCCCGTGGCTGGATTGGTAAAGGGCAGAGAGCTCCAGTCCGACTCAGACGCCAGCAAGGTGGAGGTGGAGTACTGGTTTGGGCTGGTATCATCAAAGATGAGCTTGTGGGGCCTTTTCGGGTTGAGGATGGAGTCAAGCTCAACTCCCAGTCCTACTGCCAGTTTCTGGAAGACACCTTCTTCAAGCAGTGGTACAGGAAGAAGTCTGCATCCTTCAAGAAAAACATGATTTTCATGCAGGACAATGCTCCATCACACGCGTCCAAGTACTCCACAGCGTGGCTGGCAAGAAAGGGTATAAAAGAAGAAAATCTAATGACATGGCCTCCTTGTTCACCTGATCTGAACCCCATTGAGAACCTGTGGTCTATCATCAAATGTGAGATTTACAAGGAGGGAAAACAGTACACCTCTCTGAACAGTGTCTGGGAGGCTGTGGTTGCTGCTGCACGCAATGTTGATGGTGAACAGATCAAAACACTGACAGAATCCATGGATGGCAGGCTTTTGAGTGTCCTTGCAAAGAAAGGTGGCTATATTGGTCACTGATTTGTTTTTGTTTTGTTTTTGAATGTCAGAAATGTATATTTGTGAATGTTGAGATGTTATATTGGTTTCACTGGTAAAAATAAATAATTGAAATGGGTATATATTTGTTTTTTGTTAAGTTGCCTAATAATTATGCACAGTAATAGTCACCTGCACACACAGATATCCCCCTAAAATAGCTAAAACTAAAAACAAACTAAAAACTACTTCCAAAAATATTCAGCTTTGATATTAATGAGTTTTTTGGGTTCATTGAGAACATGGTTGTTGTTCAATAATAAAATTAATCCTCAAAAATACAACTTGCCTAATAATTCTGCACTCCCTGTATATTGTGATGGAAGCCTCAATATCAGTCTCATAGGGATGAATAGGGAAGTAACTGACTTCTTGGCCTGTGTCAGTAGGAGATCGGAGTGTTGGCCACATGACATAGCTGAGGATCAGAAGGGAGATTATAACTTACAAATGCAGTCAATGGTGAGAAGGTTACATTCACTACATATTAAATCACTCACCTTTCTTACAGGGCAGAGAATAAACATTTTTGTGAGAGGGCTACTTTAATCACCTTGAGCCCGAAGCCTGTTTGAGCAAACAGTAAATGGGTCATGAACATAATATTGGCATATGCTAATGTTTGCTATAAACATTTTAGAGAAACATTGCCTATACTGTCAGTCCCGGTAATGTAAGTTTTTAATGCTAAAACATAGAAAATATGTCAGAGGCTGAGGAAATCTACACAGAATATTTATTAGGCCTGCTTTACATTTTGACTGCATTCCGCTGCAGACACATAAGCACTAATTTACAAATGAAATCCATTAGTTGAATGTTTTATGGGCACAATGAAGCCACAATGAACCTGTTATGGAACTGATTGTCCCTGAAAAAAGTTTCCAGGGTTCCTTACAAGACACAGAGTTATGAATGAAATCTTTGGCAGGTGATCATATATCTTCATGGAAATGTAATGAACCTTCCAGTGCTCTATAATGTTTTTTTTATAGTTTATGCCATTGTGCAGCTATTGACACTTTAGTTCATTTAGAGAGTGACAAGGTCTATATTTTCCTTGCTGTGATCCGTCTAAAGGCCTCTACATTGCTGCAAGTCTTTTGCAGGCCTTTGAAGTTAATGAAGTGTAAAACATAATCATAGAAATATATTTGCACAAGTAATAAACATGAAAGAAGTAAGAACAGTGAGCTTCAGCAAGGTTTCATATGTAATTGAGTTTTATTCTTAAAGGTGTTGTTCCAAGTTTAGAAGTAATCCTCTATGCACAAGATAGGAGATAACTTACTGATCACAAAGGGTCTAACCACTGGGACCCCTATCAATTCCAAGAACTGGGGTCTCATTCCCCCGATCTGATGGAGAGGCAGGTTGAACATGCTCCCTGCCACTCCATACTATATGGGACTGCTGGAAATAGTGCTTTACTACACTCTCTGGCAGTCCCATAGAGAATGAATGAAGCAGCAGGCTGCATGCTTAACCTGCCTCTCCATTAGATCGGGGGATTGGGACCCCCATTCTCTGGATCAATAGGGGTCCCAATGGTTGGATTGGATCCCTGGTCATCAGTTAGTTATCCCCTATTCTGTGAAAATGGTAAAATGTCTCACTTTTAACAACTGGTATGTGTACTATCTTCTATTGCGAATAAAATATGGATCTATGAGATTTGCAAATCATTGCTTATTGACATTTTTCTTTACACATCCTAACTTTATGGAATTGGGGTTGTAATAGAAATACTGTAGTTACGATACCCAATCCTATCCAGAAATGGACACTGAATGCTATGTCACCCATCCCCACCCCATCCCTCTAGTGATAGCAAATTAAAGTGTATGGAGAGCTTAGAGGGTTTGTCCAATTTGGGCCAAAATAAATTTCCCAAGGGGAAAATGCTATAAAACAATAAGAGAAGAACTACTTACCTGTCCATTCCCTTGCCATACCAGAGCTGCTGCTTGACCGTTTACCTCTATAACTGCTGTAGCCAATAAATGGCCTCAGTGGTCTCATACTGTATACTACTGAGACTAGTGATTAGCTACAACGATCACATGAGTATACGTATGTGTCACTTCTCCAGCCAAATAAACAAAACAATGGTTTGTCACATTTTACCCTCTTAAGAAATGTTTTACCTCAAAGTGGACAACTTTTTTCATGGAGTTTTCGCATAATTAGAAGTTATGGCATATTGATACGATATGCTATTGATTCCTGACTGGTGAGAGTCAAACTAGTAGAACTGCTACTAGTTCTCAGACTAAGGGTGCTGCAGCACTATATAAATCGTGGAAACTCCTTTTATAATTCCCTCTGCATCGGTGCTCCAGTCCATTGGCTGTGCAGGGAACTTCTCTAGTCATTTGAAGCTCTGGGCAAGAACACACCTAAAGTGTCCTTGAATTGACAGGGAATCCAGATGTCAGACCCTCACCAATAAAAATCTTTTCACTTATCTTTGTGATATGCTATAAAATATAACATAGGGATAAACCTTAATTGTCCAGTTGTAATGGAAATTCCATCTGGATTGTGCATGTAATTTAAAAGTGGGACTGGCACAATTTATATTCATGTCACCATGAAAACACAGTGCAATCTGCAGGCAGCAGGCTATAGAACATTCATATATATAGTTTTATGGGAAAAGATTTAGCATGATCATTTTGACCTTTGACATAAAGGATGCTATCTCTGTATGCACAGTCATAGAGGTAAGGTTGTCAGTCACTGATAGGACCATCTCCTTGACTTCAAAGTCCAGAATGAGCAGGAATCTTTTCACACAAAACTATATATCAATCCGCTCAGCTCCTCCTGCTCTATAACATGCTGTCTGCAGCTCCAACATGTTCAATGTAACAGGTTCCCTTTAACCCCTTAGGGACCGGACTCATTTTCACCTTAAGGACCAGGCCATTTTTTGCAAATCTGACCAGTGTCACTTTATGTAGTGATAACTTTAAAACGCTTTGACTTATCTAGGCCATTCTGAGATAGTATTTTCGTCACATACTGTACTTCATAAATGGAGTAAAAAAAAACAATTTTATTTATTAAAAAAATACTAAATTTACCAAAAATTAGCAAATTTTTAAGTTTCAATTTCTCTACTTCTATAATACATAGTAATACCTCCAAAAATAGTTATTACTTTACATTCCCTATATGTCTACTTCATGTTTGGATCATTTTGGGAATTCTATTTTATTTTTTGGGGATGTTACAAGGCTTAGAAGTTTAGAAGCAAATCTTGAAATTTTTCAGACATTTTCAAAAACCCACTTTTTAAGGACCAGTTCAGGTCTGAAGTCACTTTGTGAGGCCTACATAATAGAAACCACCCAAAAATGACCCCATTCTAGAAACTACACCCCTCAAGGTATTCAAAATTGATTTTACAAACTTTGTTAACCCTTTCGGTGTTCCACAAGAATTAATGGAAAATAGAGATACAATTTCAAAATTTAACTTTTTTGGCAGATTTTCCATTTTAATAATTGTTTCCCAGTTACAAAGCAAGGGTTAACAGCCAAACAAAACACAATATTTATGGCCCTGATTCTGTAGTTTACAGAAACACCCCATATGTGGTCGTAAACTGCTGTACGGGCACACGGCAGGGCACAGAAGGAAAGGAATTCCATACGGTTTTTGGAAGGCAGATATTGCTGGACTGTTTCTTTGACACCATGTCCCATTTGAAGCCCCCCTGATGCACCCCTAGAGTAGAAAGTCACAAATAGCAACCCCATTTTGGAAACTACGGGATAGGGTGGCAGTTTTGTTCGTACTAGTTTACGGCACATATGATTTTTGGTTGCTCTATATTACACTTTTTGTGAGGCAAGGTAACTAGAAATAGCTGTTTTGGCACCATTTTCTTTTTTTTGTTATTTACAACATTCATCTGACAGGTTAGATCATGTGATATTTTTATAGAGCAGGTTGTCACGGATGCGGCGATACCTAATATGTATCCAAATTTTTTATTTATGTAAGTTTTACACAATGATTTCATTTTTTAAACAAAAAAAATCATGTTTAGTCTGAGAGCCATAGTTTTTTCAGGTTTTGGGCAACTACACTCACCTAAAGAATTACTAGGAACACCTGTTCTAGTTCTCATTAATGCAATTATCTAGTCAACCAATCACATGGCAGTTGCTTCAATGCATTTAGGGGGGTGGTCCTGGTCAAGACAATCTCCTGAACTCCAAACTGAATGTCAGAATAGGAAAGAAAGGTGATTTAAGCAATTTTGAGTGTGGCATAGTTGTTGGTGCCAGACGGGCCGGTCTGAGTATTTCACAATCTGCTCAGTTACTGGGATTTTCACTCACAAACATTTCTAGGGTTTACAAAGAATGGTGTGAAAAGGGAAAAACATCCAGTATGCGGCAGTCCTGTGGGCAAAAATGCCTTGTGGATGCTAGAGGTCAGAGGAAAATGGGCCGACTGATTCAAGCTGATAGAAGAGCAACGTTGACTGAAATAACCACTCGTTACAACCGAGGTATGCAGCAAAGCAATTGTGAAGCCACAACACGCACAACCTTGAGGCGGATGGGCTACAACAGCAGAAGACCCCACCGGGTACCACTCATCTCCACTACAAATAGGAAAAAGAGGCTACAATTTGCACAAGCTCACCAAAATTGGACTGTTGAAGACTGGAAAAATGTTGCCTGGTCTGATGAGTCTCGATTTCTGTTGAGACATTCAAATGGTAGAGTCCGAATTTGGCGTAAACAGAATGAGAACATGTATCCATTGTCACGGCAGACGTGCACAGTTAAACAGATAACACACCAACCAGGCTCTGGACGAGAGACGGGGGAAGGGTCACCTCCTAATTTATCCCTGACCTCTTTCCCTACAATGCTCAGCCCACAGACCAAATCTTGATGGTAGATTTGCTGTGTCCACCAGCCTATGCTAACAGAACCCTGAACTCCCTGAGATGTTGAAGTGGGGAGAAAGGAGCTGCCAGCTCGCACAGAACCTGGATGGGATAGATGACATAAACAACCAAACAAGAAAATACACTTATCTGCTGAGAGCAGGAACAAACAGCCAACCTTCCTTCCAAGACCACAATGAAGAGTATAATCCGCTCAGAGCACCTTGGCTGGAGACTATTTAAACTAATGACTCCACCCAGTGCACCTGATGCGAGGCGGATCCAGCACAGCATCAAAACAAATACTAGACTCGTGCTGCAATCCTGGCTGACCTCCGCACATCGTCAGAGTGGGGCATGACATCCATCCTCTGATGGCTACTTCCAGCAGGATAATGCACCATGTCACAAAGCTCGAATCATTTCAAATTGGTTTCTTGAACACGACAGTCACCAGATCTCAACCCAATAGAGCATCTTTGGGATGTGGTGGAACGGGAGCTTCGTGCCCTGGATGTGCATCCCTCAAATCTCCATCAACTGCAAGATGCTATCCTATCAATATGGGCCAACATTTCTAAAGAATGCTATCAGCACCTTGTTGAATCAATGCCACGTAGAATTAAAGCAGTTCTGAAGGCAAAAGGGGGTCCAACACCGTATTAGTATGGTGTTCCTAATAATTCTTTAGGTGAGTGTATCTTGGGTAGGGTATGATTTTTGCGGGATGAGATGACGGTTTGATTGGCATTATTTTGGGGTGCGTATGACCTTTTGATCGCTTGCTATTACACTTTTTGTGATGTAAGGTGACAAAATTCATCTGAGGGGTTAGGTCATGTGATATTTTTATAGAGCATGTTATTATGGACGAGGAGATACCTAATATGTATACTTTTTTTTATTTATGTAAGTTTTACACAATGATTTCATTTTGCATATGACTTTTTGATCGCTTGCTATTACACTTTTTGTGATGTAAGGTGACAAAAAATGGCTTTTTTTACACCGTTTTTATTTTTTATTTTTTACGGTGTTCACCTGAGGGGTTAGGTCATGTGATATTTTTATAGAGCAGGTTATTATGGACGCGGTGATACCTAAATGTAGACTTACTTCAGTTTTACACAATAACAGCTTTTTTAAAACAAAAGAAATTATGTTTTAGTTTCTCCATATTCTGAGCCATAGTTTTTTTATTTTTTTGGGAGATTGTCTTAGGTAGGGGCTCATTTTTTTGGGGATGAGGTGACGGTTAGATTGGTATTATTTTGGTGGGCATACGCCTTTTTGATCGCTTGCTGTTGTACTTTTTGTGATGTAAGGTGACAAAAAATTGTTTATTTAGCACAGTTTTTATTTTTTATTTTTTACGGTGTTCATCTGAAAGGTTAGGTCATGTGATATGTTTATAGAGCCGGTCGATACGGACGCGGCAATACCTAATATGTCTACTTTTTTTTCCCCAATCTTTTCCCAATTTTTTTTTTCTTTATTTGGGGAAATGACATTTTATTTTTATTTTTACTTGAAACTTAAAATTTTTTGAGGGGAAAACTTTTTTTTTTCAACTTTTTTTTTACTTTATTTTTTGTCCCACTATGGGACTTCAACTTTTTGGGGTCTAATCCCCTTTACAATGCATTCCAATACTTCTGTATTGGAATGCATTTGCTGTATGAGTAATACAGTGTGTATTACTCATGCAGCTTCCTGCCTGTGAGATCCAGGGGGCTGAATCTCACAGGCTCGTCACCAGAAGGCAGCACCGATGCCTAAGGAAGACATTGCGCTGCCTTCCATGACATCGGGTCCCCCTTACAGTCGCACAGGGACCCGATGGCACCTCCGACCACCCGCCGCAACTTCCGCAAATCTGAATTGACCTGCGGTTTGCAGCGATCGCCGACACGGGAGTATCACTGGACCCCCCCCCACGCATTTAACCAAGGTGCCTGCTTAATGATTTGAGCAGGCACCTTGTTCCGACCACCGCCCGCCGCGCGGCGGTGATCGGAAATACACTGGACGTACAGGTACGCCCTGTGTCCTTAAGTACCAGGACATCAGGGTGTACCTGTATGCCCTGTGTCCTTAAGAGGTTAAATAAAAATTGTCTACACAGTACAGAGTACCTTTATGACATTATGAGATGTTTAGGTACGTTAGTTGTACGTGTGTCCCACCTACAGATGTATCCTTCCTTACCTTTTCTCTTGGCTCACGATATCCTGAGATGAGTCGCACTTTTAAATTATTTCGGACAATCAACAGGCTGTGAAATTTCTCAACAAATATGACAGGATAAAGATCATCCTTCTAATCCCATTAATATAAAAGCATTGAACTAAAGGAATGTTGGAATTGTGGTAATTTCTATGGCAAAGCATTTACTGATTAAATTTGTCATCTCAGTATAACACTGCCGGGCTTAAATCATCCTTATTCATGCAACACAGTCAGATTAGACCTGTCACATCCGTCTTCACAAAATCTTTATTACAAAGTTATCAGAAGGAATTAAAGCTTCTAGAAGATACAGTAATGTTACAAGAAAGTGAGAATATTGATGAGAGGACTCAGTAGGATTGAGATCTAAGTATTTCTTTAACTCCGACCTTTCACTAACTTTAGCAGTAAAAGTATCCTATTGATCAACAATAATGCATCTCCAGTGAGGTTAAACTGAACCTCTGTTAATGCTCCTTATATTAACCAAATCCTGATAAGCTTTCTGCTTTATAAAGAATAAAAAGTGCTAGAGATTTGAGATACTTACAATATTTTTGGACTATAAGACTCACTTTTTTTAGCAGGAAAAAAACCTTACTTAAAAATTGCCTGCATCTTATAGTCTGCATTTAGGGTGGCCTAGCAGTGCCAAACCTCCATGACTGCTTCCTTAATGATCTGACAGCACTTTGCTGCATCAATGACAGATCTATGCTCAGACACACTTCTCTCTCTCTCTCCCTGCCGGACACCGATACATGATCAGTGCAGGCAGGAGAGGAGAGTGAAAGATCATTCATCTCATGGATTGGACTTTGAGAAAAAACAACCCTCCCCATACTGAAGGTTCCCAGGCAGCAGGGAAATACATGAAAGCTCTGACTAAAGAACCTTTAATTATGTCCCTAATAGGAAGAGTTAGAAGAAGAGGACTACACAGTGGGTCTGTATTGTAGTTTACAGTCGTGGCCAAAAGTTTTGAGAATGACACAAATATTAGTTTTCACAAAGTTTGCTGCTAAACTGCTTTTAGATCTTTGTTTTAGTTGTTTCTGTGATGTAATGAAATATAATTACACGCACTTTATACGTTTCAAAGGCTTTTATCGACAATTACATGACATTTATGCAAAGAGTCAGTATTTGCAGTGTTGGCCCTTCTTTTTCAGGACCTCTGCAATTCGACTGGGCATGCTCTCAATCAACTTCTGGGCCAATTCCTGACTGATAGCAACCCATTCTTTCATAATCACTTCTTGGAGTTTGTCAGAATTAGTAGGTTTTTGTTTGTCCACCCGCCTCTTGAGGATTGACCACAAGTTCTCAATGGGATTAAGATCTGGGGAGTTTCCAGGCCATGGACCCAAAATGTCAACGTTTTGGTCCCCGAGCCACTTAGTTATCACTTTTGCCTTATGGCTCCATCGTGCTGGAAAATGCATTGTTCTTCACCAAACTGTTGTTGGATTGTTGGAAGAAGTTGCTGTTGGAGGGTGTTTTGGTACCATTCTTTATTCATGGCTGTGTTTTTGGGCAAAATTGTGAGTGAGCCCACTCCCTTGGATGAAAAGCAACCCCACACATGAATGGTCTCAGGATGCTTTACTGTTGGCATGACACAGGACTGATGGTAACGCTCACCTTTTCTTCTCCGGACAAGCCTTTTTCCAGATGCCCCAAATAATAGTGGCTTCTTTTCTGCCCTTCTTGACACCAGGCCATCTTCCAAAAGTCTTCGCCTCACTGTTCGTGCAGATGCGCTCACACCTGCCTGCTGCCATTCCTGAGCAAGCTCTGCACTGGTGGCACTCCGATCCCGCAGCTGAATCCTCTTTAGGAGACAATCCTGGCGCTTGCTGGACTTTCTTGGACGCCCTGAAGCCTTCTTAACAAGAATTGAACCTCTTTCCTTGAAGTTCTTGATGATCCTATAAATTGTTGATTGAGGTGCAATCTTAGTAGCCACAATATCCTTGCCTGTGAAGCCATTTTTATGCAACGCAATGATGGCTGCACGCGTTTCTTTGCAGGTCACCATGGTAAACAATGGAAGAACAATGATTTCAAGCATCATCCTCCTTTAAACATGTCAAGTCTGCCATTTTGACCCAATCAGCCTGACATAATGATCTCCAGCCTTGTGTGAACGGCAACATATTACATTATATTAAAATCAAAACATGGTAACTAACCACTTATGGCCTAAAACCACGCTATACATGACTACATCAGGATCCTGTGCGTTCTGTTTCTTAGCCATGGTATTGGAGCCTGTATATGAAGCTGTTTTATTGTGATCCAGAGATCTAGAATTAGTAAGGGTTAACCGGGTGGGAGACGAAATCCCGGTGTGAAAGGCACGTGAAATTTTATGTGTATATGGGTAACAGGTGTTATCATGATAGAGTGACCAATGGAAAAATTTTTCCCCTCCCCTCGTTTTGGGAGGAGGGGTTAGTTAACATTTAAATAAAGCTCTCCATCGTGATACAGTGTTACGAATAAGGACGATATGTCTGAAACGCGTTAACGAACACTGCATATGATGTGAATGTGTCTGCTGTCAAATATTATGAAATAAAGGGGAAGTTTTTAAGAGGATGAATATTGCATTCCGAAGCCGCCTTTCTTTATTTTTTGCTTTGCCGTACCTGGGACTCACCCAAAGGCTTCTGAATATGGGTATATAAAGGCCAGACAGGTGAGCTGGAAAAAAGTGTGTGTTTAAAATCAGAATAACTCCCTGGATCAACGACCCCTCTCTAGTAGCTATAGCCTGTAATATTACACTCCAGAAATACATCCAGGCCCCTCTTGAATTCCTTTATTGTGCTCACCATCACCACCTCCTCAGGCAGAGAGTTCCATAGTTTCACTGCTCTTACCATAAAGAATCCTCTTCTATGTTTGTGTACAAACCTTCTTTCCTCCAGAAGCAGAGGATGTCCCCTCATCACAGTTACAGTTCTGGGGATAAATAGATGATGAGAGAGATCTCTGTACTGACCCCTGATATATTTATACATAGTAATTAGATCTCCCCTCAGTCATCTTTTTTCTAAAGTAAATAACCCTAATTTTGATAATCTTTCAGGGTACTGTAGTCCCCCCATTCCAGTTATTAATTTAGTTGCCCTCCTCTGAATCCTCTCCAGCTCTGCTATGCCTGCATTGTTCACAGGAGCCCAGAACTGTACACAGTACTCCATGTGTGGTCTGACTAGTGATTTGTAAAGTGGTAGGACTATGTTCTTATCACGGGCATCAATGCCCCTTTTGATGCAACCCATTATCTTATTGGCCTGACACTGATTTCTACAGCTTAGTTTGCTGTTAACTATAATTCCTAGGTCCTTTTTCATGTCAGTGTTACCCAGTGTTTTACCATTTAGTATGTACGGGTGATTTGCATTATTCCTTCCCATGTGCAAAACCTTACATTTGTCAGTTTTAAACCTGAATAATTCATTAATCAGGATATTTAGTGTGAAATGGCATAAAAAAATAAATAAATAAATATATATATATATATATATATATATATATATATATACACAGCTCAAAAAAATAAAGGGAACACTTAAACAACACAATGTAACTCCAAGTCAATCACACTTCTGTGGAATCAAACTGTCCACTTAGGAAGCAACACTGAGTGACAATTAATTTCACATGGTGTTGTGCAAATGGGATAGACAACAGGTGGAAATTATAGGCAATTAGCAAGACACCCCCAATAAAGGAGTGGTTCTGCAGGTGGTGACCACAGACCACTTCTCAGTTCCTATGCTTCCTGGCTGATGTTTTGGTCACTTTTGAATGCTGACGGTGCTTTCACTCTAGTGGTAGCATGAGACGGAGTCTACAACCCATACAAGTGGCTCAGGTAGTGCAGCTTATCCAGGATGGCACATCAATGCGAGCTGTGGCAAGAAGGTTTGCTGTGTCTGTCAGCTTAGTGTCCAGAGCATGGCGGCGCTACCAGGAGACAGGCCAGTACATCAGGAGACGTGGAGGAGGCCGTAGGAGGGCAACAACCCAGCAGCAGGACCGCTACCTCCGCCTTTGTGCAAGGAGGAACAGGAGGAGCACTGCCAGAGCCCTGCAAAATGACCTCCAGCAGGCCAAAAATGTGCATGTGTCTGCTCAAACGGTCAGAAACAGACTCCATGGGGGTGACATGAGGGCCTGACGTCCACAGGTGGGGGTTGTGCTTACAGCCCAACACTGTGCAGGACGTTTGGCATTTGCCAGAGAACACCAAGATTGGCAAATTCGCCACTGGCGCCCTGTGCTCTTCACAGATGAAAGCAGGTTCACACTGAGCACATGTGACAGACGTGACAGAGTCTGGAGACGCCGTGGAGAACGTGCTGCTGCCTGCAACATCCTCCGGCATGACCGGTTTGGCATTGGGTCAGTAATGGTGTGGGGTGGCATTTCTTTGGAGGGCCGCACAGCCCTCCATGTGCTCGCCAGAGGTAGCCTGACTGCCATTAGGTACCGAGATGAGATCCTCAGACCCCTTGTGAGACCATATGCTGGTGCGGTTGGCCCTGGGTTCCTCCTAATGCAAGACAATGCTAGACCTCATGTGGCTGGAGTGTGTCAGCAGTTCCTGCAAGACAAAGGCATTGATGCTATGGACTGGCCCGCCCGTTCCCCAGACCTAAATCTAATTGAGCACATCTGGGACATCATGTCTCGCTCTATCCACCAACGTCACGTTGCACCACAGACTGTCCAGGAGTTGGCAGATGCTTTAGTCCAGGTCTGGGAGGAGATCCCTCAGGAGACCATCCGCCACCTCATCAGGAGCATGCACAGGCATTGTAGGGAGGTCATACAGGCACGTGGAGGCCACACACACTATTGAGCCTCATTTTGACTTGTTTTAAGGACATTACATCAAAGTTGGATCAGCCTGTAGTGTGTTTTTCCACTTTAATTTTGAGTGTGACTCCAAATCCAGACCTCCATGGGTTGAAAAATTTGATGTGAATTTTTTAATTTTTGTGTGATTTTGTTGTCAGCACATTCAACTATGTAAAGAACAAAGTATTTCAGAAGAATATTTAATTAACTCAGATCTAGGATGTGTTATTTTTGTGTTCCCTTTATTTTTTTGAGCAGTGTATATACATATATTTACTTAACAAGATAAAAACATTTATCCCGCATAAAACAAGGCCCCAGACAGCCACATCAATGAAAAAATAAAAAATGTATGGCTGCTAAAACAAAGAGAGGAAAATGTTTTTCGCAGGTCTAATTATAAGGCCTAATTATAAAGGCTTCAATAGGTCAGATTGTTTTACACATAAACCCAAAAAGCTAAAAGTTAATGTGAAGCCTTATCTGTGATATTCCGACCTCATAAACAGTCATTATAGCTAAATTCTTATATTATCATATTCTTATCAGTTTGAATAGAATTTAGCTATAATGACTGACTATGAGGTCAGGAGAACAAAGATGCGTCTTCATATGAGCTGTCAGCTGACGGAATTCAGGAGGGAAATTTTGCAAATGAACAGATTTTTAACAAAATGTATCACAAAAACTGCTGAAATGTTTTAATAAAGACCAATAAAAAAATGATTTTAGCCGAAAATAAAATACAATCATGAAAAAATTGTCCCGATGGTGTCCATAGCCTTTAACTTCTTTTTCAGAAACTTCAATGAACACAGAATATATTTATATGGAGAAATGGAAGTAGCAGTATCCAGTGCAATGTAATATCAAGGCTGCCCACTGCTGACTATGGTGACCAAGTCCTAGGCTGGATACAGACTTAAAAATCTTCCATAGGTTTAAATTTGAAAATTTTCTCATTTTATGACCCTCCCTGAACCATTTTTGAAACAGTTGCGGCACAAAATCAAAAACAATTAGTACATGACACACATGGGTTGATCATTTGGGAAGCCAATCCAGCATAGGTGTTGGGCAATTTGTTTGGATTTCCCTTGTATTATGCACCAACCCATCAGGCCCAGCACTAGGTATAACACAGTATGTATTTTTTTTTCTGGAGTGTTCCTTAAGTTTGGCACACTTGTCTTGGAGCTGACTTGCATTCTAGAGTTTGGCAGATTGTAGGTCTAAGATGTAGATGTACATCTGACACACTGTCTTCTCTTGAGCTTTCATGCAATTAAATATATGGGTTAAATCCAGAGTGCAAATTCATATCTTGCGTAAAACCTGATTACACTTCAGAGGTCTCAAGCTTCCTCTTGTACTCGCTAGAGCACCTAAGCAAAATACATTGCCTAATGTACTGTGATGGTGTAATCCAGCAAACTATTATTTTCTCCTCAGTAGAGAAGGAGAGGGAAGGGCTGTAAACACAGAACTGTCATACACTGAAGGCAATGAAGGTGAGTGAATGGTTACTTTCACCCCTTAAGTTCACAACCAATTTTGGCCTTGATGATTTCATTTAGCCTTACTGTAGTTCCACAGCTATAACTTTTCTTTATTTTCCATATAAATAGACATATAAGGACTTTTCTTTTGCAGAAGCAGGTGTGTTATCTAATAGCACCATTTTAGGGTATATTTGGCTCTTACACATTTTATGGGGGATGGGGTAACAAATAAAGCAATTCAACCATTGTTTTTTTGTTTCGTTTTTTTTTTTCACTTTTCTGTACCATTTGTAATATTTACAGTGATGGGGAATATGCATGGTTTGTTTATGTTTGATGTTACACTGTCATTAATGAATTTAACTTTTACTCTCTAGGGGACTTAGAGAATGGGGAGCTGAGCTGCAGTACTCTGGCACTGCCACTAGCAATGTACAGAGCTATCTTCTTCTGGCTATGTCCATTGTTTATGGCAGTGGTGGCTGCCAAAAACAGACTCTTGGCCCCACTGATGTGATATTGATAACCTATCCTGAAGATACGTCATCAGTACCTACAGGCTGGAAAAACTCTTTATTTTTACAGCTAAAATTACTTTTCCAGCTCAATTTTACTGTGTTTTATTGGGAAAAGAAACAATTCCAAATTTCTTGGATGGGCCTTACCTTTGAAATAGGTAACATAGTAACATAATAACATAGTATATAAGGCCGAAAAAAGACATCTGTCCATCCAGTTCGGCCTGTTATCCTGCAAGTTGATCCAGAGGAAGGCGAAAAACCCCTGTGAGGTAGAAGCCAAATTTCCCCACTTAAGAGGAAAAAAATTCCTTCCCGACTCCAATCAGGCAATCAGAATAACTCCCTGGATCAATGACCCCTCTCTAGTAGCTATAGCCTGTAATATTATTACGCTCCAGAAATACATCCAGGCCCCTCTTGAATTCCTTTATTGTACTCACCATCACCACCTCCTCAGGCAGAGAATTTTATAGTCTCACTGCTCTTACCGTAAAGAATCCACTTCTATGTTTGTGTACAAACCTTCTTTCCTCCAGACGCAGAGGATGGCCCCTCATCATAGTCACAGTCCTGGGGATAAATAGATGATGGGTGAGATCCCTGTACTGACCCCTGATATATTTATACATAGTAATTAGATCTCCCCTCAGTCGTCTTTTTTCTATAGTGAATAACCCTAATTTTGATAATCTTTCAAAATTAGGGTTGCCCCATTCCAGTTATTTCTTTAGTTGCCCTCCTCTGGACCCTCTCCAGCTCTGCTATGTCTGCCTTGTTCACAGGAGCCCAGAACTGTACACAGTACTCCATGTGTGGTCTGACTAATGATTTGTAAAGTGCTAGGACTATGTTCTCATCACAGGCATCTATGCCCCTTTTGATGCAACCCATTATCTTATTGGCCTTGGCAGTAGCTGCCTGATACTGTTTTTTACTGCTTAGTTTGCTGTTTATTAAAATTTCTAGGTCCTTTTCTATGTCAGTGTTACCCAGTGTTTTACCATTTAGTATATACGGGTGACTTGCATTATTCCTTCCCATGTGCATAACCTTACATATGTCAGTGTTAAACCTCATCCGCCACTTCTCTGCCCAAGCCTCCAATCTATCCAGATCCATCTGTAGTAGTATACTGTCCTCTTCTGTGTCAATTACTTTACACAGTTTAGTGTCATCTTCAAAAATGGATATACTATAAAATTTATATAAAATATGATACACAATTCATGTGATATATACCATAATTCAGAAAAGCTATACTAATTAAATATATAGTATATATCTTTGTACATTTATGATTGGTTTATTAATGCTTTGCCACTTTGCTGATAAAAAAATAACTTGAGATAGATAGATAGATAGATAGATAGATAGATAGATAGATAGATAGATAGATAGATAGATAGATAGATATTAGAAAGATACCTGAAAATAAATGACAATCAAAGGGACACTAGTGGCACATTCTAGACACGACCTGCACTGTTTTTGGAAGAAAGGAACAAAAAATGGATGTATCTCTAATAATATCTGTTCATTCTTCTCATGCCATACGCAGTGATATAACGAATCACTCAACTATTTTGGTCAGTGACAGTGCAGATAAAAATTAGTGTGGGTCAAGGTGGTGATGGTTCCTAAAAGAGTAGCTGAATAGAAAATACATTGTTGCCACTGCCAGCATGATGTGGCTAGTAATTTGAACAAAATGCATAATATATTGTATTTAGAAGTAAAATACTGTATTGTTTAAATGGAAGGAGAAGCCCCCCTCAAGCCCCCAGGTGGAGGAGACCCACAACTATCCCTTTTGCATTTCCAAGAGCTTGACCCTGATAAAATGCTAAAATATTGAACACTCACAGTTGACAACTAGTATATGGATTTTGAACTTGATCGGGTTGCATTTTAAAAGGGTTCTCTGGGATTTAAACAATGATGACCTTTGCCCAGAAAGGGTCATTAATATGAGATCGGTGGGGATCCAACTCCTGGCAATCCCACTGATTAGCTGTTTGAGGAGGCCTCAGTGTTTCCATGAGTGCTGCAGCCTCCTTGCAGCTTACCAAGCACAGTGTCGTACATTGTATAGTGGCTGTACTTGGTATTGTAGCTCAGCCCTATTCACTTGAATAGGACTGAGTTGCATCTAGGCCATGTGACAGATGAATATGATGTCACATGGCCTAGGAAGAGGCCTATCTAGGAGCTTACGGAACTGATCGGCAGAGGTACCAGGAGTCCGGCCCATGCTGATCTGATATAAATCCCGGAAAACCCCTTTAAGCTTGTGGCAGTGTAGGCATCCTTTCAAATACCAAATATACCAAAAGAGAGGAAAGCATAGAGAAGTAGGATAAAGGAATTAGAGGAAAAAGAGAAGAAGATATAGTGGGTGAGGAATCAAGGAGAAGACGCTTAATGAATGTATCTTTATTCTTCTTCTTATCAAGCAGGAAACATATTCATACCAGGTGAACACCTTACTCATTCAAGAAAGAATAACAACAGTCACATTAACCTCTTAAGTGTGAAGTCTACTTTAGCATTAGGGCCCACAGGATTTTTTTGCTTTTACATCACCACATTAGTGCCATATAATTTTTTTATATTTCCATTGACATAGCTTTATGAGGGTTTGTTTTGTGACACTTTTATTAACTCTTTATGGGAGATAATAGAAAACAATCTGAAATTCTGCCTTTGATTTGTGCTTTTAATTTTGTGGCATTCATTTGCAGCAAAATTAACATTTTACTTTTAGTGTATAGGTTTGTGCAACTAAAATATGTATAGTTGTTCTAATGTAAATTCAAAAGATTTAAGAATGAATAAGCTTACACAGGCTAAGTGATTAAATATATTTATTAAGTGTGATTAAATATAAGGTACAACAGACATATTACAATAGTACAAAGTAGATAAACATCACTGGTCTACACATACAATATGGGGGGGCCGCCATGTCATAGCACATGGGTAACACCCCAGAGTGTTATAAGAAAGAAGTAGTGTTACAACATCCTACCTGAATAAAGTTCCTCAATGGAGTGCCAATTAAATATTTGTGTGTGCCAGGTTTATACTCTTTAGCCCCTCTCCAGTGTGCAGCACGCATATGTCTGAGATAACCACTCAGGGATTTGGCTTTCTCATCACAATGGGAGTTGTATGTTATCTATTCCTAACTAACTACATTACAAGGAATATCATTACATACAATGTAGAAGATAATACAAAAGGGTCAGAATTAAAGAATTAAAGGGGCAGAACCAATCAGTGCTAAAAAGTACCCTTACAACATATTTTGGATTTCTAAAAAACATATTTTGGATTTAAAAAATAAAATAAAATCATAAAAACTGTGTGTTGGACTAACAAGAAGTTTCTTTCACAGGTCTTCTTGATTTCTGATCTTCTTGGATACAAAGCCTCTGGTCAAAGTCAATTGTCCATTTATTGGTGTTCTGTACACCGTACTGTGTGGCCCTTTTGTGCCACAACACATAGGATATAGTAGCGTTAACACTCATGATTTATGAGACTTGTTATCTAAACTAAATGCGTTAAGCAAACACCTTCAATTGCTTTTCAATGGCTTTTGTCTCAAGATAATGCAATGAGTTAAGAAATTTGAGTTAAGAGCTTGAGTGCTAACCCTGCTACATCTATATTTTTTTCCCGGCTCTTTATAACTTTATAGTTCAGTCTCTTACCCCTCCTTTGTTGATGTATGAGGGGATTGCAGGTGTAATCAGACCAATGGTTAAACTCTTGCTGGGTGACAGACTTGGGCAGCCCCTTGGCACTGCAGAGGTTGTCAGTCCTGGCTCTGCTACACAGAGAAGATGGTACTGGATACAGTTCCACTTATAGCAGATGTCATTCAGTTTTACAATAAATTCAATTCAGTTTATAGATTTTAACTCAGTCTAAGAATACTCGGTCCATGTCAGGAAAAAACATTGCTGGGGTGAATGGTTTTCTCTCCACCCTTGTATCAGATGGATTAACCAAAACAAAAAAAAGTCCTTTTGTTGGTCCAACACTGCATTTAAATAACTGTTTCCAATGGTACTATGGAGGTACTCTGCTAAAGCAAAATAAACTTTGCTAAACTCTAAACCTCATCTAATTATCTCTGTATTAAGTAATAAACAATTATACATGTCATTAAATATTGGACTCAATGTGTAATAAAACTGCAAAACAAACCTACATTTAGCAATTCATAGCAATTAAGGATTGGATGCAGTGGCGTGCCCAGGGTGTTTGGCACCCGGGACGGGTCATTTCTATGGCACCCCCCCCCCCCCCCCCCAATACTTGACCAAATACCTCTTACATCCAGAGATATCTCCTGTCATGTAGACCTTCTCTTTCCTCTTCTCCTCCGTTAATCCGCCATGAGAAATTCTTTCAGCTGCATCTCGTCTCTACAGAGTTTGTAACACAGACATGTTAGATTTCTCAGTTTTTCCATCAACCTCCCCATCCTGGTGTCCCCACAGTGTCATCCTGCTGTCACCCCCAATACCTGTGCCCGTTGTGCCCCCCAATGCCCCAGGTACTATACTACTGAAAAAATAGTGACCCTAATAGACATAATTGGAGTCCTTTATCAAACTGGTGTAAAGTAGAACTGCATTTCCAAAAGAGCTGTCAAATATGAAAGGTGGAATCTGATTGGTTGCTATGGGCAACTAAGCCAGTTCTACTTTACACCAGTTTGATAAATTACCCCAAATGTCCCTATAGTATCTACAGCAGCTATAATGTCCCCTAGAGTGCCCCCAGTAATAATAACACCTTATATTGTGCTCCAGGTAATAATCCCTGTATAGTGTCCCCAGAAATAATAGAATGGCCCCTACAGTGCCTCCTTAATAGCAAGGCCCACATGCTGCCCCACACACAGTAATTTCCCCCCATACTGCCCCCCACACAGTAGTGTCCACCACACAGTAATTTCCCCCATACTGCCCCCACACAGTATTCCCCCCACACAGTAATGTCCCCCATGCTGCCCCCACACAGTAGTGTCCCCCACGCTGCCCCCACACAGTAGTGTCCCTCACACAGTAGTGTCCCCCATGCTGCCCCCCCCACACAGTAGTGTCCCTCACACAGTAGTGTCCCCCATGCTGCCCCCCCCACACAGTAGTGTCCCCCATACAGTAGTGTCCCCCACGCTGCCCCCCACTCAGTAGTGTCCCCCACGCTGCCCCCCACACAGTAGTGTACCCCACACAGTAGTGTCCCCCCACGCTGCCCCCCACACAGTAGTGTCCCCCACACAGTAAGTTCCCCCACACTGCCCCCACACAGTAGTCCCCCCACACAGTAGTGTCCCCCCACGCTGCCCCCCACACAGTAGTCCCCATCACAGTAGTGTCCCCCCCACGCTGCCCCCACACAGTAGTCCCCCACACAGTAGTGTCCCCTCACGCTGCCCCCACACAGTAGTGTCCCCCACGCTGCCCCCCACACAGTAGTGTCCCCCACGCTGCCCCCCACACAGTAGTGTCCACCACGCTGCCCCCCACACAGTAGTGTCCCCCACGCTGCCCCCCACACTGCAGTGTCCCCCACATTGCCATCCCTCCCATAATAAATTGCCCCCCCACTGTGTCACACAGTATCCAACCATATTCCCCCCACGTCCTCCTGTGTGCACCCCCCTCATGTACCCCAAAGTTGCCACATTATAAAATAAAAGTTTGCCCCCACGCGTCCTCTGTCCTGCGTGCACCCCGGCCCCCTCATGTCCCCCAAAGTTGCCACATTATAATAGGTGCATTTTTTTCCGTGACTTATATAATTATATTTTCATCCGCACAATGCTCGGTTGTGTGTAGGATGCCTTTGTGGTGCATGTGGACCGCGCCGGCATCCTCCATTGTACGCATTTTTTGCTGGGGATGGTCGTTTGCTGCGGTCCACATGCGGTGGGACTGCTCCCCCAATGAGAAACACGCTACAGTGTTTGGGGTTTGAGCAGTTCCCCCATATTTGCCACTATATTTCAGTAATTTGATCGGACAGACAATGTGATTTTCCCTCTTCTAGTCAGTCTACCCTTAACCATTCATGAGGACAGATCTCTAGTGTTAGTACATGTAACAGTCAACATTTAACAGTACACACATAGAAACAAACAAATCTGATAATACAGACATGAACATATGAAGGGCACATAGGTTCCATCACATTAATTTCTTTTTATTCAATAAAACTTTGAGCTCAGTAAAATATTTTTGGCGCCAATAAAAATAAATTCCCAATAAAAGATTAAAATCCCCAATGCACAATAAAAAACAAATGTTGTACTGCGCCTTTTTATTTCATACAATTTTATTCCTTTTGCAGTATTATTAATTCATAACCACACCCTTATTCTTGGAGTACAGACTTCACACACAGCTCTGCTGAGCATCCATCAAATACTTCTCCACTATACGGTAACTTCAGGCATCCATCACAACAGCAACTCAAAGCCACACTTATTCACATTCCAGTGAATGATTTATGGCTGCAATACTACTCTTCAGCTAAAAGTCCTCTCTGTGCGATATTCCTGAAACTATACAGCCACACAGCTTTCCTGGAAACACATATACACACCACACCCAGAACTGCTGATGATCACTATTGACTATTTCTGCCATTACTTGCTAACATCTTCTGGTCTTTACTCTGTAATTGATAAAAAAACTTATAACAAGACATCATACTCTTATAATAAAACATTTGTTGTTGAAATCGAAACATATAATCATTTTATATGCCACGTGGTCTTACTCAATTGGTAGAGCACATATATTTTTCTTTAAGACTGTGTTCACACATGACAATTAGATACTTTGAAAAAGAGAAAGAAAAATTATTAATCTTCACTTGTGTCTTGCAAAAAGGTATTGCACATCACTAAAACACAGCAATAACATTTCAACAATCTTAGGGCTCTTTCACACCTGCGTTCTTTTCTTCCGGCATAGAGTTCCGTCGTCGGGGCTCTATGCCGGAAGAATCCTGATCAGGATTATCCCCATGCATTCTGAATGGAGTGAAATCCGTTCAGGATGCATTAGGATGTCTTCAGTTCCGGAACGGAACGTTTTTTGGCCGGAGAAAATACCGCAGCATGCTGCGCTTTTTGCTCCGGCCAAAAATCCGGAACACTTGCCGCAATGCCGGATCCAGAATTAATGCCCATTGAAAAGCATTGATCCGGATCCGGCCTTAAGCTAAACGTCGTTTCGGCGCATTGCCGGAGCCGACATTTCGCTTTTTCTGAATGGTTACCATGGCTGCCGGGACGCTAAAGTCCTGGCCGCCATGGTAAAGTGTAGTGGGGAGCGGGGGAGCAGTGTACTTACCGTCCGTGCGGCTCCCCAGGCGCTCCAGAGTGACGTCAGGGCGCCCCAAGCGCATGGATGACGTGATCGCATTGGACACGTCATCCATGCGCATGGGGCGCTCTGACGTCATTCTGGAGCGCCCCGGGAGCCGCACGGACTGTAAGTATACCGATCCCCCGCTCCCCGCTCCTACTATGGCAACCAGGACTTTAATAGCGTCCTGGCTGCCATAGTAACACTGAAAGCATTTTGAAGACGGTTCCGTCTTCAAATGCTTTCAGTACACTTGCGTTTTTCCGGATCCGGAGTGTAATTCCGGCAAGTGGAGTACATGCCGGATCCGGACAACGCAAGTGTGAAAGAGCCCTTAGACTCTTTTTGTCTTATTCCTCTATCTACTCCTCATTCCTCTCCCCTCCCCCTCTACACATTCTTAAAGTTGCCCACATGTAGCAGTCAGCCCCCCTTTTCTGACTCGTATCTCTCAAGCATACATCCAGTTTTCCTGAGACACATCAAAATACCTCAATCTATGTGTCTATGTCCCTTAAGAGAACAGTCCGGAAAGGGCATTTTTCAAGGAAACCATCTATACACATTTCTCTTTCAAGGCTATAGATACATTCTGAGGCAATTTTTGTTTATGATTGCAGTTTACTTATTTTTGGCTAAAAATCATATTTTTATATATTATATATATTTTAGATATTCCGTTCCGTCACAAAGGGTTAACTGTTTTTCTGTTTCGCAAATATTTAGAATATAGTGACATATATTTGTAATTTCAAATATTCTAGATTTTTTTTTCTATCAGTAACCTCCCTTCTTGCTTGTGGGCCAATGAGAAGGCTGCAATGCCTCTGTCATAGCTTAGCAACATCCTTAGTAACCAATAGGAAAGTTGCCTACCCCTTACTATATAAGAACATTTCCAGCAGCCATTTTGTGCTGTTTCATGCAGTTGTGAGAGAGAGATGAGTGTGCTAATTGTGCTATGCTGAATCTCTGTTTTATAATACTTCTGATACCTCACATATAATCCAGATATTTAGTGGTAGATAGTGTAGGTTAGTTAGTGAATAGGTTAGCTGATTAGGTTCCAGTGTAGGATGTTAGGTACATTAGTTAGGTAGCTCAGTCATATATATAATCCAGATATATATAGAATCCGCAGGAAAAATGCTAGCACAGGCTTCCAGTATCCGTAGTTTCAGGTGCTGCACATCTCGTATCATCTGAAGACAATCGGATATGCTGTGAAGATACGAGATGTGCAGGACCTGAAACTACGGATACTGGAAGCCTGTGCTAGCATTTCTGCTGCGGTGTTGCTATCAGTGTGTGAAGAGTGGGAGAAGAGGGTTGCATTGACAATCAAACACAATGGGCAGCACATTGAACACATTTTATAAGTGGTCAGAAACTTGTAAATAACTCATGAAAGAATAAAGTTACGTTAAAACCAAGCACACCATTGTTTTTCTTGTGAAATTCCCATTAAGTTTGATGTGTCAAATGACCCTCTTCCTATTGAAAAAACAAAAGTTGGATTCAAAATGGCCAACTTCAAAATGGCCGCCATGGTCACCACCCATCTTGAAAAGTTTCCCCTCTCACATATACTAATGTGCCACAAACAGGAAGTTAATATCACCAACCATTCCCATTTTATTCAGGTGTATCCATATAAATGGCCCACCCTGTAGTATAGTGCAGCCTTTTGCTGTCTGTTTAGTCTGTGAAAAAAAAAGTATTTTGCTGTGTTTTAGGTTTTTGTGTGCTAGGATTGTCTGCATTCATCACCCAAGCCAGTGGCACAGAGTCCTCTGAGCAGCAGCAGTTCTCCACCTTCTGCAGGACCAGCGCCCAGCCCCAAGAATCGACCCTTATGCTGTTTGATAGCGACAGTGAGAGGGACATCTTGGGGGAGGTAATGTAGGAGAGTGACCTACAGCTTGGTCCGGATGGTCAGGACCTTTTGGAAGGGATGGAGGAGGAGGAGGTACCGCCCATCAGTACCCCAGTGACATCCCTTCCATCTGGTACGGGTGGTTTCAGCCACAGAACCCCTGCATGTAATCAGACCCAGGCGTCAGCGAGGGGACAGCGGAGCCAGGTCAGGGGCTCCATGTCTGCTGTTCCCCTCAGTAAACCTCTGGTCGACCTTGGGTCTGACATTACAGGCGATTAAGAGGAGGGTGATTTTGAATGGGTGCCCCCTCCCTTGTCAGGTAACAGCAGCACTGATGAGGAAGGTAGGCACCCGAGGCAAACAGTCACCAGGAAGCCCAGTGGCAGTAATGGCAGCAGAAGGCGGCAGCAGCAGCAGGTGCCGGCTCCACCTGTGCGCACCGAGCCCAAACAGGCGCAAGCCATCTGACAGGAGGTTGGTGTGTAAGTCGCCTGTTTGGGCTTACTTCACCCAGGGTGAGGACAGGGAGGTCTGTTGCTCAGCTGGGTACTTACTCAGCACCTGAGAGTCAAACATTGGCGGCAGTGGAAACAAATGCAGGGTGGTCGTAGCAGCGCCAGCAGCAGTGCACAGGGGACAGCAGCTCCTGTCACTGTCCTGCAGCCACCACAACCTCTTCCAACAATGCATTCCCACTCTCCTCTGCTAGATGTACTACTACAGGCAGCCAGATCTCTGCCTCCTCTGCCCCCTCCTCTATCGCCTCCACTGCCGTTCGGCACCAGCCGTCAGTTGCTGATGCATTTGAACGCATTGCTCCCTACGCTCCGGGGGACCGACGCGTGCGCTCGCTCAATGGGGTCCTGGCAAGGGTTATCTCCCAACATCTGCTGCCCTTCAATATTATGGACTGCAATCCATTCCGGCATATGTTGGAGCAGGCCCAACCCAGATGGTGTGTCCCCAACCGCCATTTCTTTGCCAGGACCGGCGTCCTTGCCCAACACCAGCACATTGTACAGAATGTATCCCTGTCACTGGATCACGCTGTCTGCGACAGGGTACATCTGACAATGGATGCCTGGACCAGCAGACATGGGCAGGGATGATACATAAGCTTTACTGCCCATTGGGTGTCCCTCTGAGGCGCAGGGGAGGGATCATCAGATGTGGCGGCATCTCAGTTTGTGGTGCCGCCTCGGGGTGTCCAGGGGAGAACTGCTGCTCTCCCTCAAGCCACTGTCTCCACCGCTGCTAAGTCCCCCAGCAAACGTCCCCGTATGTGGGGCACATCCGCTGCCTGGCCGTGCTCCAGCTTGTGAGCTTAGGGGAACAGAGACACACTGGACCTGATGTTCTGGCTGCCCTCCAGGCTCAGGTCCACAAGTGGCTGACACCCCGAAGGCTCCAGGCAGGTATGGTTGTCTGTGACAACGGCAGCAACCTCCTCGCCGCCCTCCATGCTGGCAGTCTCACACATGTGAAATGCATGGCACATGTCCTCAACCTTGTGGTACAGAAGTTCCTATGCACATACCCAAGGTTGAGTGACATAGTGCCAAGGGTACCTAGGATTGACAGCCACTTCCGATGCTCCCCAACTGCCACCGCGTCCCTGTCAAAACTGCAGCTGGACAACAGTCTGCAACCTCACAGGCTGATTGTGGACAGCGTGACGCGGTGGAACTCCACCCTCCACATGCTGGAGAGGTTGTGTGAGCAGCGACGGGCGGTGAAAGAATACCTGGACCAAGGCACTTCCGGGCCATCACACCCACTCTCCTACATCACCAAGGCAGAATGGGGCAAATACACCAGGTCTGCCACATGTTGGCCCCATTTGAGCAGGCAACCAAGATGGTCAGCGAGGAGCATGTCGGCCTCAATGACACGCTCCCCATAGTGTTCCTGCTGGACAGAACACTAGATCACCTGCTCGAGGCTGGGGAGATTGCCTTGGTGGAGAAAGAAGAGGCAATAATGCTCCACCAAGACCAGGCCAGGACGAGGAAGAATTTTTTGAGTAGTTTGCGAACATCCAGGAGTCTGGGCCTGGTCAGGAGGGAAAGCCGATGCAGTGGGCACCGTTAGTCCGGGGCAGAAGGACCAAGATGTCATGATCCTGGGCAGCCGAGAAGAGTCACAGCGGGCTGTCCTCTTCCCCATGGCTGCCCACATGCTGCAATGCCTCAGGCGGGACCCCGGATCAGGAAAATAAAGGAGAGGGATGAGTTTTGGTTGGCCACCCTTTTAGACCCTCGCTGAAAGGGGAAACTGGAGCAGTTAATCCTAGCCAGCCGGAGGGAGGCCCGTATGCAAAACCTGCGGGCCTATATGCTCCCCCGGCTGGAGCAGGCAAACCCTCAGCTTCATGCTCCAGTTCTCCCCGCCCATCTCACCCAGCAGGTGGCTGGCCCAAGCACCTCCAGCCGAGCAGGTGATCTTATCGGTGAGATGAGGCTGTTCTACCAGCCAGCGCGATCCAGCAGCAGCAGCAGTCACCGCCAGCGGCTGGCCCGCATGGTGGCAGACTACATGGGGTCTGTTGGTGCTTCCGACAGCATGAGCACCGACGACCCAATTGGGTACTGGTTTGCCAGGCTAGACACCTGACGTGAGCTCGCTCAGTATGCGCTGGAAGTACTGTATGCCCCCCCTCCAGCGTACTGTCTGAGCGGACATTCAGCGCGGCAGGTTGGGTGGTCACCAACAAGCTTATCATCTGTCCACTGACTCAAAATGACAGAGTACTGGTTCGGCAGCGACTTCTTGGCCCCCGCCGTCGGTTCCAGGCGCTGAAGGGTCCCTTGTCAATCCCTCTCATTGGCTCTCCCTCCCAAACTTCGTTGTTCTTTAAAGTCTGTATATATTTCTTGATGATTTAAATAATTTTTTTATTTAATTATTTATTTATGGATTACATTTTTAATATATTTATTTATTGATAACTTTATATATGTATGTATTGATGAATTTATAGACTATAGAGATACAAAAAAATTCTTTTTTTTGTATCCAAAAAGATAATATAGTCTAAAACCTAAATAATTGTAAAAAAAAAATAGACTTATTAGGTATCGCCGCATCCGTAATAATTTCCTCTGTAAAAATACCCCATGACCCAACCCCCCAGACTAACACGGTCCAAAAAAATAAAAAATTGTGCAAAAACAGCTATTTTTTGACACTTTTCCATTTCAATCCGTCGTTTCCGGTAAAAACCAAGGGGTTAACAGCCAAACAAAAACTTAATATTTATTACCCTGATACTGCAGTTTACAGAAACGCCACATTTGTGGTTGTAAACTGCTGTATCAGTAAAATAAAGGCTCAAAAGGAAAGGACCAACATGGTTTGTGGAAGGGCGATTTTGATGGCCTTTTTTATTGACACCATGTCCCTTTAGAAGCCCACCTGATGCCCCCCTAGAGTAGAAACTCCCTAAAAGTGACCCCATCTAAGAAACTACACCCCTTAAGGTATTCAAAACTGATTTTACAAACTTTATTAACCCTTTAGGTGTTCCTCAACAGTTTATGGGAAATGGAAATGAAATTTCAGGAATTCAATTTTTGGTAACCTTACCTCACAAAAATGTAATATAGAGCAACCAAAAAACATATGTACCCTAAAAGTAGTCCCAAAAAAAAACGCCACCTTATCCCGTAGTTTCCATAATGGGGTCACTTTTAGGGAGTTTCTACTGTAGGGGTGCATCAGGGGGGCTTGAAATAGGACATGGTGTAAATAAACCGGTCCATAAAAATCAGCCCCCCAAAACCCACACGGCGCTCCTTTCCCTCTACACTCCGCCGTGTGGCCGTACAGTAGTGTAAGACCACATATGGGGTGTTTCTGTAAACGGCAGAGTCAGGGCAATAAAGATACAGTCTTGTTTGACTGTTAACCCTTGATTTTTAGTGGAAAAAATGGGTTAAAATGGAAAAATTGGCAAAAAAATTAAATTCTCAAATTTCATCCCCATTTGCCAATAACTCTTGTGGAGCACCTAAAGGGCTAACATAGTTTGTGAGATCAGTTTTGAATACCTTGAGGGGTGTGGTTTCTTAGATGGGGTCACTTTTAGGGAGTTTCTACTGTAGGGGTGCATCAGGGGGTCTTAAAATAGGACACGGTGTAAATAAACCGGTCCATAAAAATCAGCCCCCCAAAACCCACACGGCGCTCCTTTCCCTCTACACCCCGCCGTGTGGCCGTACAGTAGTGTAAGACCACATATGGGGTGTTTCTGTAAACGGCAGAGTCAGGGCAATTAATATACAGTCTTGTTTGACTGTTAACCCTTGATTTGTTAGTGGAAAAAATGGGTTAAAATGGAAAAATTGGCAAGAAAATGAAATTCAGAAATTTCATCCCCATTTGCCAATAACTATTGTGGAGCACCTAAAGGGTTAACATAGTTTGTGAGATCAGTTTTGAATACATTGAGGGGTGTAGTTTCTAACATGTGGTGATTTTTGGGTGGTTTCTATTATGTAAGCCTCACAAAGTGACTTCAAACCTGAACTGGTCCCTAAAAAAATGGTTTTTTTGAAAATTTCGGAAAATTTCCAAGATTTGTTTCTAAACTTCTAAGCCTTGTAACGTCCCCAAAAAATAAAATAGCATTCCCCAAATAATCCAACATGAAGTAGACATATGGGGTATGTAAATTAATAACTTTTTTTGGAGTTATTACTATGTATTGTAGAAGGAGAGAAATTGAAATTTAGAAATTTGCTAATTTTTCCAATTTTTTTATAAATTTGGTATTTTTTTTAAAATAAAAATGATTTTTTTTTACTCCATTTTACCAGTGTCATAAAGTACAATATGTGACGAAAAAACAATCTCAGAATGGCCTGGCTAAGTAAAAGTGTTTTAAAGTTATCACCACATAAAGTGACACTGGTCAGATTTGCAAAATATGGCCTGGTCCTTAAGGTAAAGGGGAGGGGAGAAGAGAGAGGCAGCGCCAAATGTGTAGTACAGTATAAAATGATTACAGTAATGAAAAAGTAATGCGCTTACCAGAGTCTGTTGTGAAGAGTCACAACGCCTTAGACGAGCCTGACTGGTAAATGGACCAGCGGCCAAGGGTGCCTTGCTGCAGCCTAGGTTCCAGGGCGCATTTAAGAATTAAATGCGAAAACGAAGTAAGATAAACCAAAAAGGAGAAAAAACTGGAACTGCAAATAGCATTTGCTTTTGGGCGCTGCTCGGCTGAATATATAACGCAGGGGGTGAATAAAAAAGGTATTTATTTGTCTACGCGTTTCGAGGGAATTGGACCCTCTTCCTCAGGACAATCAATGATACAATACAAGACAGTGTACATTTATTTATACACTTGTTTTTGGCGCCTTACCTCGATTTAGGGGGCGGGGCTATGGGCAGAGTTAATATACATATAAACAAACTTGAGTTAACATAATCGGTACTATATAAGTAAAAGCAAACTTAGAGACACTTCACACGGACGTCCGGTAGTCACTGGAGTGAAAAATATGCACCAGTGATGGATATAAAACAGAGAGCGGCAGGGGGAGGTGATGCGTCAGGACGGGTCGCTAGGCCACGCCCACATTTTTGACGTAACACTAAAGGGAAAGTTGGGTTTTGCTCAGTAATAGAAGCGCTGGGGGGGCGAGGCTATGGGCGGAGTTAATATACAAACAAACATGAGTTAAAATAATCGGTACTATATAGGTAAAAACAAACTTAGAGACACTTCATATGGACGTCCGGTAGTCACTGGAGTGAAAAATAAGCACCAGTGATGGATATAAACAGAGAGCGGCAGGGGGAGGTGATGCTTCAGGACGGGTCGCTATGCCACGCCCACATTAGTGACGTAACACTAAAGGGGAGGTTGGGTTTTGCTCAGTAATAGAAGCGCTGGGAAGCGCTATACTATACTATACTATGCAAAGTGGTAGGACACGCCCCCACTACCTTGGCACGTAAGCTGATGGGGCGGGCCCTCGGAGATGCCGTTCGGTCCTGTATGACAGTGAATAGAGCGCTATACAGACGTTATGGGGAAAGGATAACAAATGAATGGTAAGAAAATATGAAATGCACACAGTAAAAGGAAATTAACATAGCAGGCAAATATAGATAAAAGTACTATCATAAAAAGGATATATCATGTATAAAATTATATGAGACATAGGTAGTGGCATATGTTATTTGATTAGAGTACTGTTTCACTCAGTTCATTAAGACCATGGGGTGTTAGCGTATCAAGTTGATATATCCAGAAGACTTCATGTTTTTGTAGGATATCAAACCGATTAAATGGGTTTTCAGGTATGTATTCTATAGGAGTGATTTTTATTGGGTGTTTTTGTTTTTCTGTGGTTGTCGCACAGTGTCTTGACAGACCGTGTTTCTGATATAAGCGTCGTATATTGTATCTATGTTGATTAAGTCGACAGTGTAACTCCTGTGTCGTGCGCCCCACATACTGTAGGCCGCAACTGCACTCGATTAGATATATGACGTAGGAAGACTGGCACGTCATGTATTGTTTTATGGGGAAGGACGTTTTATTACGGTTTGACATGAATGTGGTTTGATTGTGGGTAATTGTTTTACAGCATAGGCATCGCCTAGACCGGCATTTATAGCTGCCCACATTCTGTGCCGTAATTTTACTAGATTTGTTTTGTGGTTCATTGTGTTGTCTAGGTTTGCTGGGGGCCAAAATGCTTTTTATCGTAGGGGCTCGTCTATATGTAATGATTGGTTTATGCGCTAGGTGTTTTGAGAGGTATGGATCTTGGAGTAATATATGCCAGTGTTTGGCTAGAACATTCTTAATATGCCCATTTGACGTGCTGTACTGGGTGATAAAATTAAGACGATCTTGTTTTTCTTGTTTTTTGGAGGTTTTTGTAAGACATTCCTCCTGGGACACAATGAAACTTTTTTTCAAGGCGTTTTTTATCAGTTTAGCTGGGTATTTTTTTGCCGAAAATCGTTTACGGATGGTGTCTGTTTGTTGTATGAAGTCTTCTTTGTATGTACAGTTGCGTCTTATTCGTTTAAATTGGCTGTATGGTATGTTTTGTAGCCATTTTTTGTGGTGAAAACTGGAATAATGGATATAACTTCTGCTATCTACCGGTTTGAAGTATGTTTTGGTGGATATGGTGCTATTGTGACTCTGGATGATAATATCTAAGAATTCGATTTCCGTTTTATTAAAGTTGAGAGTGGCGAGTTAGGCGAGTTATTTTAACTCATGTTTGTTTGTATATTAACTCCGCCCATAGCCCCGCCCCCCCAGCGCTTCTATTACTGAGCAAAACCCAACTTTCCCTTTAGTGTTACGTCACAAATGTGGGCGTGGCCTAGCGACCCGTTGACGCATCACCTCCCGCTGCCGCTCTCTGTTTTATATCCATCACTGGTGCATATTTTTCACTCCAGTGACTACCGGACGTCCGTGTGAAGTGTCTCTAAGTTTGCTTTTACTTATATAGTACCGATTATGTTAACTCAAGTTTGTTTATATGTATATTAACTCTGCGCATAGCCCCGCCCCCTAAATCGAGGTAAGGCACCAAAAACAAGTGTATAAATAAATGTATACTGTCTTGTATTGTATCATTGATTGTCCTGAGGAAGAGGGTCCAATTCCCTCGAAACGCGTAGACAAATAAATGCCTTTTTTATTCACCCCCTGCGTTATATATTCAGCCGAGCAGCTGAATATATTTGCAGTTCCAGTTTTTTCTCCTTTTTGGTTTATCTTACTCTGGTCCTTAAGGTGAAATAAGGCTGTGTCCTGAAGGGGTTAACCTTTCAATGTCATACATATACTACACAATACTTAAAATATCTTGTCACACACTCCTGTGTATGAGGTATCATATAACTTCAACAGTCTCTAGAAACCAAAACTGTTTCAACAGAGATTTTTTCAACACTTTCATATTCTTAGTGCTTACCCCACATCTATAGGCACACACTAGGTACAATTGTTGTTCATCGTAAACAATCTCTAATGCTATACTATGGCCATAGGTCTTTCTCATTTGGACATTTGTTATATTCCTGCTGCAAACAAAGAACCTGCTGTTGTCTGTTCCTGCTGAGTTAGGCCGAGCTATGTGTAGGCCTTAGACCTACCCATTACCATGTACCTGCTGCTGTCTGTCCTGATCATGTTATGTGTTGGCCTTATTCTCCACCGTTATCTGCTGCTGTCTGTCCTGATCTTGATGAGTTATGTGTCTGCCTTGTCCTACAGCGTTACCATTTCCCTGCTGCTGTCTGTTCTGTTTCTGCTAAGTTAGGCCAAGCTATGTGTACTCCTGTCACTACAGTGTTAGCATTTTCCAGTTGCTGCTATCTGTCCTGATATTACAGAGTTAGGTCCAGCTATGTGAATGCAGTATACTACAAAGTTACCATTTCCCTGCTGCTGTCTGTTTTGTTCCTGCTGAGTTTGGCAAAGCTCTGTGTATGATTTACAATACAGCGTTACTATTGACCTGCTGCAGTCTGACCTGCTCCTGCTGAGTTTGGTCTAGCTAGGTGTAGGCCTTATACTATACCCTTAACAATTATCTGCTGCTGCTGTTTGTCCTGATCCTGCTGAGGACTACCAGCATGGACCACTTATTCGCCCTTGGACTTTATCAAGTATTGACTATTAGAATTCTCTAAAACTGTTGTGCATGCTTAATTTTTTGCGCATGTGCTCTGTTCAGCATAGATTGTCAATATTTATATATATTTATATATTAAGATTCATTTAAATAAAATATAATCATGCGGTGTTACGCTTTATTCACCAAAAAAAAGGGTTTTTTATTTATTTTATATATTATAATTTTACTTTACTTGGGTTGTGGGCGGCCCTAGTTGTGGTTCCTACTAAAATTTGGTGGAAACCGCATGTGGGCTTCTTTTGTCAAAAGGTCTTGTGCAGTTAACATTGTACAGGACTGATTGAGGACCCTAATAAAATTTTATTATTTTGTTATTTTCTTGTTTGTTTTAATCAGGATATAGCAGGATATAGGTGCAAACATGGTGTTGTCTGTCGTCCTGAACAGGATGTCTGACTTCCATGTTGACCTCTCCACATGGTTGGGTGTTACTGACATTATACTCATCCTTGTGGTAATCCTGTTTTGGGAATGGAGCGTTATTGCCACACGTATATATCTATATATACAATATTATTTGATATTACTTCTTGACAACTATGTAATGACAATGTACACATGCGATTTAGAGATGAGATGTATGTATGATGTGACCGGCTGATTTGCTACATCTCACACCAGTTAATAAGTAATCATTTGTAAAGGGATGAAATACTTATTTTCATAACTGTATATATACATTACAGAGTGTTGGAGAGAGATACAAAAGTAATGTAAGCATCCGACCATTTTTTTAATATGGCCAACCTAGGGTGCTTGCCCTTAAACTTCCTCTTGAGCTCAGAATGGATCTCACTCATAATGGCCTGCTTCTCTGCGTGGACCCGGGTGCAGTCATAGAAATATCGTGAAATCGAATATTGCCCCTTCCGCACATCACTAATCAGTAAGATAAAAACTGAGCTATAATGAGTGTATCATGTCCGAGAGCACAGATAAGGAGCCCATCAGCTGCCAAACTGACAGACAAGAGAGAAAACCCAGAGGCTGCTACTAGTGCATCTCAGCTATGGACAGAAAAAAGGCTCCATATTTTTAATAAAGACCAATTAAAAAAATTATTTTTATCTAATGAGTACTAAAACAAATTGACCCCCAAAGGTGTACATAGCCTTTAACCTTTCAACTTCATACATATAGTACACAATACTTAAAATATCTTGTCACACACTCCTGTGTATGAGGTATCATATAACTTCAACAGTCTCTAGAGACCAAAACTGTTTCAACAGAGATATTTTCAACACTTTCATATTCTTAGTGCTTACCACACATCTATGGGCACACACTAGGTACAATTGTTGTACATCATAAAAAAAATCTCTAATGCTATGCTATGGTCTTTCTCATTTGGACACACACACACACACACACACAACATTAGGATAAAAAAGGACACACACAGCATTAGGGTAACACAGACATAAACAGATCATTTCTGAACATTTCACACAAGTGCCATTTTGATCATTCTAGACACATGGGCGGTTTCCTCATGATAGCACAATATATTACTATCTTTACACTGCACTGTTTTCAGACTCATCAGAACCCCTCAACATCATAGACTCTGATATCCATAATCTGAAATCTCTCACTGCTCAAATTCTTAAAGAACCTTGCTAGATTCTTCCACAACTACAACAGCTCCACTCAAAACTTTTTGCAGATTTGCACAACCAGTGCAACCATTAATAATCTGCCCGCAGATTATTATATTTCCCCAAATGCCTAGGTTCCATTCAGAGTGGCGGTACCAACTACCCTCTCTATGCATCATTCTATCAACCATAAGTGCATTCATTTGCTCAAATCTCACTTCTGACACCAAGTGTTTTAACGCGAATTCAAAAGATTTGAGAATGAATATGTTTAAGCAGGCTATGTGAATAAATATATTTACTGAGTGTGATTAAATATAAGACAAAACAGACACATCACATACAGAGTAGTAAAAAGTTAATATCACTGGCCTACACATACATTATGGGAGGGGGACTCCAAGCTGCCATGTCGTAGCACATAGGTGACACCACCAGAGTCTTACAAGAAGAATATAGTGTCACAACATCCTTTAATGGGGTGCCAATTAAATATGTGTGTGCAAGGTTTATACCTTTCAACCCCTCCTCCAGTGTGCAGCGTGCATGTCTGAGATAATCACTCAGGAAATTTTGATTTCTCAGCACAATGGGGGTTGGATTGGGGGTTTGTGTATGTTATCTATTCCTAACTAACTACATTACAAGCAATTACACATAATATAGAAGATAATATAAAAGGGACAAAAAGTTTTTTTGTCATTCCAAGAGCCATAACTTATTCATTTTCTGCTTATATGCATTGTTACTGTTTGTGGGCTTGTGTTTTGCACAATGACATAGTTTTTATGGCTGCTGTTTTGGGGTACATGGGACTTAATTAACATTTAACATTTTTTGAGTAAGGAAAAAGGAAAACAATTCTGTCATAAAAAAATAAATGATGTTGTAAACCAGGAGATATAAATAATAACAAGTTTATTTCTTGAAACATCTTTGAAACTGCAAACCTGGCTAAAAACTACCAGCTGTTACAAATGTGGCCACACTAAATATAGGTTATGTTTACATATTAAAATAACACCTTTACTTCTAGTGTTATAGGTGACAGCTATATAATAAAAGCATACACTAATTGTAATACAGTTAATGTAATTTATTCAGCCAAGTGTAAAGAATAAAACCTACAATATGTAGGATGCATTTCAAAAAGTTTAGAAACTTGCATGAGAAAACATTTTTCAGATGTTTCTAATGTTAAAGTTTGTGTACTTTTAACCCCTTAAGGACCCTGCCATATTTCACCTTAAGGACCAGGCCATTTTTTGCTAATCTGACATGTCACTTTATGTGGTGATAACTTTAAAACACTTTTACTTATCCAGGCCATTCTGAGAATATTTTCTCGTCACATATTGTACTTCATGACAGTGGTAAAATTGAGTCAAAGAATTTCATTTTTACTTCTGAAAAATTACCAAATTTGGCAAACATTGCAAATTTCCAAATTGCAATTTCTCTACTTTTATAATAGAAAGTAATACCTCCAAAATAGTTATTACTTTACATTTCCCATATGTCTACTTCATGTTTGGATCATTTTGTGAATGACATTTTATTTTTTGGGAACGTTAGAAGGCTTAGAAGTTTAAAAGCAAATCTTGAAATTTTTTAGAAAATTTCCAAAACCGACTTTTTAAGGACCAGTTCAGGTCTGAAGTCACTTTGTGAGGCTTACATAATAGAAACCACCAAAAAATGACCCCATTTTAGAAACTACACCCCTCAAGGTATTCAAAACTGATATTACAATATTTATTTACCCTTTAGGTGTTCCACAAGAATTAATGGAAAATGGAGATGAAATTTCAGAATTTAACTTTTCTTGCAGATTTTCCATTTTAATAAATTTTTCCAGTAACAAAGCAAGGGTTAACAGCCAAACAAAACAATATTTATTGCCTTGATTCTGTAGTTTAAAGAAACACCCCATATGTGGTCGTAAACTGCTGTATGGGCACACGGCAGGGCGCAGAAGGAAAGGAACGCCATATGGTTTTTGGAAGGCAGATTTTGCTGGACTGGTTTTTTGCACCATGTCCCATTTGAAGACCCTGTGATGCACCCCTAGAGTATGAACTCCAAAAAAGTTACCCCATTTTGCAAACTACAGGATAAGGTGGCAGTTTTGTTGGTACTATTTTAGGGTATATATGATTTTTGGTTGCTCTATATTACACTTTTTGTGAGGCAAGGTAACAAAAAATAGCTGTTTTGGCACCGTTTTTTTATTTTATTTACAACATTCATCTGACAGGTTAGATCATGTGGTATTTTTATAGCAGGTTGTTACTGACACAACAATACCAAATATGACATGGTTGTTTGTTTTAGTTTTACATAATAAAGCATTTTTGCAAAAAAAAAATTTTTTGTGTCTCCAAATTTTGAAAGCTGTAGTTTTTTATATTTTTTGGGCGACTGTCTTATGTAGGGGCTAATTTTTTTCAGTATGAGATGACGGTTTGATTGGTACTATTATGGGGTGCGTATGACTTTTTGATCGCATGGTATTACACTTTTTGTGATGTAAGGTGACAAAAAATGGCTTTTTTGACACACTTTTTAGTTTTATTTTTTTACGGTGTTCCCTGAGGGGTTAGGTCATTTGATAATTTTACACAGCAGGTTTTTACGTATACGGCGATACCTAATATGTCTCCTTTTTTGGAATGAGGTGACGGTTAGATGGGTACTATTTTGGGGGGCATACTTCTTTTTGAACGCTTGGTGTTGCACTTTTAGTGATGTAAGGTGACAAAAAAGAGTTTTTTTAGCACAATTTTTATAAATTTTTTTTTACGGTGTTCATTTGAGGGGTTAGGTCATGTGATATTTTTATAGATATGGATGCGGCGATACCTAATATGTCTACTTTTCTTTATTTCCCTATTTTTTTTTTTACTTTATTTTGGGCAAAGGATGCTTTTTTTTTTTCTTTAAACTTTATTTTTTACCTTTTTTTTTTCTTTTTTTTTTGTTGCACTCTGGGACTTCAACTTCTGGGGGTCTGATCCCCTTTACAATGCATCACAATACTTATGTATTGTGAAGCATTGGCTGTAAATGTATTACACAGGTGCTCTCCCAGAAGTCAGCCATGATGCCTAAGGAAGGCATCAGGCTGCCTTCCCTGCCATCGGGTCCCCGTCGGGTCCCCATCGGGTCCCCCAGCAGCGCAGGGACCCGATGGCTGCTCTCTCCCTCCACACATTGCACGTGCCACGGTCAGCGCTGATCACGGCACATCAAGGGTTAATGCTCCGGCATTGGTGATTTTACCGATGCCGGCGCATGCAGCACGGGTCCGGCTATCAGTGACTACTGGACCCCTGCCGCGGATCGGGCGGGTGCTGGAGATGTACGGCGCTGGTCCTTAAGTCATGGACCTCAAGTCACGGTCCTTAAGGGGTTAAAGGATTTTTTATAAAACATGGATGGTGAATCCTCAACCCTGTCCTACATAACCTATTCAACTGACTGTTTCATCTAAGCTTCAAGCTATGGTTTATGTAAACAACCAAGCTCAATGTGCTATGCTGTTTATGTAATTCCCATAGAAGTAGATGGGATTTCAGAACACAGTATAGCTGTGATTTGTGTCTGCCTCTGACCCGCTATTATGGGTAGGCACGAGCAGCTCTCCACTCACCCTTTGTGTATTGGGGCTAGTATTCTGTGAAACTTTTCTGTGATACTGCAAAGGCTAACCTTCCCTCTTACTTTCTGTTCAGCTGCTGACTAAAGTGCTGATCAAACCTCTTATTTATTTTGGGCACTTTGTTCCACCCCTGAGCTTAAGTTCCTAGTCTCTAGTTACTAGTGAAGGTGTGATATTCTGACTACAAATGTATCAACGTCTACCTGATAACTGATTCTGATTCCAAGCCCATTCAGACTCTAGTCTGTCTCTCATATTGTACCATTACCGCCTGCCTTGACCTCAGACTTGGTTATCAAATCCGTTTATATGCTTCCTGCCCTGACCTTGGCCTATTACCGGATTATTGCCTGATCCTTTGGTGCTTCACATCGGTGTCTCTGATTCTCGTGGGTCAGCTGCCAACTACACCAGGACTATCTCAGGAGGTAGCAGCCTGGTAGCTTCCCAGCAGCAAAGACCAGATCTCTGTATCAGTGTTAAAGGGTGAAAACCAAGGAACTGCCAGGAAAATGTCCTTAGAGAAAGCCCAAAGTCAAACTCGTTAGTTGGTACAATGGGTCCACAGCCACTGCCTGTTACAATAGCACAGCAAGGTACACTGTTTTTGTAACTTATTAGGCGAGGAGGTGGGATATAATCTATCAGATTTTTATGGGTTATTCTGTAGATATAACATAAATGTCTGAGATGCAATGTCCCCTTTAAAGAGATCCTGTTAGCTCTCCTGGCATCTTTTTTAATTAAATATTTGTATTCCCCATGAAATTAAAATTTTAAAGACAATTTTCTTAGAATTCTGCATTTTATCTTTATTTCTGTTATTCTTCCTGGATACTTATGAATAATTTGACAACTTATCAGAAGGGGGTACACCATATCAACAAGGAGAATGGTAACACCCAGTATTTAGCTTATGTACACATCTTCATGGCATGTAAAAGTTGTATTCCTGCTTTTTTAATTCATGGGAAAAGTATTAACTAAAACAGACATATCATGAAAGGTGACAGGTTCTGTTAAAATTAAACAGGGACTTAGACACTGTATGAAGAAAAAACCCAGCATGTAGTAAAAAGAGCTTGGGTACTCTTTATTCCTTCCTTAAAATCCACCAGGACATGACTAAGAGCATACTACACATTCAAAATGCATTTGTCACTAAAGATCTGTCCTGGTGGATTTTTATATTGAAAGAATAAAGAGCCTTTTACTCCATTCTGGATCATTTTATATTGTGCTGAATTGTCTCATAATCAGAGTAAGATCTGCACATTGAACAGGGAAAGGCTTGGTGAGGTGGTGTTTGCCAATCTTTTGACATTGCCTTAATTTAGTAAATACGGAAATCTTATTTATAAAATAATAAACGTTCACATTAATACGAAATACTTCTAGATTGTAGTTTTCCCTTTTTTGTCTTAACTTTATAAATAAAACACTGCACTATACACTCACCTAAAGAATTATTAGGAACACCATACTAATACGGTGTTGGACCCCCTTTTGCCTTCAGAACTGCCTTAATTCTACGTGGCATTGTTTCAACAAGGTGCTGATAGCATTCTTTAGAAATGTTGGCCCATATTGATAGGATAGTATCTTGCAGTTGATGGGGATGCACATCCAGGGCACGAAGCTCCCGTTCCACCACATCCCAAAGATGCTCTATTGGGTTGAGATCTGGTGACTGTGGGGGCCATTTTAGTACAGTGAACTCATTGTCATGTTCAAGAAACCAATTTGAAATGATTTGAGCTTTGTGACATGGTGCATTATCCTGCTGGAAGTAGCCATCAGAGGATGGATACATGTTCTCATTCTGTTTACGCCAAATTCGGACTCTACCATTTGAATGTCTCAACAGAAATCGAGACTCATCAGACCAGGCAACATTTTTCCAGTCTTCAACAGTCCAATTTTGGTGAGCTTGTGCAAATTGTAGCCTCTATTTCCTATTTGTAGTGGAGATGAGTGGTACCCGGTGGGATCTTCTGCTGTTGTAGCCCATCCGCCTCAAGGTTGTGCGTGTTGTGGCTTCACAAATGCTTTGCTGCATACCTCGGTTGTAACGAGTGGTTATTTCAGTCAACGTTGCTCTTCTATCAGCTTGATTCAGTCGGCCCATTCTCCTCTGACCTCTAGCATCCACAAGGCATTTTTGCCCACAGGACTGCCGCATACTGGATGTTTTTCCCTTTTCCCACCATTCTTTGTAAACCCTAGGAATGGTTGTGCGTGAAAATCCCAGTAACTGAGCAGATTGTGAAATACTCAGACCGGCCCGTCTGGCACCAACAACCATGCCACACTCAAAATTGCTTAAATCGCCTTTCTTTCCCATTCTGACATTCAGTTTGGAGTTCAGGAGATTGTCTTGACCAGGACCACACCCCTAAATGCATTGAAGCAACTGCCATGTGATTGGTTGACTAGATAATTGCATTAATGAGAAATAGAACAGGTGTTCCTAATAATTCTTTAGGTGAGTGTATATGCACTTTATGTTTGGTTAGATATGTCCTCTGAGTTATTCGCTGCTCTAAGTGCTAGTGTTTGCTGAAAACTAGACTTTACTAAGAATCTGCAGTACACATTTTAGACAAATGTACACGTTGCTGATTTTTGAATCTACTCAGAATAATTATGCACAATCCTTTCTACTCAGGCAAGCAGAAAATATAATCATTGCAACATTAACATGCAGAGGTCAGTGACAGTATACTCAGGGAATCTCTTTAATACAGTTTTTAATGAATATATAATTAAATTACAAATTATGTATTAGATGTTTAAAGTATCTATGGACAGGTTTACTGTCTCATCGATGGCCAAGTTTACTGTCTTATTGTTCCTTTTATTGCACTTAGTTTTGTGTACACTATTAACTAAGCAATAAAGCCTCATGTATACTGATAACATAATTTGCAGTATATATTGAAAACAATATCTTGTTAATTAAAGTTGTTTTTATAGCCCCAGCCACTATTACTGATATGTCAGTACTGAGAAGTTTTATACAAAGCTATCAGATCTGTCCCTGAATATGCAGATGTGTCTGTCCACCCTTACCTCAGCTCGAAATAGGTTAAGGAATCTAATTTCTCATTAAACTAATTCAATACAATATCATAACATGCTATCAAAACCTTTAACAGCCTGCAATACACAACACAACCACTAGAAGGCATAGATGCATATAGTATAGACGTCTTGTGACAGAGTACTGCAAAATCATTTTTAAAGAATCTAGTGATATCACTCCATGTACCATGGAATATGCTGAGTCAAGAGGTAAAGGCAAGGAAGGACAACATTGTCATGAAGAACACACCATGAAATTGCTACTGAACATCATTTCATAGTATGCATATCTTAAATAGCCATGATCAATAAATATTAACATAAGAAGCCTGGTCCAGAGGATTTAATGGCATAAATGAAATGTAAGCTACAGAATAAGGGCCCTTACACACACGAATCTGGTGCTGGCTGCTTGTGTGTCCTGTGTTTCATATTTTCCATAAACCTTCAGTTAACATCTGGAGCTGTCGGTTTTACTGCAAAAAAAATACAAAATGCATAAACTGTCCCTAAAAAAAGATGATGTGTGAAAGCACCTTTTATATCATAACTAGAGATGAGCAAAGTTTAGAAAAATTTGATTTGCCAGCTTTGCCAAAGTTTGAAAAGAAATTTGATTTGTTACGAATCAATTAGTCACAAATCGCTATGTTAAAACCCTATTCAGATGATCAATCAATGGGACCATTTTTAACAGTCGCATAGACAGAATTGGACCCGTCTAACAGTCGTTAAAAATGGTAATATGCTAGTGCAATATGGCCTTTTATGGCCTGAATAAAAAATCTCTCACCTCATTCACTTGCTCGTGCAGAGGCAGTCCGCTCCTCTCTTGATTTAAAAAGACCTGACAAAGCATCTGTGCTGAGCATGATGATGTCACCGCATGCTCCCAGCGTGATCACGTGGTGACGTTATCATGCTTGAGGAAGGCTAAGGATTAGCTGAAACATCGCAAGTATTTTGACTACTACTATATGGATTAAAGGAACTCTTGTCACCATTTTCTTTAACTGTGCTGTCTCCATAATTTTTTCCCCCTCCATCAAGGCTGAGGCCAACAACCTGTTTTGAGAGGAAACAGCATCATCATGGGGATCCACGATGTGAGTATGATGTCTTTTATTTATTTAAAATAAAATGTGTAGGCTGGAGAACATTTTTGACATCGGAAGTATTAGAACCACCTTATCCACATATGCCGCAAAGTGGGTGAGATTTAAAGAAATGTAATCGACATGAGATAAAAAAAAAATCCATATCATAAACTGACCTGCAGTGTGGATTTTTATATCTGCTTTATGTCAATGTATATTGCAGATATCCACTGCCGATTTCATCCTTTGCAGTGCATAGGGTCACATGTAAGGCAAATCTGTAGCAAAAACAAAAATAGTCTGTAACAATGTAACAAGAAAAGCTGCAAGCGGCTCACCCACCGAAGTAAAGATGAAATAGGTGCACACCCCTCTGGCTCACCCAACGCCCCTGTAGATATCAAAAATGTGTGGGGGGGGGGGTACTCAATTATCAGGGCAACATGGACCATCAATCACAACAGATAAAAGTTGATAAAAATAGATAAAAATTATATTTTATGCGATATAGACATAAGATGCCAGAAAATAAAATAAAATTGGAGTGTAGATAAAAATGAAAATTTACGAATCAGCAGCAATAAATATGAGTAGGAACAATATATATATATATATAAAATACCCAATAAATACGAGTCAGCAGCAATATTCAAGCAGCAATGGAAAATAGTATATATGAGTTTAGCAGCAATGGAATAGCAGCATAGATAGCAATAGATCAGCAACAATCCTATGTGTAACAAGATAGAAGAACCAGCAGCATCAAAATCGTAGTATAAAAAATCGTAGTATAAAACTGAATGTCCAGCAGTGGCTAGGATGCAAAGTCCACCTGTGTTTCAACCGTGCTCATCTGTTCATATGATGAATAAATAAATACCATTCTTCAACATGTATAACTCTATTCAATACTTTCATCCAGAGATATTATATATTGCACAATTAATATGTGTATGAATGTACTTTGCCACTCCGTATGTGGCTTCTCCGGGGTATTTCTTCCTTTTCGGCCTGCTAGGACCTACGCGGCGTCCCACGTGATCCAGCCGTCCTCTCGTGGCGTCCCACGTGATCCAGCCGTCCTCTCGTTGCGTCCCACATGACAGCAGCAGGAAGCAGGGCGTGTTTTCTAGGTCCTAAAACTCCTCCGCTCCGCTGTATCAGAAGTATAATAATTTGATCGATGGTTCAAAATTCTAATAATTCTTAATTGCTCCTATATTTGAGCCGCATACGTGGAGTGTAAATTCGCTTGCTGTCTTTCTTTACCAAGCGCGTTTCAGGGCCAACAAAACGCCCCTTCCTCAAGGGTAGACAGCAAATGCGATAGTGTTCTTTTTATAGGATCAGCATTCTTTCCTCACAGGTGATTTAGAAAATGGGTGATCCTCAAAATCTGGATTTGCGATCCAGCTGCTGGCTTTCTGTTCACAATATCACCCTCATTTACTTATGTCTTTCACTTATATATCTTTTATATTGTTACTTTTTTTACATACGATATCATGATTATATTTTTAAAAAAAAACTGGAGGGGTGACAACCATATAGCCCATATGTCAAGAGTGGAGTCTAGTATGATGCCAAGAGGATTAAATGCAGAAATGGAGATATTTGGGTTCCTATAGGTGGGGTGGCAGTCCACTGGTGACGAGACATCAGGTGTCTGGCTGTATATCAGCACCCCGATCTCTCCTTCCCGGTGGACTGCTCCCCACATTTACGCCTCATCAAATGATCCACATAGATGTACCATTTAAAGAAAGGAGATAGATTATACCGTTTTTTAAATAACGCATGGATAACGCACCAGTAACGCAGGTGCGATTTTAGTGGCAAAACAACATTTTAATGGAATAAAGAATATGGTGATTTTAAGGAGTTTTAGACATATGAATATGAGAGTTTTAGATAGATAAATAGATAGATAAATATTATATCGCTTTTAATTAAATTTTGAAAAGTAAAATAATAAGAAAATCTACACGATTATATAGAGATCTGGGAGATATAGATATATGGAGATTTGGGAATATAGACAGGAATTTGACATTATAAGAATGAGTATGGGATTAGAAAGATGAAAAGAGAGACTAACGCATGTAAAACGCACCAAAAACGCATTTTTTTAAAAATATAATCATGATATCATATGTAAAATGAAAAAATAACAATATAAAAGATATATAAGTGAAAGACATAAGTAAATAAGGGTGATATTGTGAACAGAAAGCCAGCAGCTGGATCGCAAATCCAGATTTTTAGGATGACCCATTTTTTAAATCACCGGATTTTGAACCATCAATCAAATTATTATACTTCCGATACAGCAGAGCGGAGGAGTTTTAGGACCTAGAAAACATGCCCTGCTTCCTGCTGCCGTCACGTGGGACGCCATGAGAGGATGGCTGGATCACGTGGGACGCCGCGTAGGTCCTAACAGGCCGAAAAGAAAGAAATACCCCGGAGAAGCCACATACGGAGTGGTAAAGTACATTTATGCACATATTAATTGTGCAATATAGACATACATGTTGAAGAATGGTATTATTTATTCATCATATGAACAGATGAGCACGATTGAAACACAGGTGGACATTGCATCCTAGCCACTGCTGGACATTCAGTTTTATACTACGATTTTTTATACTACGATTTTGATGCTGCTGGTTCTTCTATCTTGTTACACATAGGATTGTTGCTGATCTATTGCTATCTATGCTGCTATTCCATTGCTGCTGATATATTGCTGCTAAACTCAAATATACTATTTTTCATTGCTGCTTGAATATTGCTGTTGACTCGTATTTATTGGTTATTTTATATACATATTGTTCCTACTCATATTTATTGCTGCTGATTCGTATATATTGGTATTTTTTAATTTTCATTTTTATCTACACTCCAATTTTTATCAACTTTTATCTGTTGTGATTGATGGTCCATGTCACCCTGATAATTGAATGCCCCCCACACATACTTTAATTTTTTATATCAAAAACTAAGATAGGTAGCCAAAATTCAACCACGTTTGTCGGTACCCTTACACTTCTTCAATACATTATATCACCACAACTCACATTGTATAGCAATCCACTATAAACAGAGATTTTACAGCAGGTCCACCGCTTCAGAAATTATTAAGGCTTTTAGCTATTAGCAATCCCGGAGTTTACTGCAGTGCTGCAGAATTAAACTTGCTGAATAGATTTTCTTTAATGCTCGTCTTTGGCCCTGCTTTTACAGTGCCTGGAATTACATCTTCTGGATAAATGGTGGCCTCTGACCACATAAATGGTGTCTAGATTCACACAAATAATGCAATAAAGATCTTGCTACACTTGTATAATTTAGTATTAAACAATGCAGAAGAACAACACATACAAGTAATGCAATTATTATCCAGTTTGAATTCTATATAATTTACATACAGTAGATATGTAAATTTGCTTTATAAGGGCTCATACATATGGATGTATTACATACCTGTAATGCAGCATTTATAGCCCATCTATGAGCCCATACTGTGTCCAATACGGGATCTGTGATCAATTAACACTTGGGACATGTTCCTTTTCTTGCTACAGTATATTACAAGGAGTATTCTGCTCTAGAAGAAAATATGGTGTCGTATGGAGACACCATATGGTGGCACATGGTCTTGACGTCCAGACAAGTAGCTATGTGCAACTATTTCTAGCAGCTATGGAAGGAAATTTTTATTACATAATCTCCCAGGCTTCATAAAAAGGCATAGCCCATGTTCTCCAACGCCTTCCTTGCCTTGGTTCTCTCTTGGGTTTTACACTAAAACAATAATCTCTGATCAATGGCAGTTAGACAGCATTCTTCTTTGTAAGAAGGACGTAAAAATGTAATATCCCAAATTCAGAGAAAGATATGAAATACATAATGTAGTGATATATGGCTTTGGGTTAAATTCCACAAGCATTGTGACATGTCTAGCCTATTACGCAGCTGATGGTTAAACACCAGTTGGAAGGTTAAAACACCAGTAGATCATGCAACCTTAGGCTGCCCGTACACAATGTGGCCCCGACTCAATGCTAATTGCTGGGCCACACCTGTGATTGTTATCCAACACCTGTACATACTATGTTTTAAAAAAAAAAGACATGTGTGGCCCTGGCAAATTCAGGTGTGGACCTGCAATCAGCGGTGAGCTGCATGCAGACCCTACTTCCAGGACCACATTGTGTACAGGCAGGCAAATAGGGTATTGGAAATAAAATGGGAGCATTAATCTAACACAACCAGTAGTTTCGTTAGTACTAATATACATGAAATGTCACATTAAGGAGGTATCTTCCAAATCCTTTAAGAAGAAAAAAAAAATGAAGTAAATTATAGCAAAAAATACACCCCCACTATTCTATCACAGATGTTCTAGTGTTCCTTACCAGTGTTTACTAGCCTCAGCAGTTGCAGGTCATACCACTGGCATGACAGCTTGGTGATACTTTAGTGGGTATGGACCATGACCACTGAGACCACTAACTGACAGCAGGTGTCATGTGCAGCTTGTAAACAAAGACCAGTGGTGGACCACTACATCTCCTGTGCTGGATCGTCAAGGGATTGAAGAAGTTTAAATATATATTTTTTTTTCTTTGTTCAAGGAGTCAGAAAACTCCTTTAATTCTTACATATGCTTTTTAAAAGTTATAATCCAATTTGGATAAGTTTTAATTAATTTGACTCTGGTTGATACAGCTGTAAAACACATACAAACACACACAAAAAAAAAAAACAGAAGCAGGTGAAGCACACCATGAAATGAAGAGCTGAATAATGCTCTATTGAATTTCTAAGGTTCAGTTAATAAAAGCAATTTTAAGCCAGTCTAAATGGAGGGGTTATTCTGTATAGCTTATTAATTAAATACTGAATAATAATATTCCTGAATGGTAACTGAAAGGCTTTATTCTATATCTACTTTATTTGTCTAATTTACATGTCAATTAACTTTTTAAATATGTTACATAACATATCTTGTATTGATCTGATCCTGAGTTACAGACTGTATTAAAGTCCAGAGCTGTATTCATATATCTGATAAAGCTTCTCCACAGACATATGCCTAAAAGCTTAGCTGAGCTTCTAGAATGCAGGAGAAAGTTTTGTGTAGAAATTGCAAATACTTTTATAGGGTAGGTTTTTTATAAGTTCAGTTATTCTAAAGCTATATAAGTAAATTAGGCCGTATAAGATCGACCGAGCACCCGAGTATAATGGAAGTCAATGGGAGAACCCGAGCATTAAACTAGGTAGCATTAAACTAGGTTGAATCGAAGAGGCAACCTGTATATCACATAGGAGGGCCTCATTCACATTGTGGTACAATAGTTCATGTAGTGGGACTCCTACACTCATAAAGCCTATGCACTAAGTGAAAGGGCTGCCAAAAATTACAAGGAACCGGCACTAAAATACACCCTTTGTTACACATAAAGGAGGGCATCATACACAGCCTTGAAAAATTATGATTGATGGCCTGCTGGTGACCCTCAAAAACATTTGGAGAAAGGGCCTGCTGATCTGACCATCTAAAACATTTTGGGCGAGGGCCTGCTGCCGCTTTGGTGACTCTAGATAACCTGGGGACGATCGCACGTCCCCGTGATGGCAACGATCCATTTGGTTGTCTGCCCTATCAACTTTCAATGCTATTTTCAGCCCAAACCATGTAGACCATGGGTAACTGGGGAATCATGGTTTGATTCCGGAGAGGGAGCCTGAGAAACAGCTACAGCTACCACATCCAAGCAAGGCAGCATGCGTGCAAATTACCTATTAGGTATAATTAGGTGAGGGCCTGCAGGTGAGCTGACCCTGTAAAAGATTTTAGGTGCAGACATACTAGTGAGCTGACCCTGTAAAAGATTGTAAATGAAGGCCTGCTGGTGAGCTAACCCTATAAAAAATTATATGCGAGGGCCTGCTGGTGAGCTGATCCTGTAAAAGATTTTAGGTGCGGGCCTGCTGGTGAGCTGACTCTGTAAAAGATTTTAGGTGTGGGCCTGATGGTGAGCTGACACTCTAAAACATTATATGCAAGGGCCTTCAGGTGAGCTGACCCTGTAAAACATTATATGCAAGGGCATACAGGTGAGCTGAACCTCAAAAAATTTTTATGTGAGGGCCTTTAGGTGAGTTGACCCTGTAAAAGATTTGAGGTGCGGGCCTGCTGGTGAGCTGACCCTGTAAAAGATTTGAGTTGCGGGCCTGCTGGTGAGCTGACCCTGTAAAAGATTTGAAGTGCAGGCCTGCAGGTGAGCTGACCCTGTAAAAGATTTTATGTGCGGGCCTGCTGTTAAGCTGACCCAGTAAAAGATTGTAGGTGAAGGCCTGCTGGTGAGATGACCCTCTAAAAAATTATATGCGAGGGCCTGCAGGTGAGCTGACCCTGTAAAAGGTTTGAGGTGTGGGCCTGCTGGTGAGCTGACCCTGTAAAAGATTTTATGTGCGGGCCTGCTGTTAAGCTGACCCAGTAAAAGATTGTAGGTGAAGGCCTGCTGGTGAGCTGACCCTGTAAAAAATTATATGCGAGGGCCTGAAGGTGAGCTGACCCTGTAAAAGAATGTAGGTGAGGGCCTGCTGGTGAGCTGACCCTCTAAAAAATTATATGCGAGGGCCTGCAGGTGCGCTGACCCTCTAAAAAATTATATACGAGGGCCTGCATGTGAGCTGACCCTATAAAACATTATATGCGAATATGCGAGGGCATTATATGTGACGAGTAAGCATGTTGATATGATGGAAGAGGAGGATGAGAAAATACCCTTGTTTGTGGTGGAAGGGGTGCATGGGAGTACAGTGTATTCAGTACATTATAAACAATACATTTAAAGTTCCTTTATGTTCAGCCGCTTTCCTCTGGTGGAGTCGATAAGTCATGGTCAATACAGGCCTTGTTCAATTTTCTAAGAGTCAACCTGTCAGCATTTTCAGTTGACAGGCAGATACGCCTATCTGTTATAATGCCACCAGCAGCACTAAATACCCGCTCAGGCAAAAAGCTTGCGGCAGGGCAGGCCAGCACCTCCAAGGCGTAGAGCGCCAGTTCGTGCCATGTGTCCAGCTTGGACACCCAATAGTTGTAAGGCACTGAGGGATCCTTGAGGATGCTGACACGGTCTGCTATGTACTCCTTCACCATCTTCTAAAATGTTTCCCTCCTTGTGACACTAGGCTGCGCATAGGGGTGAGGGTGCTGGCGGGGTGTCATGAAACTGTCCCAGGCTTTGGAGAGTGTTGCCCTGCCTCTTTTGGAACTGGTGTGTGTTCCCCTTGTCTCCCCTCCTCGGTTGGCCAAGGAACTACGAACTCTGCCGCCAGCATTGTCAGATGGAAATTTTTAGAGCAATTTTTCAACAAGGATCTTCTGGTATTGCACCGTTTTGCTCGTCCTCTCCACCAGAGGAATGAGAGATGAGAAGTTCTCTTTGTAGTGGGGGTTGAGAAGGGTGAACACCCAGTAATCCGTGTTGTCTAAAATGCGTATAACGCGCGGGTAGCGGGAAAGGCAGCCTAACATGAAGTCAGCCATGTGTGCCAGAGTACAAACAGGCAAGACTTCGCCTTCGTCATTAGGAGGATCACTGTCAGTCTCCTCATCCTCTTCCTCCTCTTCTGCCCACCCACGCTGAACAGATGGAATTAACCTTTCATGGGTACTACCCTCTGTAGCGGAGGCAACTGTCTCCTGCTCCTCCTCTTCATCGTCCAATTCGCGCTGAGATGAACTGAGGTGGTCTGGCTATCACCCTGTGTAATGTCTTCCCCCATTTCTACCTCTTCCACATGCAAAGCGTCGTCTTTAATTGTGAGCAGCAAGCGTTTGAGTAGACACAGAAGTGGGATGGTTACGCTGATAATAGCTTATAGATAATAGATTATCGCCGCTCACCATCTGTGTTGATTCCTCAAAGTTTCTTAAAACCTCAGAGGTCAGACATCCATGCCCACTCTTCGCTTGTGAATAGCGGATACTGACTGGAAAGGCGACGACCATATTGCAGCTGGTATTCCACTACTGCCCTCTGCTGCTCACAAAGCCTGGCCAACATGTTGAATATGGAGTCAAGTCGCGCAACAGCCGGTGAGCTGGAAATTTCAAGCGCTGCTGCAGCATTGACAGACCGTCAGAAGCTGTCGGTGACTTGCAGAAATGTGCACACACGCGGTGCACCTTCACTAGTAGCTCAGGCAAATTTGGGTAGGTTTTGAGAAACCGCTGAACGACAAGGTTGAACATGTGGGCTAGGCATGGGATGTGGCACAACAATGCCTGGTTCTAGGTTGAGTGGCGAGAGCCACAGCTTAGTCTGGTCTCTTATCCCCTGCCATAGCTCTGCGGCAGTGTGCTGCTTGTCCCATAAGCATATCAGCTTCAGCACGGCCTGTTCCTGCTTCCCCACTGCAGTGCTACACTGCTTCCAGCTACCAACTGATGACTGACTGGTGCTGCATGCAGATAATTCTGAGGTGGAAGTGGAGGAGGAAGAGAAGTGGGGGCTGGAGCCACTAACGTAGGTGGTGGCGGAAACCCTGATGGAATTAGGGTCCGCAATCCTTGTTGTCGGTAGCACCTATGCCATATCAGGGTACGACTCGCTCCCGGCCTCCACAACATTCACCCAGTGTGCCATCAGGGAAATGAAGCATCCCTGGCCGAATACACTTGTCTATGTGTCCGTGGTTAAGTGGACTTTCCCAGTAACTGCGTTGGTCAGGGCACAGGTGATGTTACGGGACACATGTTGGTGTAAGGCGGGCACGGCACACCTTGAAAAATAGTGGTGGCTGGGGACTGCGTAACGAGGGACGGCCGCCGACATGAGGCTGCGGAAGGCCTCAGTGTCCACAAGCCTAAATGGCAACATTTCCATGGCCAGTAATTTGGAAAATTGCGCATTTAGTGCTATGGCCTGTGGGTGGGTGGCTGGATATTTGCGCTTGCGTTAAAATCCCTGGGGTAAGGACATTTGTATGCTGCGCTGGGACACGGAAGAGGATGTGGTCGCTAATGGTGCTTGAGAAGGTCCAGGTGCAGGGCGGGATGCATCCAGGCCTGCGCCTTTGACAGGGCATTTGCCAGCACGTAACACAGGGGAAGAGGAGGCAGTAGTGTGACCCACAGACACAGATTGTGACCCAGGCGTTCGTCCCACTTATTATGGTGTTTGGATGCCATGTGGCAGATCATGCTGGTGGTGGTGAGGTTGCTAGTGTTCACGCCCCGCCTCATTTTCGTATGGCACAGGTTGCAAACTACTATTCTTTTGTCGTCCACACCTTCCTCAAAAAAGCGCCATAATGCAGAACATCTACCCCTTGGCAAGGGAGATTTCCGCAAGGCGTTGCTCCGTGGAAGAGTTGCGGGACTGTATGGTGTGGCCCGCCTTCTCCCTTTTGCCACCCCACTGCCTCTTCCAGCCTACTGCGGTGCTGCAGATCTCTCCCCCTCTGTACTGCTGTCCTTGCTCTGCTTTCCACCTTCGCAGGTTGAGTCAGTGACCTCATTGTCCACCACCTCCTCTTTCTCTCCCTCCCTCTGATCATCCTCCTGATTTGTTGAACTAACCAAAACCTCAGTGATTGACAACTGTGTCTCATTCTCTTCATCAATCTCTTGAGACAGTAATTGCGGTTGACTCAATGGCAACTGTATCTCATCATCATCTACCTCATTAAACACTAATTGCAGTTCTCCACCATCATGTTCTTGTCACTGTGGATGTTCAAGAGGTTGGGAATCGGGGCACAAGATCTCATGTCCCTCTTCAAGCATGCTTGGCGAGAGGGCCAAATCAAGTAATGGCGATGAAAAGAGGTCCTCGAAATATCCAAGTGTGTGATAATTTGTTTGGCCAGACTGTAAATGGTAGGAGGATCAGGGTGAGGATTGTGTTGAACAGACTCCTGGCTACTGAGACTGACTTGGTGGAAGACAGGGTGGTGCTTAACCGATTGGAAGCATTATCTGCTGCAATCCAACCGACCACCTGGTCGAACTGGTCTGACTTCAAGAGCGGTGTCCTGCACCGCCCTGCAAACTGGGACATGAAGCTAGGTATCATAGATGATTGTTTTTCTTGTGCTCTGGCAGCAGGCACCGTTTTCTCTGCGCCCAGGGCCACGGCCTCTGCTTGCACCATCAGCATCACGGCCACTTCCCTGTCCCTTGCTGCTCGCCTTCTTCATTTTAAATGTGATATACATATGCTTGAAGGTATGTCACACATACAGTAGCGTAGGATTTGGAAGTGTATGTGCAAAAATTTTTTACAAAGGTATTTTTGATGAGGAAACGTTATACAGGACAGGTACCACAGGTAATGTCACAGTTCGCAGTGTGTACGGAAAAAGTGCACTAGATGTCACTGATATTTTAGGGATGCGCACACTTTAAACATCAGATGTGGCGCAGATAATTTTACTGTCCGCAGGGGACACCGTCTACGGAAAAAGTGTACTGGATGTCACTGATATTTTAGTGATGCGCACACTTTAAACAGGAGATGTGGCGTAGATAATTTTACTCTCCGCAAGGGACACCATCTACGGAAAAAGTGCACTGGATGTCACTGATATATTAGTGATGTGCACACTTTAAACAGGAGATGTGGCGCAGATAATTTTACCGTCCGCAGAGGACACAGTCTATGGAAAAAGTGTACTGGATGTCACTGATATTTTAGGGATGCGCACACTTTAAACACGAGATGTGGCGTGGATAATTTAACTGTCCGCAAGGGACACCGTCTACGGAAAAAGTGCACTAAATGTCACTGATATTTTAGGGATGCGCACACTTTAAACACGAGATGTGGCGCGGATAATTTAACTGTCCGCAGCGGACACCGTCTATGGAAAAAGTGTACTGGATGTCACTGATATTTTATGGATGCGCACACTTTAAACAGGAGATGTGGCATGGATAATTTAACTGTCCGCAAGGGACACCGTCTACGGAAAAAGTGCACTGAATGTCACTGATATTTTAGGGATGCGCACACTTTAAACAGGAGATGTGGCGCGGATAATTTAACTGTCTGCAGTGGACACCGTCTACAGAAAAAGTGCACTCGATGTCACTGATATTTTAGGGATGCGCACACTTTAAACACATGTGGCGTGGATAATTTAACTGTCCGCAGCGGACACCGTCTATGGAAAAAGTGCACTGAATGTCACTGATATTTTAGGGATGTGCACAGTTTAAACAGGAGATGCAGCACGGATAATTTAACTGTCCGCAAGGGACACCATCTACGGAAAAAGTGTACTGGATGTCACTGATATTTTAGGGATGCACACACTTTAAACAGATGTGGCGCGGATAATTTAACTGTCCGCAGCGGACACAGTCTACGGAAAAAGTGCACTGAATGTCACTGATATTTTAGGGATGCACACACTTCAAACAGATGTGGCGCGGATAATTTAACTGTCCGCAGCGGACACAGTCTACGGAAAAAGTGCACTGAATGTCACTGATATTTTAGGGATGCGCACACTTTAAACTGGAGATGTGGCGCAGATAATTTAACTGTCCGCAGCGGACACAGTCTACGGAAAAACTGCACTGGATGTCACTGATATTTCAGGGATGCGCACACTTTAATCAGATGTGGCGCAGATAATAACTGTCTGCAGCAGATACCGTCTACGTAAAAAGTGTACTGGATGTCACTGATATTTCAGGGATGCGCACACTTTAATCAGGAGATGTGGCGCAGATAATAACTGTCCGCAGCGGACACAGTCTACGGAAAAACTGCACTGGATGTCACTGATATTTCAGGGATGCGCACACTTTAATCAGGAGATGTGGCACAGATAATAACTGTCTGCAGCAGATACCATCTACGGAAAAAGTGCACTGGATGTCACTGATATTTTAGGGATGCGCACAATTTACACAGGAGATGTGGCGCGAATAATTTAACTGTCCACAGAGGCCTATTACATGGAATTTTGCGCAGGATGTGCTAAAAATATATATTGCTGCTGTCACACACAATAGTCCTAAAAAGGACTTTTGGGTCTCTGAAAAGTTTTTTGTATAAAAATCTTCCCATTACATTCCCTACACTGTCTGTCCCTTCCTATGCACAGCTCTCCCTAACACTGAGCAATTTAGCGCAGGATGCGCTACAAACATATATTGCTGCTGTCACACAAAATAGTCCCTACAAGGACTTTTGGGTCTCTGAAATGTTTTTGTACAGAAATAATATTCAATTACACTCCCTACACTCTCTGTCCCTTCCTATGCTCCGCTCTCCCTGACTTCGAATGAGCCGAACACGTGTCATCGGGTGCTATATAGCACTCGATGACGCGTTCCGGCCAGCCAATCACTGTATTGCCAGTACCCAACATGGCTACTGGCATTACAGTGAGGGCAGTACTTACCTGCACGTTTATTGGCTGCTTAGCAGCCGCAAAACGTGCGGGAAGGAGACTCGAGCATTGCGCTTGAGCACATGCAGTACTCGGCCGAGTAACGCCATGTGCCAAGCATAGTGATGCTCGAGACGAACTGGTATTCGGCCGAGCATGCTCGCTCAACACTAATGGCAATCCATCATAGGGTTATTACCACCCTCACAGGTTACATCAATGTCCATGTGCTATCTGCCATTATTAAAGCTACTCAGAGTATGAACACTTGGATGGTGACTTAGATTTTCTCCTCAAATGCTGAACTGCCAATCATGTGGAGCATTTTCATTAGGACATTGTAAAAGAGGAGATGCAGACTTTGGGACTGAAGCTTTAGTTTTTCCCATTTATGTACACCTAAGGGTCTTGTTTGGTATCTCTCCATTATTAAGTAAAAAAATATTGAAATGAATATTCATAAGAGGAATGAATATTCGCTGGGAAAACATCCACCTTCCTTGATTACCACTTTAAACTCTGCTACCTATGGGGTACATGTTGTTGAAGAACAATCAACCATTACAGTAAAGGTATGTCCAGTATAGGAGCATTCTGGTAGAGGAGCAGAATACTGCAATTACAGTATTCAGCATAGCTGGGGCACACTGGATCCCTATTTACTATAATGGGATCCGTCGGGTTCTACCAAGAATGCCAGCCGGAACAAAGTACTAGAGTGCCCTAACACAGATGTGAACGTACAGAACCAATGAGAATGCAGTGGTCTTATCTTCTTGAAATTGATGTTTTGTCAGTCCCTCCAACCATTCCCCACCCGCTTCACCAAGACACAGTCCAAAAATGGGTACAGTCTTTATTTGTAGTACATTATACAGCACATTAAATAGTATAATCCATTCTCAAACTTTTACAAGCTGCATTTAAAAAGTTTTATTCTTTAGATATATTTTAAAAAGAAACAAAAGTATATATTTGGGCTATATCAATCCTTTACCCGTTTTAAACCACTTAGAAGTCAAAGATTTCCGGAAATTTGCTACATTACTTTCAACTATTCTGAAATAAAATTCCAGACATCAGTCTTTACATTTATGAAGTTGTGGAGAATGAGAGTGATGATAGAAATGCTTTTGCATAATTTGTTTTAATTTTGTTGGTGTCCATGATGCATCTGATTATTTTCTACAGTGTTTTTCTCAAGGTAGAGCCAAAATGGACCTAAAGAATACCTGCACATAGAAAATCTGCATGAGATCCGCACAAAAACATAAAAAAGCACATACATTCACACTATTTATTGTTTTTTGTGCAGTTTTATTAGTTTTTTGTTGTATACTTTCTGTTTATGTCAACAACCCCTTGGAAGTCTATGGAGAAAAAATCTGTATACAGAAGGTGCACATTTTAAAATCTGCACTGGAGGTCAATTTCTGCACATAAAAAATATGTAATGTGTACATGAGATTTGTTAAATCTCATTCACTTTGTTGCCACTGTATTAGGCCTCATGCACACGACCGTTGTTTGGTCCGCATACGAGCCGCAGTTTTTGCGGCTCGGATGCGGACCCATTCACTTCAATGGGGCCGCAAAAGATGCGGACAGCACTCCGTGTGCTGTCCGCATCCGTTGCTCCGTTCCGAGGCCCCGCAAAAAAAATATAGCATGTCCAATTCTTGTCCGTTTTGCGGACAAGAATAGGCATGTCTACAATGGGCCGACCGTTCTGTTCCGCAAATTGCGGAAGGCACACGGGCGGCTTGTTTTTTGCGGATCCGCGGTTTGCGGACCGCAAAAAACAGCACGTAGCCTTATGCTGTGTTTTTTCTGCACGAAAATCTGCACGTGTGCATTTACCAAAAGGGGCAGCGTTTGACACCCATATTCTTGCGTGGGAAAATATGTCATGGATACAAAAGCCACTATAAAGCCCATGCTATAGCATGTAATGCAAAAAACACTTACATACATTTTATAATGTGTGCAATCTAAAAAACAAACATAGTCTAAGTGAAGGGAAATATCTGGGGGACAGTGAACATGACAAATAGCGCACACGTAATTTTTTATTTTTATGTCACTCACGGGCTGATTGTTAAGAGAAGTGTGTCAGACAGGATTCTTCCAGAGATACTGTATCAATATAATTGATCTCTGTGGAGTAACAAACTGCTGTACACACAGATGCTCTCCAAAAAAAACTGATATCAGCAGAGGTTACGTTGCGGTCTTTTGGGCAAACAAAAAAGTGGTGTTGCCATTAGCAACCGGTCATAATGCAACTGAGTTCTGTCCATATAGAGTATTAGGTTAGAATGAGCAACACCGCTTCTGTTTCTCTGTATCTGTCCGCCAGAAACTGTGCAATGCACTGCTACTAAATGACCCTGCCCTGTTTTCTCTCAAAGTCTGACTGGTGAAGACTTTTCCACTGGAATTTCTACATCACCAAAGGGAATGGATCCCAGCTCTTGAAGGGAATGTGTCATCAGAAAATGACCTATTGTCTAAATCACGTTTTTATGTTAAACATTATTTTGTTAATTAAAAAAAAAATAATTCAATGTCACTATATATCTTTAAAAATAAAATAGAATTCCACAATTTTCATACTGGCCACTAGGGGTACTATAAGGTCATGATTCATGATTTCCTGTTCTGTACAGGTGACTTTTTAGTAGCCATTATCTTTATCACCACATGCAGAATTACAATGACAAGTAACACCTCTATATAGATAATACAGAATCCACCATTCACAATAAGTGAGATCACAGCTTATCTACTCTCTCCTGACCTCAGGTAGCAGAGCATGCCTAGAAAACTCTCCCATATTAGTCAATGGGGTCCCCTCCTGTTCATGTGGCTGCTCTCAAAAGACAGGACATATTTGAAGCCTCGCGCCAATGTGAAAATTGCATTTTTTTGATGAAATATTCCCTTTAAGTCCGGAAAGAAGATCAAATGAAATACCCGAGAAAGTTCCCTCCTGATCACAGTGTGAGGGCAGCTATAGAGTTAACAAATAATAACTGACTGCTTCTCCTAATAGAACATATTACAGTTCAGTGCGGTACACTGGAAATATGCCTTCTGATTATGTGTATGATAAGTTCAGTTAATTGGAAACAGTGTGTAACCGAGGCTAAAACACTCATCTTTTAGTCCATTAGTCTTACTAACTCCGTATAATAAATGTAACAAATCAAATCTTTACACATGGCAGTCAAAGTAAATTATATTGAATACCACTGAGGGCATTTCATTTATATGGCAGTGTACAAGCAGAGCAAATAACTATATCAGCTCAACAAGCCTTTGTATTCTATGTAGCATGAGATGAACAGCTGTTAAGCACCTCCTGCGCGGAGCAGTGGTGTGAACCTAGCCTTAGATCAGGGGTCCTCAACCTCTAGCACTCCAGCTGTTGTGAAACTACAACTCCCAGCATGCAGACTTTCTCATTTGTTCTTGAAATTCCCATAGGTACGAATGGAGCATGCTGGGAGTTAAAGTTTCACAACAGTTGGAGTGTTGGAGTTTGCTGACTGCTGCCTTAGATCATGAGCAGATCATCCTGCACTACCAAATATGTTAACTGTATATAGGCAGCTTTACTCTTAGCTGCCATATAAATGTGCAAGACACACACTTCAATTTTAACTGTATTTCCAGAGTTTACCAGTGTGCATAGTCATGCAAACATCATTAAACCAGGAATTGCCATAAATGTCTGATAGGTGGGAGTCCCAAAGGTGGGACCTGTATCTATGTCCAGAGCCTGACTGGTTAGGTGGTTGGTGGCAGAGAATGAATGGAAAGGAGGCTGCAAGTGGCCCTCTCCGTTCGCTCAGTCTGGCGTTTGCCATACAACAGTGCTTGGCTATTTCCATGGCTTCCATAGAAGTGAACTGAGAGATACTCAGAGATGAAATATCTAAGATGGGAATACCCCTTTAACCTAAGAATAATAACTTGTAGGAATTTGATAGCACTTGGTAGATGTTATTATAGCAGGTATTGGTAGATGCAGCAATGTAAGGAAATGACTTGGGGTATATTCACACATGGCAAAATTAGCATGAATGAAAATTGTTTCCATGCATCTGATAGGGTCATCTCAGCAGCCAACCCTATTAAAAAGAGTGGGACAGAGGTAGAAATTTCTACAACAAATTTACTGCATGTGACTATACCCTTGGGCCTCATGCAGACGACCGTATGTATTTTGCGGTCCACAAAAAATACGGATGATGTCCGTGTGCATTCCGTATTTTGCGGAACGGAACAGCTGGCCCCTAATACAACAGTCCTATCCTTCTCCGTAATGCGGACAATAATAGGACATGTTCTATGTTTTTGCAGAACGTATATACGGACATATGGAAACGGAATGCACAGAGTAACTTCCGTTTTTGTTGTGGAAATGAATGGTTCCGTATACGGTCCGCAAAAAAAAAAAAAACGGAACGGACCAGGAAAGAAAATACGTTTGTGTCCATGAGGCCTTAGCATGTACTTTTTATTCAAGGAAGGTAGTGTCTTCTATAAGCCTATTGCAAGGGTCAGCAACCTCCAGCACTTCAGCTGTTGTGAAATGACAACTCCAATTTTATTTCTGGGCTTTGTATAAGAATGCAGCCAATCATTCCAAACATTTCCAGTTATCATAATGTGATTAGTATTCAAGATGAACCATTCAGATCGATTCATTTCATTGACAACTGCTGAACCAACATATAAGACACTAGCATTGGGCATTGTGTATGAAAGCTGGAGAAGACAAAGATCTGAGCAGTTTCCCCACATCCATCAGATGTTCTGTCCAACCGGTCTTTCGGTTTGTCCAGATTTTTTTTCTGTATTTCCCTTAACTCCAGATCAGTATCGGTCACAGCAATGAGGTCCACTCCATAACATCTGCACCTTTGGTGTCATCAGTTTCAACCTGTCTATTTTGGTCTATTTTTTTTATTAGTCATTTTTGTTGCTTATTTTTTTCATTTTCTTTAAAATGTGGATTTCACTAACAATGTGCCCTATGATGATTCATTATAGGGTGACACGAAAATACAGATGTAAAGTGATGGCATTTAATGAAAGTAAATCCAATCAGTGATACCCCCACATACACCCCGTTCCTAATCTACTAATTCCATCCACTTTAATCTGTTTAAAAAAATAAAGGGTACCTAAACCTTTGTAGGAAAAAAAAAAAGGGACAGAAGTGCTGCTTAGCTGTCGGATTATGCGGAGTACGGATCCCATATATGTTCTATTGATCTCTACTCCAGATGCACGGACAGCTGAACAGAGACGACGAAACCAAAAGGGGCAGAGCATCACTTCTGTCCCTTATTGTTTTCTACAAAAATGTAGCTACCTTCTCAGTGTACGGCTCTGTTCACATATCTGTTATAGCTTCATTTATAATGGAAGCAACTACAATATGCCAGATCCATTATCAAACAGATCTCGGTGAACCTCAATAACTTGGGGATCTGATGTTTTGAAAAAAAGAATATTGCTGCATGCTGCGCTATTTTTGAAATCAAAGGTGTCGGAACTGCCAGGGGAGGTGGCAGTGTGAACAGTGCCTGAATGATACAGGGTGGCTCAAGAAAAAGTTACCAGCCTCCAGCAATAGTTTGACAAGATGAATGAGCAAGTGGATTGGTTTTTTTTTTTTATTACCCACAAGTCACAAAAGATGCTGAAAGTGTCCCCCGTTTACATCTTTGGGCAGGTCTGATTATGCTGGCTAATATTGCTTGTGATGTTGTGGATAGTGTTTGTGATGTTTTCCTTGAGTTCATCCAGGGTATGTGGATTTTTAGCGGACACTTTCTGTTTTAAATTTCCCCACAGATAAAAATCGCATGTGGACAAGTCTGGGGAACGTGGTGGCCATAACCCCTTGCTCACAGTTCATGAACTTGTTCCAGTGAGTTCTGTGATGTTGTCTCATCTTGTTCGAAAAAGCAGGTGAAGAGCTCAAGCGGTATCAGCCAACATAATCCAATGTGCCCAAAGATGCATAGACGTGAACGGAGACCACTTCTGCATCTTATAATCCACTTGCTCGTTCATCGTGTCATACTATCGCTGGAGGCGGGCTACTTTTTCGTGAACCACCCTGTATATGAAACCCATGAGCCTTTTGTATAAAAACGTCAAGAACTGGAGTGTTGCCACACGTTATCACTGCTTTCATTTACCGATCTGCTTGAATTGTTGATGCTACAGGTGCAATACCTCCATTGTTTGCCTACACTAGTTTTCCTACATGAGGTTGCATATCTGCAGATAGAGATATACGCAGGAAATATCTAACTTTCCTGTTAGACTGTTAATGGATGGCTATAAAACTACAAAAATAAACATATTTCTATTTTTTTTTTTACGGAATTACAAGCCAGTGTATGATCTCCTTCATAGCAGGGTCAATAGTTCAAGGTTTGAGGCATGCATATTCCATAAAACTTTCATTGGCAATTCAGCTACATGCTATTCATTTAGTAGTAAATAATTCATGTGTGACTGAAAAGAAAGGCCACCAGAATAGGATATGCAGTTAGTTGGATAATCAAATCCAGTTTGTGTTAGATGCAATAGTCCATGACTTGTAAACAATCAACCTGTGCAAATACTTCATAGCCGAGAAGGACTACACTAGCATTCAAATGGCTACTATGATCCTATAGCCTCGATGTGCACCTCATTTAACATGGTGCCTCATTAAAATGTTGCATGGCTAGACACTTTTGCTTGTATTTGTACCAACTATTGGTTGGCTTACTTTTGGACAAGCATTTACACCACAATGATGCAATTATGGCGCTAAATGTCGCTTAATAGGCCACACACCCTATCCAAGGTGCCACACCAATTTTTGGTAAACCATGCGCCTTTGTCAAGCTAGGTGCAGATGATTTCACAAGAACTAGATGCATCAGTGTGTGCCACATTTTGGTGCAGTTTAGGACACTATGTGCACTGATATCACAAAATGTGAGCCAATATGTTCTGTTTGAGTGTCATCTTATGAGGTGGTACATTGCATCATGAATATGACTATGTAGCAGAAGGTAGATGCAGATGGTGACACAATTAACACAGTGCAAGGTGAAAGAAACATAACATTAAAGTCAATGGGAAGTAAGGACATACTGGAAACTTTACACTAATCATTTAAAGAGGTAGGTCTAAGATAACAGTCCACGTTTTCACTGTTACTTTTATCTATGGTCTGTACTGGTATTTCGTTCCGGCCACACGTTTAGGCTCCCTGATGCAGTTTTGGAAGCCAAAACCAGAAGTGAATTTAGAAGAAGAGAAGCCATATCTGTCCTTTACACTTTATGTACTTTTATGATCTACTTCCTAATTCGACTTCCAAAACTGCATCCAGAAACCTGAAAATGTGGCTCAGCTCAGCCCTATTCACTCGATTGAGGATGGGGCTGCAATGCCAAGCACAGCTAATGGGGTCAAGAGTTGTCCTGTCCCTCGGTTAAAGCAGACTCTACTTTTCTTATCACACACAACTCCTTTAATGTGCTCAGAGCAGCTTTTACAGAAGTGTATGGAGGTCCTATCCTGGAGAGAAGTTTTAATAATCAGATTCTGATTCCATGTATACGTGAACACATGCTTTTTAATGGGAAAGTCATAGATTCATCCTAGTTAACATTGGAAGTCCAGGCATTAATGCCCCTTCCATTGATCACCAAATTGATTTCGGGTGTCTTTCCAGTTAGGTTCATAGAGCTTTCCATTGACTTCAGTTGAGTTCTTACATGAAATGTAAGTATATAAGATGTTTTTTGCTTAATTGCCTGAATAAGACAGCAGACTTATGTAGTCTCGTCCAGCTACAGAGTAAATATTAATTGAGCCACCATCGTCCCTTAAACACCTTCTTATATTCATACATTCAGCTAGTGCAGAAAGAGCAGAATATTAAGAGACTGTGTAACTGGAAGAAATGTCTCCCCCGCAATCTCTTTTTATACTGTACTAATGGTTAAGTACTGTGGGTTGACATCTATTATATGTAACTTGGAAGACAGCATTGTTTCCAGCGATAGGAATAGAGAGAAGTGCAGTTAGAAAACCTGAAACCAAGCTGAATGGTTAATACGGTGCATCAACAAAGCCATTGCCACTGCGATAAAGAGAGATTTTATTTAACAAGCTAAAATAGATTAGAAAATGCCCTGCCCTACTCCCCATACATCAGTCTCCATGCTCCTCATTCTGTACCGAACCCCAAGTAGCAAAATAAACTGTACAGAGCAAGCAGAATGCATGCAATCCTCCAGCTACTATCTTTTACATTCAGGCGCACCACAGTAATGCTGCTTTTTAAATTCATTTGCTGTACAGAAAACTCGAGGCAGATCTATTTTGATCTGCATCTAAAAGAAAAGCTAATCTGTAAACGGAAGCCCTTCAGAGCTGCAATCTCTCAGTATATACATGTTCTTCGCATGCATTGTCAGGTGAAGATGTCCCTTTGGATATTCATCATGTGATGGAAAGTGAATGCTTCATCTTAGCCAATGTCTTAAAAGTGAGCTACCAGCCCTTTGTGTGGTGTGTATATATAATAGTATACATATACTTGTGCTCATTTCAGGCATGATGATGACAGGCACGTTTCACATTTGCATATCACTAACAGTCCACGCTACAGTGACCTACAAATATAGGTGAGAGGCTGAATCATTTAAACAAGAACGTAAATGACACTCTGTTTTTGTGGTTTCCTAAATCTGCTTAAAGGGGTTGTCCAGTCTTCTACAAATAACGCTCAAAGGGTTTGTCCCTTTCTATACTCCTATTAGTGCCTACAGATATCATACAGTAGATGTTCTGGATCCCTCTCTAAGAGCCAAAGCAGGCAGTCACTGCAAACAGCAGCTACCACTGTTAAAACCTCGTTGCCTACAAAACTCTGCGGCTATCTTTGTGCACAAAACAGCTGCTTTCCCACCACTTTAAAGGGAACCTGTCACCGGGATTTTGAGTATAGAGCTGAGGACATGGGTTGCTAGATGGCCGCTAGCACATCCGCAATACCCAGTCCCCATAGCTCTGTGTGCTTTTATAGTGTAAAGAAACCGATTTGATACATATGCAAATTAACCTGAGATGAGTCCTGTACGTGAGATGAGTCCAGCGTGAAGGAGCCCAGCACCGCTCCGCATCCTCAGAATCTCCTCCTTGCTCCCCGACGTCAGAAAGCTAGAGCGCCGTAATCTCGCAATGTGCGAGCTAGCGCATGCGCAGTTCGTTCCCAGGCTGATGCCAGCACAGGGACGGAACACTATGAAGACACTGCGCATGTGCTAGCTCGCGCATCGCGAGATTACAGTGCTCTAGCTTTCTGACGTCGGGGAGCAAGGAGGAGATTCTGAGGATGCGGAGCGGTGCTGGGCTCCTTCACGCTGGACTCATCTCACGTACAGGACTCATCTCAGGGACCGGACTCATCTTTTTTATACACAATAAAAGCACACAGAGCTACGGGAACTGTTTATTGCGGATGTGCTAGCGGCCATCTAGCAACCCATGTCCTCAGCTCTATACACAAAATCCCGGTGACAGGTTCTCTTTAAAACCACTACTGTCGCAGCTTCAGCCGCAGTGCTACTGCATTAAAGGGATTCTCTGAGGTTGAAATGTATATTTTTTTTAAGTAACAAAATGGATAAAAAAATAAAAAAATCACCCAAAACATTACTGATCACACTGAACCCCCCTGCTGCCGTTCCAATGCTACTCCAATGTCTCCTGCTATCGAGCTGTTCACTGGTCCTAGGGATGTCACTGCTGCAGCCAGTGATTGGCTGAGCGAGCATCTTCAGCCACTGCCTATTTGTCAAGCAGGAAGTGGAGAGCAGCGAACTGAAGCAGGGGCCCAGGGACTGGTAAGGTGAGTAATGTTTTTTTATTTTTAACCCATTCTCTCCCTATTTAAAACAATCCCTCCTCCTCTTCCTGGTAAACTCCTTACCTTTAATCAGTATATAATAAAAATACATGCAGCTTTCTAAGGCTACATCCACATCTCCATTTTAACATTCCAGTGCTCTGCTCCGACAGAGGAAGAGAATACCATAACTGCGGCATCAGGCATAGCCAGACACACCCAGATCCCTATTAACTATAATGGGATCCACTGGGTATCTGGCAAGAATACCATCTCTCTGCTGGAAACAAAAAAACACTGCAGGTGTTTTGTCACCGACAAGTGGAACAAGCAACAGCTCCTCAGTGCAGAACTCTGCACTTTAGAAAAGAGTCCTTATACTCCAAAACGCGTTGGTAATTCATAGAGGTTCCAATGAAAAAAAAAAAGTTAGCCTTTATTAATTTTGGTTGTGTTTCTGGACCAAGACGCTTCAATCACCAACCTACTATAAACTTCTCCTGAGGGATGAGTCCCCATGGAAGAAAGGTGAATAGGGATTCATTGGGCCCCAGCAGGGCCCGGCTATGCTGGATACGGCAATTCCAGCACTCTGCTGGAACAGAATACCTACCTTCTAAAATGCAGATGTAGATGTAGACGTAGCCTGATACAGACCTAATATTTCCCACAACTGAAGGCTTGCTAGAATGTATCCAGTCTAGGTATGGCAATTCTCCATAAGCTCAATACCAAACTAATTTCTGTGTGTCAACACATCTTAGAGTGATGAACCTGGAGTCAAAGCCATTTAGCTTAAAAACAGATTACCTTGACTGATTACAATTATAACTAAACATCATCTGTGAGAATTAAGTAATCCTCTGTCACTCCAGCCTCAGGATGTTCCATTTACTGACAGGAAGCAAAGATCTTGAAATGGCGAGCAGCTGAAGCACAAAGTATATCAGAAAATTGTTCATTATACATTGATTGCGTTTTATGTAGATATGACTGGACAACCTATTGCATTTGTTGTTTCAAGCTGATACTTGAGAAATATTCAAAGTCAAGCTGATTATTAGGATCCTTAGGGCGGTTTCATGCACAGTGGGTTTTTTTAAATGCCACTGCAGTTTTTTGAGTTTAAGTCTTTTCTTTATATGTCCCATTTCTTTTGAACCTACTTATGGCCTTGGCTAAAAAAATAACTGCATGAAAATCTGCCATTTTAACAGCAGTTTTTTTTTAATGAAAAATGCTGTGTGTAAAACCACCCTTATATTAATGCTTTTGCAAGTCTGTCCAACATCTTACATTTGTACCTCCGCAATTAAACAAGTTTCACATAAATTTTTTTTTGCAGAAATAAAACTTGCATTAGCCTGGTATCACACAAAGTCTTTTTTTTAGCTTCTTTGTAATTTATATTGCAGCTTTCTTTCGTGGAATTTTGTGCACCATTTTTTCATATCATTTATGGGTCCGACCCCCACAGCAATTTTACTTATGACCCCAAAAGTGTTCAATGCTCCATTCCAGAGCCTTTGGTCACATACCTGCTGCTTCTGGTTCTGTGCGGACTGGAAGTGTTATATCCAGGTCTGTCGTCATGTGCACTGCTGCAGCCATTTACTGCTGAGGCCAGTGAATGCCTGCAATGGTTCATGTGATGACAGACTGGATGTTACTTTCAATCCAGAGAGGACCAGAAATATTGGGAACAGTATCCTTGGTGCTGGAACTAAGCGTTGGTGCTAGTGATTTCTTTTCTTTAGGCTGAGCACTTTAAGGGCCGTGTAAAATTGATGTGGGGGTCAGACAACCCCTTTAAAGTCTATAATGAATTAAGAAAATCACTGCAAAGCATTTTTGCATGGTGTTTTTAGTGTTGGGTTTCTGTGTTTTTGCCAAATGCATTATAGAGTTGAAAAATGCCTGAGAAAAAATGGCGTATAAAATGTCACAATAAAAAAGAAACCGGTAAAAACAGAACCTCAAACACAAAAAACTGGCAAAAATGCATGGTGTTTCTTACCACAAGAAAAAAGCCATGAAAAATACCATGTGTGAAGGAAGCCTTACATTTTCTTGTAGCTAAACCTTCTAGCCTAATAAGTACTAAGCCTCAGTGGAAGACACATTATAGGAGAAGTGTACTGCCCCTAATGCTCGGTTTAATTAGTAATTAACATACATTGGTAGAAATGCTATATGTTTCCTAGAATTGACCATGCTTTTTCATTCCAGTTTGTGTTCTTGGAAACATTTGCATAGGAATACAAAGTCTGTTAAGACAATGTGTAAAAAATAATTGAAATTACCATATAAATAATATGACAATAATGTTTTTGTAATGAATTCAGGGCACATTTACCTCTTCTTATAAGTGTGAATATGAAATTATAATATTGCGACATTACACGTATATTGGAACTGAATACACTAAATGTCATCTCTTCAATATCAGTTTCTGAACAACTGCTCTTCTATTAAAATATAACTTATCTAATGTCCTCAAATGGGATGGAATCTGAGCCCCTCACTGTGGTCTGGGATTCCCAAAGTGATATCATAAACTGCCCAGCTATCTACATAAAATGTCAGCTAGATGCCACCAGCAGAAAGAATATTTCCTTTAAGTGCCACTGAGCTTTCAAAAAACATTTCTTACTTCATAGTGACACATAAGTCTTTGATCAGTGAGGTTCGAGGGCTGAGACCAGCACCGATTTCTAGAACGAGGAGAGAGAAGCGCACGCATAGCGTGCTCTCTCACCTCATTGCAGGAGATGAAATAGAGATGGTCCCGTAGACTTTCCAACGAGACCATCGTCAGTACTTCTCTCTCCTCATTCTAGTGATCGGTGGGGGTCTCAGCACTCTGACCCAACCAATCAAAACCTTTGATAATGGTGGTATGACATATCAAAAGTTTGTTGAAGGCTCGTGACACGTTAAGAGATGCTCTGGTGGTTTATGAGACCATACAATGTAGGCTCTGATGATGTCATGAAACATGAGACATGCAACAACATGTCTAGATATGTCAGCACTGATGACAGTAGACAAGTAAGCTGTAAAAGAAGGGAGAGGTGCCTAGAAATTCAATTTCAAGAAAGTGGATGTAGAAAAAGCACCTTAAGGGTAAATCCACACAGGACAAATATTCTGTGGATTTTCAGCCACGGCCTTGAGTGTAGTAAATCCGCATCATTTTACAGTGGCAGCAAAGTGAGATTGGCTGAGACTTCTTAAAATCTCCTCTACTTTGCCTGTAATGTAAAGTACACCGGATTTAGAATCCGGAACATGTCAATTTACGTTACAGATTTCATCTTTTGCAATGCATAAGCACATCCGCAACAAAGTCTGGAAGTAAAAAATATGCGGATTTCACTGCTAATTCCGCAGTAAATCTTCAACAGATATTTTCTGTTCCAAATAGTATCCTGTGTGTAAATGCCCCTAACATCTACAGATATGGATCACTAGCCATCTTATGTTGTAACCTGCACATTAGAAAAATGATGTCATCTCTACAAATCCTTCCGAATGCTGGATAAACAGACAGAAAATAAAAAGAGCACGTCATTAGCGTAAACCTCGCTTTTCTAAGTGGCTTCTGTTTTTTAAGTTTTATTCATCCAGAACTTTTGTTTTCTTTAAAGGTAACATCTTTATTGTATATTTTTATGCAGAGATGGGAACTTATTTGATCACACAGCAAACTTCTCAGAAAACATGAATGGAGTCCAGATTTGAGGAGTTTTCTTCAGGTTTTATTTTCTTCTGACTGGTTTAAACATTGCAGAGGCAATTCAATTTCCATTTCTTTGTTCTATCCAAAGAAGAAAACTTGACTTCAAAAAAGTAGTCAGCGGAAACCTTTTGTGTCAGTTTATATGTATTATTTCTGACTTTCCAGAGGGTTCACTCTCAGGACAGGGCAGGATTTTGGCTATGTTGATTCTTGATTAACAACTTTTCCACCATTCATGGTTGGTGTCCCTGAACTTTTTCTTGAACGTCCTTGCTTCTCTCCAATTTCATGCAGCGATGGCTCTCTGTACATGCACACTGCAAAACAAATGAACACAATTAGTTCTTGCAGAGTGAAGGGTCAAACTTCATTGGTCTCATTTGCATTTCTTCATCTTTTTATTACCTAATGAATCAAAAGGCTGCAAGATACATTGCATAATCTTCCTTTCTATATGGGCTAAATATCTGATATATATATATATATATATATATATATATATATACACACACACACACACACACACACACATATATGCTATAGTCAGACAATACATACAAAGATATACATTGAATGTAAAAAAATAATAAAAAATATCTATTGAATTTCAAAATCCAGAATGGTTTGTGATCGTCTTTTACTACTGGCCCAGTCCAGGTAGCGTCGCCTGGAAAGAAGGTCTGATGTGTTGAAGGATAAGCAAGGGCTCTGATGACAGTTGTGCTGAATAGGCAAGCTTGGATATCAATTTTGTTCAGGGTTGAAAACAATGCAGTGATAGACAAGTGATCACCATTCACATTTCTTTAATAAGCTCACTACATTGATAATGTAATATTTATATTATACCAAAAAAATCATTGTGGATTAGAAAACACAAATCCTACTAAACTGTGTTCATGAAAGCTTTTACATCCAGGAAGAAAGTAAATAGCCCCCATGGATTCTGGATGGCTACAAATATATCCGTATCACTATTCTTTCTACCATTTGTATGTTACTAAATGCAGACAAAATACCTTATGTATTATGTTTCTATATAACACTAATATAATAATCCCTCAATAGGATCTACTCCAAAATGGGTAAGGAGTAGGGACTAAAACATTTTCGTCATTCAATTCTCTATGTATTCACTGAAGCCATTCTCTAGGTTTTAACCCCTGCTGGGACTGGCAGTTGCTTTATCCCATGTTTTCATGTTATCTTTTCTGTACATCCAGTGCCACGTCATCACATCAGCCAACAGTCTGTAAGTCAGACCCATGCCTCTAGCTTTCTCCTGTTCTCTTCCTTAAATAGTTTTTCTGGGATTTTAATATTGATAGTCTGTCCTCAGGATAGGCCATAAATATCTGATATGTGGGGTCCAACATTCAGCAACCTTGACGAGTAGCTGTTTTAAAGAAGCACTGGTGATGAAAATTGGCGCTGGAACTACACAGCTCTGTACATTGTGCAGCGGATGGAGCTCCTGACTCCAGTGCTCCTCCCATCCGCACTAATGTAGTTCCAGCACCAACTTCAGAACTACTTTCAAACAACTGATTGGCAGAGGATAGGCCATCAATACTGAAATCCCAGAAAACTCTTGCCACACACAGAGATTTGTGATGTGTGTTTTCTTGGGGCCAAAAAATCCTCCACGAATGCCTGACTTGCACAGCATATTTTGTACCATTTGTTTAGCCATTTTTAAGCGTTTAGGACTTAGAGTGTGTTTTGCCAGCCTGGGAGTTTTATGGCATTTGAATGCATTGTATTTTATTATAGTATGCACCCCCTGTCACTTCCTCTATAGAGCAGTATTGGGAAAATACATGGCTATATAAAACACCATACATAAACACCATTAAAAATACAAACACACACATAAAGCTACCAAAAAAACAACTGTGGAGGTCTATGGGAGACAAAAGGCAGGCAATAAGGTGGGTGACAGACTCAGAGCATGCCATGATTTAAAAAAAATACAAAAAACAAAACAAACAGTGATTAAAAAACGCACCTCAAGGGTGAAAAAAATTCACAAGAAAAAAGCCAGTTTGTCCTGCATTTAAAATTTACCATAGACTTCCATCTGCAGCGAACTTTTTTGCCTAAAAATTAAAGACAAAAAACACTAGCCTAATGAGAGAATGAAAAGGATCTGTTCATTCTCCTTGCCAGTATTAGAATTGGCCGCAAACGCCAAATACACAACAGTTTAGAAGAATGCCAGGCAATATCACTTGGCACTGATGCAGCAAAGAAAATAAAGAAGTAGTAGCAGACTGCATATAAAAACGTCACCTCTAATGCTATACACTGAAGATTGAGTATTCTGCAGGCCGCCAAGGCTTTTAACATATGCATAAGGCTATGTTGCTGGAAGCTCATTATAGCACCAAAAAAATCTAAACAATATTTAAGACCTGCTTGGTTTAGATACCTTTTTTCATATTTCATGTATTCAGATAACAAACTAAAGGCAGTGGAATCCTGCCACCGTGAACCCTCGTCAGCAGCTGCTGTCACTGGCGGACCTCAGTGCATAAAGCACTATAGGGTGAGACAAAATTTCGCAGGCAATAAGTCCTCTTTTACGGTTCTTTCATGCATAAATTTGGTTTAACTTTTCCAATGTTACATGCATTTTCATGTTTTTTTTTAAGTTGTTTCTGTGGCATTTGTTTTAACAAATAGTGTGTTTTAGTACATGCATTTTTAGTGGCTTTTTAAAAAACCATGAACCACCCCCTCTGACGTCACTTCCTTTGTAGCTCTCAATTAGAAAATAATGCAAAAAGAAACCCCATATAAAAATGCCATAAAAAAAGACATTCACACAAGAATTCTTTTATATAAAAATGCCATAAAAAAGACATTCACACAAGCATTCTTTCATATAAAAATGCCATAAAAATGACATTCACACAAGCATTCTTTCAAGTATGGGCAAAAGCAATGGAAGTCTATGGCACCAGAAAACGCGCATAAAAAAAAAATGCCATAGCCAGAGCAAGCTAATTCCCATCGACTTACAGCTAACATGTGGAAGTGCCATATTTTGACATATAAAGCACTGCCAAATAAAAAGTGTTGGAAAAGAGCCAAAATCAGCAAAAGCTATGTGTAAAACCAGTCTGATGCTTCTTTCACATATTTTTTTATCTTGCCATTTTTGCTCATATAACAGGAAGATGCTTTAATTGTTTTTTACAGCTTTTTCTGTGTTTTTTTATAATGTTTTTGTTTAACATTTCAAACATGAATTTTTTCAGTTATTTGTCTTTGAAGTTCTATAATGAAGTCAATGGAAAAAACACCAGATAAATGCTAGACCTAGAGCACGTCCCCTAAAAACGCTTTGTATGCAGTAGTATAAGGTCGGGCCACATAAAAAAAACGGTGTGTGAAACCTCTCTAAGCAAAATAGCGGAACTATATTCTGGAGATTGTGGTAGGTAAGGGATCTAAGCTTTGAGACGAGTGTATTTGGTCACAGACTGAATTGCTAAAGTAAAGCAGAAAATTACTTCAGGTCTCTGACAAAATGAATGTTCCAGTTATTGGGGTGAGGTAGCCAAGTTCATCATCTTCTTTAATGGCCTCATGTCACAATAATTTTTTTCCTATATGGATTATGTCCTCATGTTTACAAATCTAGGGTGGAAGAAGCATTTTTTCATATGAAGGACCTATTGACTAGGACTGGATAGTTAATGACCTTGGCAGCTCTGTGAGATTAGACAGGTATTTAATCTAACGCCAGCACTGGTCTGAGAGGACATTAGTGATTCAACACATTATTGAAGAAAATATCTCCCAGTTCCCTCGCTGCCTTTACAGCCACTGACACCTCAATAACAAGCTCTCGCTGAACAACAATACTGCTCATATGCTTTGTTGTTAGGGGTCATACATCTGGATTGATTATATGGTTAAAGTGGTTGTGCCAATATTTAAAGAGGTTAGGACAGGTCATCAATATCAGATTGGTGGGTTCCGACACCCAGCCCCCCACCCATCAGCTGTATGAAGAGAAGGCAGTGCTCATGCAAGCACTGCCTTCTCTTCACTGTTTACCTGCTCGCCATCAACACTGCAGTGGCGATCAGGTGTAATTGCAGCTGCTCTGTACCTTTAACTTCAAGTGAATAGGAAGGTGCATCCCATTGAAGTGAATAGGTATGGCGGAGCTGTAATTACACACTGCTCGCCACTGCAATGTTGACAGTGAGCAGGTAAACAGTGAAGAGAAGGCAGTGTTTGCATGAGCACTGCCTTCTCTTCATACAGTTGATGGGCGGGGGGCTGGGTGTCGGACCCCCGCTGATCTGATAATGATGACCTATCCTGAGGACATGTCATCAATATAACCAAAGCAGACAACCCCTTTAATATTATTTTAATATAGTTTAGCATGGAAAAATAGTTACCCACAGCCAGTTATGAGATATTCTCTTTACTTCATTATAATAGCATCCCCTGGTGTTTAATCTGTATAGTGATGTGCACGTCTACATACTGGTAGTTACAGCCACAAGCCATATCTATTATTAGAAGCGGAGACAGTTACAGGCGGGAGCTGCAGCAGAAAGGACACGCCCACTGAAAAGCACATGCTCCCGAGAAATGACACACCTCCAGAGAAAGGACATGTCCTCTGAGCTGCCAGCCTGTAGAGAATCTAGCAGAGCAATTGCAGCAATGAATGGGGGCAGCTCTGGATTCACGTGAGGTACAGGGCTGGTTCTATGGAGATTTGTCATGTACTACATGATGTCTGTTTTTTATTTTTAACATCAGTCACGGCATAACCCATGTAAAGGTTTTAAAACTGTTCAAAACTATGAAAATATTCAAAATCTGGTTTTGTATTTGTAGCACCACCTTCCACCCCACTGAGATTGCAGAAATACCCATCGGACAAAAGGTATGCTGTATTATTATGATGGCACACATGCATAGGTTTATGAAGGTTTTCCTAGAACCTGTATTAGGGCTCATGCAAACGAGCATGTGTGTCCCGTGATGCGCATCGCAAACAGCATCCGCAAAAAAAAAAAAAAAGGACATGTTCTAGTTTTTGCTGTGAGGAGGCACGGACTAAAATCCCAGAGAAGGGCTTCGTAGTGCTTCCGTTCCGTGCCTCCGCTCCCTATCTTGAGAATTGTGGAGCGAGGTCTGCGGTCCACAATACGTCCAGGGGGCGTGTTCATGAGTCCTAACAGTAATAGTGGTTTAGAGCAGTCAAAACTACAGACAGGCTACCTTCATAATTCTGACTTTGCTGCTTTGCTGCAGAAAAATACACTCTATTGTGGATTTGATAAAATACTGTTTCCCAGCGTGGCCCAACGAGACCTGCCTAACATTATTTATATGCAACCACTGATGTATTTTTTCATGTCTTATAAACCAGAGTGAAGGAAACAAACCTGTCACACTATATGCTTTCTGAATGGATTTTGCTGGATATTAAAAGATAAGCAAAAGCATACTCTGAGAGTCAGTAATCATCCCTACAACTCATCCTTACCAATCTCCACCGCCTGACAAAAAAAGCCCATAATCTGCCTGAAGGACAAACGTCTTTTACAGGTGGCAACGCGAACACTTTGAATCAAACTCCAATAAAGGAAATTCAGTTACGGCCGTGGTTAATGTATTTATTCTTCAATTTTACCTAGATATAAATCATTTTACTACCATTTGATAACCACACTGAACATGGGGCACATGAGTCTGGTTGTGTGCCTTCACACTATTGTTCTTTTGTATATATTTCCTGCAGTCTTTACAAAACGGAATACACCAATGATTAATAAGACTGCTACCATAAACGTACATGTGGCAAAGGTTAGAAAACAAAGAAAGAAACCTCAGTGATCCAGTTCAGCATGTCTGGTGGTTGGCCGGTAAGTGACCGCTGCAGCCAATCAGTTGCTATAATAATGAAGAGAGGGAGCCCACTCACCATAACATGGAGTGCAAGCATGGTTTTAAGGCTACAAACAATATAAGAGAAAACGCAATGAGTGCACATCCAGTATAACAAAAAAAATCCAATCTTATTTTTAGTAAAGAGAAACAGAAACACATTAAAAATTGTATACAATAAATACAGTGCCGGAAACGGTATAACCGATCACAGACAAACAGCTCACTAGGTCCAAAATAAGGACAAAGCGTGTAGAACCTAGCACAGTGATGGCTAACCTCCGGCACCTCAGCTGTGGTGAAACTACGACTCACAGCATGCTCCATTCATTTCTATGGAGTTCTGAGAACAGCCAAGCAAGCGTACATCTTGGGAGTTGTAGTTTTACCACAGCTGGAGTGGCGGAGGTGAGCCATCACAGCCCTAGGACAATGTAAAGACAAGTGAAACAGGAAGAGATCAAAAATAATGTGACATCAATGAATATAAAGCTGTACCTGTAAGTAAAATATACAATAGGTCCCAGAGTAAGAAGTGAGCATCGTCAGGAGACTGCCCCGGGTATTCCCCCCGATACGCGTGGGGCAGTCTCTAGACGATGCTCACTTCTTAGTCTGAGACCTATTGTATATTTTACTTTACAGGTACAGCTTTATATTACTTGATGTCACATTATTTTCGATCTCTTCCTGTTTCACTTGTCTTTACATTGTCCTAGGCTCTACACCAAGCATGTCAAACTCAAAGGCTAACATGGGCCAAAAAAAACAAAATTTAAGTTTATGTGGGCCGCATCAAAAAAAAATTTTTTTTTTTTTACAATATAATGCAGATGGATCCGTTCTGAATGGATCCACCGTCTGCATTATATGAGCGGATCCGTCTCAGACAGATCTGCTCTGAACGCAAGTGTGAAAGTAGCCTTAGGGGCGAGAACCTGGGATCTTTCATCCCTTGTCCTATTCAGCTCTATCAGGGTGAATAGGACTTCACACTGTCCCTGCTGCTCTGTGCCTTGTGCACACAGCATCAGGGATGTTACCATGGCAACCAGGGCTTCTGTAGCGTCCTGGCTGCCATGGTAACTGATCGGAGCCCCAGGCTTACACAGCTGGGGCTCCGATCAGAAGCTGCCACTGCACCACCAATGAGGGGGAGGGGAGAGGTCCCTGTGGCCACTGCCACCAATGATTTTAATACTGGGGGGGTTGAGAGGGGCTGGCGCACTGTGCCACCAATGATTTTAATGGGATGGGGGGTTGAGGGGGGATGGGCACACTGCACCACCAATGATAAATTACCCCTTTATACAGGAGGCTGGTACTGGCAGATCAGCAGTTAACCCCTCAGGTGCGGCACCTAAGGGGTTAACTGCCTCTGATCACAGCTCCCTGTCAGCGGCAGGGTGCCGGCAATGCGATTCTGCTGCCGGCACCCGCCTCCTGTATTGTGTTAAAGACTGACTTTCACTATCAGGCCACACAGAGCGGCGCCCAGCCATGTCTCAGCACTCACCATTAGTCCTGGGCGCCGCTCCGTTCGCCTGCAGTGCTCCATTACAGTCTCCTCTCCTGCTCCACATGCTGCTGATTACTATCGGAGCGATGGGAGGAGACATCAGCTTCACTAGTGGGCGTTCCTTCTCCCTGCGCTGCGATTGGACAGCGCTACAGCCAGGAAGAAGGAACGCCCACTAGTGAAGCTGATGTCTCCTCCCATCGCTCCGATAGTAATCAGCAGCATGGGGAGCAGGAGAGGAGACAGTAATGGAGCACTGCGGGCGAACGGAGCAGCGCCCAGGACTAATGGTGAGTGCTGAGACATCGCTGGGCGCCGCTCTGTGTGGGAAATGGGAATAGTCCTATCATTGGTGGCTCAGTGCGCCCGCCCCTCCTCCGCCCCTCTCTCCTCATTGGTGGCGCAGTGCGCCCGCCCCTCCTCCCCCCCCCCTCTCCTCTCATTGGTGGCAGCGGCAGCAGCACAGGGGGAGGGAGGACAGCTTCCTTCTCCCCGTGCTGCTGAGAGAACATGAGCGCGCCGATAGCAGAGCGCTCATGTTCAGAGATACTAGACTGCCGGGCCGCATGTTTGACACCCATGCAGTAGAAGCTTTTCCATTTGTATCCATCATTCAATAAAAAATTTTCATATTGGTAATGGAACAGAAATATGCTGATGTGAACAAGCCCTTTGAGCTTAGTTATCAATACATGGCTCTAGACAAAGTTTTCTTTCTATTCTTCCGGAGAGTATTTTAGATTCTTTATCCAAGGGAGCATGGGGGTTGTCCTACGACTAGGACTTATCCTCCATCTACAGGATGGTGATAAGTGAATGATTGCAGGGGTCTGACCGCTAGGGCTCTATATTTCCCTGTTTGAATAGAGCGGATGTCACACACATGCACTGCCGATCCATTCAACTGTATGGGACTGTAATGACCGGCGTCACGCACAGGAAGGGAAAAGGGAAAGCCCTGCCCAAGGGAGAGGGTAAGGTGGTGACCCCTGACTCACCTTGCGGCTGGCACCTGACGTCCCTAGACGGGTTCCTCCCCCGTGCGGCGATCACGTGCCTAAACCCTGGCTTTCCCTAAAATGAGCCCTAGATAGTGAATGGGCCGGTGGGATCGCTAGTCCGCACCAATGACACTAAGAGGGAAACACCAGGGAGAGGACAGACAATACAGACAAACACATACACCCAGGTGGGCGACCACAGCAGACCACAAAGGTTCAACAGGGATCCGGAGGGTAGCGTTCTGGACCAACAACCAGAGAACGCAGCAACACAGCTCCAGAGGGTCAGAATAGATGTCCAGGCAGGAAGCTCTATATCTGGCAACCAGAGAAGTGTGAGAGGGGAATATAAGGAGGTTGGGAGTGCTGGACAAGGAACAGCTGAGGAGAAGGAGCTACGGATCCCTGAGTGAGCCAAAAGGGTTTGCAAAGCAAACCCAGAAAGCAACCATAAGGAAACAGCCCTATCTTACAGTTCTCCTTACTGCAGCAGGAAATTGCATTTTTGAAATCTGAAATATTTAAATTATCTGTTAAACAAACTCCAGCTAGGACTGCTGCAATGCCACTGCCACAGAGGACCCCCAGAAATGGCAGATGGGTTAATGTAGGTTCTGGAAGACTTAGAGTGGTGGATAGAAGACATGTCCCACAGTCGGTGGTTCTCCATAATTCATTTGCAGCACTCTCAGAATGTAAGGACAACATGGATGTGGACTCAATCACAGAGGGTGAGAAACCATCGACTCCTATGTCTAATGTATGCAACAAAAAAGATAAAGTGAAGTCTCAAAGGAAGCAGCTGTTGCTGGGTGATTCAATCATAAGAAGTGTGGAGCTTAAAGAAAATGGTTTTGTGAGATGTCTCCCTGGGGCTACTGCTAGAAGAGATAGAAGACGTATTATTAATATTGTTAAGCAAGCAAAGCAGGAAGGGGACGTGGATGTTCTTGTCCATCTAGGGACAAATGACCTGGCTTGCAATGAAGTGTCAGAGGTGAAAAAATCTTTTATCACACTTGGTAATGACGTACAGGATTTTGCATCCACCATTTCATTTTCTGAAGTTCTGCCTGTGCATAATGTTCAGAATGATAGGCAGAGGCGCATAAAGGAGTTCAACATATGGCTTGGTAAATGGTGTCAAGAGCAAGGATTTGGCTTTGTTTCTCATGATAGCTCTACTTGGAAAAGAAAGGAACTGTACAAAAAAGATGGTTTGCATCTTTCTCTCAAAGGAACAAATGTACTTAGTGAACAACTCCAAGAATTTGCGAAAGAGTATTTAAACTAGGAAGGGGGGGCAAAAGAGTGAAAATAAAATAGTCCAATTGCCCCCCGAAACAATGCCAGAACAGGTCAGAAGCACAGAGGTTAAGAAATGATAAGCTCAGAGTCCTGTCTACAAATGCTCGCAGTTTAGGTAAAAAAATCAATGAACTTGGGTCAATAATGGCATCTGAGAATGTAGATTTAGTGGCTGTTACGGAGACATGGTTTAATGAAAGAAATGACTGGGACATAACCATACCAGGGTACTCTTTATACAGAAGAGACAGAGAAGGCAAGAAAGGAGGAGGAGTGGCCCTGTATGTGAAAGATAGCATTAAATCTAACCTAATACAAGTTGGTGAGGCCAACATAGAGTCAGTTTGGGTTACGTTGCAGTTTGCTAACCATGCAGTAACTCGTGTAGGTGTGATATATAGACCACCTGGTCAAGTTAAAGAACTAGATGATCTACTAGTTGAAGAAATAGCTAAAATGACAATGAAAGGAGAAGTTATCATTATGGGAGATTTCAATCTTCCAGATATAAACTGGAAAACCAAAATAGCAAGTTCTACCAGGAGTACAGATATTCTAAATTCCCTACTGGGGTTATCTCTACAACAAGTGGTTGAGGAGCCAATCCGGAGGGAGGCCATTTTGGATTTGGTATTCACAAATGGGGATTCGGTATATGATGTCATTGTAGGCGAAACCTTGGGATCTAGTGATCACCAGTCAGTGTGGTTTAATATAAGAACTGTGAAAGAGTCCCACCACACAAAAACAAAAGTTTTAGATTTTAGAAAAACAGACTTTTCAAAAATGAAATTAGTCATAAATGAGTCCTTATCAGACTGGAACGGATTACATGGAGTCCAGGAGAAATGGGACTACTTAAAAGGTGCATTATTGAAGGCAACAGAAAATTGCATTAGACTTGTCAGTAAAAGCAAAAAAAGGAAGAGACCCCTGTGGTACTCAGCAGAAGTGGCCCAAATCATTAAAAATAAAAAGCTAGCATTTTGTAATTATAAAAAAAACCAGAGCAATGAAGATAAGGAAATCTACAAGATTAGGCAGAGAGAGGCCAAGCAAGTTATAAGAACTTCTAAAGCGCAGGCAGAAGAAAAACTAGCTCAGTCTATGAAAAAAGGGGATAAGACATTCTTCAGATATATAAATGAAAAAAGGAAATTAAAACAAGGAATAACTAAATTAAAAACAAAGGACGGAAGGTATGTAGAAGAGAATAAAGGGCTAGCCGACTGCCTTAATGAATACTTCTGTTCAGTTTTTACAAAAGAAAAAGGAGAAGGACCTCCACTAGAAAGGATGACTAATAAATCATTTGATGCATGTATCTTTACAGAGGAAGATGTTCTAAGTTTGCTGTCTAAGGTGAAGACAAATAAGTCACAGGGGCCTGATGAGATACACCCAAAATTATTAAAAGAGCTTAGTGGTGAGCTGGCAAAACCGCTAACAGATTTATTTAACCAATCATTAGTAACAGGAGTCGTCCCGGAAGATTGGAAATTGGCAAATGTCGTGCCCATTCACAAGAAAGGTAGTAGGGAGGAATCGAGCAACTATAGACCAGTGAGTCTGACATCAATAGTAGGCAAATTAATGGAAACCCTATTAAAGGATAGGATTGTGGAACATCTAAAATCCCATGGATTGCAAGATGAAAAACAACATGGGTTTACTTCAGGGAGATCATGTCAAACAAATCTTATAGATTTTTTTGACTGGGTGACTAAAATAATAGACGGTGGAGGTGCAGTAGACATCGCATATCTAGATTTTAGTAAGGCTTTTGACACTGTCCCACATAGAAGACTTATCAATAAACTGCAGTCATTGAGCATGGACTCCCATATTGTTGAGTGGATTAGGCAGTGGCTGAGTGACAGACAGCAGAGGGTTGTAGTCAATGGAGAACATTCAAAACAAGGTCATGTTACCAGTGGGGTTCCACAGGGATCTGTACTGGGACCAATTTTGTTTAATATCTTCATAAGTGATATTGCAAAAGGCCTCGATGGTAAGGTTTTTTTTTTTTGCTGATGACACAAAGATATGTAACAGGGTTGATGTTCCTGGAGGGAAACGCCAAATGGAAAAGGATTTAGGAAAACTAGAAGAATGGTCAGAACTCTGGCAACTGAAATTTAATGTGGATAAGTGCAAGATAATGCACCTGGGGCGTAAAAACCCAAGGGCAGAATATAGAATATTTGACACAGTCCTGACCTCAGTATCTGAGGAAAGGGATTTAGGAGTAATTATTTCAGAAGACTTAAAGGTGGGAAGACAATGTAATAGAGCAGCACGAAATGCCAGCAGAATGCTTGGATGTATAGGGAGAGGTATAAGCAGTAGAAAGAGTGAAGTGCTTATGCCGCTGTACAGAACACTGGTGAGACCTCACTTGGAGTATTGTGCGCAGTACTGGAGGCCATATCTCCAGAAGGATATAGATACTCTAGAGAGAGTTCAGAGAAGAGCTACTAAACTAGTACATGGATTGCAGGATAAAACTTACCAGGAAAGGTTAAAGGACCTTAACATGTATAGCTTGGAAGAAAGAAGAGACAGAGGGGATATGATAGAAACTTTTAAATACATAAAGGGAATCAACTCGGTAAAGGAGGAGAGCATATTTAAAAGAAGAAAAACTACCACAAGAGGACACAGTTTTAAATTAGAGGGGCAAAGGTTTAAAAGTAATATAAGGAAGTATTACTTTACTGAGAGAGTAGTGGATGCATGGAATAGCCTTCCTGCAGAAGTGGTAGCTGCAAATACAGTGAAGGGGTTTAAGCATGCATGGGATAGGCATAAGGCTATCCTTCATATAAGATAGGGCCAGGGACTATTCATAGGATTCAGATATATTGGGCAGACTAGATGGGCCAAATGGTTCTTATCTGCCGACACATTCTATGTTTCTATGTTACATAGAGCGCGCAGCAAACCGCTGCGACTTCCTGACCCCGGGTATAGAGTGTCTTCTTCTTCCTACTGATTTTTGGGACTTGATATGTATGCCTCTACCGATGACCAAATACAGTACATTATACACTACATTCTCCTGTATCTCCCTCCTACTTTGCCCCATATTGAAATGAATGGGGCCTGCAGCCTGCAAGTAAATGAGGCATAAAACACTCATATGTGTAACTCTCAATTAGAAACTAGAGATACTTGGGCAGACTTACTAATACTGTACACTAACATTTTGGCACATTTTTGGTGCACACTGTCACATTTTAAGCGATGCTCCCTTTATGAAGAACACATCTCCTTCCTGCTAAGTCAAAAAAAGTGTCTAAAACATTTTTTTACATCACATTTTTTGCACCAGAATTCTGGCAATTAAATTAGTTAATCCCCCACCACTGAATTATGTCTGAATTTTATTGGTATGTACAGTCGTGGCCAAAAGTTTTGAGAATTACATAAATATTGGAAATTGGAAAAGTTGCTGCTTAAGTTTTTAGCAATTTGCATATACTCCAGAATGTTATGAAGAGTGATCAGATGAATTGCATAGTCCTTTTTTGCTATGAAAATTAACTTAATCCCAAAAAAACCTTTCCACTGCATTTCATTGCTGTCATTAAAGGACTTGCTGAGATCATTTCAGTAATCGTCTTGTTAACTCAGGTGAGAATGTTGACGAGCACAAGGCTGGAGATCATTATATCAGGCTGATTAGGTTAAAATGGCAGACTTGACATGTTAAAAGGAGGGTGATGCTTGAAATCATTGTTCTTCCATTGTTAACCATGGTGACCAGCAAAGAAACGCGTGCAGCCATCATTGCGTTGCATAAAAATGGCTTCACAGGCAAGGATATTGTGGCTACTAAGATTGCACCTCAATCAACAATTTATAGGATCATCAAGAACTTAAAGGAAAGAGGTTCAATTCTTGTTAAAAAGGCTTCAGGGCGTCCAAGAAAGTCCAGTAAGCGCCAGGATCGTCTCCTAAAGAGGATTCAGCTGCGGGATCGGAGTGCCACCAGTGCAGAGCTTGCTCAGGAATGGCAGCAGGCAGGTGTGAGCGCATCTGCACGCACAGTGAGGCGAAGACTTTTGGAAGATGGCCTGGTGTCAAGAAGGGCAGCAAAGAAGCCACTTCTCTCCAAAAAAAACCATCAGGGACAGATTGATCTTCTGCAGAAAGTATGGGGAATGGACTGCTGAGGACTGGGGCAAAGTCATATTCTCCGATGAAGCCTCTTTCCGATTGTTTGGGGCATCTGGAAAAAGGCTTGTCCGGAGAAGAAAAGGTGAGCGCTACCATCAGTCCTGTGTCATGCCAACAGTAAAGCATCCTGAGACCATTCATGTGTGGGGTTGCTTCTCATCCAAGGGAGTGGGCTCACTCACAATTTTGCCCAAAAACACAGACATGAATAAAGAATGGTACCAAAACACCCTCCAACAGCAACTTCTTCCAACAATCCAACAACAGTTTGGTGAAGAACAATGCATTTTCCAGCACGATGGAGCACCGTGCCATAAGGCAAAAGTGGCCTGGAAACTCCCCAGATCTTAATTCCATTGAGAACTTGTGGTCAATCCTCAAGAGGCTGGTGGACAAACAAAAACCCACTAATTCTGACAAACTCCAAGAAGTGATTATGAAAGAATGGGTTGCTATCAGTCAGGAATTGGCCCAGAAGTTGATTGAGAGCATGCCCAGTCCAATTGCAGAGGTCCTGAAAAAGAAGTTCCAACACTGCAAATACTGATTCTTTGCATAAATGTCATGTAATTGTCGATAAAAGCCTTTGAAACGTATGAAGTGCGTGAAATTATATTTCACTACATCACAGAAACAACTGAAACAAAGATCTAAAAGCAGTTTAGCAGCAAACTTTGTGAAAACTAATATTTGTGTCATTCTCAAAACTTTTGGCCACAACTGTATATTAAAGAAGTCTAATGTTTCTTGAGACTTATTTTAATGCCTTTGGCTGCCATCATATAACATTACAGATAAACAGTAAAGGTTTTGTTGCTGCCAAGCAAATTGCTAATTACAAATAGAGAAATAGTAAGTAAAGCATAATGTAGCCTTAGAGGATTAGTATGCCGAGCTTTACACGGAAAATAAACTGTGTACCAAAGTATAGCCCTTGGAATAATCAGCTCACCATCCTGCAGACTTAGCGTAGGATCATTGTGCTTGCAATGGGTGCAGGGAGGTGAATGCTGGGATGGCAGCCAGTTATACCACTGAAAAAACTTTGGAAGGGCTCCTTTACAGTGTGTGTGAACTGTGCTCTATAGGTGAGATAGAGACGACACATGTATTAGGTAGAGCCCAGACGGCCAGGTGTTTATTTGGGTTTGTGTTTGTGCTGGTGCTGAAGAGCCAGAATAAAGCACCATTTGGACTTGAACCCCGTTGTCTGAGAAGGAATCTGTCATCACCGCCCTGCTTGAAAGTGATCCCTTACACATATTAAAAACATATATGCCCCCCAAAAAACACTTAAGCTTTCAAACTATAGATGGTTCCTAATCATAGCACTTCATAATTATGAACCACCCATGGTAAGTAGTTTTTTAGAGATGTGCATACCCATGTTTTAACATGCCAATAATAAAGTAAATGTTTTTCATTTTTCTGGAGGGATGGAGCCCTTCCAAGGTTTTTTCACGTGCCAAGGTTTACTAATATCTGCACCACAGTTATTAGGATATAAACTAATAAATATTTAGATAGCAACAACCTTAACAGTAAGGCAAACACTTCTCCGATATTAGAACCGACTTCTCCTGCCAGCATTATTTTGAAAGTGCGTACTTGCAGTTTTGTGATTTTCATTAGCAAATATATTGAAATTTGGCAGCAGACAAATGCTGTAAGTTGAATATCAATTTTTATTATTTTCTATTTAACACAAAACCTACTTAAAGGCGTTCTCCAGGAATTAATAAAATGCATTTACTGAAAATGCCTAATTATGACTTTATTCTAAACAAATTCCCAAATATCTTTCAATATTTATAATGACTCGTTTTCTCTAAGCATAATCATCGGTAAAATAAAATGGACACTTTCCTGTTAGAACACACAAAATGAAGTAAAAGGACAGAGGATGAACAAGACTGTCATGGGGCTCTGGTAATGTATGCACTTTGCTATAAGTGCTTCATTAGCCACATCCCCACCTGTCCGCCCTCTCTGCACTTTTACTTCCCTCGTTCCTACACACACACACCTGATATCTTATCAACTGTATGTAGGATCTTCATTCATGACAGGTCGAGCAGTGAGGAGACGGCTCTTTAGATGAATGCTTTGAAGTAACCTGTCCTCCTAATGCTGTGTGATTAGGAGAGGTTTTGTGTGTGCTAATAGGACGGCAGCCATTTTATTTCTCCTGATGATTGCACTTAAAGAAAATGAGCCATTACAAATAATGAAAGCTGTTTATAATAAAGTAATATTTAGGTACGGTATTTTCAGTAATTTTATTAATTCCCAGGGAAACCTTTTAAGATTAAGAATTAACAAGGCTATTTTAACCCCTTTGGGCTGCTCAATGACTTCATATGTCAAGGTGCGCCACTGTTTTCTCCTCAGCATTATGTTTAAGACACAGCTGAAGTTTAATCCCATGATCAATGCAAAAAAATGAAAATAAGACATCATACAGTAGAAGAAAATCTCTTTCTAACAAAACCAGATCCAGCCCTGTACCTCACATACTGTAGATCCAGAGATCTTGCCATTCATTTCTACAGTTGTTCTTCTAGATTTATTTCCAGCTAGCAACTCAGGAGGCATGTTTTTTTTCTCAGGGGACATGTTCTTTCTACTGCAGCTCTACCCTGTAACTGTAGGTTGCAGCAGTTGCAGAGAGAGCAGAGCCTCTAGGTGTAATGGCAACGCCCCCAATTCTCCTAGAGTTACATTTGCATATATTAAAACACTATTTTTCTCAGAAATGCAGCACAGATGCCTTTAGCTGCCAAGCGCACATGTAACAGGTCAGCCAGTTTCATAGGTACAAATTTGCTGACAGATGCCCTTTAAAGACGCTGGCTAATATTTTACCTAAGTTTCCTAAATGGAGGCTTTTAGTTGAAAAAGTGACCTTTTTTTTTACATTCTAGTTAACTTCTTTGGAAATCAGTGTTACTTTTATTTGTGCTTGTCATTGTAGATTACATGCTTGTTTTAGAGTAATTGTGTCAGGGCTAAAACTTTAGTACACGCTAATTAGATTTTTTTTGGGGGGGGGGGATTTTTTAAGCAATTTTTATTGTAATTTATTTTAGTTTACCGTTATTTATTTGTTATTCTTAATTTCGGTTTTCATGCTCAATTCCTCATACTGTATTAAATAAATGATAAAAAAAAGACCACTGAGGTCAACTTGGGCTGTAGAGCGGAAATCTGCCCTGTTCCAGAAACTACATTCACAGTCCGTATTCTTGGCCCACGTCTCATCCACATGCAGATCTATTCATTTCTACGGAGCCACAAAAACAGCACATGGATGGTCAGCTGTGTGCTGTCCACATCCCTGCAGTAAATTATAGAATATGGCCTATTGTCTGTTTTGTGGACAAGAATAGGCATTTTGACAATGGGGTCCACTTTTATGGCATGCAAACGTCTGGAATCCGCATTTTGTGGATATGGTTATGTGAATGTAGTCTAGATATATGTATATACAGTGTATATATATATATATATATATATATATAGAGAGAGAGAGAGAGAGAGAGGCAGTGAGGGGCAGCAGCAGTCAGTGGGGAGCATGTCTCCACAGTTAAGTAAACAGAAGACAGGGAACATTGCTAAGGCACAAAATGGGCCGCTTTAAAACTATTTTTCTAATGGAAATGCATAATTTCAGTAATTAACTAATATTACAAAAATGGTCAGTATCACTGCCCCTACACATTACAAAAAAATAAGATAAAATCACAGTTACACTTTAACACAGTACACATAATGCTCAGTGGCTGCTGTAAATTTCAATTACTTGTCTCTAAGGCCACTTTTAACACTCGCGTTTTGTGCGCATCGGTCATGGACGGATCCATTCAGATAATACAACCGTCTGCATCCATTCAGAACAGATCTGTTTGTATTATCTTTAACATAGCCAAGATGGATTCGTCTTGAACACCATTTAAAGTCAATGGAGGACGGATCCGTTTTCTATATTGCCAGATTGTGTCACTGAAAACGGATCCGTCCCCATTGACTTACATTGTGTGTCAGGACGGATCCGTTTGGCTCAGTTTAATCAGACGGACACGAAAACGCTGCAGGCAGTGTTTTGGTATCCGCCTCCAAAGCGGAATGGGGACTGAACTGATGCATTCTGAGCGGATCCTTTTCCATTCAGAATGCAAACTGATCCGTTTTGGACCGCTTGTGAGAGCCCTGAACGGATCTCACAAACGGAAAGCCAAAACGCCAGTGTGAAAGTAGCCTTAACTTGGAGTCATTTGATTGATATTATTATATAATATTTCTCATAATACAAAGACTGACATTACATAATGGATTAAAAACAAAGGTAAAACTATGGCGCTGTATGTCTGAGGTCAGGTATGCTGCCATATGCAAACATCCGAAATAAGCCAATGAATCCAAGAAATATAAAAGCATGCTTTGAACATGGGAAACATGGATGTTAATAGTAATTGCTAACATATTAACATAATACCTCTCTAAAAGAAACAAAGATATAACCACATGCCCTGTGTACAGAGCCAGCAGAGCGGTTTACACATAGATACATCACTGGAGAGTTAATAAGGATTCACTGCACTGGGAAGATAGGGCAGGCATGAGAAAGTGTAATGCTTTATACAAGGGAATTGATTGCACACCAAATGAATAATTACACTGTAGGAAAGGAGTCAGGGTTTCCCGGCTATCTTCCTCTCTCAGGGAGGTGGGGGAAGCAATGCGCAGTTGTATCGGGAAAGTCAATGAATGCATTTGCTTTCCTACATGCTGTTTGATACTGGGAAGCACTAAAAGGAAATTGCAGTGAATGGTGAGCTGATTTGCTGACTGAAGTCTCTCATATTTAACTAAAGTGCCTGAGGGAATGTGAGGAGGAAAGGCTGGCACTGAACAAGTGGAACATATCGCGTGTGTGCAGCTTTGCTTCAATCTCCCACATCTTAATCACATCATCATCCAAAGATCCCGTCTCCTTATTGTTACAGAAATCCATTAAATTGCCTTATTATACATACCATACTTAGACACTGCTTCCACCCTTGGATGCGCTCTTTAAAATGTATAAGTGAGATATTGGGGAGAATTAATCATTTTCCCCTATGCCAGTTTTCCGGCGTTAAAAAGCTACAAAACCCAGTTTTTTAAAATGCCACCGCAACTTTTTTAGTCACAACTGGCGTTTTTACTCCACCTTATCCAGGTTTCCACAAAGGGGATCATAGCAAGGACGGGTTGTGGGCCGGGACATCAACCCCAAAACATTTATCAATATTTACGCCAGAAACAAAGACTGAAATCTATGGCAGCCCCGAGCTGCTGTAGAACTCAATGTGGCGCATGGACTGCCAGCAGAGAAAGCAAGAGAAGTGAAAATGGGTAGGACCGCTATGTTATTAGATGTAGTTGATAGTATGCTCACCTTGCTCGAGAGGCACAACACTCACAAGGCTTTTACAAGATCTCCACCACAGTCTGCTGAGCACATTACATCTCCGGTCGCCCAGACGGGCTGAACTTTATCAAGCAGAATAAGTAGAAAAATTAAGGCACTGTCTGTATAAGTGAAAGAGATACTCAGGTACAATACTATATTTTCAACCTTTAATGATAGAAGAATGAAATGATTCCAATCTGAGGAAGGGGCCCGTTCGGCCCAGAAACTTATCATTCATCTCTCAATAAAGGTTACAAAAATAGTATTGTACCCAAGTACTTCCTTCACTTACACAGAAAGCGCCACCTGAATTTTCTACTTAGCCTGCACGGACTGCCGGAGGAGGCAGTTAAATTATGATGAGGACTGTGTCTTGTCAGAAATGAAATGCCTGTTCCAGCGGCGCCAGCCGTTTTTGCAAGCATCAGTCTTGATAAATCAGGGCCACAGTTTACAGTAGGGCTGCACGATATGGGAATTTTGTGCGATTGCGATTAGGGCCCTAAAAATTGCGATAACGATGTGCGATGCAATATTTTAAGGGAATTGTGCTAGAGGTCTATTTGCTTGGATTTTCCCATATGAGCCGCTGACGCGGCTGGGTATGACATAGTTATGGGGGATCTGTGTATGACGCTGTGTTGTGGGGGATCTGTGGATGACGCTGTGTTGTGGGGGATCTGTGGATGACGCTGTGTTGTGGGGGATCTGTGGATGACGCTGTTATGTGGGGGATCTGTGGATGACGCTGTTATGTGGGGGATCTGTGGATGACGCCGTTATGTGGGGGATCTGTGGATGACGCCGTTATGTGGGGGATCTGTGTATGACGCCGTTATGTGGGGGATCTGTGTATGACGCTGTTATGTGGTGGATCTGTGGAGGACGCCGTTATGGGGGATCTGTGGAGGACGCCGTTATGGGGGATCTGTGGAGGACGCCGTTATGGGGGATCTGTGGAGGACGATGTTATGGGGGATCTGTGGAGGGCGCTGTTATGGGGTATCTGTGGAGGGCGCTGTTATGGGGTATCTGTGGAGGGCGCTGTTATGGGGTATCTGTGGAGGACGCTGTTATGTGGGGGATCTGTGGAGGGCGCTGTTATGGGGTGGATCTGTGGAGGACGCTGTTATGGGGTGGATCTGTGGAGGACACTTATGGGGACCTGTGGATGGCACTGTTATGGGGGATCTGTGGAGGACGCTGTTATAGGGGATGTGTGCTATGACACATAGGGCCATGAGTGGGGGGCAGAATAAGACATATAGCATCTTATGCTGGTCCCCCTTATGGCCCTATGTGTCCCCTCATGTGTCTTAAACTGCGCACATAACTGGCTTTGTGTTAAGTATTCTACTAGTGTGTGAAACAATCTCTCTCCTATTGATAACATGGCCGCCTCTGTTACTCACTGTCACTATGAATGCACTGCAGCTAACGGCAGCGAGCGGAGCGGCCGGCGCGTGACTGACGTCACTTAGTAACGCTCCTCCCACTTCAGGAAGCAGGAGCGTTACTAAGTGACGTCAGTCACGCGCCGACCCGCTCACTGACGTTAGCTGCAGTGCATTGCATTCATCGTGACAGTGAGTACAGAGGCTGGACCTGTTATCAATAGGAGAGAGATTGTTTCACACACTAGTAAAATACTTTACACGCAAAGCCAGTTATGTGCGCGGGGCCCCTTCATATATAATCGCGGCATTTTTGGGTCGGCCAAATCGCCATATCGCATTTGCCGATTATCGCGATTCGATTATTTTTTCGATTTATCGTGCAGCCCTAGTTTACAGTCAAAATTATTCAGTCCTAATGGCAAATTAGGTTTATCAGCCAAATTTAGAAACTTTCAGCTGTTTGAAATAAACCAAACATGAACAATTTAAATAGCTGAACAAGTCTAATATAGCAAGCGGCTTCTCCAAATTTAACACAAAATGACACTTTTAATGACTATTTACATCTCAGAATTATTCAGCCGTCTGAATCCTTGATAAGAGAACACATTTGCAAATCAGATGTTGTCTCGGGCACACCTGATGCAACTACTCAAGGGCTTCATTAGCTGCATTAGATGTGTGAGATAAAGCACATGAAATACCCGGTCTGGCTAGGGGTTTGTTGACTTTGATATTTGCCTGCAGCATGTTAGGCTACATTTACATCTCTGGATCCGACATTGCCGGATTTAACCGATCATTGCCAGATCCCTACTGACTATAATGGGATCCAGAGATCATCCAACTGCTTCCCGGCATAACTGCTGGGTTTCAGCCGGACAAATACCGCTGCATGCATTGGTTTTTGTTCGACTAACAGCCGGCATTTATGGGGGATTAGACTGCCGGATCATCTCTAAAGAGAGTTGTCCAAAAAGTTTAGAGAAGAGATTATTATCTTGCACAAACAAGAAAAAGGGTACAAAGAGATAGCAAAGGCAGTGAAAGTTCCTAGAGAATACTGGCTGCATTACTTAGATGTGGCAGAAAGCGGACACCATCACCCATTGCCACCAGATTCTTGAAGAGGCAGGAGATCAAAAATCCCAAGTGGCTGTGAAAGACCTATTGTAAGATTTGATGACAGCAAGCACTGAGGTTTCAGCTTGCACAGTAAGATGCACACTAAACACTGAAGGTCTCCATGCCTAAACTCCAAGACTGACTCCTATACTGATCCAAAAGCACAAGAAAAGACAATTTCAATATGCTCAAACCCATATAAATAAGACACAGAAGTTTTGGAATTCTGTTCTGTGGAGCAATAAAACAAAACTGGAACTTTTTAGGTCTATGGATCAGCAGTATGTCTAGAGGAGGAGGTATGAGGCATACAATGAAAGAATCGCCCTGCCTACAGTGAAGCATGTTGGTTCCTTAGTGATGCTCCTATTGGGCTGCTTTGCTTTCTCTGGCTCAGGAAACCTACAGCATGTAAAGGGCAAGATGGATTAAATCAAGTATCAGGAAATCCTAGGAGAAAATGTTATGCCTTCTGTGAGGAAGCTTAAGCGTCATAGGACCTTTCAACAGGACAGTGATCACAAGCATAACTGAAGGTCTCCCAAGGATTGGTTTTAAAAGAAGTTCTGGTAGTTTCTAGAGTGGCCATCACAATTGCCTGACTTGAACTATATATATATATAAAATCTTTGATGGGATTTGAAGAAGGTGGTTGCAGTATGCAAATCCAAGAATATAAGTGAACTGGAGCACGTGGCTCATGAGGAATGGGCTAAGATTCTTAAGAACGCTGCCAGAAGCTGGTGCCTGGGTGTGCATCACATTTGCAGCAGGTAATAACAGAAAAAGGTACTCTACTAAGCACTAAAGATGCCTGTCAAGTCAAGAAGTTGAATAATTCTATCAGTCATTAAAAGTGGCATTTTGCGTTGAAATTTGAGAAACCACTTCTTATATTAGTTGTCATTGAATTTGAATTCTTTGGTTTAGGCAAAAAAGTAAAAGTTTGTAAATTTGGCTGATAAACCTAATTTACAATGGGGGTTAATTTTGACTGAAAAAATAATATATTATTAATTTTGTTAATTAAAAGTGTAAGCACCATGTAAACTGAACTAGGGACTCTAGGAGGGAGTGTACGTGGACACTTGATAGGAGTAGGATATTGGCATTAAGTGCAGTTACACTAATGGATTTCAGCATTAAATGTTAAATATTATATGAGAAGAAACCTGCCTCAAACTGGCTCCTGGAGCGGTCCATCTGGTACCACGCTAAACTATTATATGGAGTCCATCTCCAAAAGATTAATTACTGGCTATCCCTTGGTTTGAGTATAATAGATTATTATGCCATCTATCCTTGTCTTTATCAGTCTTTTAATATTAACTATAAGCTAAAAAAAAATTTTTTTATAGAAAGTGATTACAAAGAGAAGTGTTATTTAACGACCTTTTTGTGCACTTAAAAATATGGAAATATTTTGCAGTTCAATGTCTTCAGCTACTGTACTCCTATTTTCTGGATGTGCTCTGTTATTGGTCATAGGGACATTGGAAAGGTCCAAATCAACATCTTTATCACTATCACCATATGTATGGTGAGAAAAGCAGCTGCAGGCCTCATATAATTGTACGCTCCAATAGCACTTAGGGTTGGCAAATCCTCCCTCTACTGCAGCACTGCTGGCACAGTGGCCCTCTGCCAGTGTGTATTTAACTCTGATGAAGAAATGATGTACCACAGTGGCACTAACTACACAAGCCAATCCCTGGCCGTTGTGGTCATGTTAGTATGTTAAGGGAGTACATTTTTTTATGCAGCTGGTGTTCTAAAGAAAGAAAACTTCAGTTGTCAAATATCAATTTTGATACACAGAAAAGGACATCCATCCATTTCCTAAATTAAATATTTTGCTCCGTCTATCCAAGACTACTCTAACTTAGCTCCTAAATACAGTTCCATAACATCTGTCCAGCTATCCTTACAAATATTGACCAAAAAACTAAACATAAAAGATCATGCAAGAAATCAAAACAAGTCCCCCCTAGTCAAGATATGTAATATATATTATTGTATTTTTTAGACTATAAGATGCACTGCCCCCCCCCCAAAAGTGAGTGAAGGATTTGTTTGTGTCATGTGACCACGGAGCGGGAGTGAAGCGTTTGCTATTACTTACTGCTCCGTGGTCACCCGCCGGCGCGTACCGCTCTGCACTGGATCCTGACAGATCGTCAGGTCATAGTACACGTAAGCGCGCACTATGACCCGACGCTGTGTGACGTCAGGATCCAGTGCAGCGCGCAGATAACAAGAGGAAGGAGCTGTGGAGCGGTGCACCTACAGGAAAGGTAAGTATTTTATTTCACTGGCGCTGGGGACATGGCACTGAAGCGGGACAGCTAGCAATGGATGGCATGGAGGGGCTGACTGATGGCAGTGGGTGACATGGAGGGGCTGATCCGATGGCACTGGGGGACATGGAGGGGCTGATCCGATGGCACTGGGGGACATGGAGGGGCTGATCCGATGGCACTGGGGGACATGAAGGGGCTGATCCGATGGCACTGGGGGACATGGAGGGGCTGATCCGATGGCACTGGGGGACATGAAGGGGCTGATCCGATGGCACTGGGGGACATGGAGGGGCTGATCCGATGGCACTGGGGGACATGGAGGGGCTGATCTGATTGCACTGGGGGAGTGGGGGACATGGAGGGGCTGATCTGATGGCACTGGGGGACATGGAGGGGCTTATTTGATGGCACTGGGGGACATGGAGGGGCTGATCTGATGGCACTGTGGGACATGGAGGGGCTGATCTGATGGCACTGGGGGACATGGAGGGGCTGATCTGATGGCACTGGGGGACATGGAGGGGCTGATCTGATGGCACTGGGGGACATGGAGGGGCTGATCTGATGGCACTGGGGGACATGGAGGGGCTGATGTGGCACTGGGGTGGGAGGAGCTGATGGCGCTGGGGGATAGTGGAGCTGATGGCACTGGGGGAACTGATGCACTTGGGCTGATCGCACAGGGGGGAACGAAGGGTGTTGGGGACTGATGGCTGGGGGTCTGATGAGTTTTTATAAAGTAAAACAGTCTATTAATTCATTTTTTCTTATTAGATTACTCGATTAATCGTAAAAAATAATCAATAGAATACTCGATTAATAAAATAATCGTTTACTGCAGCCCTAGTCAGCGTGGACTGGAGGAAGACCAGGGAGCGGTAAGGAAGTTGCAGCACCACTCGGAGCAAGCGAGGTAAGTTTATTTTATTTTTTTAGCGTCTGATCTAAGGCTGATGGAGGTCTGTTTTGAGTCTGATGGGGGTCTGATCTGAGGCTGATGGAGGCTGGGAGGTCTGATCTGAATCTGATGGAGCTTGAGGGTCTTATTTTGGGGTCTGATGAAGAATGGGCATCTGATCTAGAGGTCTGATGAGGATTGGGGTCTGATCTGAGGTCTGATGAAAAATATATTTTTTCTTATTTTCCTCCTCCAAATCCTAGGTGCGACTTTAAATCCGGTGTGTCTTATAGTCCAAAAATACAGTGGACCGTGGTGTGTGTATAGATAGATAGATATATAACCTAACAAACAAAGCTAGTGGAGGACTTATGGACTTATACAGACTGGGTTCTGGGTAATGGTTCTGTGTCTTGCAATTTCTCTGCCTGAATATATCTGTCCAGGGAAATACAATAACTTGACAGCAACTGGAGGAACACAATTCGGAATCTGTCTGACTTGAATAGCAGAATGCAGTTAATGGAATGATGGCCAGATACTGCTAAGGTTTGTGATGAAGTACATGACATTCTCCAGGACACAAAGCTTCAAAACTTTGCAATCTCTTTTCAGTAAGATCTAGCTGTAAATCTCTCAATAAATCTCACTGCCGTGCCATGGCTTATAATGAGCATATTACCCTCCTACAGACATACCGAAAGCATAATAGACCAAAAAGCCATATGCCAAGTAATACATTGTATATACATATATACTGACAATAGGAAGCTGATCTATAGTAAGAACAAGCAATATAAGATGACCTGGTGTTTGATAACAGAATCTACACATCACCTTATCATAAAGGTGTCTCATAGTTTTCTACAGAAACTCTGATACAAATACATACTGTGTGTAGCATTCCTACTGCGGCGACAGGTGGTATAGGCTTCTATATAGTCTATTGTCTATAGGGATCTGTAACATATTACATTACTTAGTGTAATACATAGATCAGAAATGCATATTAGGTCTATTTTGCAATCTTAAAGGGGTTGTCTCACTTCAGTAAGTGGCATTTATCATGTATAGAAAGTTAATACAAGCCACTTACTAATATATTGTAATTGTCCATATTGCTTCCTTTGCTGGCTGGATTCATTTTTCCATCACATTATACACTGCTCATTTCCATGATTACAGACCACCCAGTGGTGGTCATGCTTCCACACTATAGGAGAAAGCGTTAGCCTCTCTGGTGGCTGGGACCATGGGAGCACACATAGGCTAGTGATTTCTCCTATAGTGTGCAAGCACGACCACCACCGATGATTGCAGGGTGGTCTGTAACCATGGAAACGAGCAGTGTATAATATGATGGAAAAATGAATCCAGCCAGCAAAGGAAGCAATACGGATAATAAAAATATATTAGTAAGTAACTTTCTCTACATGATAAATGCCAGTTACCGAAGTGAGACACCCCCTTTAATGACCTCTATATGAAACCTTGTAACTGATTCCAGCATGTTATAAAATATCCATGTCAATAAAATAAATTGTTACCTTCTATAGGTCTTGGTACAAAATGTGATGATGGTTTGGTCTTTTTCACTCGATTCCCTTTCATGATCTGTCCTTCTTTACTGAGTCCTAAGAACCACTGACGGCCAGATTCCTGCTGCCGATAGATTGTTGAGGAATAGATGACGTAGTAATTCTCAAAGACAGACTCTTTAAATTTGCATTCTGGTGTAAAAACATCCTAAAGGTAAGAAAAAGATGAGGGGTTTCATTACACACGAAGAGAGTGCAGTTTGAAAACATATTTGATAATTGCTGTGTTACTAAGAAACTACGGTAAGTAAGAAGACCTTTGTTCATATCCTAAAATAAATAATATATTCTACTGAGAATCATTATCCTTTTGAGTGAGTTTTTTTTATTTGTGTATGTTCTTTCTATGCTTGTTTCTATACATATGGCAGTACTAAACATGTGTCAGAAAGTGTGAATACCAAGTAGGCTGTCATTTCAACACTATTTACTTTAAACTGTAAAAAAAAAACTTAAAGGGAGCCTATCAACAGTTTTGACTGTGAAAAACTGCTGACAGCGCCTAGGCAGGGTTTGGGGAAAACAGCACAAACATAACTTTATTAGTGATTTTAAGATCAAGTTTTATGTGGATATAAACATTCTTTCTGCTTTTCACTTTTTCTGCAACTGCCCAGGAGGAAGAGCTTTGCTGTGTAGTGTTCTTTGCATTGAGACTCTTCCTCTGCTCTGAGTGACAGCTGGAGAATCCCGCCAGGAGACCACTACAGCCAGCTCTTAGAAAAGAGGGAAGGGGTTGTGAGCAGAGAACACTTCACAGTAAAGTTCTGCCTCCTGGACACTTGTAGGAGCAATGACTGGCAGAATAAAAGTTCATATTCTCACTACTCCCGTTAATAAATGCTATGCAAAAGGTATGTTTTGACTACTCTCCCTGGATTCTACCTAGCACTGTCAGCCGTTTTGCTTGCTGAAAACTGCTGACAGACTCTCTTTAAAAGGGAAGGTCCACTAATAACTCCGTAATGTGACGTTAAAGAGGTTGTAGGGCTTTTAATATTGATGACCTATCCTCAGGATAAGTCATCAATATCAGATCGGCGGGGGTCTGACACCCGATAAGCTATATGAAGGGAAGGCGTGTGCAATGCGTGCATGCTGTCTCCCGTCCCGCTTCCTACTTGCCATAGCAGCAGCGAGCAGGAAGCGAGACGGGAGACAGCACGTGCACACTGCCTTCCCTTCATATAGCTGATCGGCAGAGGTGCAGGTGTTGGACCCACGCCTATCCTCAAGATCGGTCATCAATATTAAAAGCCCGGAGAACCCCTTTAAGCAACTTTGCAAATAATTTTAATTTAAAAATCTCTACCATTCTCTGCAGCTCCAATGCATGTCTGAGTTTCCATTGTAACAAACTCTGTATAGTCTGATCTTGGCATCATATTAATTTGTCCCTTATTTCTTGCTAATCTACCAAATGTAGATATTAAAAAGAAAGGATCGATGGCAATCTGACCACTAGGTCAGATAACACTGGGGATATGTGTAGCCAGTATCCAGAAAAAAAGGCTGTAGACACAAAAATGTAAGTGACCAACTATCAACAAACAAGACTATGGGGGTCATTTACTAACCAAAAATATGCCTTTATTAGGCGTATTTCTGTCGCAGATTGCAATTTGCGACTTCTCCCCGCTCATGCCAGGGGTGTGGGCTGGGAAGAGGGTGGGCCGGCAGGCCTGTCTCATTTACCATTTTCTATGCCTGTTGAATGTAAGACAGCAAGGAAGCCGTTTTACATTTAGAACTGGCGGTGGATCGCAGAATTTATGTAGAGGCCGGTGCCTCAGCATCACTGTGGTGGATCCACTGCCAGTGCAGGGCTTTAAGACCTTTATCTTTATTATCTCTTTAGATGCATTGGAACAAAAAAAAGTATGTTTGCAAATGCAGTCATTCCTTTTAGTATGATTTCGTTTAGATGCTCCCAGATAAAGAAAATAATTCTAATGGAGAGCATTTCCATACTGTTACAGTTATTTTATCACTTGGATTGTTTTCCTCTGAGTTTGGCTACACTCACGCGACTGTATTTCTGATCCGCATACAGAGTGTTTTTTAATAGGTTCTGCGGAATGAACACACGTATTTTGCAGATCTGTGGTTTGCCTACCTCAAAATGGATACGGCCTTGTGAATGTTTGACATGGCCTTAGTTTATTACAGCAGCGGTAATAAACTAAAGCCAAGTCAAACAGGCTTCGCTTTCCTAAACTCAACCATGTATGTATCTTCTAGCGCCGTGCAAGCAGACATTGACACATGCACAGTAGACTTGTGCTCATCCTGACCAAGACTCCGGGCTCTAACGCGAATGCGCTGACATCAAATTGCACAGTGCTTCCGCAAGAAGACAGGCTAATGGCATAGCTGATGGCTGACCCTGTCAATCAAACTTGAGGAGAGGCTGGGAGGTGGAAGGAGGGGATCTTTCGTACATTGAGGAAAGCAAATGCCATTAGGCATATGTTTGGTCTAAGGCCCCTTGCAGACGAGCGTGTCCGGATGCGTTGCGATTTTTGCCTGCGATTGCGTTCAGTTGTTATTGCTCGGGTGCAATGTGTTTTGCACGCGCGTGATAAAACTGAATGTATATAAACAACATGTCTTAGCAACCATTTGTGAAAAACGCATTGCATCCGCACTTGCTTGCGGATGCGATTTTCATGCTCTATTCACTTCTATGGGGACAGCGTTGTGTGGAAATCGCAGAATATAGAACATGCTGCGATTTTCACGCAACGCACACGTGATGCGTGAAATCCAACGCACACGTACACAGCCCCATTGAACCTAATGGGTCCGGATTCCGTGTGGGCGCAATGCATTCGCATCACGCATTGCACTGGCGCGGAATACTCGCTCGACTGCACAACAGAGGCATGTCATTTTTAAACCAATCCAGGTTGGATTCAGATGAGTAAAGCCTATTTTATCAAAGACAGAAAATAAGTTAAATGGAGACCACAGTTTAATGTTTTGGACTCCGTTTGTCCCAATAAGCTGAATGGATCCACTGAGGGATATATTAGAGTACTGGTTTTGCATATCATCATAAAGCTCAGTAGAGAGCTTAAACATGATGGGAACTAATATAAAATGGTATACTGGGCACTCACACTATAGGCAGAACCATAAAATAGAAACAATGCTAATGACTGAATTAACAGATTTATTAGTATGGCTGGACGTTAATAATAATTGAGATAAAAGGAAGGGGCAACGTGAAGCCCCGAAACGCGTTTGATCCAAGACCCCCAGCTTATCTCCATTTGAACCTTTGTTACACCAAGTGTTGAATTTTCTCCAGGCTGACGCTATACAACCGGAACATCTTCTAAGAGAACCTGGCACGCTGATACATCAGGAGCTTGAACCTCTCCAAACCAGAGAACAAGCACATCCTTATTTTGCGACCGCAAAGTCAATCCAGCGTGGAAGCAGGCAAACATAGGCTTGGAGGACATCGGCTCTTTTATCGTACGGAGCGGTGACCAGAGCCCTATAAACCGGTGGCGGAGACAACCTGGGAACAACTATTGGGTGACACAGAGAACCGGAACCACAGCAGTGCAATCCACACTAACAATCACCGAACAGTGAGTATAAGCGGGACGCCGCATATTACACTCACTGCAACGAAAGCATTGCTCTTTCACTCTTTCACTGTTCCATTGGATTTTGGATTATTCATAGACCTTGCCCCAATATCCTAAACATTATAATCATCATTTCCTTGGCCAGGAACTCGACTGTCTTTTAAACTGTACTATTAGATGTTATTATAGCCGCATATTACCATTCCTTATTAATTCCATATTATTGTCTATTTACCAATATTCTATTCATTTTAGGTACTTATAATGTATTGTATTTTATTCCAATGATATTCTATTGACTTTTAGATAGTTTAGTCCATTGTATTTTATCTCAATTATTATTAACGTCCAGCCATACTAATAAATCTGTTAATTCAGTCATTAGCATTGTTTCTATTTTATGGTTCTGCCTATAGTGTGAGTGCCCAGTATACCATTTTATATTGTTTTACTTGTAAAGGAGGGGCGAATCCTTTTTTACTGCGAGCACCTCCATCTGTGGCCTCATTCACTCTTGTGCGTCTCATAACATTTACTCCAATGATGGGAACTAACATTGTGGATTATATCAAAGGAATAATCAGAACATAAACAGACTCTCCTAGCCAAAGCTGGCCTGGATATCCTATTTACTTCTCTTTCTGCATGGTAGAGATCAGTAAAATGCATTTGTTTCAGCTTGAGAGCATTCTGGGAGCTAAAGGTTCTTTACCAACAGTCTATCATTATTCCACAATATAATCTACAACATTCGTGTGACAGGAAGGTTATCATAAATATCCCAGTGCTCCGTTACAAGCTGCATCACAGTGACAATAAATCTGATATGGAATAATGCTATGGGCAGGAGCAGCGAACAGTAAAGACTGGAAATAAATCTTTTATTGTACACATATAAAAATATAAGGCGATTAGCTTTCTTCATTATGTATGATAAACCAAAGGAATGGGATATTATATCAATAGCAAACAATTCAGCTCTAATTCTTGTTGTAAACATAAAAGCTATTTGCCCCAGTTACATATAGTATCTAGTATAAAGAAGCAAATGCATTTACCAATACTGCAGATGGTATTTTCATGGGTGTAGCCCAAGAATAATGAGTGATCTTAAGACTATCCTCATCTTGGCAGAGTCAAGTATATATCAATGTAATACCTGCATTAGGGGTTTTCCATCTAGAAAAATAGGGGCACATTTATTAAGAACGTTAGACTTTTTATAAGGAAGCTCTCACTAACCATCCGTAACACAGCTGCCCAGCTCTACTCACACTTGGGCTCCATTCAAACGTCCGTAACGTGTTTTGCGGATCCACGGATCCGTAAAACACGGACTGCACATTGCCGCCACTAATAGAATGTGCCTATTCTTGTCCGCAATTGCGGACAAGAATAGGACATGTTTTATTTTTTTCGGGAACGGACATGCAGACCCGGAAGTGCGGCCCCATAGATATGAATGGGTCCACAATTCCATTCCGCAAAATGCGGAACGAAATTGCGGACGGAAAGAAATATCCTTGGACTGAGCCATCAGAAGGAGTTTTTCCAAAGTTTTGTGGTTTGGTACATATTGTGAACCAAACTCTTCATTTCTCTCTATGGCCGACTTAATGTTTCTGTACAATCACTTTTCTTAGGTAATCTACGTATGAATGTACAACAACATTGGTTTGATTGCAGTGATCCATGAGGTTACAGCTAAAAGGCTTATTTGTATGGATCACCTAACATTTACCATTTGGGGTAAATGTATACTTTTTGTGCTCTTTATGTGATTTTAAAAGCAGAATATGGGCACACAGCTTTGTTATTGCTGCCTACTCTGTAGGAGGAGGCCGACCCCTCTGAGTCAGGAGTGCTCTGTAGTCTGATTGCATCAGCCAGAGAGTCTGGATTTAGTAGTTGAGCTGAAAGGAAGCTGGTGGCCTACTCCAGGAGACACACCATCCCTGGAAGCTGCTAAGAATTACTAAAAGCTTCTGAGAGAACTAGAACATATAATTTACAAACGGTAAAGAATCAATAAAGGCCATGCATGATAGCAACAATAACACACATTTATGGTTTTGGACTTTGCTGCTTGTGGAGAGAGTACAGTATATTGCTTCGCTGTCCACCACACTTTGGAGACAGATTGGCAATCGGAACTAAGATCTGCACCCCACAGTAGGAATTGCAGTGTTAATGAGAAATTATTTCCTGTGGTTATTTGGAAAGATTGCAACATGCATTCAGAAGTAGCTACCATACAGTCAACTTTCCCATATACAGCTTTGGGAAGATTGTTTGTCTAATTTGGAGAGACTGAACTTAACCTTTCAAGTGTCTGAACTGCAACACCTATCATTCTCAGTAAAGAGACTGTTGCCTGTTTCAACTAAACAGGGCTTGGTCATTGCCACCATCCAACATCGACTCCTAAATCTCCCTCCATGCATTGCACCTATAAACCTAACATCAAAGGCACCACACCTAACACCAGGCAGGAGTTCCAAAAGGTCTGGGGTATGCCCGAAAGGAAGAAATGGTGCACACGGCATGCAAAATGTAAAAGAGTATAGATCAGAGGTTGCTCTGATCTGTGCCTTTGGGATCAGCATAATGAGCTTGCTCTTCATGAAGTGTCTACTGCCTGCTCCGCATGGTGAGTATACTTATCGTGTATTGTCAAGCAGTGAAACAACACTTATTAAGTTAGTTCCAGTAACCACCAACAATTAAAAGGGATTGTCTGTGTATGACAAAACCAGACATAAGCTCCTCTTGGAATCCCCTCTATATAAGAATGGCTCCCAATCTGACAAACTAGGCACGGCCATGCATTTCATAGATAGTCATTCATTTTGTAGTGAGATGGCGATCAAAACTGCGTCTTTTTAAAAAGAGGAATCAGAATAATTGTCACCTGCTTCCATGATGAAAACATTTGCAACATTCTGGGATAACCAATGATCCTCCTGCATTTATTGCTACAAATATTGACACTGGACAGGTACTTTATCGTAGTCTTGAAGGATAATTGTCATTTCAAAATAAACTGTAATGTGTGTACTTGAGGATTAACACAATTTCTGGCCATCAGATGACTTTTTTTTTTAGCTTTGTTAGTTTCCCCCCTGTTTAATCTCTCTATATAATTCTCAGTTGTCTCTGAGCTGTTGGCTGGAAACTAGCTGGTATGATGCCTGATCATAGACCACACATGGAGAAACAGGAGGTTCTGCTCTCTAACTCTCCATAGAACACCTTCATGAGCAGCAGCAGTAACGCAGGACATTATCCAGCAGATGTGAATTCAGCACTGAAATGAGACTGTAAACATTTACTAGCTAGCAGGAGTGTCTGTGTCCGTCTTTCTCAAGGTTTACACGAGTAGAGACAAGTGTACCAGCCTGACGAAGCGCGTACAGCGCGAAACGGCCGTCGCTTGTTCACCTGTGTGAAGCTCTTGGCGTCCAGCCAGACGCCATCCTCCGCGATTGTGGAATAAAGTTACTACTTAATTACGCTGGTGAGTGCCGCCCGATTTCATTTCTTCACATGGTTTGACTTTACACGAGTAGATGATTGGTACGATTGATTGAAAAACGAGTTGTTTCTCGGTGTAGTGAATGTTTCAACAACGGCCCTTTAGACGCGCCGATTATCGCTCACAAAATCGTAATTTTGATGACATATTCCATTGTTTGTAAAGCAGACAGTTGCAATTACACAAAGCAATAATTTGAGTGGCGTGCTTAACCCCCCCTTAATGGCACGGCGCTGGCTTCTTCTAGAAGACACCCGGGGCTCATGTCCGCAACCGGCAACCGCAATGCCGATCACGGACACTTAACCCCTCAGATGCCGTGGTCAATCCTGACCACGGCATCTAAGCGTGAAACACCGAAAGCGAGTGCTTCCGGTGATGCTGCGGCTCCCCCGTGTGGAGATCAGAGGAGCAGGAGTGTGTATGCAGCAGCCCCTGCCTTGGGAATGACAGGAGGCTGCTGCATAGTATTTCCTATGGAGCCCTTGCCTGTAATAGGGCTCCATATGAAAGTAGTAAAATCATCATAGATTCCAATGCTAGCGCAATGGAGTCTATGATAATAGCAATCAGATGATTGCATGTTATAGTTCCCTATGGGAACTATAAAAAAGTGTAAAAAATAAAATAAAAAAGTTTGTAAAAATAAAAAAAAACATAAAAATTCAAATCACCCCCCTTTTCCCAAAATAAAAATAAAAGAACAAAAAATAATAATTAAAAAGTAAACATCATAGGTGTCGCGATGAGCGAAAGCGCCCATAGTATAAAAATATATTCCCCATATGGCAAACAGAAAAGCGTCCAAAGCCGATTCGCCGTTTTTGTCGCTTCATAAATAAAAAATGATCAAAAAGACATACACACACCCAGAATGGTATCAATAAAAAGTTCAGATTGTTCTGCAAAAAATGAGCCCCCGCACAGCTCCGTACACATAATGACAAAAAAGTTATAGGGGTCAAAATATGGCGACAAATATAGATTTTTTTCCCACTTAAATTTTTTTTTATCACTATTAAAACACACGAAAAACTATACATATAAGGTATCGCCGGATCCGTACTGACCTGTAGAAGAAAAATAACCGGTCAGTTTTATCGCAAATCGGTCGTCGTAATTAAAAAACCTGTAAAATTGTGGTGGAATAGCTTTTTTTTTTGCAATTTCACCCCATTTGGAATTTTTTCCCCGCTTCCCACTACATCATATGCAATATTAAATGGTGGTGTTGGAAAGTACAACTTGTCCCGAAAAAAACAAGCCCTCATATGGCTATGTGAAAAGACAAATAAAAAAGTTATGGCTCTGGGAAGACAGGGAGCGCAATACGAAAACGCAAAAAAAAAACAACCTACGGGGGTGAAAGGGTTAAACACACCCACGTCTGTAATCGTGTGGTCATTGAACGATTCCTGTTTACGCGTATGAAATCGTTAATGTCCAACGATGATTTTTAAGTCTCTCCAGATAAGCTCCTTCTCCTGATCATTCAGCAACTTTAGATATTGTAGAATAATGTCTTTCTTTTAGGGATGTGAACATACTATCCTTTCCATGTCAAATAGCACAGAATTCCACAAAAAAAGCCTTGCTGTTTGTGAATAATCCCCAATATTTTCCAAAAGAAATGGGGTTTTAACATGAAATCATTCTGTTGTAGTGAAATGTCACCATCACTGCTGAGAAGACAGCTACACAAGTTTTGAGAGTAGGATATGTTCTTTATCTTTTTATTGTAGCAGGCTACATGGATATACCATTTTGTGATTTATGAATGGCTGCATTGAAAATGACACTTTCACCTTCATAACAAGAGGGGAGAAATACGGCTGCGTTACTTTCTGACACAATAAACTGAACGATTAGACTGTGCAATCTTGCTTTTATGACCTGTTTACTAAAATTTACTGCTCACTTCAAAAGATGCATGAACTTTCCAAGAGCGCAAGACTGGTATTTCTTATAAAATATTATTTTGGAAATACCAAGTATTGAGAGTTGTGAAAATATTACATTTTCATTTGTTTCTTTCATGTTTCATTTCATTTGCCATTTAACCCTTAAGGATGGGCCGCCAATTTTCATTTTTTCCTTCCTGCCTTGTAAGAACCATAACTTTTTTTTGTACTTTTTTGCTCATATAGTTGTCTATTTTTTGTGGGACAGGCTGAAATTGAAAAAGAAAAAAACAATGCAAATCTGCCATGTGTTTTTGAGTTTTATTTTTACCACATTCGCAGTGAATTCATCACAATTACAGGCAGGGCCGCCACCTTTTTACAGCAGCCTATTCTAAGTGCTACACGACTCTCCATTGCAGCGGAGAGCAGGGGCTTGGCTACTGCACGAGAGCCGCGCTCCTCTTTTAACTGCCTGGACCAGCCAATCAGGCCCGTTTAACCCCTTAGATGCCGTGGGCAATAGAGCCTCTGGCATGAAAGCCGTTACAGAGGGTATGAGCTACCTCTGTTTCCCATTGGTACCCCACGAATGAGATTGTGGGGTGTGAAATGTCTGAGCATGCATGCTGCAGCATAAATAAGGCCCAGGCCTGACTCCAGCATGTTCTAGCAGGCCACGCCACTCTGGTGCAACCTGCTGGCAGTAAAATACATTGTACTGCATGAACAGTGCAATGTAGTTTAGAAACTAAAACTAAAAAATTGCTAAAATAAAATCTCCACATAATTTCTATCGCCACATCCGTAATAACCTGCACTAAATAATTATCATGTAATTTATCCTGTACGGTGAATGCCATAAAAAAGCTACAATTGTTACTTTTCCCTTATTCACCATCAAAAAAGCAAGTGTTAAGTACCCAAAATTATACCAATGAAGTCTTCCTACAAAAATTAAGAAAATGAAAAAATCCCTTAGTGATTAAAGGGGTTGTCCGAGTTATATTTATTGATGACCTATCCTCAGGATAGGTCATCAATATCAGATCGGCTGGGGTCCGACACCCGGCACCCCCGCCGATCAGCTGTTTGAAAAGGAGGCGCGCACCGTTCCAGCGCTGCCTCCTCTTCACTGTTTACCTTCTCGCCGTTGCATCTGCAGCGGTGAGCAGGTGTAATTACACCTAAACGTCCCATTCAGTTCTATGGGACGAATCGCTCCTATACACTTGGAGCGATCCGTCCCATTGAAATGAATGGGACGGCTTGGTTGTAATTACACCTACTCACCGCTGCAGATGCAACAGCGAGAAGGTAAACAGTGAAGAGGAGGCAGCGCTGGAACGGCGCGCGCCTCCTCTTTTAAACAGCTGATCGGCGGGGGTGTCGGACCCCAGCCGATCTGATATTGATGACCTATAAATATAACTCGGACAACCCTTTTAAGGCCCAAAACAAAGGCGAGCAGGTAAATGATGAAGGGAAGGCTGCGCTGATAATGAATTTACACTTATTAATGGAAATGTACGGTATCATTTTAGCTATGATAACCAAATTCACAGGAAGAAAGAAACTAAAATTATAATTTTAATTAGGTTGTGTATGTGGCAAATGGCCCTCTATGTTATCCTGTATGGTACAAATTGCCTCTATGAATTTTTCTTTGAGGATGAACTCATCACGAGACTCCACATTTAAGAATTAAACTTTGTCTTGTTTTTTTTTTAAGCATCTGCACTCATTTAGAGCAGAAAAAACTGGAGATAAATGTAATAATTTCATTAAATATTTTTTCATGCTCCAGGGGGATAGAATCTCAATAATACAGCCTTGGTCTCACTTTGCAGGTTTATGATCCTAAAAGCAATTAAATGAGTTCAGTAGTAAGGCCTCTTTCACACTTGCGTTGTCCGGATCCGGCGTGTACTCCACTTGCCGGAATTACACTCCGGATCCGGAAAAACGCAAGTGTACTGAAAGCATTTGAAGACGGAACCGTCTTCCAAATGCTTTCAGTGTTACTATGGCACCCAGGACGCTATTAAAGTCCTGGTTGCCATAGTAGGAGCGGGGAGCGGGGGAGCGGTATACTTACAGTCCGTGCGGCTCCCGGGGCGCTCCAGAATGACGTCAGAGCGCCCCATGCGCATGGATGACGTGATCCATGCGATCACGTGATCCATGCGCTTGGGGCGCCCTGACGTCACTCTGGAGCGCCCGGGGAGCCGCACGGACGGTAAGTACACTGCTCCCCCGCTCCCCGCTACACTTACCATGGCTGTCAGGACTTTAGCGTCCCGGCAGCCATGGTAACCACTCTGAAAAAGCTAAATGTCGGCTCCGGCAATGCGCCGAAACGACGTTTAGCTTAAGGCCGGATCCGGATCAATGCCTTCCAATGGGCATTAATTCCGGATCCGGCCTTGCGGCAAGTGTTCCGGATTTTTGGCCGGAGCAAAAAGCGCAGCATGCTGCGGTATTTTCTCCGGCCAACAAACGTTCCGTACCGGAACTGAAGACATCCTGATGCATCCTGAACGGATTACTCTCCATTCAGAATGCATTAGGATAATCCTGATCAGGATTCTTCCGGCATAGAGCCCCGACGACGGAACTCTATGCCGGAAGACAATAACGCAGGTGTGAAAGAGCCCTCAGATGGTTGACGCCTTTCTACAGATTAGGATAAACTTTTTCTCCTTCAAAGTGAAATGCTCCAAACACACAAAAGCACAGAGTGGATTTTATGAGCACAATGAATAGTGTTATTATCAGCCCAAGTCTTTTATAGCAAATTAAACAGCCCACCATTTTTCTCCTATCTGTGACATTACAAAATGTAAAGTCTCTGGGAAAATGCAGTTCTGGAATGGCTGGGTCTCTGGAATGAGGGAATGCTTCTGATTGAGAAATAAAAGACATAAAATGATATTTTCAGTAGAGATGAGATCTACAATACATCAAACAGGCAGGAGACATGTAAAGGTCATCAACACAAGTGTAACAAGTCCCATCGTGGCTGTTATATACGTGAATTTTTCAATAAATGCATAGTTATACCCACACAACTATTATAGATGTGTGAAGTTATTGGGGGAAATGTATTAAGATGGGTAGGCAATTACCATCACATGTGTCACTATTATCAATGCCTCTTTATAATTGTGGGGTGTCCTGTGGGGTGTGCACCAGAAATGAAATCTGCAACAGTAGATTCCAGGTATAATCTACACCAGTTTCTGGCACAAATTGCAATGGCCCGGTCCGTGGCACCCACTATTTTGATAAGTGGCAGACGCAGTGCAAAATCCCTCAAAACGTATTTTTGCACAAGTGGGGCATGTAACAAAATTTGCGACTTTCTGATGCAAAAAAACTTACAAGATTTAATAAATTCTATGCATTTAGAGATGAAACACTCCAAAACACAACTTACTATTCCAGTATGAATGGACCTGCAAACTCTGAAAAGTATGAGAAAACATTATAAAAAGTGGGGAAGCATGTTGAGAATAAATGCAAAAAAGGAAAGTTAAAAGGGGTTTGTTTAAATTTTAAATGTGTTTCCCTTTTGAGAAGAGATCTTACTTGCTCCCATGCCACTATTGTTTGGGCTCTAAAACTTTTGGGCCGTCTTTACCGGACTTCCAGTCCCTGCATGTAAACTTCCAACATGGATGGGGGTCACGTGTGGCATTGGAGCCAACGACTGGCCTTAGCAGTGATGTGTCCCCAAGTGGCACATGACCCGGCAGTGAAGTACTGCTTTAGGACACATCACCGGTGGGGCCAGTCAATGGCTGTAGCATTGCACGTGACCTGCCCATGCTGGACTGCATGCATGGGGTCACTGCACATACTTTATTGAGAAACTAAAGATTATTTTTAAAGATAGATAGATGTTGCTATTCGAAGTGCAGAAATATTTAGGAGTTTCCCTTACTCCATACAAAGGACTAACTAATTAAACATTGCAGCTTTCCCTTGTGACATGAGTGGATCATTATAAGTTGCCAGATGGAGGCTTTACACAATGTTTTTCTTAGCAGTAACCACCTGAGATCTTTATTCACTGGTGACCAAATTAAAATGCCTTGGCATAAATGAAGGACAAACATTTTAATAATAAAGATACCTGAAGGTATACGATGATATACACAAACTGTTTAACCAAGCAGACTCCATCCCATGGTTGAGAAGTGAGATGCAATTAACCCCTTTTTATGGGATTTTTGACTTTATTATGGAATTGGGAATTCATGTGAATGGATTATGGAAGCTGAGCATAGTGGTGGTTAACAGGTGGATAAGCCATTACAAATCAAGAGCTCCTAACCAGGAGACATTCCCAGAGTAGATAATTGTCTTAGCTGCAAGGGTGTTGAATAAGCTGTTTTAACTCGATCAAAACGCTCTCCAGTTAGTTTCAAGTGCGTTACAGAATACACTGGGAAGCCCTGAATACTGCCACCAGGCAGACACAGATCAGATTCAGGTACCAAAGAATGTAATTAAATAATAATGGTTAGAAAGCAGATATGTCAACTCTTACTCCTTGAAATATACTAGTAGATGTAAGGGGCTCCCTTTCCTTTACAACACAGTATAGTGAGCCAAGAAAAGTTAATATGTTAACTCTATATCACTATATTCATAGAAAATTGTTTCAGCATCAACTCAATGTGACTAGGAAACTGACTTGGTTAGATTGCCCAGATGTGGGTAAATGGATTCAGCTGTAGTGTCTGCCGCTGTAGGTATGGCATGTCGTCAAATAAATCAAATCAGTTCGGAAGTATTATGCTGCATAGGCAAAGGTCTATACTAGAGGGGAATGTATATTCTGATGCCACCTTAGGCTAGTTTCACACTAGTGTTACATACTGTAGCTCCAGCAGGCTGTTCGTCAGGGAGTAGCTTGCAGACGCTACCTGATACCCGCTGATCGCATGAACTATAATGGAGACCGGTAGAGATCTGAACGCAGCGATTTTAGTCTGACCGCTTCTCGGTATATTTACCGGGTTGTGGCTGGATCTCCGCTGGTCCCCATTATAGTTTGCTTCTGGCAATGCCAGAATGCAGAGAGATCTCAAAAGCACTAGTGTGAAACTGACCGTACGCACACAGACCAGTATTAATTACATTGATTCCATATTTACACTAAAAAGACATGGCTAGCTCCATGAATATTGAGGCATTCTGTCAGCAGACAGACATCGACCAGGAAACCCATTCTCAGTTTTAATTAAAAATGTGCACCAGAAAGAAAGCCCACACTGCACTCCATGAACAAGGTCTTCAAAATATTAACTTGAATTTTAGCTTTTCTTATTCTTTTTGATTTTATTACTGTGGTACCAGAATTAGCTATTTTTCCCATATACAGTAAAAATGTGAACACTCAATATTAAAATAAAAAAAACCTGACATATCCATTTTCAGCAAAGTTTGATGAGCTTGATGAACTGCAGACTCAGCCATTCCTGTAATGCACTCATTTTATGGATATTCTCGTTGGCTCTACTGGAAGGAAATTTTGATAAATGACTTCCAGGAAGTTTTCCAAGTCTGTTCTCCAAGGAAAGAGCAGCACATAACCCTTAGAACAGGTGACCACTTGTGTATGTATCATCAAGAATAGAATATAGAAGGATAAATTGCTTGTCTATGGAAAGCCTGCCCAGTTCTTTGAAGATAAATGACTCCAACCAATGCAATAACTGCTTCGATGCAAATCCAACATGTGTAATCTCTAGAGCAGGTTCAAAATGCTATCATTCACACTCAAATCATGCCAATTTCTTATGAAATGTATGAAACCTTACATGTTTTAATGCTCATGGGCTAAGACACAGAACATCAAGTTGTTTGATGGCGTGTTAAAGCAAAGAAACCTTTTTTAAGTGTGCACTTGCAAAACTCTTGTGATAGAAGAAATAAATATAAAATATCGGACTTTTCAACCAAGCTTATTATCAAAATGAAAAGCCAAATGTATTAAGCTGTAGTCTAATTTAATGTATATTCATACAGGAAGTAAAGTATATCCTTTACATACTGAAAATCTAAATGTAATCTCTGGTTCGTAGCCTCTTTAGACAGTCATATTAATTATTATTAAATAAGAATTTCTTAATATATTATTAATGGAATCCCTGTTTTTACAAGCAGCAGTCATTTTATGTTTAGAAGGAGTTGTCAGCAGAATACAGGTTGCTGTACTCAGGTAAGAATATTAAGTGCCAATATAATCTTTACATTTAATACATTTATTTTGGCACTTGATGATGGCATAACCTGAAATATAAAAACGTTAACGTAACATAAAGGGGAAAGACCTCTTTCACACGAACGATATGGATTGTGTTAGGATCTGTTCAGGAAAAAATTTATAGTTTTGTACTCAAGTTCCGTCAGTTTTGTCTGCCATTGCATTCAGTGTTTCCGTTTTTTCTGCATGGGTGCAATTAAAGTGTGGCTCTCCTGACAAAGAGGGAGTAACTTAGTTTAAATGGGGCATGTCTTCATATAAAATGGGTGTGGCTTAAATGTGGTAACAGGCGCCAAAACATTGGCGCATTTTTGGAGTAAACTAAGAAAAATAAATAGGTATTGTAAACTTGAACTAGACAGTATATAGGTGCACGGTCACTATGATAAATCTGACGCAATTTACAGATTCTGTTAGTTGATGTGGGCCAGTATCTTTTAATTACCGGAAACAACCATGAGATGCTTAAGAGGGAGTCCATGTGTTCCAAGCATCCAGAGCTGGACAACTGCTCAGGTTACCACCTCAAATAATGTTCCTGATATGTGACATGTCCATTTATGTTTTTTTTTTTAGCACATCAGGGTAACTGTACACTCTTGCTCCTAATGCTGGACATACACTTGAGACAACAGCTGAATTGCTGCCGTGGGATCGTTCATCTTACCGAGGCTGGCTCTAGAAATGTTTGCGGAGACTTATTTCAGAAATGTGTTTTGATTTTTACTCGTAGGGTAAAGTTTTAAGATGGAGTAGTGATATAGCCAGAGTCTTTAGGTCAATCTACAATTATTGGGGGATTTGCATATGAATTAGAAAACAGGACTCAAAATGTTGCTGTATATTTGCAAATTTTGCTACTTTTTGCATTTTTACACCATGCTCACTTGTGCATGGTCATCTATATTAATTTGCTGCAATCCAAATTTATCAGCTGGGACATATCAAAAATTTACAAAAAGGATGCAAGCTTACTCCAGTGGGGGGCAGTAAGTGGAATACAAAAAGTGGAATAATATCCCCAGACAGAATTGTTATGTTAATGATGTGACAAACATATTTGATTTGGTGCAAAGTATGCCAACGCAGAGTCAAAGCAAAACTAAATTCCCCTCTTGATAAATTCCCCCTTAAATTCCCACTTATGAAAGCAGCTGTACCTCTGTAATGCATTTATGTTACCTTTATTGCTATATTCAGAGTGTGGTCAGTGTTTGGCATCCTAGCGTTGCTGTAACACTCATGCAATTCATTGTAGGTCCTATCGATAGTTTTTCCTGTGTTTTTCCTGTGTTAAGAAGCTGCCGCAGATTTTTTTAAGCAGCCACATTTACAAACCACCAACCAAGATGAAGAACAGATCATTTACATCCATTTGAAGGTAGAAATAGGAAAATACTACTGTAATTTGTCCTTGCTGAGAAACGCTTCTCTGGGGGATAGGGGCTCTTGAGTGACAGGATCATACGACAAATATACATGCACAGCCTGCAGACACCAGGGTATGATCTCTGCAGGTCACAATACCCTGCTGGCTACTCACTGTAAAACACAGATGGAAACCCAGAGAATTAGGGATTCTAATTTATAGTTCATACATTAAAGGGACAACAGGCTATTGAATACTATCACCAGAACTGGTCTTTTTGTAACACTAGTCTCTAGTTTATAAACTTCAATATGTATAGATCCTGTTTCTGACAGTTATCACAGTATATATTAATGTACATATCCACGTATGTCTGCTGAACGGAATATCCCTCCTACTTTGAGAGATTTTCCCACATTGTTCTGTATTTTTTAAAAGGTTAATAGGTTTTTCCTAAGACTATTCTGCTGCTCACTCTGAGGACTTCTGCTGATGTCTTTCCCATAACTAATGTCCCTCTCTCCATTCCATTAACATTTAAGAAGAATATTTAGGAGAGCTCTAAGAAATGAACTGACCCTTAATGGTTAATTAATACCTTTGGTGCATCGGTAAAATAACATCAAGTCTAATCTTGCAAAGCAGTCGTATGCTGCAAGTCTACATTATTATGTTCAATGGGAGAGCTCCAGCAGTCTACACAATGCCGTTACCCTATTGTATAATGAATTTCCACATGCTACTTGTATTTCACATTTTGCCTTGGCTAAGGTGGATCCATCCTTCTTTCTTTATTGCCTCCATGAAACAATTCTTCGGTGTTAACTCTCACCCATCCCTTATTGCTGCCTCTGGTAATACGGTGTTAATCTGGAAGGCAGACGCATCTTCTGGTAAATGCTGCTTGATGATCTGCATTATGATATTGCTTCTACAGATGCAGAACACAGAATAATACCAAATTCTGAATTGGTAACGGGGAGGAATCTATTCAGCATCGGATACAATGAAGAGTATATGAAGACAATGTTCAAGCTGATGACAACCACGTGATAGAACTGAAAAGGAACTACATTGCTAAAAATGTCTATGCCTAGGCCTGCACACTACATACATCATATTTCTGTCAGCTCTGTGCCCCCAAGGCCAGCAGCCCTGGCAACTTCGCTAACATTTAAAGGGGTTGTGCACTCATTTCCAGATGTCTCATATTGGTGGGATCCATGTGGCCTCATCCCCAGTTCTGGGCCCCGGGCTCCGCTGCTTATGATCAGTGATTGGCTGCAGCAGCATCAAACAGGAAGTTTACATGGAGGGACCCGAGACAAGCAGCAGAGGCTGGGGAGTGAATGAGCTAGGACCCAGCACTGCGGATCAGTATGATCACCAATACGAACCCGCCAGTCTGAGAGGTCTGGAATTTAGTGCACAACCTTTTTAAGGCTGGGTTCACACATAACCGATTAGCTGCGTATTTTCCTATATCAGCAGCGTTGTACAGTACCAGCAAAAAGGGTGAGAATTTCAGAATTCTCATCCAAATGCTATATAAAAAAAATGTAAATTTTTTTATACAGCAAATTTTATTGCAGACCTAGGTGTGTCTTATGGGCTGGTGCGTCTTATAGGGCGAAAAATATGGTATATCTGCAGCATTTCTGATTCTAATCTACAGTAGAAAAAAAGGACCAAAGGTTACGTACACACACTGCGGGTTTTGTTGCAGAAAAGCTGCAGATTAGACACAGCCCCCATAATCATCCCTTATGCCTCTCAACAGCCCCCATTATAAGTCTTTATACCTCTCACTAGCCCCCATTATCAGCCCTTATGCCTCTCATCAGCCTCCAATATAATCCCTTATGCCTGTCATCAGACCCCATTATCAGCCTTTATACCTCTCATCAGCCCCCATTATCATCCCTTCTGCCTCTCAACAGCCCCCATTATCTGCCCATATGCCTCTCAACAGCCCCCATTATAAGCCTTTATACCTCTGAACAGCCCCAATTATCTGCCCATATGCCTCTCAACAGCCCCCATTATAAGCCTTTATACCTCTGAACAGCCCCCATTATCAGCCCTTATGCCTCTCAACAGCCCCCATTATCAGCCTTTATGCATCTTACGGGACGAAAAATACGGTACTGCTGCAGAAAATCAACAGTTAAGCAGTCACGTTTAACCCAGATTCCTGGGGTAAATGATGATTTAAATCCCCTGACTGGAGTAGATTTCCAGATCTAGGCTCACAGACTGGCGTAGGATGTGCCTAATTTATGTATGAAGAGGCCTGCGCAAAACATCTGTCTTTATAAATGACCCCCAATGATAGAAAAAAAAGTAAAAAAAAAACAAACTAGACAGTATTTATTGTACTAGATAAAAAGTGAGTTGCTGCAAATCTACTGAAATGTGGTTAACAATCTCTGAAATAATGTTCTAAGAAGAGAAATTATTTTAATCGGAACAAAGGACGTAGATGGATATTATGCAATCAATCACGCTCAGCAGATAGGCCACAAAATGCACTCGGTTCTCTAATGCATTTATTTGGTGCTCCCTAGTTATTATCACAATGTTATTGATGGATCGGTCTTGTTGCATCATCACATTATGGCTCAGCACGGTCTGGAAAATCTGAATGTAAATGCATATTAATGTTCAGCTGCACATTATATAACATCAGACCATCCTCGTGCACTGCAGCAACACACGGACGCTCAGATTTTCTTCCATCACAACCAGCAACACGGCTTGGATTTCTACGGTACATTATCTTGAACTTATTAAGAGCAATTAAGTCAATTAAATATGTATTAATCATAGCAGTGAAACATGCTTTGAGTTCACAGAATTCGTTAAAGAGGAATATTTAAATAGATTCATTAAAAGGGAAGAGGATTTTTTAATGTTTTTTTTTTAATATACGCAGAGATCATCAAATTATCTAAAATGCACACAGGATTTAGAATTGGGCAATTTATACAGTTGTTGCTTGATCTGATTAACATATGTTAAGGGTCCATTCACACGTCCGCAATTTCGTTCCGCATTTTGCGGAACGGAATTGCGGACCCATTCATTTCTATGGGGCAGCACAGGACACAGAATTGTGGACCCGCACTTCCGGGTCCACAATTCCGTTCCCGAAAAAAAATAGAACATGTCCTATTCTTGTCCGCAATTGCGGACAAGAATAGGCATATTCTATTAGTGCCGGCAATGTGTGGTCCGCAAAATGCGGAACGGACATTGCCGCTGTCTGTGTTTTGCGGATCCACGGATCCACAAAACACGTTACGGATGTCTGAATGGAGCCTTAATGGATAATTCAAAGATTAAACAACCTCCTTTGAAAAACAGCACCACACATTTCTATGTGGATTGTGTCTGGTATTACAACTCAGTTCCACTGAAGCGACTAATGTCATATTCTAGGTTCTATTTTTCACTGAAAATATGTCATATTCTAGGTTCTTCAAAGTAGCCACCTTTTGCTTTGATCACTGCTTTGCACACTCTTGGCATTCTCTTGATGAGCTTCAAGAGGTAGTCCCCTGAAATGGTCTTCCAACAGTCTTGAAGGAGTTCCCAGAGATGCTTAGCACTTGTTGGCCCTTTTGCCTTCACTCTGCGGTCCAGCTCACCCCAAACCATCTCGATTGGGTTCAGGTCCGGTGACTGTGGAGGCCAGGTCATCTGGCGCAGCACCCCATCACTCTCCTTCATGGTCAAATAGCCTTTACTTTTAAAGTTTTCCCAATTTTTTGGCTAACTGACTGACCTTCATTTCTTAAAGTAATGATGGCCACTCGTTTTTCTTTACTTAGCTGCTTTTTTCTTGCCATAATACAAATTCTAACAGTCTATTCAGTAGGACTATCAGCTGTGTATCCACCTGACTTCTCCGCAACGCAACTGATGGTCCCAACCCCATTTATAAGGCAAGAAATCCCACTTATTAAACCTGACAGGGCAAACCTGTGAAGTGAAAACCATTTCAGGGGACTACCTCTTGAAGCTCATCAAGAGAATGCCAAGAATGTGCAAAGCAGTAATCAAAGCAAAAGGTGGCTACTTTGAAGAACCTAGAATATTACATATTTTCAGTTGTTTCACACTTGTTTGTTATGTATATAATTCCACATGTGTTAATTCATAGTTTTGATGCCTTCATAGTCATGAAAATAAAGAAAACTCTTTGAATGAGAAGGTGTGTCCAAACTTTTGGTCTGTACTGTAGCTGTAGCCTTAATTCAAGCACGTTTAAGGGGTTGTCCATCCTTTACTAAATCATGGCCTATATATGCAGTCAAGTTAGTGGGAGCAGCACTGTAGTAACAAGCATCCTAAACTACAAGACTGAGAGAACAGTGTATTTCTGTTGCTGTCGCTACATCTGAACAGCCGATCGATGGGGGCCGATCAGCTGGTGATGACCTGTCTTGAGGATAAGCCATCACTTATTTAAGACTGGCCAACCCCTTTTTAGGAACTGCATATACTTCAGGGCACTTCAATGTATTACTTTGTATATTGCTAACTGGGAGTACTGCATACTAGTTACTGAAGCTAGGGGTTAACCATACCCAGAATTATGTTCAGTCAGACTTTTTGAAAATATTTCCACAAAATGTTCACCAGACACATGCATTGATAAAATGGGATTGACCACCGCGTGTACGGCTCCTTATTACAGAGCTGAACGGAGAAATACCTCTATACATACCCTGTCCAATGGAGCATGTCACTATTTTTTCAATGAAATCTGAGACATTTAAAGATATAGTAGAAGCCCAGAGAACCTCTATGGCAGCCCTATTAAACCTCCATACAAAACCAAGACATAATATAGAACTGTGTATGAACCTTTAGGCTGTGTTCAGACAGGGCATGTTTTTAGCAAATGATCTGTCTTACATATTTTTTTTTTTTCGTTTTGAAACCATCTTTTGGCAGCAATGCAGGTCCTGAATGGGCAGATATTCATTTGGCAATCTAGCAGAAGCAGTTCAGGTCTATTCTATGGGTTTATAGTTGCTTCTGCCTTCACTATTAAAGGGGTTATCCAAGTTATTTTTTTGTTCTTTCTATGTTCCTAACTGGGCAAATGTAACAGCTTTCCAATTAACTCACTTTATCAGCAGTGCCTGGTTTATCAGATTTCACTGAGGGTCACATGACTTGTGATGTCAGCTTCTCTCCCTGCTCTGATAAAGTTCCTTTACAAGCCTGTAAACGAGACGTCACTGTGCTGGCCACGCCCCCCTTCACTGCCGTCTGCTCTCTCCTAGGATTCATAACCCCTTCAGCTGCACATACTGGCTAGCTGTAGCAGGCAGTGAATAGACAATTCTGGGCACTGGAGCTGATATACAAGAGAGAGCATTGCACAAGAAGGTAGGGGGAAGATCCTGTGTGTATTAGCAGTGTCATTATACAGCTGGGACTTGTAGTTCTACACTTACAAGTTGCTGTTGATTCTCCCAGCAGGCAGACTTAGGGCAGCTCTTGTATCCACTCCCTTAGCAGTGCAGGGGGAGGGGCAGAGGTTGTTTTTATTGCATGTAAACAAAGGGCCAGAAAAGAACCAGGGAAATGAGGAAATATATATATATATTTTGAATAAAACTTGCTTAGCTTAGTTATATATTGCTGCCCATCAGATTTTCAGTGCTATATATGTTTTTTTTCATAACTCGGACAACCCCTTTAAAGGCTACACAGTGTTCAATAAGTGCTATGTACAGGACAGAGGTAGCAGCCGATGCATCTATCAGACCTGGAGATTACGTGATGGCTAGGTGTCCTCTGGGTTAATGTAGAATACCACCCATGGGCTATTTTACCTTCTGACTGGCACCACTATGAATGACCCAGTTACAGTGGAAAAGTGCAGAAGTGAAAACGTTATTTTTTTTAACAGGTACCACATGCTACAGGGGCTAATTAAAAATCCTAGAAAACCCTTTTAAGCATAGGTACTTTGTTATTTACGTCACCAGCGACCTCCCTATCCGGCCGTTTGCACAGACACATTGCTGTGGTTCACCTGATTAATGCTAATGTTTTTCTTTTGTTGATCTGAGTCTCTGTTCCCGACATATAATACTTTTACTTAATATGCAGGTTAGGACTTTCATGCAATGAGGCCGTCACCATTGCTCTTGTTGCACCCAAGCTCATCTTTCTTCTGTTGCCAGCCTGTCCCTTGCTGCTTTGATTGAGAGGACCAGGCGGTATTAAATCAGCGAGGGAGGGGCTGGCCACGGAAATGAGTGAAGCTTGGGAGCAACAAGTGCACCAGTAACACCCTCATTGCACCAAAGGCCTAATTTGAATAATAAGAAAAAGTATTGTAAATTTGCATTGATATTGCAGGAATGCAAATGACGTAAAATCTCTCAGAAACATGGTAGGTTACACCATTTGGGATTAAACAATATAATGGTGTGGCCATGAATTCACATTTTATACAAAAAGTAGCATCTCCGCGTTATGCTGTGCACAAAAATGGTCAATTATTGAAAAATGAAGATTCCAGTCCAGGATCACACCAAATTAAAGGGGTTTTCCAGAAACTGTTCAGTGGAAAGAACGGGAAGCACAAAGTTCCCTTCACTGTGTAGTGGCCATGCCAGGGTACAGGAGTTCATTTCCCATTCAAGTAAATGGGACTTGAGCTGCAGTATGCCAAAAGTGGAGAAGGCACAGCAGCTGCAGAGAGAGCAGAGCCTCCAGGTGTAATGGCAACGCCCCTGTTGCTCCTAGAGGCTCATTTGCATATATTGCAACTTCATTTTTCTCAGGTACATATGAACACGGGACCAACACAGATGTCTTCAGCTGCCAAGTGCACATGTAACAGGTCAGCCAGTGTCATAGGTACAAATCTGCTGACAGATGTCCTTTAATATATCTAAATCATATTTTCCAGAATTTTCATAAACTACTATTAGTATTACAGAAAAAAAAATATACAGTATTTTATAAAATGCCTCTCTCTGTATTCTTTCTTATCTTTCCCCTTAGCTTGTGATCCAGAGATAAGAGGAATGAAATGACCAGCTCAGAGAAAAAACATCTTTTGTGTTACTCCGTTAGGGCTGTATTAGACGGTCGGCCAGATCATCGGCTAATGAGCGTTTGTACGAACCGTTGTTAGCGATGATCTGTCTGTGTAAGAGTGCCGCTGATTGCATGTAAAAAAATTGTTGTTTGCTGGCAGAAGATCGTGCCATCTAATCATGCTCTGCTGCCAGCAAAAAATCATTCTGTATTGGGACGATCAGTGGCATTAGCGATCACTGCTCCCCATACTGTGGAGGAGATCAGTGCATGTAAATTCTCCAGTCTCCCTCACTGATGAGCAGGCGATTTTCAGGAAGGAACGCTTCCTTCAGACAAGTAAAATGCTGATCTGCAGGTTTCATACAGCTCTTAAACACTGCGAATAATACAAAAGGTTTTCCTCTCTTTTCTTTCTAGGCCACTCTTATTGAAATATCTCAAGCTAAGGGCTTGTTCACACGAACAAATTGCGGATCCGCAAAACACGGATGCCGCCCGTGTGCCTTCCTCAATTTGGGGAACGGAATGAACGTCCCATTATAGAAATGCCTATCCTTGTCCGCAAAACGTACAAGAATAGGACATGATCTATCATTTTTCCGGGGCCACGGAACGGAGCAACGGATGCGGACAGCACACGGAGTGCTGTCCGCATCTTTTGCGGCCCCATTGAAGTGAATGGGTCCGCATCCGAGCAGCATCTCTCTGGCCACAATGCATGGTCTGACATGTGCTAAGAGTCCAAACAAAGGGGAAGTTAAAGAGCCAGGACAGGAACTGGAAAACATGGAGTGACTTCAAAAAATAATATCCAGAAAAAGAATAATTACACAGAATATTTCCATATAGGCAGTTAAGACAGGATGTGATGAAACATTTCGATGAAAGGGCCCCTTTAAACTAAGACAACAAGCTGTCAAAGATCTACTGGTTGCTTTCCTATGTCGTACACATTGTAGCAAACCCTCAGCTATACTGGACATTTAGCTGGATACCTGTCCAACTCTTTTAGGAGCATTCACTGTTTGTAGAAGTGTAACTTGAGGATCCTGGGCTCCAAAAACATCCTTGACCCTTGTCTTAATGTGTCACTTTTCAATAAGAAGAATCGAATACACTAACAGAATTTCATAGTTTCATCAGTTTTAGCCAATGTTACCTCTTCTATACAGTAAGTACCGGCATGTGGCCCTTCCGGTGTTGCAAAACCCCAGCATGCCCTAATAGCTGTAGGCATGCTGGGAATGGTAGTTTTGCAACAGCTGGTGGGCCGCAGGTTGGGCATCCCTGCTCTATGCCAAGCATTATGTTAACCAATTCCTTACATAATGAAGAAAAAAAACATCCAGAGTGTCTCTCCAGACATTGGCTGAGAATCAAGATCAATTCCACGGGATGTATTAAGGAAATAAAAGGGAAATACACACAAAAAGAATGTATTATTATCTGACTTCACCGATATTGGCAAGGTTTTTACTTTCAGCAGGTGCTCTGACACAGCTAATGGGCTCCATCCATTTCATTGGTACCTCAGAGCATATGTTTATCAATGCTAAATGTAAAAGCGCTTTTAATTCCATTAAGCACCGAGGAACTGTGCCAGGCGCGTTCCCCTGCATCAGCCTGCATTTATCCCTAATAATACACAGGACAAAATTAAAATTATATATATATATATATATATAAAAATAGAGAGAGAGAGAGAACTAATAAAAGCATGGCTGCACAACCTATCAGATGCAAACAATAGAACTGAGAAATGGGGGTCATTCAAAATTAAAGTGGTATTATACCTACTAGAAATGAAAAAATAGAAGCTCTTTGCGCACATTTTTGATCAAACGTGTGTCAAGGTGGCTTCCGCAGATGGGTACCTGACACTAATATACCACCTCTCTTGGACTTGCCTAAGCCTACAATATTCAGGGCGATGTAGGAACCTGTACTCTGCTCAGAACCCCTAAATGTCGCTGGTTCCTACATCGCCCTGAATATTGTAGGCTTAGGTAAGTCCAGGAGAGGCAGTTCTGTTAGTGTTAGGTACCCATCTGCGGAAGCCACTTTGACACACATTTGATCAAAAATGTGCGCAAAGAGCTTAAATTTTTTCATTTCTAGTAGGTATAATACCACATTAATTTTGAATGACCCCCATTTCTCAGTTCTATTGTTTGCATGTGAAATGTTGTGCAGCCATGCTTTTATTAGTTCTCTATATGCTTGCTTGATGGATATGCACCTGTGACCCTGATTGTGTTAGTCAAAATTTTCTTGTAGTGTGTATATATATATATATAATAAAGGTATACAGGGAAAATTTCAAACGTGATATATCTGTAATATATTTCATAAATCTTTCCCTCTATCACATATGGGATATTTAGAGTGAGGCTCCTCTCAATGTCTATGAGCAGCTGAACCTGCTAGTGAAGGGGTCTGCCCACAAACAACATTTATCGCCTATCCATATGATAACTGAGGGTCTGACTGCTGGGACCCTCACAGGTCACAAGAACAGGGGTCCCGAAGTCCCCTGTGTGAAGGGAGAAGTGGTGCACATTCATGACCACCGCTCCATTGCTTTCCATGGGACTGCAGAGTATAGTGCTCTGAAGCCTCCCTGAAGTTTAGACTGTTAACTTTATACAATATAAATCACCTGGATTCCCTGTATGTTTTTTTTTTGTTTTTTTTTAGCAAAATGTCCTTGTTTGAATATTTCTGAAGGGTTCTACCCCTACTAGGAATGAATGGTCAGCAGTCTGCAATAAGGGTCCAACTGGGTGTTAGTAGTCGTAGTGTGGTCCTGCATAATCTGACATTACCCAATCAGTGCTGCCAGAGGTCAACTGGGACACACCACCATTAATACATGTACATATTTCTGGTGTAAATATATTGAAAAGTATTATGTATTCCCATTGCGTTCCTTCAATGGACACAGAAACGCAACTGCTATTGAGCTGAACTCCTCTTCCCAACAAGAAAACACTTCATTTGCATGCAGCCACCCCTAGGGGGAGCTCACTGCAAAGAGCATACTATAGCTTCCATTGCAGTCAATGGCAACTGTATAAATTCCTATACACTGAGTTCTCCATAGTAATGACAGCAGCAGCCAGAATGGAAGCAGTGATTTACAGCTGAATGGGGAAATTTATCAATATACTTATGCCAGTTGTTGGGTGTAAAAACATTAAGAAATATGTCATGCCGATTGTCCCACTTTTTTCAACAAAGAAGTCTGATAAAATGGGTGAGGCCAAGGGTGAAGTTTTTTTAAGTACAATTTTTTAAAGGAAAATGTCTTCTGCTAAATAAAAAGATGTACTATATTTTCCGCTTCATAAGGCCTCATGCACACGACCGTTGTGTGTTTTGCGGTCCGCAAATTGCGGATCCACAAAACACGGATGGCGTCCGTGTGCGTTCGCAATTAGTGAAACGGCACGGACAGCCATTGATATAACTGCCTATTCTTGTCCGCAAAACGGACAAGAATAGCACAGGTTAAATTTTTTGGGCGGACCACGGAACAGAGCAACGGATGCGGACAGCACACAGAGTGCTGTCCGCATATTTTGCAGCCCCATTGAAGTGAATGGGTCCGCATCCAAGCCGCAAGAACTGCGGCTCGGATGCGGACCAAAACAACAGTCATATGCATGAGGCCTCCAAAACTGTCAGAAAATTAGCAGTTTGTCTTATAAAGTGAATACTAATGAGCCCTTCCATTGTGGAATTGCTTATTAGTATGCAGGAGGAGCGAGAGCAGTGACTGTAGTGCTTCTAATGCTGGCTGCACCCATCACTCCCTGGTTTTCTTCCGGGTGCTGTGCTGCACTGGGTACTGACTGCATAGGGCTTCAGGACATAGTGCACATAGTCATGCATTATGATCTGATGTTGTGTGAAGTCAGGGCACAGTGCAGCGTGGGGCCTGGGAGAAGACTAGAAAACGGTGAGTGCAGGAAGAGCGTGCCGTCCGCAGCTGAAGACGTAAGTTCATTTATTTATTATATGCCTGATCTGAGATCTGATGAGGATTGGGGGTCTGATCTGAGGTCTGATAGAGATTGGGGGGGGGGTCCTAATCTGAGGTCTGATCAAATTTGGGGCCTGATTTGGGGGTCTGATAAAGATTGAGGGCCTGATATAAGGTCTGATAAAGATTGGGGATTTAATAAACACTGGGGGGTCTAAACTCATGTCTCACAATGATGGGGGGTTGATGAAGGTTGGAGTCTGATAAAACCTAGATGCATTTTATAAAGCGAAAAATATGGTGAATAGAAATCTGGGGCATTGCGCTTTGCATTGCCTGGGAGTGCCCCTACTAAATGTTGCTATGGGGTCCTATACGATCTGTATTTTCCCTATGTACATCATATTTATGTGACGCCTGAGCAACTTTTTTCTTGGTTCATATGAGTATGTTGAGCAAAGTAGGCAGTCATGTTGTGCGTGATCAATTTATTAACAATTAACAGTTTCCACCATTTTTCTACTTGGTCGCATGTGGCCTGTGGATGTATTTAAAGCATGCTACATGGAGAAGTATTAAAATAGATCCAAATGTCCAAATAGGATGGTGGAGTTTTTGATGCCTGAAATTTACAAATGTACTAGTTTCTCAGACTAATGTCCTTGTGATAAAACCGAATTTCATCACATATGACCTATAAGTATGCGTCTATGCGTGCTTGCCTTTGAAGAAGCAAGTCAACATTAAACTACTTTACCGCTGTACACTCAAACTGTGCGTCAATCAATGGTATGATGAGAATAACAGAGAACAATTATAATTATTTTTGGCACTTTCATATAATTATGTGCCTTGCATCAAAACAAGTCACAGCATACAATATGTGCCTTGGCTAGGCTGATGTGGGTGTCCAACGTAAGGTGTAAGAGCGCAGTAATTAGCATGGAAATGGAAAAATATAAATCCTACAGCGGGGTTTGCATTAATACTTTATAACTAGAACTGTACTTTTGAAAACTTTTCTGCTTGCACTACCCACTTTCCTCCCTCTGGCTCCACAACGATGCTGAACGAACTGTCAGACATCCAAATTTGGCCGATTATTTTAACATTTCACATCCAACAGTTTACCTCCAGGGTTCGTAAGACTGAAAGGCAGAGCATTAAGACATATCAGACAAATTTCTGACTAATCTTCAAACGCACTTTTCATCAACACATTTGCAGGAAAGATTCTTGCTATGGGCAAGTAAAATGCTTGTGATACGAAACTCATTTGAGCAGGTAAATCTTTTCTTGTAGGCGTTTTCATGTAGATACTAAGGAATTCTTTTCATCTGTCAGTACATGAGAAGAAAATAGACCAAGGAGTCCTTTAAACAGGCTTACATTCAGCATAGTACTGCATATGATGATCCTGCAATGTATGGGGCCTAACACAAAACTTCGCTCGCTCTTCATCTGGAACAGAATATACTTAGAGTGGATTGTCCTGCATTATATAAGTAACCATTTAGGAAATTACAGATGAGATTAAGTGTAATTTGTGTAATGGCATCGCTATAGGAGACAGTGGACTCTAGTATTTCCAAAAAGTAACTCTGTAAGGTTAGCATCTGGCATTTTTAGGGTTGCCAATTGAAAATAAAAAACATCAATCTTAATAATAAGGGGTCCAATGCAAGAGGGGACAAGTCCCGGCATATTAGACAAGATACGTTCACAGTAGTGTGAAGTCGGTAGCCTGATCCGATCCAGTAGTCTGATCCGACATGGCTTCTGTCGGCCAAACAAAAACCGTTGCATGCAGCAGTATTTGTCCAGCCAAAACCCGGAATTTATGCCGGAAAAGTGGCTGGATCACTGCAGGATCTCCTTATAGTCAATGGGGATCCGGCGGCATTGCCAGATATGGTGAACTCAGGTAGGTTGATCCTCAGCTGGATCAGGCTACCGGAATTCAAATGTAACTGTGAATGGGGCCATAGAAGTACTCATAGTTATATAAAGTCTGGTCCTCCATTTCTACCTGTCACCCATGAACAATTCAGAACTCCAATTTATCTGACCTTTGAATGCAGAGTGGAACTTCCATATAAAACCCAACAAGATGATGTAAGGTCATGTGAGACTCTTAGCGGACTGACCAACAGTAAGTGAAAATCTACCATACAGGAGAAAATAATCTGCTCCACAGAAAGCTTGAGGTAGGGACACCTGATGGGTCCCAAAATCTGAGTGTGCTGAAAGAGGGACGTGTAAACTTCATCACTAATCGGCCCTAGGCAATGTTCAACCAGTCAGCCTGCCCTTCATTACATGCATCATTTTGATGCTTTACAGTAAGATAAAGTTGGAGGCACATTGCCTGCGGATTGAAAGCTAAAGTATCTTTGTGCGTTCCCTATGGTAATGTATCTGTGAAGGTTGCAAGATAGATGTGGTAGTTATCCTCTGTGATACACTGTGCTGCAAACCTTCTTTTCTTAAATCCCTTATGTAACAACCAAACAATACAGAGTTACCCATACAGGGAGTGCAGAATTATTAGGCAAGTTGTATTTTTGAGGATTAATTTTATTATTGAACAACAACCATGTTCTCAATGAACCCAAAAAACTCATTAATATCAAAGCTGAATATTTTTAGAAGTAGTTTTTAGTTTGTTTTTAGTTTTAGCTATTTTAGGGGGATATCTGTGTGTGCAGGTGACTATTACTGTGCATAATTATTAGGCAACTTAACAAAAAACAAATATATACCCATTTCAATTATTTATTTTTACCAGTGAAACCAATATAACATCTCAACATTCACAAATATACATTTCTGACATTAAAAAACAAAACAAAAACAAATCAGTGACCAATATAGCCACCTTTCTTTGCAAGGACACTCAAAAGCCTGCCATCCATGGATTCTGTCAGTGTTTTGATCTGTTCACCATCAACATTGCGTGCAGCAGCAACCACAGCCTCCCAGACACTGTTCAGAGAGGTGTACTGTTTTCCCTCCTTGTAAATCTCACATTTGATGATGGACCACAGGTTCTCAATGGGGTTCAGATCAGGTGAACAAGGAGGCCATGTCATTAGATTTTCTTCTTTTATACCCTTTCTTGCCAGCCACGCTGTGGAGTACTTGGACGCGTGTGATGGAGCATTGTCCTGCATGAAAATCATGTTTTTCTTGAAGGATGCAGACTTCTTCCTGTACCACTGCTTGAAGAAGGTGTCTTCCAGAAACTGGCAGTAGGACTGGGAGTTGAGCTTGACTCCATCCTCAACCCGAAAAGGCCCCACAAGCTCATCTTTGATGATACCAGCCCAAACCGGTACTCCACCTCCACCTTGCTGGCATCTGAGTCGGACTGGAGCTCTCTGCCCTTTACCAATCCAGCCACGGGCCCATCCATCTGGCCCATCAAGACTCACTCTCATTTCATCAGTCCATAAAACCTTAGAAAAATCAGTCTTGAGATATTTCTTGGCCCAGTCTTGACGTTTCAGCTTGTGTGTCTTGTTCAGTGGTGGTCGTCTTTCAGCCTTTCTTACCTTGGCCATGTCTCTGAGTATTGCACACCTTGTGCTTTTTGGCACTCCAGTGATGTTGCAGCTCTGAAATATGGCCAAACTGGTGGCAAGTGGCATCTTGGCAGCTGCACGCTTGACTTTTCTCAGTTCATGGGCAGTTATTTTGCGCCTTGGTTTTTCCACACGCTTCTTGTGACCCTGTTGACTATTTTGAATGAAACGCTTGATTGTTCGATGATCACGCTTCAGAAGCTTTGCAATTTTAAGAGTGCTGCATCCCTCTGCAAGATATCTCACTATTTTTGACTTTTCTGAGCCTGTCAAGTCCTTCTTTTGACCCATTTTGCCAAAGGAAAGGAAGTTGCCTAATAATTATGCACACCTAATATAGGGTGTTGATGTCATTAGACCACACCCCTTCTCATTACAGAGATGCACATCACCTAATATGCTTAATTGGTAGTAGGCTTTCGAGCCTATACAGCTTGGAGTAAGACAACATGCATAAAGAGGATGATGTGGTCAAAATACTCATTTGCCTAATAATTCTGCACGCAGTGTATACTGGGTGATGAGGTAGGTCCAGATTTTTCTGCTTGCACCCAGCTGGATGATGAGCTAGATGTATACGGAAAACCATACAGTTTTTAACACTGACCACTAGGCCTCAAATATGTCAGGACTTCCTGTTCCTTGACAATAGCCACATGGGCCATTTTAGGCCTAGTGACCAGTGCAAAAACGGCACAATTTTAGGTATTTTTTTTAATACAGATAAAAAATACAAATACAAAAACCATTTTGCAATAGAGGTCCAGCTGGGTGTTACCAGTTTGAGGTGTGTCCCTGTACTCTGACACTATCCAATCAGTGCTGTCGGTGACAAACTATGCAGAGACCCCCCCCCCAACTGGTTACACCCATCTGGACCTTCATTACAAACTGCAAGTAATTCATTTATAACTTCTAGCAGGAATAATAAAGGAATGGCTCATTATAGAGTCATATAAATAGGTTATCCAGAATTGTTATTAAAAGTGGAATGCAAGTAGTCACTAAAACAAATGTCAGGAGAGGTTACAGGTCCTCTTTATCCAATAGGTCATGTTCTGATGACACATTAACTTTAATGATTTACTATGGAGAAATGGTTGGTTACTTCAAAGTGACACAATAAAAAGATAATTCCACATTTTCCAAATGTTTCATTCAGCATAACTATCCGCCTAGTTGTAGCTAATCTCACAAATACTGTATGACACCTTAAACATTCCCGCTCTAAATTCTTCACATGTGTTTACAAGAGGAAGAGTTTTAGCGCCAAAAGCAAACAAATTTTATCATTAAAGTTAAATAATAGTCTAAACTGAGGAGAAGACAAATTACACACTGCTGCCAACCTGCTCTATAAATCACTGCATTACTAACTAAAGGCAGCACTAATAAATTCCCCCTCATAGCCATCTTGTTTAGTCGCAAATCTTCTGCTATTTGTAAGTCCATTATTAATCTAAAGCAATCTCTAAGTAACAATAGAAAATGTTTAGTCGTGATGTCGCCGTCAGTTTGAACAGAGTTTCAATAATTTGTACCACAAAAACATAAAATCCTTTTCCACTGCGCATTACAGAATGATCATCAGAACATCAAATGGGTTTTATTGGTAGCCCATAGAAATGTGCAGGGCAATGATCTAGTCACACAAAGCCTCCAGCAATGCACCACTAACCATCTCATCACACAGATGGAGCAACAAGAATGCTACTGGAAACACACATAGTAGATGTTCCCGTTACAGCAAACCACACATGTGGAGAGATCCTCATTTATTAGCATTTTTTATGTATTTGTATAATTTTCCTCCAAGGAACACTTTTAATATTGGTAATAACCGCTGACAGAGTCAAGTAGAAATGTTCCCATTATCACTCAAGCGCCCCAGAACTCATTACAGTAGAATTTTATATTATTTCTTCAGGCCATGGTATTTTCTGTGGCTTTTTGTGATGTGAAAGATGAAAGATGGACAAGAAAGATGTGGGACAGAAAAACAATTCATGCTTCTGAAGTTCAGTATTGTGTAGACTTTGGAGAATACTGGACGACAAGGAGCTCCTTAACCAATCCAGACTATTCTTCCACTTGAAGCCCGAGTGACCAGACTGAAAGTGTCTAGTATGTATGAAAGTAATGGTTAAGAAGACCCTGCATACTGGAAAAGGCGGGTATGCTTGAAGGAAGAAGGAAAAAAGAAGAGGTCATCCAGCAACAAAGTGGATGAATACAATCACAGAAATCCTGGACATGGAACTGAAGATCCTGAGGTGTGGCCAAGGCAATATAATCAGGAACAAGAGACATGTTGAATATATACTATACTTGGGTTGGACAAGCATGTAAACATAGGCATATAACACCAGTTATTATAAAGTTAATAAGCATTGTAGGGCGTATTTCCATCTCCTCAAGTGATAGCATATTGCTACAAAATACCATCACTTTATGACTGATGGTGGAAGGGGGTCTGACCTCTGGGATTCCCACCAATCCTGAGAATAAAAGGGACATATCTCTGATTTGGTGCTGCAGCCCATTTACAGACTTCCCCTGCACAGCAGCACCTCTGTCATTCACTGTACAGGGAAACTGGTGCCCCGTTTCATTCCAGTAAATGGGGTCTGCTGCAGATCCTCGCACAATCAGGAGAAGAGTCTGCAGGCAAAAACAGGTACGGTGAGTCCAAAGTTTACTATTTTTAGTGGTGCCAAATGTCTGTGCGGCATTATTATTATTTATTCAGGGGGGATTAATATTTGAGGGGCACAAAGAGAATTTATATGCAATTCAGGGGTCAGTAGATGCAGATTCAGAGGACACAAGGGGCATTTATGTGTATTCTGGTAAAACAAGGGGCATTTATGTGTATTCTGGTAAAACAAGGGACATGTATGTGAATTCTGGTAAAACAAGGGGCATGTATGTGTATTCTGGTAAAACAAGGGGCATGTATGTGTATTCTGGTAAAACAAGGGGCATGTATGTGTATTCTGGTAAAACAAGGGGCATTTATGTGTATTCTGGTAAAACAAGGGGCATGTATGTGAATTCTGGTAAAACAAGGGGCATGTATGTGTATTCTGGTAAAACAAGGGGCATTTATGTGTATTCTGGTAAAACAAGGGGCATGTATGTGCATTCTGGTAAAACAAGGGGCATGTATGTGTATTCTGGTAAAACAAGGGGCATGTATGTGTATTCTGGTAAAACAAGGGGCATTTATGTGTATTCTGGTAAAACAAGGGGCATGTATGTGTATTCTGGTAAAACAAGGGTCATGTATGTGTATTCTGGTAAAACAAGGGGCATTTATGTGTATTCTGGTAAAACAAGGGTCATGTATGTGTATTCTGGTAAAACAAGGGGCATGTATGTGAATTCTGGTAAAACAAGGGGCATGTATGAGTATTCTGGTAAAACAAGGGGCATTTATGTGTATTCTGGTAAAACAAGGGGCATGTATGTGCATTCTGGTAAAACAAGGGGCATGTATGTGTATTCTGGTAAAACAAGGGGCATTTATGTGTATTCTGGTAAAACAAGGGGCATGTATGTGTATTCTGGTAAAACAAGGGTCATGTATGTGTATTCTGGTAAAACAAGGGGCATTTATGTGTATTCTGGTAAAACAATGGGCATTTATGTGTATTCTGGTAAAACAAGGGGCATTTATGTGTATTCTGGTAAAACAAGGGGCATGTATGTGCATTCTGGTAAAACAAGGGGCATTTATGAGAATTCTGGTAAAACAAGGGGCATTTATGTGTATTCTGGTAAAACAAGGGGCATGTATGTGAATTCTGGTAAAACAAGGGGCATGTATGTGAATTCTGGTAAAACAAGGGGCATGTATGTGTATTCTGGTAAAACAAGGGGCATGTACGTGTATTCTGGAAAAACAAGGGGCATTTATGTGAATTCTGGTAAAACAAGGGGCATGTATGTGAATTCTGGTAAAACAAGGGGCATGTATGTGTAGTCTGGTAAAACAAGGGGCATGTATGTGTATTCTGGTAAAACAAGGGGCATTTATGTGTATTCTGGTAAAACAAGGGGCATGTATGTGTATTCTGGTAAAACAAGGGGCATGTATGTGTATTCTGGTAAAACAAGGGGCATGTATGTGTATTCTGGTAAAACAAGGGGCATGTATGTGTATTCTGGTAAAACAAGGGGCATGAAGGTGTACTCTGGTAAAACAAGGGGCATGTATGTGTATTCTGGTAAAATAAGGGGCATGTATGTGTATTCTGGTAAAATAAGGGGCATGTATGTGTATTCTGGTAAAACAAGGGACATGTGTGTGTATTCTGGTAAAACAAGGGGCATGTATGTGTATTCTGGTAAAACAAGGGGCATTTATGTGTATTCTGGTAAAACAAGGGGCATTTATGTGTATTCTGGTAAAACAAGGGGCATTTATGTGTATTCTGGTAAAACAAGGGGCATGTATGTGCATTCTGGTAAAACAAGGGGCATTTATGAGTATTCTGGTAAAACAAGGGGCATTTATGTGTATTCTGGTAAAACAAGGGGCATCTATGTGTATTCTTGTAAAACAAGGGGCATGTGTGTGTATTCTGATAAAACAAGGGGCATGTGTGTGTATTCTGATAAAACAAGGGGCATTTATGTGTATTCTGGTAAAACAAGAGGCATTTATGTGTATTCTGGTAAAACAAGGGGCATTTATGTGTATTCAGGAGGGACATTAGATTTATTAAGAGGGCACAAGGGACATTAATATAAAGTACAATAAATAACATTAAGTACAATATTTGGTGGCACCTTTCTAAGCATCAGATACAATAATAGGGGCAGATGAGGTAGCAACAGGCAAATCATAGGGGGAATCTGCAGAATAAAGGGTTTTGTAGGTTTGAGCTGAGGAAACACAATAAATGTCTTAAAGAAAGGGTTTAATCTTTGGCACCACCAGCTATGAGAAGAACAGGTTTCTCCTGAGCTTGTCCAGCAAGCTGAGGCCCATATCAGTGGTCACATCTATGTGTAACTAATAAATAGCAATGAAGAAATACAAAATGAGGATATATGTGAAGTGAAGAGTGCAGAAACTGGCTGTCCCAATGTGCATTTCACAATAATCGATTGTGAACCAAAAAGTGACCTGCTGCAGCTCTGCTGACCCTAGCTTCATTAGTGATGTGAATGGAAATCCCATGAAGACATGCAGCGTTCAAACAAGTTAGCTGCAGTATGTGGCCTAAGGCCATTTATCCTTAAATTCTTGTGATGCTGAGAAATAACTCAACAAAGTCTAACGTAAATGTTTGGAGTCGGGAAGATGATGAGGAGCCTGCGCTTCAGGTATGGCTGGCTAAACTGATGGATGTGAAGCATAAGGTAATAACCAGGGTAGTGGCTACCTGAGCAGTAAAATGAAATCAAGGAAAACAGAATTTATATCAGATGCACTTATTACTGTACTATACAAAAATGAACAAGTCAGGTCAGCAGCGGTCAACATTTCATTAGAGGAGCTACATACAACACTATGTCATGGCTTATTAAAGGGGAAATTCCATAGTAATTACAGTATCAAGCAGCAATGATTATTTTTCATCCTTGCCATTCGCTAAGCTTTGGTTTTAATATCGATGCCTAAAACATCTTCTCATCACTGGTTGCATAACACTCATTTATGTATGTACAGAATAGGATGATTGAGGCAGACTTTGCATTGAAAAACTTGGGCATCTGACTTATTCATACAGCAAACTGTGTTGACCAGCATAGGGAGGAGACAACTTTGATAACCTGATCCATGTTAATGATACAGTAACTCCACATTTCTGGGACGTGGATAGCCACAACAGATTGGACTTTATTTACGCCAGTTTTCTGGCTCAAATGAAGCTAGAAATCTACAGCAACTCAAAGCTGCTGTAGATCTTCGTATAAGCACACAGACTGCTGAAGGCCTGCGCCTTGTAATAAATTAGGTGCTTCCTCTGGCAGGGCAGGGGATATCAAGACTGGCGCTTTCTACATTGACTCAAAGTAGACTTACAAACCTATCTATTTAATAACCCGCTTGCGCTTTGAACATGACTGCGAAGGACATGAACGAACATCTGTACAAGATGATCAGCAAACTAAAGCTACATTCACATCTGCAAAAAAAGCTTTGTCAGATGCCTACATCTCAGAGGCTATATAAAAATCCAAGAAAAAACAGCAAAGCATGCTGCACTATTTTGTCCACTACAATGCTACGCTCCCTGACAAAACCTGGTAGTCGATGGGGTCCATCGGGCATCATTGGTTTTCATATGGTGGATACAGAGCCGTTTTATTTTCTGCTCCAAGAACAGAGCAGAAAACCTGATTCAGATGTGAATGTAGCCTTGTTTATAAAAAATATTTCAAAGTGGAAATATATTTTTATATTTGCCTTCATGGGTACAGTCTGCTTTCATGTATACATACAATATTTGGGACTATTTAAAAATGTTATTTTCATGGGACCAGGTCAGCAAAGTCCAAAACTGTCCGGACTGGGATGGTTGAACAATAGATTGCGTTCACTGAACTACAATTCTAGGTAAGGCTAGGTTTAAATCTCCAGTGGAGCCTCAATCAAAGAGACAGGAACAAATGGTACGCATAATGGGAACCTGACAGACCACATCATAGTCTAGTTTTAGTGTCTGGCATCTGCTGAACCTCAGAGCTTCCGTTTTCCTGTTCCTATACCAGAACTGATGTGAACCTAGCCTTACATGGACTGCATAAATAGCCAACAATAAAACCTGCAAGACTTCTGGAATATATACTGGTAAGTGAATGAATGCTGAGGGACAAGAATGAGCTTTACAGTCTATTCAAAAAGAAGTAATTTCTGGCCATGCAGTTATCATCTGTTTGCCCTTATCCTATTTCCTGACACTGCGGTTTTTGGACTTTATGAAGACGCTAACACTATTACCAAGCACAATACCCAACACAAGAAGTTTCATTCAACAGTAAAAATCCTCCCTGGTGGTCATCAAAGCTTGGTAATCTGCAAAATCACAGGAAACGCTCTGGGATTTGTTTCCCCTATTATCAAACATTAGTAAGAGGTTCTTTCATGCAGTGAAATGGAAGAGTCTATTAATACAAATCTGCTGACAATGTTATTCCTGGGGAAGATGAAAGCATTTTTCTTCACTACGCTTATTGCTCACTTTAATCAGTGTAATGGAAAGAGGATGCTACCTTCTGAACCCTTTACAACCTTAGGTGCAAAGATTTTTTATAAATGCAGGTTTTATACTAAGTCATACATTATACCATCTCGATCTTTGTCTTAATCCCTTTCACAATGTCTGTCTCCTCATAATTAGACATCAGGCATTGAGTTCATCTTCTTCCTGTACTGAGGAGTCTGGCAACTGCTTATATCATTCCCTCTATAAAAACACTGTATTTTTGGACTATAAGACACACTTATAAGGGTACTTTCACACTTGCGTTAAACTTTTCCGGTATTCAGTTCCGCCACAAGGAAAAAAAATCTGTTTTGTCCTAATGCATTCTGAATGGAGAGCAATCCGTTCAGTATGCATCAGGAGGTCTTCAGTTCAGTCACTGTATGGTTTTTGGACAGAGAAAATACCGCAGCATGCTGCAGTATTTTCTCCATCCAAAGTTCCGGAACACGTGCCGGAATGCCGGATCCGGCATTATTTTCCATTGAAATGCATTAATGCTGGATCCCCAAGTGTTCTGGAAAAACGGATCCAGATTTGCGGTCTGCGCATGCGCAGACCTTTAAAAATGTGAAAAAGATAAATGCCGGATCCGTTTTTCCACATGACAACCGAAGAGACGGATCCGGTATTGCAATGCATTTGTGAGATGGATCCGCATCCAGATCTGTCTACAAATGGTATCCGTTTGCATACAGTTTTGCCGGGGACGGAACTGCCTGCTGGAATCCAACAATGCAAATGTGAAAGTACTCTTAGCAAGAAATAACCTTGTGTCTTAGTCTGCAGTCAGGGTGGTCCAGCAGTGCCAGACCACCTGACTGCTTCCATAGTGATCCGGTAGAGCACTTTGCCTGATCAATACATCTGCACACTTTTCTGTCTCCTGCTCGACACTGATACGTGTGATCAGTGGAGGTAGGAGAGAAGGGCGAGCGATCATGGAGAAGACTGTGAGAAACACAGACCTCTCCATCTTGAAGGTCTCCCTTCTGCAGTGAAAGGAAATGAAAGCTCAGCTTAACTGCAGCTGAAGGACCTTTGATGATGTTAAAAGAGGGAGGTGCCAAACCAAGAAGAATACTGTGCTTATAGCAGAGCTGTGTTTGTTAGATGTGTATGAAGAAGAGATGTGTGTGTGCATCAAGGTCAGCTGTGCAGCAGAGATGTGTTAATCAATTGTGTATGCAGCAGAGCTGTGTGTGCATATATGTCAGCTGTGCATGCAGTAAAGCTCTGTGTGTATATATAATGTGTTTGTGTGTATTTATAATGTTTGTGCATCAAAGCTATGTGTAAAATGTGCGTATTGCACTTATTTATGTGTATATAATATGCGTACTGTAGAGCTGTGTGTCTGTATATGTGTATGTCATAATCATGGAGAGTAAAAAGAAAAATACCTAAAAAAAGAAAAAAGAATCTAGAAAAAGCATGGCAGGACACTACACGTGCCATTGCTGTTTGTTATAATGGTCAGCGGATAACACACTTAGGTTAACAGGAACTAACCAAAACCCCTCTACGCTAGACCCCAAATTTAGTGACCTTTAGCCACCCACTTGATTAAAGGAAACCTGTCACCATGATTTTGCGCATAGAGCTGGGGACATGGGCTGCTAGATGGCCACTAGCTCATCTGCAGTACCCAGGTCCCATAGCTCTCTGCGCTTTTATTGTGTTAAAAAAACGTTTTGAGTGATATGCAAATTACCTGATATGAGTCCTGTAGCCGGAGATGAGTCAAGCGGAAAGGAGCCCAGCACCGCCCCGCTTCCTCCGAATCTCCTCCTTGGCGGCTGACGTCACAGAGCTGGAGCGCCGAAATCTCGCAATGCGCGAGCTAGCGCATGCGCAGTGTCGGCATCATGTTCATTCCCTGTGCTGGCATCAGCACAGGGAACGAACTACGCATGCGCTAGCTCGCGCATCGCGAGATTTCGGCGCTCCAGCTCTGTGACGTCAGCCGGCAAGGAGGAGATTCGGAGGACGCGGGGCGGTGCTGGGCTCCTTTCCGCTTGACTCATCTCCGGCTACAGGACTCATATCAGGTAATTTGAATATCACTCAAAACGTTTTTTTAACACAATAAAAGCGCAGAGAGCTATGGGACCTGGGTACTGCAGATGAGCTAGTGGCCATCTAGCAGCCCATGTCCCCAGCTCTATGCGCAAAATCATGGTGACAGGTTTCCTTTAAACCACCATGGAAGGTTTAATAAGTAGAACATATTTTTTCTAATTTTTTGCCGTCTAAACCTGGGGAGCGTCTTATGGTCAAGTGTGTTTTATAGTCCAAAAATATGGTAATATCTTATCTATGGTTAAGGGAAGATGGCTACCGGCCATAGATATTAGATAAATATGTGCTAGAATCCAACAATGTATCAACAAAAAAGCACGACCAATTAAGGCTACTTTCACACTCGCGTTTGGTGCGGATCCGTCATGGATCTGCACAAACGCTTCCTTTCAGATAATACAACCGCATGCATCCGTTCAGAACGGATCCGTTTGTATTATCTATAACATAGTCAAAACAAATCCGTCTTGAACACCATTGAAAGTCAATGGGGGAAGGATCCGTTTTCTATTGTGCCATATTGTGTCAGTGAAAACGGATCCGTCCCCATTGACTTACATTGTGTGTCAGGACGGCTCAGTTTTGTCATACAGACACCAAAACGCTGCAAGCAGCGTTTTGGTGTCCGCCTCCAAAGCGGAATGGAGGCGGAACGGAGCCAAACTGATGCATTCTGAGCAGATCCTTTTCCATTCAGAATGCATTAAGGGCAAAACTGATCCGTTTTGGACCGCTTCTGAGAGCCCTGAACGGATCTCACACAAGCAAAACCAAAACGCCAGTGTGAAAGTAGCCTAACGATCAACAGTCTGACTAAACAGTCAAAAACATTACTTTTGGCCCACATACAGTGCTGCCCATAATTATTCATACCCCTGGCAAATTTTGACTTAAAGTTACTTTTATTCAACCAGCAAGTAATTTTTTGACGGGAAATGACATACTGTAGGTGTCTCCCAAAAGACAATAAGACGATGTACAAGAGGCATTGTTGTGGAAAAAACATTTCTCAGCTTTTATTTACATTTGAGCAAAAAGTGTCCAGTTGGCGTAAAAAAGGAGAAGCCTTCAACCCAAAGAACACCTTCCCCACTGTCAAACATGGTGGTGGGAACCTAATGCTTTGGGGGTGTTTTTCAGCCAATGGACTAGGGAACCTAATCACAGTAAACGGCACCATGAAAAAAGAGCAATACATGAGGATTCTCAACGACAACATCAGGCAGTCTGCAGAGAAACTTGGCCTTGGGCACCAGTGGACATTTCAGCATGACAATGATCCAAAACACACAGCAAAAGTGTTGAAGAAATGGTTAGCAGACAACATTAATGTTTTGGAGTGGCCCAGCCAGAGTCCAGACTTGAATCCAATTGAGAATCTGTGGCGGGAGCTAAAGATCAGGGTGATGGCAAGAAGACCCTCCAACCTGAAAGATTTGGAGCTCATTGCTAAAGATGAATGGGCAAAAATACACGTGGAGACATGCAAAAAGCTGGTCTGCAATTATAGGAAGCGTTTGATTGCTGTAATAGCCAATAAAGGCTTTTCTATTGATTAGGGATTAGGGTATTGATTATTGAGAAGGAAATGAATAATTTTAGACTGGACACTTTTTAAAAACTAAACACATAATAAAGACACGAGACGAAGAACCGGGGTGCGCCGAGTCTCGCGAGACGAAGAACCGGGGTGCGCCGAGTCAACAAGACAGAAGGAGAAGACAGAAGGAGAACCCCGGAGAGTTGAGAAGACCCCCCCGGATAGCGGAGAAGACAGAAGGAGAACCCCGGAGAGTTGAGAAGACCCCCCGGATAGCGGAGAAGACAGAAGGAGAACCCCGGAGAGTTGAGAAGACCCCCCGGATAGCGGAGAAGACCCGTCGGGATAGCGGAAGAAGAAGAGCCCCCCCCCTGGTAAAAGAGCTAATAAAGAAGACAGGGGGCGGCCTCCGGAGCAGAAAAATAAAATATTTTAATACACTGTGTGGTTTATTTGTGTTTTTACCACTTTTCTTGCAGGTGAATGGGTAGGGGTACGATGTACCCCATACTCATTCACTTAGGGTGGGGGGCCGGTATCTGGGGGCCCCCTTATTAAAGGGGGCTCCCAGATTCCGATAAGCCTCCCGCCCGCATACCCCGACAACCAACGGCCAGGGTTGTCGGGAAGGGGCCCTGTCCTCATCAACATGGGGACAGGGTGCTCTGAGGTGGGGGGGCCGCAGTGCGCCCCCTGCCCCAGAGCACCCAACCCCCCCATGTTGAGGGCATGCAGCCTGGTACGGCTCAGGAGGGGGGGGGGGGCGCTCGCTCGTCCCCACTCCCTTCCTGGCTGGCCGGGTAGCGTGCTTTGGATACGGGTCTGGTATGGATTGTAGGGGGACCCCCTACGCCGTTTTTTTCGGCGTAGGGGGGGCTCTCCTTACAACCCATAACAGACCTAAGGGCCCGGTATGCTCCTGAGGGGGGGGGACCCAGGCCGGATTTTTATTTAAAATCCGGCGGGGACTTCCCCCTCAGGATTCATAACAAACGCCGCACACGTGTAGAATTGGCGGGAATCCAAGTCGGATCTCCCGTCGCTTCTATGACGGCTCTGTCTCCATCGCGGCAAGCCAGCTCGTAGGTGCTCAATCTCGCCGAGAAAGAGAGCGAGATTGACACAAAATCGGGTTCACCTACTGTAAGTAAAGAAAAACGAGTGGCCATCATTACTTTAAGAAATTAAGGTCAGTCAGTCAGCCGAAAAATTGGGAAAACTTTGAAAGTAAGGGCTATTTTACCATGAAGGAGAGTGATGGGGTGCTGTGCCAGATGACCTGGCCTCCACAGTCACCGGACCTGCACCCAATCGAGATGGTTTGGGGTGAGCTGGACTGCAGAGTGAAGGCAAAAGGGCCAACAAGTGCTAAGCATCTCTGGGAACTCCTTAAAGACTGTTGGAAGACCATTTCAGGGGACTACCTCTTGAAGCTCATCAAGAGAATGCCAAGAGTGTGCAAAGCAGTAATCAAAGCAAAAGGTGGCTACTCTGAAGAACCTAGAATATGACATATTTTCAGTTGTTTCACACTTGTTTGTTATGTATATAATTCCACATGTGTTAATTCATAGTTTTGATGCCTTCATAGTCATGAAAATAAAGAAAACTCTTTGAATGAGAAGGTGTGTCCAAACTTTTGGTCTGTACTGTATACTGCTAATTTGCTAAAGCTACACTGGAGACATTTAAATGTCTTGGAATGGCTTAATCCGGGGTTAGAGTTTTGCAAGGCACGGTATGCCTTAAGTCTAGGATCAGCTTGGCTGATCATTCACATTAAATGGCACAGTACATTTTACCAAAATTTGTCCAGAACTACTCATATGAGGTCAACTGATGCCTTTGATACACTTTTGAAAACCGAAGCCCAAGTTATGTGACAGCTATGATACAGAAAAAATTAAAATGCTGTTTGTTAAAATAAAAGGTTCCCAGTTGTAAGAAGTAAAAATGTATTTGACAAATGTTACAGACCACATAAGCAAGTAATTAATGGACGATAGTTTGATAGCAACAACAGCAATAATTTAATATGTCAGCTCCATGCAGTGGAGGGCTGAAGAAGCCAAGAGCTAAGTCTAAATCAATCATTTTTTTCTCTTCAAACCCAGTTGGACAAAAGTGAAACTGCTGAAAATCAATACAAGGAGACACCAAGGACACTGCTTAGACAAAATTAGAAAAAAAAATCCAATCTAAATAGAGTGTTTTGAGTCAAGCATGGGAAAATATGTGAGTACTGGATACATACAGAAGCCCAACAGTTAAAGGCTAATGAATATATAAGATCATCAGCAGTCACAGTCTGATGAATCACTCTGCGATGCTCTTCTGACTGACTACAACACGTACAATGTTAGCAGGATGCAAGCATACGCAAAATGCCTTTGAATATTGGATCATAAAAGATCAACTAAAAGCTATAGAAACATTTGCATTGATTTTTTTTTATTAGTCATTTGTTTCCTAAATTAAATATTAAGCAAATATCTAAATAATCACAAAAAAAAAAAAAAAAATGTGTTCTTCACTCAGCTGGTGGTACTGCTGAATATTACATAAATCTGGTTCAGCACTGCTCATGTTTCTGATGGCTGTCTGCTCTCCCTCCTCTTAGGCCCCTTTCACACGGGCGAGTATTTCGCGCGGATGCGATGCGTGAGTTGAACGCATTGCACCCGCACTGAATCCCGACGCACGGTTGCTAGGAGACCATCGGGATGGAGACCCGATCATTATTATTTCCCCTTATAACATGGTAAAATAGCGCTGGAGGGGTTAATTTTTTTTTTAAACTCACCTTAGTCCACTTGATCGCGCTGCTAGCATCTCCTTCTTTGCTGATTGTAGGAACAGGACCTGTGGTGACATCACTCCGGTCATCACATGATCCATCACATGATCTTTTACCATGGTGATGGATCATGTGATGGACCATCTGACAACCGGAGTGACGTCACCACAGGTCCTGTTCCTACAATCAGCAAAGAAGGAGACAGAAGGAGATGCCGGCATCGCGATCAAGTGGACTAAGTTGAGTTAATTTTTTATTTTTATTTTTATAACCCCTCCAGCGCTATTTTACTATGCATTCTCTATTCAGAATGCTATTATTTTCCCTTATAACCATGTTATAAGGGAAAAAATACAATCTACAGAACACCGATCCCAAGCCCGAACTTCTTTGAAGAAGTTCAGGTTTGGGTACCAAACATGCGCGATTTTTCTCACGCGAGTGCAAAACGCATTACAATGTTTTGCACTCGCGGTTCCCGCAACGCACCCGCACATTTTCCCGCAACGCCCGTGTGAAAGAGGCCTTACTGCTCAGTAGAGATCATTTCTCAGTAGACTTCTCATTGCCATTGCAGGCTGGATTACAATGTGCGGTAACACCATGACATGGATAATACAGGACCTAGTATTAGAGAAGAGCGAATTTCATATTTTAAAATATTTGTTCACGCTTCATTTACTGGTAAATGGTGAATTGCGTTATGGATTCCGTTACCACGGACTATAACACAATTCTATGACAGAATGCATAACGGAATGACTAAAATGCGGGCGGTGCGGAGTTCCAGTGGAGGCACGGCAGCGCACGGCGAGAGGCTGCCGGAATAAATGACGGCCATGTCTTAGTTTTATTCTGGCAGCCTCTCGCCGTGCCTACGCTGGAACTCTGCCCCCGCCCCCCATTATAGTCAATGGGAAAGGAGCGGCTGTCCGGGGGCACACGGTCACTAGCGGCAGGAAAGACCAGCCTGCCGGAGGTCCGTGCCGCTAGTGTGAAAGTAGCCTTAGACAGCAGAAAGTTCAGAAATTAAACCAGGGATCATAAAAAGGAGGGCAGGCCTAGAAATAATCCAGAAACAAAGTCACAGGTAACCAAAGGTCAGGACCAGAAGAAAACAACCAGGCAAGCTACTAAGCAGATTGGAATCCTGGAAGTACCATACTACCAGGCAGAGTAAATGAGGACTGGGCAACGTTAAGGTCAGGAACAGGACTGCGGTCTGGTTAATATATTACACAATAGTAAATGGCAGGAGCCAGAAAAAGTTTGCTTCTTAAAACCAGGTAATGGTTGTGAGGGTCAGCTGGGTTAAAACAGCAAGCTATGAAGATACCACAGAATATAACCAGGACCAGGCCGTTATGTTGCATTGCAACAGAGGACAAAATACTAGTTAAAGGGGTTCTCTCCTTGATTTACATATTGATGACCTATCTTCATGATAGGTCATTAATATGAGGTTGGCAGGGGTCCAACTCCAGGTACTCCTGCTGATCAGCTATTTGAGGAAGCTGCAGAGCTCACGGGAGCATAGTGGCCTTCTCAAACAGCTGATCAGTGGGGGTACCTAGAGTCGGACCCCCACTGATCTCATACTGAAGACCTATCCTGAGGAGAGGTCATCAACATGTAAATCTTGGAGAACCCCTTTAACAGAGCTCTGTTAAGACAGCAGGATGTGGTTGAGCAAGAAAGAAAACTACAGAAATCTGGACAGGAATTTAACATTCTGAATGGTGGCAACAACAGCTCAGAAAAGATGGCTGCTCCATAATCATATGCAAAAAAATAGAATAAAAAAATCTGCTGTGAGAAAATAAAAAGAGATTAGAAAAACCTTACATGAAATATTGTAGAAAATGTATCAGTATCTGGTTTTAATTATTACAAGAATGTTAATACAATCCCTTTTAAATGAAAAAAAAAAAAACACTTAAATCAATATAACCTTGGGCACAATTTAAAAAGATAAAATAATTTATTTAGCATTTTTTGACAACACAGCTACTGTCTGTAAATGAGTCTTGGTAGGATGCATATTCAAAACCCAACCTCCCACTGTGAATTCACTGATATCATTCATAAAATTCTTCCTGAAACCGACGGCTCTTAGGTAGCCAAGAGAAAGCTCAGCACAGATATGGACTGAAGTACAGAGCAATGAGCAGATCAATTATTTGCTGGGAAAAGGGAAAGTAAGGAGTATTTATGTATTATGTATAATAAAATACAATTTAGTTAAAAAATATATTTATTTTTTTAACTAAGAAAAAGCAAATACACTGAGATAACACTATACCATGTAAAACCACCCCCTGGCTTATGACACAGCACTAGATCCCTACACAAGTAATGCACCTGCAAGTTAAGATTTGATCCACGTAGACATCTATCAAACCTTTATAGAAGACATGTTGAAAGGGGTTTTAAAGCAATCAGGAAAAGGGCAGGTTAGATTGGACAAGTCCCTGGCATTATACTATATGAGAAATAATAATCACCACCTTCAAAGTACAGATAAAATGATTTATAGATATATACTCTACACTGTATTTCAGGGCTCTAGGTTTCACGCAGGACTGTCCTCGGCCTGATTCCCATTTTAACTGCTAAAAATTATCTAAACTGGACGTCTCAGGCGGAAACAAAATCAGAGCTGACACACAATGCAAACCATATTGTCCACTTAATTACCAAATTACCTTCGCTTCTCACCACTATGTGAGCAGTAATTATGGGCACGCCACCTGTTCTGGTTTATAGCCATGAAGACAGCAGCAAATCCAAACCATTCAGTTGACTGCAGTAGGGAAACTGCCAAACAAATTATACAATATGTATTTGTAAAATGTAACAATGAAAGGGCTGGAAAACCTACCAGATACATATTCTCTAGGACAGGGGTGCTCAAGTACTTTTTGTAAACGTCTACATAGCTGGATCTGCTATCGGGTGACGATTGAAAAAAAACTAAACTGTAAAGAGGGGCAAAACTAGTGGCGCATAGCACCCCTTCACAATAGGATGTCTTCTAAGTGCCCCCTTACAGGAAGATGATCCCTTAAATGCCAACACAAAGAATGAGACCCACTTTAATGTCCCCCTACAGAAAGTGCTCTCACATAGTATAATGTCCCCTTAAACTGCTACCCACAGTGGTGCCCCTTGAGAGTGCTGCCACTTTAAATGGTTCCCCACAGAGTGATGCACACTCATGTGGTTCACACAGAGTACGATGCCCTCTTAAGTGCCACCTCAGTGATTCTTCTTTACGTGGCCCCAGAAAAGAGTGCAGTGATACTCCCTTTAGTGCGGCACATTGCCACCAGTTTAAATACCCACCTACTGCACATTCTCCCGCTGTCAGCTCCCTGATTCACCATTTGCAATCGGTGTTTCAGCACTGGCAGGCACAATACAGTGATGTCACTGCGTCTGCCACGCTCATCCACAGACAGCAGACTACTCCACTCTGTGCTCTGCTGCCTGTGGCTCAGCTCATCTGGTGTGATTACATGACTGAATCATGCCTACCAGTGCTGAAACACCAATAGGAATGGAAAAGGAGGGAGCTGATGGATCCCTGTTTCACCACTGTATTCAACTGTATGCGTCCTCAGGATGTAGATACAGTTGAAAGAGGGAAATGAAGGGGTCTGGACATAGCAAGATGTGTCACATGCTTACTATGACAGGTCTAGGAGCTGTCATAAGGCCTTAGCCTTTCATAGCCGTGGCTCGGAGACCCGCAATTTCAGGTCAGAGGACACAGGGGCTGTGAACGCAACTGTCCACAGAATCTGGGGGGGTGGAGGGTAAATGACTAAGATCGTAGTTACAGTTAGGTCCATATATATTTGGACACTGACACAAATTTTGTTTTTATTACCGGTTTACTAAAACATATTCAAGTGATAGTTATATAATGGACATGGACACAACGTCCAGCCTTTTGGCTTTCATTTGAGGGTATCCACATTCAAATTGGATGAAGGGTTTAGGAGTTTCAGCTGTTTACATGTGGCTCCCTGTTTTTAAAGGGACCAAAAGTAATTTGACAATTGACTCAAAGGCTGTTTCATAGGCAGGTGTGGGCGATTCCTTCATTATTTCATTCTCAATTAAACACATAAAAGGCCTGCGGTTGATTTGAGGTGTGGTGCTTGCATTTTGAAAATTTTGCTGAGAAGTAAACGTGCGGTCAAAGGATCTCTCCATGCAGGTGAAACAAGCCATCCTTCATCTGCAAAAACAGAAAAACCCATTCGAGACATTGCTACACTATTAGGAGTGGCAAAATCTACAGTTTGGTCATCCTGAGAAAGAAAGAAAGCACTGGTGACCTCAACAATGCAAAAAGACCTGGACACCCACGGAAGACAACAGTGGTGGATGATCGCAGAATAATTACCATGGTGAAGAGAAACCCCTTCACAACAGCCAACCAAGTGAACAACACTCTCCAGGATATAGGCGTATCAATATCCAAATCTACCATAAAGAGAAGACTACATGAAAGTAAATACAGAGGGTTCACTGCACGGTGCAAGCCACTTATAAGCCTCAAGAATAAGAAGGCTGGATTGGACTTTGCTAAAAAAAAAAAAAAAAAATTTTAAAACCAGCACACTTCTGGAAGAATATTCTTTGGGCAGATGAAACCAAGATCAACCTCTATCAGAACGATGGAAAGAAAAAAGTATGGCGATGGCATGGTACAGCTCATGATCCGAAGCATACCACATCATCTGTAAAACACGGCGGAGGCAGTCTGATGGCTTGGGCATGCATGGCTGCCAGTGGCACTGGGCCCCTAATGTTTATTGATGATGTGACACAGGACAGAAGCAGCCGGATAAATTCTGGGGTTTTCAGAGACATGCTGTTTGCTCAAATCCAGCCAAAGCAACCCAGGAGTTTATTAAAGCAAAGAAGTAGAATATTCTTTTATGGCCAAGTCAGTCACCTGATCTGAACCTAAACTTCAGACAGAAAGGCCCAAAAACAAACAGCAACTGAAAACCGCTGCAGTAAAGGCCCGGCAAAGCATTAAAAAGGACGAAACACAGCGTCTGGTGATGTCCATGAGTTCAAGACTTCAGGCAGTCATTGTCAACAAAGGGTTTTCAACCAAGTTGTCACGATGCGCTCTGTGCGAGGTTCCAGGAGGCGGGGACGGCCAAGGCGCGCTCGTGTCATCAGAGCACCAGGCGTCGCCCGTTCCCGTGGGAACCACACTGGGGCTGAGTGCCGAGCTGATCACTCGGAGCTCAGCTGTATTGGAACTTAGGAGTCATGTGACGCTGGCCACGTCACATGACTTCACTAGCGCCCTATTTAAACAGGCAATCTGCTGGCCACAGATTGCCTGTTATTGAGATACTTCCTGCAATATACTTACCTAGTTTGTTGTTCCTGCTTGGCTTCTGATTTCCCGCCCGTCTCATCCCTTGGTCTTGGCGTTTCCTCCTGGTTCTGACTTTAGCTTCTCCTGACGATCCTCTGCTTGCTCCTCCGGTACCTTACTGCTCTCTTGGTTTTTGACTTGGCTTGTTTTACTACTCTGTTGCATGTGTTGTCTGTCTTCTCTGCACTTTCCTAGCTAAGGGCTTGTCGACCAATTGTCCCTTGTCACTAATACTTGCGAGGCAAGTAGGCAGGGACAGGGGTGCGGGTGGAGCTCAGTGGTCACTTCCCCACCCCAAGTATTAGAAATTAACATTTTATTTACAATTATTTAATTTGTCAAATTACTTTTGAGCCCCTGAAATGAAGGGATTGAGTTTAAAAAAATCCTCACATTTTTATGCAATCATTTTGTTTAACCCACTGAATTAAAGCTGAGAGTCTGAACTGCATCTGAATTGTTTTGTTCAAAATCTATTGTGGTAATGTACAGAACAAAACTTAGACAAAATGTTGTCTCTGTCCAAATATATATGGGCTTAACTGTATATCCAATCCTGGTCATATCTGATCATATCTCCCATCCTGATCATTGCTTCAGGTGTCAGCTGTATTACTTGTATGGCATTCAGCACCCATTCCAGGGCATGCCAACTGAGGTTCATATGACCTGATCAAACACATTTATCATTATTCAAAGTTGTTTTAATTATATCAATAAAACATATAAATACACTAATGCATTCAACTGTGACCATTCGGTATGGACAAATAAAGTTATAGCCATTTATCATATTACTCTGCTTGTTTAATCCCTCTTCCACAACTGAATTGGAGAATACGTTGTTGGGATATGTGAAATAAAAAGAAACCTCATATTCTATACTGTACATTTCTTTTTCATTACTTTTTTTTTTCTTTTCTTCTGGTATTCAGCTATAAACTCATACTGTATAAATTTAAAATGAAACACATTCTCTAAGTTACACTGAGGTTCTAAAATTCTGCAAACAATTAACTGTAGGTAACAAGTAGTAGCACTTCTTGGATGCACTATGCAGTTTTTTCTTTCAAATACATTTATCATAGCATCTTAACAGCTAGATAAACTATTGATCTATTTACATTAATACCAGAGCCCTAATGACAAAGACCCCTTTAATTTACTCTACACTAGAGGGACCCTTTAATCTCTTTTCTGATCAATAGACCTTTGAAAAAAAGGAACAACATGCCCTATAAATCAAAGAAGTTTCCCAGGAATTTAGGGTAAATCAATAAGATGGTTTATACCAAGTGATTTACGGTACTTTGAAGGGGCTAATGTGGTGCATAATACAGGGTGCAACTCAGGACTAAACACAAAATAAGTAATAAAAAATCATTAAATATTTTAAGTAGAATAATTATATAATTAAAGTGTCCAATAGTATACAAAGAAGGCGGGCATGGCCTTTAAGGAAGAATCTTTTTCAGCCCATAAATCATATCTAGAAAAGCAATAGCATTTTCCATGATTTAAACAGTCCTCACCATCCTACTCTTTTGTGAATTTCACAATCTGTAGACATGTTTGGAACTTCTTCTCTAATTGTCATGTGCTCCTTCTTGTGTCCTGATGATAAATCACGCTGCCCCGTCTATAATATAATTCCCAAGATCCTCCTGTCATCAGATTTACCTGTCATGCAGTGGATGAGGCAAGTTTGTCAGCTGAGGGAACTGGGTCACTTGCACATATGATGTTACAGAACTAAAAGTAAAGCAAAGGGGGTCAAGGGCATCATGTGAGCCAATGGAAAGGTAGCAAGATATGTTTTTTGTTTTTTTTTAGGGAGAAAGGAACATTTTAAAAAGTAATACCTACTATATGCAAGCTTTACCTACAGACATTTTCTACATTTGTGGTAGATTCAGTTGAGTGGACATGATTTAGAAAGATTATATATATATATATATATATACATACACAGTGGATATAAAAAGTCTACACACCCCTGTTAAAATGTCAGGTTTCTGTGATCTAAAAAAAAATGAGACAAAGATAAATCATTTCAGAACTTTTTCCACCTTAATATGACCTATAAACTGTACCACTCAATTGAAAAACAAACTGAAATCTTTTAGGTAGAGGGAAGAAAAAATATAAAAATAAAATAATATGGTTGCATAAGTGTGCACACCCTTAAACTAATACTTTGTTGAAGCACCTTTTGATTTCATTACAGCACTCAGTCTTTTTGGGTATGAGTCTATCAGCATGGCACATTTTGACTTGGCAAGATTTGCCCACTCTTCTTTGCAAAAACACTCCAAATCTGTCAGATTGCGAGGGTATCTCCTGTGCACAGCCCTCTTCAGATCACCCCACAGATTTTCAATCAGATTCAAGTCTGGGCTCTGGCTGGGCCATTCTAAAACTTTAATCTTCTTCTGGTGAAGCCATTCCTTTGTTGATTTGGATGTATGCTTTGGGTCGTTGTCATGCTGAAAGATGAAGTTCCTCATGTTCAGCTTTCTAGCAGAAGCCTAAAGGTTTTGTGCCAATATTGACTGGTATTTGGAACTGTTCATAATTCCCTCTAGCTTAACTAAGGCCCCAGTTTCAGCTGAAGAAAAACAGCCCCAAAGCATAATGCTGCCACCACCATGCTTCACTGTGGGTATGGTGTTCTTTTGGTGATGTGCAGTGTTGTTTTTGTGCCAAACATATCTTTTGGAATTAAGGCTAAAAAGTTCAACCTTGGTTTCATCAGACCATAACACCTTTTCCCACATGCTTTTGGGAGATTTCAGATGTGTTTTTGCAAAATGTAGCCTGGCTTGGATGTTTTTCTTCGTAAGAAAAAGCTTTCGTCTTGCCACTCTACCCAATAGCCCAGACATATGAAGAATACGGGATATTGTTGTCACATGTACCACACAGCCAGTACTTGCCAGATATTCCTGCAGCTCCTTTAATGTTGCTGTAGGCCTCTCGGTAGCCTCCCAGACCAGTTTTCTTCTCGTCTTTTCATCAATTTTGGAGGGACGTCCAGTTCTTGGTAATGTCACTGTTGTGCAATATTTTCTCCACTTGATGATGACTGTCTTCACTGTGTTCCATGGTACATCTAATGCCTTTGAAATTCTTTTGTACCCTTCTCCTGACTGATACCTTTTAACAATGAGATCCCTCTGATGCTTCGGAAGCGCTCTGTGGACCATGGCTTTTGCTGTGGGATGCGACAAAGAAAATTTCAGGAAAGACCAACTAGAGCAGCTGAACTTTATTTGGGGTTAATCAGAGGCACTTTAAATGATGGCAGGTGTATGCTGACTCCTATTTAATATGATTTTGAATGTTATTACTTAATTCTGAACACAGCTACATCCCCAGTTATAAGAGGGTGTGCACACTTATGCAACCACCTTATTTTAGTTTTTTTGTTTTCTTCCCTCTACCTAAAAGATTTCAGTTTGTTTTTCAATTGAGTGGAACAGTTTATAGCTGTGTTACAGCGAAACATGTCGGGATGCAGGGTGTGTGAGAGTTAGTTTTTAGGCAGTGATATGCGGGAGAATCTCTAACAACAGTGCAAATAAAGATACTTTTAAAGCAGCAGCGAACCGTAGGGCTTAGACCTGAATAGATGCAGTCAGCATAGAAGGCAGTGGCTATAATGAGTGTATAGGAGATGGAGAGAGACTGATATGAAGTGAGAGGAGGGACGCATCAACAAGAAAAATAATAGGTGTTACTACCAGTGCACATGCACATTACATGTCCCTATATAGAAAGGGAATGGCAATAGATAATAGATTGTGACGCTCCTTAAACATATCGTCTCCCTGAGAGGGTAATAAATAACAAAATAATTTTCTCATACCCTCCCTTCCCTCCCCTCCCCCTGCCCTCCCCCCTGTTCTCAAATAGTCGTTACACACGAATAAAGGGGTAAAAAAAGAGCCACATATAAAGAAGGTTGCAGAAATTGCTATCTACTAATATAAGAATATATATCACTAAGAGCAAAGAATATAGAGCTATCCCACATCACTGATAGTTTTAAAAATGTCTTTAGCATAGTAACAATATGAATATTTGAATAAAAGGTCAGTATTTATTAGAATAATAAAATAAAAGTGAAGTTTTAAAAGAAAAAACAGTACTTGATCCAAGAACGTAAATAGGTCCTTAGGGACCACCAGCTAGCAAATGAACAGTTTATAGGTCACATTAAAGGTGGAAAAAGTTCTGAAATGATTTATCTTTCTCTCATTTTTTTACAGCACAGAAACCTGACATTTTAACAGGGGTGTGTAGACGTTTTATATCCACTGAATATATAGGGATTGGGAGAAGACAGAACAGTCAGGGACAGAGTACTGCAGGACTTTTGGTAGATGGACCAGGACAAAGGATGATGAGAGTTCACAGAGCCTGAAGGACGTAGTGCAGGAGGCTAAAGAGAATGTAGTCTCCTTTGAGTCAAGACTACTCAAACAAAACAATGGCTGATCTTAGGAAGACCAGCTACAGAAAACACTGTGGAGCCTCATTTAAGAGTCTCGACACAGCAATCCAAAGTGCAAAGCTCCCTGGGAAACAGTAATATGCAAAATAGTTGTGGAGCCCCAGTTATGGGTCTTCAACACAGTGATAGCCAGATATTTCTCAAAGGAAGGAAAACCGAGCAAAGGGGTGTCCCCATTACAGAGATCACCAAATCCTCCATATTAAGTGGCCCCTATGTCAAGATCCCGCTCTTTTACAAGCTTTAAGGATGTGACGGGGAAGACCTAAGCCAGTTATCCATCCACAGACAGCTGTTTCAGGGTGTTGCCCCTCATCAGCGTGGAGTAGGATTCTGGGTAACCAGGAGCAATGCCTTGGAGACTACTCAAACAAAACAATGGCTGATCTTAGGGAGACTACCTGGGAAACAGTAATATGCAAAATAGTTGTGGAGCTCCAGTTATGGGTCTTCAACACAGGGATAGCCAGATATCCCTCAAAGGAAGGAAAACCGAGCATTGAGTCAAGACTAAGAACTGTCTGGACTGACATGGGGTGGATGCTGCGGGGAAAATGGGAAAAAAACCTCTTACGTCTGCCTTCATGGAAGGACTGTCCGAGGGAGAGGGACCTAGGGAAAGCCCGGCCGGCAAATTATGAAATTCAGGATTTGGGGTGTTAAAGTGCCTTGTGAGCCAGACCCAAATCCTGGGATTGGACTGAAACAGACCATGGGGACCATACCAAGTAAGTCCAGGGAGCAAAAGGGGAAAACTGCCAGACAAATAGAGAGTAAAAAAGAGACAGTAGAGACGCATGCATCTGGACTGCGGACGATTACAGGATGTGATTCAAATGGAGAACTGAGTGTGGAAACTTGGAAGTAAGCATGTAAAGCATTGTGGAAAGTTGCAGCGCAGAGGAAGTATTATGTCTTGTCTGTCCGTGTATCTGTGTGACCTGTTGCCCGGTGAATATGTCGCAGAACCCGTAGGAACTCTGTTTGCTGAGAAAGAGAACACATGAAGAGGGAGACAGAGGGGGTTGCCTGCTTGCAGCTGCAGGGGAGTGAGGTCACGACATTGGAATGTGTGATAGAGAGTACAAGGTTTGAAATTCCAAGAGAAAAAAAAAATGACAATGTGTGTAAGGTACTTAGTGTGCATGTATGGAGCGTGTGTGTATGTTATTTATATGTTATTTGTTAGTTCAAAGACTTGTGTGTGTGTTAATGTATGGGAAATATTTATTTATGTTTGTGTGAACCAGAAATCTGACCTTGTGTGTGTTGCCGACTAGAAAACTGAGGAAGGTCACACAGCCAAGTTTACTGTGAGCGAAATCAGCTTTACTGATGGAATCATCACAGAAACACAGGGTGGTATGTGCTCTGGCTTTAGGTAAAAAAAAAATAAGAAATTATTCTATTCTGGATATAAAAAACAAACAAACTAACAAACAAATGATGAACAGACATAGGGAAACTCACCGTGTCTCCGGAGACTGTGCATCTGAAGCCCCCTCGAGTAAAGCAGTACCCCCCTCAGTCATGCCCAGAAGAGAGCAGTGGCCAGACAAATTGATGCTTTTCTCCAACCCTGGGTATTCCAAAGCATGATGAGGAATTTAACCTGTTTTGTTCAGAAATGCAGGGTCACAGCACTGCTGTGCTTACTCATAAGCATGGTGAATGTCAACGCCCAGTGGCATACTTCTCAGCCAGATTAGATCCTGTTGCTCGCGGCGCCACCTCCTGCGTCAGGGCAGTCGTGGCAGTGCAGGCAATGATTGAAAAAGTCTCAGAAGTAGTGTTGGACTACCCGGTCATTGTACAAACTCCCCATGACATACAGGGCACTCTCACACAGGTGCAACCAAAACATATTTCTATGGCTACACAACTCAGACTCCAATGTGCCCTTCTCATGCCAGACAATATTTCTTTCAAAAGATGTACTACTCTGAATCCTGCTACTTTGTTACCAATCACATATTCAGAAATGGGGAGGGTAGCACAGGTAGCCTTTTGTCTGATTTAGCTGAAAATGATCCTCATGATTGTATACAGTTGATGCAACAAGAAACTTCTGGATTTTCTCATGTGCATGAAAAACCTCTTGATAACCCTGATCTTGAGTATTTTGTAGATGGAAGCAGGTTTATGGGAGAGGACGGCTGGTTCCACACTCGATATGCAGTGGTCACACAGCATGAGGTAGCCGTTGCTGAACCACTCCCTCCGCACATGTCTGCGCAGTAGGCAGAGCTGAAGGCACTCACTGAGGCGTGTAAAATGGCTGAAGGAAAGAAGGTGAACATCTACATGGACTCCAGGTATGCTTTTGGTATTGCACAGGACTATGGACCCATATGGTGGGCTAGAGACTTTCTAACATCAGCAGGCCAGCCAATTAAAAATAAAGACTCTGTACTTGAACTTATGAACTCTCTGTTATTACCAGAGGAGGTTGCTATTATTAAGGTAAAGGCTCATACAAGATGTACCACGATGGAAGAAAAAGGCAATGATCGAGCACACAAGGAAGCTAACCGAGCTTCCCTCCAGCCACCAAATGCTTATGCCACCCCGGTGAGAGCCTTGAGACCTGAGGACATTTCAGTAAGTACATTTCAAAGAATGCTCAAACAAGCCACTCGAGAGGAAAAATAACTTTGGGCAAAACAAGGGGCCAAACCTGATGAACATGGAATTTGAAGAAACAAGGACAAAATTTGTCCACCGCGCCCTCTATGCCCAGCTATGGCTCAGGAGGCCCATGGGCCTACACATCTGTCGAAAGGTGCCATGGTAAGTGTGGTAAATGCAGGGTGGATTGCTTCAGGGTTTTCTGCAGTAGCCGCTCGATTTGTACAAGGGTGTATGGTCTGTGCATTGAACAACCCCGGCCAAGTGGTGAAGACTCCAAGCAAGCACACCCCTAGGCCACTTTACCCGTTTCAGAGACTGCAGATAGACTACATACAACTACCAAAGGTAGGAGTGTATGAGTTTGTTCTCTCCTTTCAGGTTGGCCGGAAGCCTTCCCAATAGCCAAAGCCAGTGCCAAGAACACTGCAAGGAAACTGGTCAGTGAACTGATATGCAGGTATGGTGTTCCTAAAGTTATTGAGTCAGACAGAGGTTCCCACTTCACAGGTGAAGTGATGAGAGAGGTTATGCAAGCATTAGGGGTGACCCAAGCCTTCCATACAGCTTACCATCCCCAGCAGTGGCCGAGTTGAGCGCCTGAATGGCACATACAGAAGGCCATGCAGGAGACCCAGAGGCCCTGGACAGAGTGCTTGCCCTTGGCTTTATACTCAGTGAGGACTACCTCAAACAGGAAGACAGAGCTATCCCCATTTGAGATCCTGTTAAGTGCCCCTAGACTAGGGTTGTACTATCCGCAGCAGCTGCAGATGAATAATGACAGTCTGACCAGTTATATGCAGGCCCTCACAAAAAGGTTGGAACACACGCATAAACAAGTGTTTGCTTCACTTCCAGAACCTGACTCAGTAGAAGGAACTCACAGATAAAGAGGCACGTGAGAAAAGGCCTGGATCCCAGATTTAATGGCCCCCTCTACTGGTTCTGCTGACTACACACACACAGCGGTGAAAGTAGAGGGATAATCCAGGCAGGTGTGTCTTATAGGGAGAAAAATAAAGCACATACTGTTACCAAAAAGAATAGAAAGGTGAACAATTAAAATATATCAGTGGTTATTTGAAATGAAGATCAGTTTTTTAATTAAACGTATCATCTCTTTGCAAGGGCTCATGAACATAGCTGTATTCAGAGGTCATAATAATGCCTGTAAAAGTGTCAGAGACATCTGTAAGGGTAATTCTACTCATTTAAAAAAATCTCATGTGTATTTCTATGCACGAGACTCAAGCACTGTATCAGCGCAGCCTGTCTAGTATGTTCAGTTCCTGCTGCATGCATTAATAATCCTGGCGTGGGCAGCAGGAACTGAACAGACTACACAAGCTGCACTGATGCACAGCTCTGGATCTTAGTGGGAGTCCGTCACTGACTGAAGCTGGGCTACCACTGTAACAGCCAGCATTGGAGTTAATAGAAACCGTGGAATCTAGCCAGTTAGTGGGACAGGGCTCCCTCTACCACCATTGACTCCCTGCAAATGCCGATGCATTGCCAAGGCAAAAAGGGAACTATTAAAGGCCCCAGGCCTGATATAACTGCATGTCTTTTAGGCCTCATATGCACAACCTAATTTTTGGTCCGTGTCCAATCCGCATTTTTTGTGGATTGCACACAGGCCCATTCATTTCTATGGGTCGGCAAAAAAAAAAAAAAGCACACTTCTGCACCTGCCATCTCCATTTGCACTATTGGGAGTTTAGTGTAGATGCAGTGTGTTTAAATGAAGGAGACTGAGTGATGTCTGGTCACATGACCCTCCATCAGCGGCCATCTTATGGACTGGACCTCTATGCGGACAGCACAGAAGATTTGCCTAACAAGAGGGACATGGCTTATGAAATATAGAAAACAGGACAGAATATTAGCAAAGACTATATTAGTGCCATATTGTCACCTTATATACACTTTGGTCAACAGAAACCACAAAGAGGTCAACCCTCTTGATTTTTTTGCAGTGTTTTTATTTTTATTTTTTTATGTCCATTAGCTTTAGCCATTTCTTTTTTCAAATTATTAAAAAGGTAACCAAAAATTTGAGCAATGACCCAGAATGTTTTACTATATATATATATATATATATATATATTAATTTTACATACATACATACATAGAAGGACCTGATCGCTGGTGCACAGAAAGAGGGGAGCATCTAATAATAATCATTTTTTTTAAAGCATTCTAGGGTATTGCTCTAATTTCTGACTATCTTGGATAACTCTTGTAAGGGTTTTATAATGTAAAACAAATATCTTTTTTCAAGTTGAAGTTCATCCATTGTATTTTTTACATATTTATTGTTACTTTTCATTTTCATCTTGTGTTTCCATATGGTCAGAAAAAAAACAGCTCAGGATGAGTTTACCTGTTGTCTGCCATGCCTCTTGCTAGTACTGTCGCCATATCTATAAGTAAATATTCTTGAATATTTAGCAAGTAGTGTGAATTTTTTCAATACCACTGAATTTCATGATTTTTTATCGTTTCTCCACCCCCTAAAATCATAATAGACTAATAACAGAAAATGATACATGTGCAATCTGAAAATATTAATATAATATATATATATATATATATATATATATATATATATGACTGTCTAATAGTCTCTTCCATAAAGCAATATTAAATAAATATTTTGGTAACTCAATAGATAGGATTCACAAAAGTTTACCCAGAACGTCACTAATAGCTTTATTACAGGGCAGCACGGTGGCTCAGTGGTTAGCACTGAATCCGACCAAGGGCAACATCTTCATGGAGTTTGAATGTTCTCCCCATGTTTCTGTGGGTTTCCTCCGGGTAATCCGGTTTCCTTCCACACTCCAAAGACATACTGATCGGGAATCTAGATTGTGAGCCCCATTGGGGACAGTGTGTGCTAATGTCTGTAAAGCGCGGCGGAATATGCCAGCGCTATGTAAGTATAATAAATACAGGGGGTAGTTTTATCAAACTGGTGTAAAGTAAAGCTGGCTTAGTTGCCCACAGCAACCAATCAGATTGATTCTTTAATTTTCCAAAGGATCTCAGAAAAAATGAAAGGTGAAATCTGATTGCTTCCTAAGGGCAAGTAAGCCAGTTTTCCTTTACACCAGTTTTTTATAAATCTACCCCAGGCTTTTCTCTCATCACTGGATTGCTTAGAACTAATGTAACAAATAATAAGAGGCTATCATATGAATTTACTGTGATTCATCCATGTGCTCTAAATACATTTTTTATATAAATAACCCACAAGTCACTGAAGTCTAAAAATGTCATTGTCTCCGTACTTGTGTGGGATTGCACTACCTGTCTGATTGGAACGGTGGATGATAATACAACATATTGACATCTTATTGTGCTTCCACTAACTGAATGCAGCCAGAAACAAATTATCAATTCGATCTTATTTATTGTCATCTTGACGATGGCTTAAATCAATTACCCTTCCAAGCGCCACAAGTATTTCTGCCGACTCTGCACTTGTACAATAAAGAATTGTTCAATGGCTTTCATTACGGCAATGTCACAGCCTTCAAACCCTAATGTGTACTTATGTGAGGGAAGCCAGTTTGGAAGGCAAAACGTGTGTAGAAAAATATCCTCCTTCTAATTTTAGTCTGCTGGAGGCAACGTAAGGTTAAGGGCTCATTCACACGAACGTGTGCTGCCCGTTGCCATATTGCGGACCCGCAATACACGGGCACCGTTCCGCGTGCATTCCGCATCACGGATGCGGACCCATTAACTTCAATGGGTCCGCAAATCCGGAGATGCGGAATGGAAGCACGGAACGGAACACTACGGAAGCACTACGGAGTGCTTTCTGGCGTTCTGTTCCGTGCCTCCGCACCGCAAAGAGATAGAACTTGCTCTATCTTTTTGCAGAACGGACGGATTGCGGACCCATTCAAATTAATGGGTATGTGATCCCCAATCGGCTGCCCCGTGGACGGGGACGGGCTTCACGCGGTAGTGTGAACAAGCCCTAATTCAGAAGAATGCTACTAGGACACAGCGCTACACAGCAGCTGGGTCAAACCGCAGTACCTTTTTATCAGATTATTTATCATTTTGGATATAGAAATGGGTAAGTGAATTACAATGGTTGTCTGGGTGCAAAATAAACAATTATTGTACGGCCACATGTGGTGAATAAGTTGCAGATTTTCTGCATTGGAACTGCATGCGAAAAATCCACAGCACGTTTTAAAAAATCTCATCCATGCACTGTGGAAAATTTCTGCACATGACTTGTTGGTGTGGATTTTTACACCTGTAGCACATCTTTATTTGCTACAGATTTCTGTTGTAGGTGTCACTCTTTGGTACAGATTTTGCTGATTTAGAGTCCTGGCAGATGCCATGCAGATTTTCCACTGTTGAAAATTCATAGCAGATTCGTCCCATGTGGACACACTTGAAAGGTTATGCTGTCATATGAACAGAGCAGAAAAAAAAGATTTCCCTTTCGGAATTTCCTTCTTCATACTGTTTCAATTCAGTCAAGTTTTTAGGATAAAAAAAATACAGACAGGGAGAGGAACCATTAAGGCCAAGTTCACACTTCAGTTATTTGGTCAGTTATTGGGAGCCAAAACCAGGTGCGGGTCAAGAACACAGAACAAGTGCAGATCTTTCCATTACACCTGATCTCGGAGTACGCTTCACTACTGGTTTTAGGCTCGCAATAACTAATGAAACTAACTGACCAAATAACTGAGGGTTTTTTCTTTGCGGAATGGACACGGAATGCACACAGAGTCATTTCCATTTTTTCCTCAAGCCTCATTGAAGTGAATAGTCTCTCTGAAATTCTGAGGAAAATGGGTCGTTCCAGACATTGTTCAGAAGCACAGCGTACCTTGATTAAAAAGTTAATTGGAGAGGGGAAAACATATAAAGAAGTGCAGAAAATGATAGGCTGCTCAGCTAAAATGATCGCAAATGCTTTAAAATAGCAACCAAAACCTGAAAGACGTGGAAGAAAGCGAAACACTACCATTCGAATGGATAGAAGAATAGCCAAAATGGCAAGGACTCAGCCAACAATCAGCTCCAGGAAGATCAAAGAAGGTCTGAAGTTACCTGTGAGTACTGTTACAATTAGAAGACGCCTATGTGAAGCCAAACTATCTGCAAGAAGCCCCCGCAAAGTCCCACTGTTGAAAAAAAGACATGTGCTGAAGAGGTTTCAATTTGCCAAAGAGCACATTGACTGGCCTAAAGAAAAATGGCGCAACATTTTGTGGACTGATGAAAGTACAATTGTTCTTTTTGGGTCTAGTGTCCGGAGACAGTTTGTCAGAGGACCCCCAAACACTGAATTCAAGCCACAGTACACTGTGAAGACAGTGAAGCATGGTGGTGCGAGCATCATGATATGGGGATGTTTCTCATACTACAGTGTTGGGCCTATTTATCGCATACCAGGGATCATGGATCAGTTTGAATACATCAGAATACTTGAAGAGGTCATGCTACCTTATGCTGAATAGGAAATGCCCTTGAAATGGGTGTTCCAACAAGACAAGGACCCCAAACACACCAGTAAACGTGCAACATCTTGGTTCCAGACCAACAAGATTGACGTTATGGAGTGGTCAGCCCAATGCCCGGATCTTAATCCAATATGTGGGGTGACATAAAAAATGCAGTTTCTGAGGCAAAACCAAGAGGCAGATTAGAACTGTGGAATGTAGTCCAATCATCCTGGGCTGGAATACCTGTTCACAGGTGCCAGAAGTTGGTTGACTCCATGCAACACAGATGTACAGCAGTTCTCAGAAACACTGATTATACAACTAAATATTAGTGAAGTGATTCAAAGGGAAAAAAAAATCTTCAAACATTTTTCAGTTTATATAGTGAATGTTTGAGTTTGTAAAGAAGAATACAAACACTGCTATTTTTTTGAACATGTCTAATATTTACTTTTCTTAAACATTTTTTAGAGGAACAACACAAATTTGATATATTTTTCTTCATGTTTTGATTTGGAATAGAATGTGTAGTGTTCCCAATGCATTTGTGTGTATGGAAGTAAAAGCTATTAGAAGGATTTTGAGCTTTATTCACTTTTCAAACACACTGCTATCATTCTGAACACAACTGTACGTTTGGGTGCCTGCAGCCTTAGATGTTTAGGAAACCTGTGTGACATCTACCTATGGGGCTAGAATGGATTCCATTAGTAGAAGTTTCCTATGGAACTGAAAAATAATATCTGGCTGAAGAGTTTTATTTTATATTGAAATGCTAGAGGGTAAGAAAAAAACTGAGGCCTGGAAAAAAAGTGAAAAGTGAGTTGATACTCCATGCTGGCCAAAACAAGCACCAGAAGTGCCTTCCAGCTGGGAAGGGTGGCTGCTTCTAAACTATTGCATTTCTTCTCATCTTATTCTGTAAACTGCATGTGGGGGAATAGCTTGCCTTGCAGAGCGAGCTGTGTCACACAATCACATGTTTGTGCTTAATGTGATACAAAATCTAATTTGGTTAGTACAATCCTGGAGAGATTTGTGAAGTAAATACTGCATTTCTTTCCAGCTCTGAAGGATGTAATGTTCTTCCCTGCAGCTTGCTGGAGAATGCTCTCAATGTGGAGGCCTTTGTGATTTAATGGACTATTTCCCACCTACGCATTGTTCTGTGCGGTTCCCGTTCCCTCTTAGATAATTCTGGATAAAGCATCTCTCTCGCTCAGCCTGCTGCATCAGCATCATTTGAAACGAGAATCGCTTTGATCTCAGAGCGATGAGTTAGAGGAACATAAATAAATAGTTCATTGCAGCGTGCGGGAAGTTGAAAGACCTGAATACTAAAATGACCTGAGGGGTTAATTGTATATTAATCAATACTTGTAGCACATCTGCATGTGAATAAACCATACCACTGCAGCACTGATAAACTATCTAGATCCTTGAGAAGTTATATTCCAAAAATTACAATCAGACATTGCAGGCAACATAGACAAGCCACTTGAGCCATGTTCACATTTGCAGAAAAATAAATAAAAAATCTGGAGTAAAGCACACCATTATTTTAACTATATCAATACAAAAAAAACACTGTTCTCCTGCGTCATTCTCAACCCTTTTTGTTACTAACCTCTCTGAAGCTCTTGTCTCTCTACTTCTGGGGGAGGATAGCAAGTCATCCCATGTGACAATTAAGCACCTGTACTCCCCAGGAGTGCTCTGCAGTCAGATCCTCTTCAACCCTTCTTCCCCTGCATAGCAAATTGTCCCTCACACACACAGTAATTCTACAAATACAAAGCATTCAGGGGTGTAACAAGTAACCCTGGGGCCCCATAGAAAAATTTTGAATGGGACCCGATTCCACCATGACCACTTTCAGCAACATTTTCTGAAAAGCTTATGATTGGTCAACCTGATACACAGGGCTAAAGCATACATTGAGTTTATAGTACAGAGGTACTGCACATAGTGATGTCACAGTTCAGCGATAATGTACACAATGATGTAATAATATGCACAGTGATGTCACAGTATAGGGAAAGTGCACACATTAATGTCACACTATAGGCATAGTACACACAGTGATGTCACTGCACAGGGATAAATTATGCAAACAATGATGTCACATGCAAGTATAGTGCAAATATGAAAGTAATGGTGCACAGAAGGGAAAAGCAGAAGTAACTGTGAGGCTGTATAGTAAAATTTACAATTAGTTCATATAAAATTTTCCATGGCACCTTCCATACTGTATATTTTACTACTAACTGCACCTTATGATTAGGTGAATTTGGGCCCGCTGGGTTTTTGAGCCCCATAGCAGCTGCTATACCTGCTTCCCTGGATGTCACCCTCCTGACAGCATTATAGTATGCAATACCCCCCCCCCCCCCACACACACAAAAAAAAAATGGAAAAAATTATAATAATATAAATAATAAATTAATTAAAATCCTTCTCCATGGTCTAGCGAGTGATACAAAAACATTTTGCTATGAATATATGAGTGGAATGAATGAAAGGGAATCTGTCACCTCCGAAACATCCCCCAAACTAGAGTAAGTGGTCTATTGTGTAAGTGCATCCCGACGCTGTGCCCCGACAAGCATTAAAATACACTGAGGGGATTCAGTGCTCATGCACATTGTGGGAGCACAGAGTTGGAATGCAAGCGAGTATGAAGATAAAAATTACATAAATCGGACTCAGCGTCGCTAACACTATACACCGCTTTCTCTAGTTTGAGGGGTGTTTTGGAGCTGACATTCATTTTAATGAAAGGTATATGGGCCATTGCACTATAAGATCACTATGTGGACAATGTCAGGAGAAGGAGTAAGAAGCTACTGAGCATGTCTGGTCTACCACTGAATGCAGGAGAAGGTGGACCAGAGACTAGGCCACAGAAGAAACAGAGGGAAAAATGTAAGGTGCAGAAAAACGTAACAGTATTTTTATTGAATACAAATTACAATATTTTATTTAAAATGAAGTATTTATTGCATAGTAATACTGTACATGGGATAATACCTGTAAAGTACAATGCATGTGACTGAGTCTTTGTAAAACCCACACAAAAATTGCCACAGCCTGAGGATGTGTTTTCATGGGATTATTTTTTGTATCATCTTGGGGAATAAACGAGAACAAATCAACCAAAAAAGACCCATGTACAGTAAATATCCAAACCTTGAAGCCATATATTAGGAAATTGTATTATCAGTAATTCCCTAGTATAAAGTATATCTATTACAGCATGGTTACACTTGCCAATAGTGGTGCTGCAGGAAGACGCATCATTGGAAACTACTTCAAGGCTCTGTTCACATCACTTTTGGCCTTTATGTTGGGTGTATAGGTAGGAAAAAATCTCCTGACATATGATCCAATGTGAAGGACGTAAAGGCTCAACATATGCCATGCAGTTTCATGCTGCCATTAGTGTGGTACAGATTTTTCAGTGGCCTCCTGTATTCGGTGTACTATGCTTTACTAAACAATAACGAAAAGCTATATTCATGCCAGAAAGAGGCTAAAAGGACACTCTTTTGACCTCAGAGATATGTTTGACGGATGTGCCAAGAGTTTTCCCCAGAGCCTATAGACTGAACACAAAAGGTAAACACCATGAGCTTTAAATCATCAGGAGATTTTTATATTACAGTTTTTACTCCAAAAAAAAAAAAAGGATTGAAAATACATAAGAGTACCCATATACAAAAAAATGGTTTATAATAGCTTTGTAGATGACTTATCTCCAAGTCCTTGTTTGTAATGTATAAATAGCTAGCCACTGCAAAAACAATTCCAACGCTAAACATGCAGAAAAAATGTAAAGAAAAGCATTTTTACCCAGGTCGCCAAACATGCAACTGAGTTACTCTCTATGCCCGACTTCATACTGTTTACATGCCGCCTACATCATTCACGAGAAACCCGAGGAACATAGGGAGCAACCCTCAAGATCTCTCTAGTTATAGCAATAACTAAATAAGGGATGTTACATTTTATTAACTATGCTATGATTCATAAGGCATTAAAGGGGTTATCCAAGACTATAAAATGCCCCCCCGGGCCCCTCACACGGATTCTACTTACCTGGCTCCACGCTCCCTGCGCCGCTCCTGCACCGCCGCTGCTGCTTCTCCCCGTGCACGGATGGAAACATCTGGTGTCAGGGGGAGTAGCCAATGGCAGGCAGAGATGGGGGGAGCCTCCCTGCTAGGATGTATTCTCCTTCCTGTTCTAACAAATTAAAGTGTAATTATCGTTTTGGTTTATATTTAATAAAGTGTAAGACAGGGAAATGTTTTTGTTTTTTTTTAACTAGAAAACAGGGTGTAAAGTGTCTCCTTACCAAAACTCTAACTGAGCTAAGAAGAGTCTGTCTTCAGCATTCTACTGACTTCTGAAGAAGACTATGCTTCAAGCCTGCCTTTTAGCCTAGGTACTTCTCTGCCTATCTTCCTAGTGTGTCCCTCAGCACTGGAAAAATAGGGAGAGGAGAAGAGCAGAGGAACCTATTATCAGACTTGAGGCTAAGGCAAAAATTGCAGATTTGTTTAAATAAAATATACATTCAATATACAGTCCCTAAGAGCAACCGTAAGCTGACAATGGATTACCTAGCTATATAGGAAGACTTATCATTTGACTACTGCAGAAGGACAATATTTCATATTTAATTCAATGGCACAGTAATGCCGAAATGAAAAAGAAAAACCGTCAAAAATGTTTTCTATGAATGTGGAGTTTAAAAAATACCCCTTTCTGATAGAAGTGTCCCTTCAAAGTAAGGCCATATCTTGTCTGGCTCTGCTTTAATTCCTGACATGTAGACCTCTACGTGACGTGAACACATAATATATTAATAATGGAAACCTGCAGTAATCTTACACTGGCAGTCTTTCAGAAGCAACACAGCATGCCCTGAGTGCAAATTAAATGAAACAATCAATGGAAAAATCTAAGTGCAAGTACAAGATAAAGTGAAATGAAGTGCTTCTTCCAGAAACATATTCTTCAACCAAGCAGGACAGGGAAGAGTAAAGGTATTCGGTTAAAAAAGGCAAGGGGCGTCATTTATCAAGAGCAGCATTTCAGGAGCAGGCCTCACCATATATAAGTGCAACCTTCTGCAGTCCATGCACCTAGACATGCTCGTAGCTGAAGGAGATTTCAGTCATCATTTAGGCCAGGAAACAGATGAAAATGATGGTAAATGTGCCAGGGCTGATGGCCCCACCCATACCACACCCTTTTTTTTTTTTGGAAAGTGGCAGGGGCAGTATAAAAATGGCACTTGCACCTAAATTTAAGTGCAATGGCGTTTAAAAAGGTGCAAACCAGTGGGTCGTCACTTTATTTATTTTTTACAACAGAAATCTAGCATGAAGCCAGTGTAAACGATCAGCTATATGTTGGGTCTTTAGTCTAACAGTCCACTGGAAGTCCGGCAGTGGACTAATTGCTCTTTTATACAAGCTGACTGACAAGTGGCCATCGGGAATGAACTGTTGCCTATCATTAAGAGGAGGGAAGAGCTCCATTTACATGCAGCAGTCATCCCTCTCTGGGGAGACAAGTCATCACTCATCCCAGTACAGACTCATTCTTCCCTCATACTTAGCAGCTGATGACTCCTGGCCTCCTGGATTCCACTCCTACACCCCTTTTTAAGGACTTACCCACCTTTTGAACACAAGAACACAATGCAAGGGGCTCTCTGGTTTAAACGACCCTTTTCTAAATAAAAAGATCTATTTAGTAATTATACTTACCTGATACCCACCACTGGATTCCAATTCAATTGCTGCCCCGCCTGGGTCTCCCTGTGTCAACATCAATGTGCAGTGAATGACTGGCTGTAGAGGTGATGTGCCACCCATGCGTCATGTAACTGGGTCACATGACATATGGGTGACATGTCACCACTGCAGCCAGTCATTGGAGCTGAAAATATGCGGCAGGGATTAGGTAAGTATGATTATCGCTACAGGTCTGGCCATGCTGGGGGATCTATAGAAAAGTAGACCCTATACAATTTTAATCTTGATAGTTTTTTGATAAACAAGCTAAAAGAATATGAACACACTTTTTTTTATATAAGGTAACTGTATGAACAGTAATGCTTTACCCTTTTTTGTCACTCTACTATGATTTCAAGTCCAAATGGAACCTGCCATTTATGTGACTGACATGGTTATAAGGGAAAATAATAGCATTCTGAATACAGAATGCATAGTACAATAGGGCTGGAGGGGTTAAAAAAATAAAAAAAATAATTTTAACTCACCTTAATCCACTTGTCCGTTCTTCTGTCTTGTTCTGTGAGGAATAGGAATAGGACCTTTGATGACGTCACTGCGCTCATCACATGGTCCGTCACATGATCCATCACCATGGTAAAATATCATGTGGTGGACCATGTGATTATTCCTCACAGAACAAGACAGAAGAGATGCCGGCTGCGCGAACAATTGGATTAAGGTGAGTTAAATTCTTTTTTTTTTTTTTTTTTTTAACCCCTCCAGCCCTATTGTACTATGCATTCTGTATTCAGAATGCTATTATTTTCCCTTATAACCATGTTATAAGGGAAAATAATACAATCTACACAACCTTGAACCCAAACCTGAACTTCTGTGAAGAAATTCGGGTCTGGGTACCACATTCAGTTTTTTATGACGCGCGTGCAAAACGCATTGAACCCGCGCGATAAAAACTGAACAACGGAACGCAATCGCAGTCAAAACTGACTGCAATTGCGTACCTACTCGCGCGGGTTTGCCGCAACGCATCCGGACCTTATCCGGACACGCTCATGTAAAAGAGACCTTACTCCTCTCACTCCCTGCTGCAAGTACAAACACAGCAGTGGGAAGTTAAAGGGTGGGTGTACCCATCAGCTCAGGTAACCCCTTAGATTCAGCAGCCAATACTCGTTCTCAGCAGCTAAGTATTCTGACAGAGGAAATCGGTGCCCTCCTTTAGCCCATCAGCACCGCTTAACAAGATGGGGCTAATGGTTTTCTATGGCAGTCGGTAGCCTGACTATGGCCCTTAAGTCTGCCAGAGGCATATGTCTATTACAGTGGGTTTGCCAAAGAAGTAGCTTAATAGTTTGCTTGATCAAAGGATCACCACAAGTGGACATAACAAAAAATATATATATTAAAAATTGTACAAAAAAAAAACTGAGTATGATAATGTCACAATTATAACAACTCCTAGAAAGAAAAATAATACATTATTTGAACCACATGTCATATAGCGTGAAAAAAGCAAGTAACAATGATAGAACTGCTGTTCCCCATTCCTCGTCCATAAAAAATTTTTAACAATCAAAAGACAAACGGAATGTACTCCAAAATTGTGCCAAAATAAAAACTTTCTCGTACAAAAATAAAAAGCCCCTATGTCTACAGTACATTGACAAACATTAAAAAGTTGGATCTCGGAAACAGGCACCTCATTTTTTCCCCATAAAACATGCTTTTAATCAGCAAAAGACTTATAAAATATATATATACAGTTGCGAGAAAAAGTATGTGAACCCTTTGGAATGATATGGATTTCTGCACAAATTGGTCATAAAATGTAATAATAACACACAAAGAATTAAATGTTACCATGTTTTTATTGAACACACCATGTAAACATTCACAGTGCAGGTGGAAAAAGTATGTGAACCCTTGGATTTAATAACTGGTTGAACCTTCTTTGGCAGCAATGACTTCAACCAAACATTTCCTGTAGTTGCAGATCAGACGTGCACAATGGTCAGGAGTAATTCTTGACCATTCCTCTTTACAGAACTGTTTCAGTTGAGCAATATTCTTGGGATGTCTGGTGTGAATCGCTTTCTTGAGGTCATGCCACAGCATCTCAATCGGGTTGAGGTCAGGACTCTGACTGGGCCACTCCAGAAGGCGTATTTTCTTCTGTTTAAGCCATTCTGTTGTTGATTTACTCCTATGCTTTGGGTCGTTGTCCTGTTGCAACAGCCATCTTCTGTTGAGCTTCAGCTGGTGGACAGATGGCCTTAAGTTCTCCTGCAAAATGTCTTGATAAACTAGGGAATTCATTTTTCCTTCGATGATTGCAATCCGTCCAGGCCCTGAAGCAGCAAAGCAGCCCCTAACCATGATGCCCCCACCACCATACTTCACAGTTGGGATGAGGTTTTGATGTTGGTGTGCTGTGCCTCTTTTTCTCCACACATAGTGTTGTGGGTTTCTTCCAAACAACTTAACTTTGGTTTCATCTGTCCACAGAATATTTCGCAAGTACTGCTGTGGAACATCCAGGTGCTCTTGTGCAAACTGTAAACGTGCAGCAATGTCTTTAGCTGACACTCTAGGATTCTTCTTCACCTCATTGAGCAGTCTGCGCTGTGCTCTTGCAGTCATCTTTACAGGACGACCACTCCTAGGGAGAGTTACAGCAGTGCTGAACTTTCTCCATTTATAAACAATTTGTCTTACCGTGGACTAATGAACAGCAAGGCTTTTGGAGATACTTTTATAACCCTTTCCAGCTTTATGCAAGTCAACAATTCTTAATCATAGGTCTTCTGAGAGCTCTTTTGTGCTTGGCATCATTCACATCAGGCAATGCTTCTTGTGAAAAGCAAACCCAGAACTGGTGTGTGTTTTTTATAGGGCAGGGCAGCTGTAACCAACACCTCCAATCTCATCTCATTGATTGGACTCCAGTTGACTGACACCTCACTCCAATTAGCTCTTGGAGATTTCATTAGTCTAGGGGTTCACATACTTTTTCCACCTGCACTGTGAATGTTTACATGGTCTGTTCAATAAAAACATGGTAACATTTAATTCTTTGTGTGTTATTAGTTTAAGCAGACTGGGATTGTCTATTGTTGTGACTTAGATGAAGATCAGATCACATTTTATGACCAATTTGTGCAGAAATCCATATCATTCCAAAGGGTTCACATACTTTTTCTTGCAACTGTATATATATATATATATATATATATATATATATATTTGTTTCACCAAGACCATGACTCCTAAAATAAGGTTAAGGGTGGGTTCACACTAGCGTTATGGAGTCCGTTATGGCTTTCTATTATAACAGGGTTATAACGGAACATAACGGAATCCATAGGATGGAATGCAAAACGGAAGCCTTTAAGAGGCATTCCGTTTTGCTCCTTCCTAATAGAAGTCTATGGGAAAACATAACGGATCAGTCTGGGTCCCGTTATGCAAGATGGAAAACAAAGTCCTGTCAACAGTGATATCACGTTGATTGGTCACATGGTTTTGCGCAGCTCAGTCCCGTTTAAGTGAATGGGGCTGAGCAGCAATACCAAGCACAGCCATTATCAAATGGACAGTGCCATGCTTGGTAAGCTGTGGGGGGGAGCAGGAGCAATGATCGTCGGGTGCCGAAACACTGCTAATCTGATATTGATTACCTATCCTGAGGATAGGTCATCAATATTAAAATCCCAGAAAAACCCTTTAACCTGTGCTATATGCCACATGAAAATACAGTGCAATGATATTTGTCCAGCATGAATGGGAATCTGAACGGAATTCCAGCAGGGCCCGGCAGTGACGGATCAAGCAGGCTGTTCCAGGCCATAACAGCCTAATGGATCTGCTTATGGCAACTTTCACACTAGCGTTTTGGCTTTCCGCTTGTGAGATCCGTTCAGGTCTCTCAGAAGCGTCCAAAACGGATCAGTTTTGCCCTAATGCATTCTGAACGGAAATAGGATCCGCTCAGAATGCATCAGTTTGCCTCCGATCAGTCTCCATTCCGCTCTGGAGGTGCAGTGTTGTGCTGTCCGCTTGATGAAACTGAGCCAAACGGTTTTCACTGACACAATCTGGCACAATAGAAAACTGATCCGTCCCCCAATGACTTTCAATGGTGTTCCTGACAGAAGACATAATACAACCGTATCCATTCATGACTGATGCATGCGGTTGTATTATGGTAACGGAAGCGTTTTTGCAGAACCATGACAGATCCGTAAAAAACGCTAGTGTGAAAGTAGCCTAACACACCATGTGAAAAAAGCCTTAGTTTAAAATTCCAGTTTACAGTTCACCTATCCACTGACCTAGACGCTGTGTACACGGTAAAATCAGGCAGCAGCGAGCTATATACTGTATAATACAACAACTGAAAATGAATAACTCCATGACAGGCATGGATCTATAAGTCATGCACGGCACGCTTACGCTTACCTAACACCTCTCTAACATGAATTATTTTTACCTTCTCAACTTTACCTCGTGCTTTAACACATACATACAAAAATACCCGAGACACATTTTTCTTAATTCCAGTGCACATCAAACACTTTATTACCAGAGTGTATTATCATTATCATATGTAGCAGGATACGTAGCAATCATACTTGTGCTCTTTAGTAACTTTCCACGTGAAGATTTATAAATCACCACACTGAAAATTGGACTAGAAGATTGGACTGAAATTCAAATCTGATCTCCTAACTGTGTTTCTATCATTAATAATCAAGAAAAAACTACCTGTATCTAGGTCTAATTAATAAAAATTTGTGTCAACTAATGTTAACATCCTATACACTGTCCTATTAAGGCCTCTTGGACATGACCGTATGCCCTCAGAGACATACGGTCCGTGAGTGGGCCATATGTCCGTGAGTGGCATTGATCGTGCGCTCGGGAGTACACAGCATCATAGGTTACAATGATGCTGTGCACGTCAGGCCGCCCACGGGGCCATTGTTTTGCACTCATATGATTATATGAGTGTGGGACAATAGCACCGCAATATCGCTCGGAGGGCATACGGTCGTGTGCAAGAGGCCTAACTCTCACTATCATTAATAAGTGGTCACACACCCTAGATAGCCAAACACAACAAAAAAGAATTAAGGCAATACTGGAGGATCAAGAAAGATTGTCATCTGCAACCGTATCTGTGCACTTACAAGAATGCTTCGGAGAGATATGTTATAGAAATTTGAGTTTTAAGAAAGTTTTTTGCAGATATATGAAAAACTTTTTAAGGTCCTAAAAGGGTTTTCTGAGACTTATATACTGATGACCTATCCTCTGGATAGGTCATTAGTATCCGATCAGTAGGGGTCCGACACCCGGGATCCCCGCCAATCAGATGTTTGAGAAGGCACCGAGACTCGCAGTAGCGACACAGTCTTCGCTCAGCTTTCCGCGTAGGGTCTCGGTCTTAAATTTTATATGACTACTGGTCTCTTAGTTCTGTTTTGGTGGCTCTTAGGAATTAGCCCTAGTGTCACCTCGGATGCCAGCTGGTATTTGGGCAAGGGTTCCCAAGGTTTGATACAGCCGCTTGTGTGCAGGTTTTGGAGAGTATCCTGTCCTGTATGTGTCTAGGTTCACTTCCTATCTGGTAGCTTGACAATTTTTGTCATTTCAGACAGTGGCAGTATGATGTCTGAATCTGACATGCTGTAATTACATCTGAATACATAGTCAGGTCCATAAATATTTGGACATCGACACAATTCTAACATTTTTGGCTCTATACACCACCACAATGGATTTGAAATGAAACGAACAAGATGTGCTTCAACTGCAGACTGCCAGCTTTAATTTGAGGGTAATTACATCCAAATCAGGTGAACGGTGTAGGAATTACAACAGTTTGCATATGTGCCTTCCACTTGTTAAGGGACCAAAAGTAATGGGACAGAATAATAATAAATCAAACTTTCACTCTTTAATACTTGGTTGCAAATGATTGCAGTCAATTAAAGCCTGAAGTCTGGAACGCATAGACATCACCAGACGCTGGGTTTCATCCCTGGTGATGCTGTACCAGGCCTCTACTGCAACAGTCTTCAGTTCCTGCTTGTTCTTGGGGCATTTTCCTTTCAGTTTTGTCTTCAGCAAGTGAAATGCATGCTAAATCGGATTCAGGTCAAGTGGTTGACTTGGCCATTGCATACCATTCCACTTCTTTCCCTTAAAAAACTCTTTGGTTGCTTTTGCAGTATGATTTGGGTCATTGTCCATCTGCACTGTGAAGCGCCGTCCAATGAGTTCTGAAGCATTTGGCTGAATATGAGCAGATAATATTGCCCGAAACACTTCAGAATTCATCCTGCTGCTTTTGTCAGTAGTCACATCATCAATAAATACACGAGAACCAGTTCCATTGGCAGCCATACATGCCCACGCCATGACACTACCACCACCATGCTTCACTGATGAGGTGGTATGCTTAGGATTATGAGTAGTTCCTTTCCTTCTCCATACTCTTCTCTTCCCATTACTCTGGTACAAGTTGATCTTGGTCTCATCTGTCTATAGGATGTTGTTCCAGAACTGTGAAGGCTTTTTTAGATGTCGTTTGGCAAACTCTAATCTGGCCTTCCTGTTTTTGAGGCTCACCAATGGTTTACATCTTGTAGTGAACCCTCTGTATTCACTCTGGTGAAGTCTTCTCTTGATTGTTGACTTTGACACACATACACCTACCTCCTGGAGAGTGTTCTTGATCTGGCCAACTGTTGTGAAGGGTGTTTTCTTTACCAGGGAAAGAATTCTTCGGTCATCCACCACAGTTGTTTTCTGTGGTCTTCCGGTTCTTTTGGTGTTGCTGAGTTTACCGGTGCGTTCCTTCTTTTTAACCGCTTCACGTCCGCCCATAGACTATAAACGTCCTATGGGTGGACGTCTATTTCTGACAGCACGTTTTAAAACGTCCTGTCAGAAATAGCAGCTGCACGCTAATCGTGCAGCTGCTGATCGGGTTGCCCGCTGTCAGTGACAGCAGGGCAACCCTAAGACAAGGCAGGGACAGTGCCCAGGTGTCCCTGCCTTCCGGATCGCTGCAGACACAGCGCTCACCGAGCGCTGTGTATGCAGAGAAGGAAGCGCTGTGCGCTTCCTGTTCCGGCCCGGCGGTCATGTGACCGCCGTGACCGGAGTGTGCAGGAGCTGTGTGAGGTCTCTCAGAGACCTCGATCAGCCCTGCTGTGAGGCTGTACAGCGCTGGATTGCTGCTGTACAGCCTCTATAGGGGTGCATTTATCCTGTAACTGGGGCTACTCTGTCAGCCCCAGTTACAGGAGAAATCAACATTGAAAAAAAAAGAAAAAGTGAAGCAAATGTCCCCCAGAGGTCTTGTATGACCTTATGGGGGACGAAAAGTGTAAAAAAAAAATAAAAAAATAAAGGGTTGAAAAAATAAAATAAAATAAAGTTTCACATGTAAAAAAAAAAAAAAGTTCCCAAATTAGGAATAAAAAAAAAAATTAAAGATAGAAAAAATAAAATAAAATAGACATATTTGGTATTGCCGCGTCCGTAAAAACCAGCTCTATAAAAATATCACATGACCTAACCCCTCGGGTTAACACCGTAAAAAAATAAAATAAAAAAAAAACTGTCAAAACAAGCAATTTTTGTCACCTTGCATCACAAAAGGTGCAACACCAAGTGATCAAAAACGCGTATGTCCCACAAAATAGTACCAATAAAACCGTCACCTCATCCCGCAAAAAATGAGCCCCTACATAAGAAAATCTCTCAAAAAATAAAAAAAACTATAGCTCTTAGAACATGGAGACACTAAAACATCATTTTTTTGGTTCCAAAAATGCTATTATTGTGTTAAAGTGAAACAAATAAAAAAATGTATACATATTAGGTATTGCCGCATCCGTAAAAACCAGCTCTATAAAAATATCACATGACCTAACCCCTCGGGTGAACACCGTAAAAAAAAAAAAAAAAAAAAAACGGTGTCAAAACAAGCAATTTTTGTCACCTTGCATCACAAAAGGTGCAAAGGTATCGCCACGTCCGTAAAAATCTGCTCTATAAAAATGTCACTTGACTGAACCCCTCAGGTGAACGCTGTAAAAATAAATAAATAGAAACTGTGCTAAAACAACCAATTTTTTGGTCACCTTGCCCCATAAAGTGTTATAATGAATGATCAAAAAATCATATGTACCCAAAAATAGTACTAATAAAACTGGCACCTTATCCCCTAGTTTCCAAAATGGGGTCACTTCTTGGGAGTTTCTACTGTAAGGGTGCATCAGGGGGCTTCAAATGGGACATGGCATCTAAAAACCATGTGGAGTTCCTTTTCTTCTGCGCCCTGCCGTGTGCCCATACAGCAGTTTATGACCACATGTGGGGTGTTTCTGTAAACCGCAGAATCTGGGTAATAAATATTGAGTTTTGTTTGGCTGTTAACCATCGATGTGTTAAAGAAAAAAATTGATTAAAATGGAAAATCTGCCAAAAAAGTGAAATTTTTAAATTTGATCTCCATTTTCCTTTAATTCTTGTGGAACGCCTAAAGGGTTAACAAAGTTTGTAAAATCGGTTTTGAATACCTTGAGGGGTGTAGTTTCTACAATGGGGTCATTTATGGGGGTATCCACTATGTAGGCCCCACAAAGTGACTTCATACCTGAACTGGTCCTTAAAAAGTGGGTTTTGGCAATTTTCTTAAAAATTTTAAGAATTGCTTCTAAACTTCTAAGCCTTCTAACGTCCTAAAAAAATAAAATGACATTTCCAAAATGATGCCAACATAAAGTAGACATATGGGGAATGTTAAGTAATAAATATTTTATGAGGTATCACTTTCTGTTTTAAAAGCAGAGAAATTGAAATTTAGAAAATTGCTAATTTTTCTAATTTTTGGGTAAATTTGGGATTTTTTCATAAATAAAGGTGAAATATTTTGACTCAAATTTATGACTATCATGAAGTACAATGTGTCACGAGAAAACAATCTCTGAATGACTTGGATAAATAAAGGCGTTCCAAAGTTATTACCACATAAAGTGAGATATGTCAGTTTTGCAAAATTTGGCCTGGTCAGGAAGGGGGCAAATGGCCCAGATGGGAAGTGGTTAAGAATGTTCCAAACAGTTGTTTTGGCCACGTCTAATGTTTTTGCTATCTCTCTGATGGGTTTGTTGTGTTTTTTCAGCCTAATGATGGCTTGCTTCACTGATCGTGACAGCTCTGTGAATCTCATCTTGAGAGTTGACAGTAACAGATTCCAAATGCAAATAGCACACTTGAAATGAACTCTGGACCTTTTATCTGCTCATTGTAATTGGGATAATGAGGGAATAACACACACCTGGCCATGGAACAGCTGAGAAGGCAATTGTCCCATTACTTTTGGTCTCTTAACAAGTGGGAGGCACACATGCAAACTGTTGTAATTCCTACACCGTTCACCTGATTTGGATGTAAATACCCTCAAATTAAAGCTGACAGTCTGCAGTTAAAGCACATCTTGTTTGTTTCATTTCAAATCTATTGTGGTGGTGTATAGAGCCAAATATGATAGAATTGTGTTGATGTCCCAATATTTATGGACCTGACTGTAGATGTAATTCTTGCAACCCATTGATTACATTTTATCCATACTGTGGTCTCCCCCTGAAGGCCAGTGTTTCAGTGTTTTAAAAAAAAAAAATTATGTTTATGGGCTTTTAGTGTATACCATTAAAGTTTAAACATTTTATGGGTCATTTATAACGCAAAGTATGCCACATTTTTTATCATGTTCTACGCCTGTTTTTGGTCGCACGACCAGTGCCTAAGTTATTTAGAGGATTGCGCCTCTACATTACTTAGGCGCATCAAGTGCCAGTGGACATGGACTAAGACTGGCATCTGAATCGCCAGTCTTAGCAAATGTTCCCTTTTATTTTTACTCACATCCACTTTTCAGTAAATTGTATTCTTATCTACAATGGATTCATTCTCATGAGATCAGTGAAATATCTGATCGGTAAGGTTTGACTCCCAGCACCTCCGGTGAACGCTGTTTGAAGGGGCTATAGGACTCAGACAGTGCCATACATTGTATAGCAGCTGTTCTTGGTATTTCAGCTCAATCCCATTGAACTGCAAAAGTCATGTGACAAATGGATGTGACGTCACAGGCCAAGAAAGAAGCTGCACTCAAATGCCGTGGCCCTTTCCAACAGCTGACTGGGAGGGATGCCAGCAGTCAGTCTCACACTGATGAAAATTGATGACCTATCCTCATCAATATCTGAAGTCCTGCAAAACCCCTCTAAATTTGTACATTTACCAATCATTGTGATTATGGCAGGATACATATTCAAGCTACAAGGCATGTATTTTATATGCACCAAATAAGATTTTTCATAGGTGGCCAAAGGATGCTCTCAATCCAGCTTTGACGACATTGTACATAAGCATCTTGTCCTAAAAGGACATGTCATTCTAGTTTCACACTAGCAATTCCTGAAGCTACCGAATCGCTATCTAGCCCCTTTTACTATAATGAGGAACGGCAGAGAACCAGCCACAACCCGGCAAATATGCTGAGAATCGGCCAGACAAAAACCACTGCGGGTGTCAGGTAGGATCCAGACATCTCCGGCAGGCTGCTTTCTGCCAGAACAGCCTGCAGGAGATGTCCAATGTTCGTGTGAAACTATCCTCACTTCTTACATAACAACCAAATATATGACTGATGTGCTTGTCTAGCACCTGCACAGCACAATTAAATCATGTGCGCCCATCTTTGGTCTAGCTGTCCCCTCCACTTCTTGTCTCAATGGGCTGTCCGTCTGCAGCTTGAGGGACACTGAAGATGGGTATATGCTTGGGTGGGTGGCGTCTGCAGAGAGTGCACGTTACAATGCAGTCCTTCTTGTCCTTGAACCTTTATTCCCCTATTACACAGACACTATGCACTCTTCATGTTAAACGGCTGGGAGCACCTGCACTCGGAGTGAGGACAAGAAGGAGTGCATCAAGAGTGCACGCTTTCTGCACATGCTGCCCACACAAGAAACCCATCTTCAGCGGCCCCCAAGCTGAAGACAAACAGCCCATTGAGACAAGGACTACATGGTGATTTCGAGGGGACAGCTAGATCAAAGAAAGGTGAGTTTTGGCAAATAACTGAGCTGGAAAATGATCAAAAAGGGAAATAAAATATAGTATTTTTTTTTTTAAATATAGGGCTGAACTGTAGTGGGAATGAAAAGCTCAGTTACTCTTATACCTTTATCTCGTGCCCACAACAGTACAATGTGGATCCTTCCATTAGCATGTATTACTGACCAGGGTAAGAATTCTAATAATTGCAATTCAATAAACCGACGGATGGATTGACTAATTAACACAATCTAGAAAGTACTGAAGAGAAAGTACTCACTACTCAACTGAGAACCCTAAAATCAGAGTGAAGAGGAGTCCCTTGGGTGAAAATACTGTATATATCAGAGGAGTAATGTCCTGTCTGCAGCACAGCCACCTTATTAGTGTAAAACAAGCACAGTACAGGGCACCGATTCCATATGTAATGTGCATACAAACTGCTCATGGGATCTTCTTTTAGTGCTTGCATTTCAAATGGAAATACTACACAGACCTTGATGCCATAAAGCAAGATGATGAAAGAATAACGAGAAAGAGAAAACTGCCAATGGGTAAAATAGAAGCTATACTCTAGAAAGAAGAGATAGATACTCCCTATCAGAAAACCAGTTATGAGCAAACATAAAAGCCACATAACCCAGCATGCTCCATTATTCTATTACACTGAAAAGATATGGTAGAAACACAGCAGGCAGTATATAAGACACCAGAAAACTGATGCCTGTCTCTCCAGCTACAAGCATATTGCAGCTATAATTGCACAACAACTGCTATAAAGTTACATATTAAAAAACACATTTGACGCGACTAATGATGCTACACATCTTATAACTAGGACAAATATCTTTATAAATTTGTTAAGCATTAATAAGGGACGGCAAATTCTAAGGGTACGGACACGCGCAGATTTTTTAATGCAGTTTTTTAAGCCAAAACTAAGGGTGGATTAAAAAAAAGTTGGATCAGGGGCATCACTAGAAAAGGCTGAGGCCCATAGCAATTTTTTGAAAGTGAAACTTCTCCGCAACCCGCCCTCCCACAGTTACTCAAGACCGCTCACGCTTCCCATAAAACCCACCCACTCAGTAGTTATGCCTTCTTACTGCCTACAAAGTATTAATGCCCCCTTACTGCCATAACCCCTTATTGCACCCACGTAGTAGAATGCCCCTTAGTGCCCCCACAGTAGTTGCACCCCACTAGTACCCTCCACAGTAGTAGTGCCCCCTTAGTCCTCATAGTAGTGCCCCCCCTTAATTCCCTGACACAGTAGTGCTACTAGGGTTGTCACGATACCAAAATTTGGATTCAATTTCGATACCATAAAAAAGTATTGTGATACTCGATACCACACGAAAAATAATGAACCACCAAAAAACCTGCATGCTTTCCGCATTTTATGGAATGTCCGGCCCATAATAAAACAATCCTATCCTATTTTTTGGGGGACAAGGTGACAAAAAAAATGGCGAATCGCGCGGTTTTGATTTTTTTTTCTGTTACAACGTTCACTGCATAGGAAATATTTTTTAATAGTTTGCACTTTTTTGGGCGTGGCGATATGTAATATGTTTATTTTTTATTGTTTATAAATTTTATATGTAAAATTGGGAAAGGGGGCAATTTAAACTTTTAGTACTTTGGTGTTTTTTTAACCTTTTATTTACTATTAGCCCCCTTAGGGGCTAGAACCCTTGTCCTAATGATCTTTTAGGGTGAATAGGACTTCACACTCTCTCTGCTGCCCTGTGCACACAGCAGCAGGGAGATTACCATGGCAGCCAAGGCTTTAGTAGCGTCCTGGCTGCCATGGTAACCAATCGGAGCCCCACAATTATACTACTGGGGCTCCGATCGGAAGCTGCCACTGCCACCAATGAGGAGGGGAGGGAACCCTGTGGCCACTGCCACCAATGACTATAATACTGGGGGGGAAGAGGGTGGCACACTGTGCCACCAATGGTTATAATTTATAATACTGGGGTTGGGGGGGTGCACTGCACCACCAATGATTATAATTAACCTATTAATTCAAGTGTAGGCTGCGAGTACCGGCGGTGGTATCACATATCCAGCCTCTATGACAGGGAGCTGCGATCCCCGTCAATTAATTGCCACGGTTCGCAGGATCGCTGTGCCCTGTTATTGAGGCAGGATGCCGGGTCTGTGATACCGCCGCCAGCACCCACTGGCTACACTTGAATTAATGTGTTAATTACATTCATTGGTGGCGCAGTGGCCACAGTCCCTCCCCTCCTCCTCGCTACAATGATCTCAGTGGTGGCAGCAGCACAGTGGGGAGGGACTCCCTCCTTCTCCACTGTGCTCCTGAAGAGAACATGGCACGCACTGAGAGCAGTGCATGCCACGTTCCCTAACTGATACAGCAGCGCAGCCTAGTATCGTTAAATAGTAAAACCCGGTATCGGATCGGTCCCGGTCTAAAAGTATAGTTTGGGTATTACACTCAAACATTCCACAAATCACATATACTAAAGTCCCGAATCTGGGTCTGAAAATAGCCCGACAGTTAGGAATAAGAAAAACCACATCAGACAAAGTTGGTTGACATTCAAGGGTTTCCATAAATGCGGATGATGCTCAAATTGTAGGATTATGCCTTTTCCAAAGAAAATACAAAAAGCACACTCCACACAAAATTCATTCCATCTGGATATTAAAGTAGGCCCCTCTTGTGACTCCACGGATGTCATATATCTCTTACAGTGTCCTTGCCAGAAACATTATGCGGGTAGAACTAAAAGGACTCTGAAAAAAATAGTAGCGGAGCATGTGGCCAATATCAAAAAAGGTTATGAATTACATTCTTTGTCGAAACATTTTAAAGATTTTCATGGTTGCGATCCCTCCACCATCAAGTATATGGCAATTGAGAAAGTGAAGAGGTCTTGGAGGGGAGGGAATCACATCGCACATATGTCCAGATTGGAGTCTAAAAGAATATTTGATTTTTATACCCTGATCCCAAAAAGGCCTTAAATGCTGATATGGAATTATTTGGTTTCCTATAGCTTCTGGTGTGTTGGTCTATCTGGGATGTGACATCGGCGTCAGGCTGTCTATCAGCACTCAGATCTCCCCTCCCCGATATACCACCACCCGTTTCCACATCCCAAGAATTTCCCATTGACCAACATGTATCATTAGAAGATCCTGAAAAACATTATACTGAATATGTCATTAAAAAATGCTCTTAGATAGGGCGAATTCCATTTTTGTTTGAAATTTATGATTAGAATACAGTGATCAAAGTCAGAGGAGACCGGGCCACTTGTTCCTTAGTCTATGGAGAGTACATTGAAGCGATTTTTATTAAAAAAAAGACGCATAGATACCGCAAGTGCGGTTTTAGCACTTTTTAAAAAATAAATTGTTGCTGTTTGTTATGTGTTTATTATTTATGGGGAGTTCTTTCCACATTTGTAGATATATTTTTATAAAGCCTGTTTTTGAATATGCATTTTGAGACTGTTTGTCCCCCCTCTGCATGGACTTTAGACAATCATATATTGGAAGCCAGGAGTAGAAATAATGGGGCCCTTACAGTACATTAGCCCCTTTAATCCAATTATTTTACTGGCAAGATTTATTGTTATCCCGGAATCCATTTCCAGTTAGGATCCAATGTCCACTTATTGATGATCTCTCACTGTCCCAGCAACCATTGTTCCATCGCCTCTTCTAGACTCTATAAAAGGAAGTTGGCTAATACTCACTGTTCAACCACTGAGGAAGGGGAAGCTTTAACCCCGAAACGCGTCTGCTAATGAACAGTGAGAGGTCTTAATAGAGCCGAACTCGGCTCCAATTCACACATCCACTTTGCGGACATTTATGTTATTCCAGGCTAACACCAGTGGATACAATTGTTGAACTCTAACGTCCAGTGTTTAGGACCCAGACCATTACCAGCTCCTGAGTCACGTGGGACGCCACGGGGGGAGAACTGTGGGCCACGTGGGACGCCGCGTAGGTACTTGCAGTACAGAGTAACAAGAAGACTTCCCAGTCTCCCGGATGGCAGGAGAGGATCCTTTGGCGGACGGAACAATTTCCACCGAGGATTGGTAAGGTACTTTGTCACTACGTTCCCTTGCAGCATATAAATACACAACGCAGAGACCAGGGATCCAGATTGATTTGTCTAATAGGGACTGGCGTAACTTGCTATTATCCTTCTGGAAGATGCAACTTATATATATAAGCCAATGATGTTTAGTACGGACGGATTATATTTTTTCTAATGTAGGGACATATTCAATTGGACTGTCCTATCTAGTAATCCTGACATATACAGTTGCAAGAAAAAGTATGTGAACCCTTTGGAAAGATATGGATTTCTGCACAAATTGGTCATAAAATGTGATCTGATCTTCATCTAAGTCACAACAATAGACAATCACAGTCTGCTTAAACTAATAACACACAAAGAATTAAATGTTACGATGTTTTTATTGAACACACCATGTAAACATTCACAGTGCAGGTGGAAAAAGTATGTGAACCCCTAGACTAATGAAATCTCCAAGAGCTAATTGGAGTGAGGTGTCAGCCAACTGGAGCCCAATCAATGAGATGAGATTGGAGGTGTGGATTACAGCAGCCCTGCCCTATAAAAAACACACACCACTTCTGGGTTTGCTTTTCACAAGAAGCATTGCCTGATGTGAATGATGCCTCGCACAAAAGAGCTTTGAACTAAGAATTGTTGACTTGCATAAAGCTGGAAAGGGTTATAAAAGTATCTCCAAAAGCCTTGCTGTTCATCAGTCCACTGTAAGACAAATTGTCTATAAATGGAGAAAGTTCAGCACTGCTGCTACTCTCCCTAGGAGTGGCCGTCCTGTAAAGATGACTGCAAGAGCACAGCGTAGACTGCAAAATGAGGTGAAGAAGAATCCTAGAGTGTCAGCTAAAGACTTACAAAAGTATCTGGCATATGCTAACATCCCTGTTAATGAATCTACGATACGTAAAACACTAAGCAAGAATGGATTTCATGAGAGGATACCACAGAGGAAGCCACTGCTGTCCAAAAACATTGCTGCACGTTTCCAGTTTGCACAAGAGCACCTGGATGTTCCACAGCAGTACTAACAAAATATTCTGTGGACAGATGAAACCAAAGTTAAGTTGTTTGGAAGAAACACACAACACTATGTGTGGAGAAAAAGAGGCACAGCACACCAACATCAAACCTCATCCCAACTGTGAAGTATGGTGGTGGGGGCATCATGGTTTGGGGCTGCTTTGCTGCGTCAGGGCCTGGACGGATTGCTATCATCGAAGGAAAAATGAATTCCCAAGTTTATCAAGACATTTTGCAGGAGAACTTAAGGCCATCTGTCCACCAGCTGAAGCTCAACAGAAGATGGGTGTTGCAACAGGACAACGACCCAAAGTATAGAAGTAAATCAACAACAGAATGGCTTAAACAGAAGAAAATACGCCTTCTGGAGTGGCCCAGTCAGAGTCCTGACCTCAACCCGATTGAGATGCTGTGGCATGACCTCAAGAAAGCGATTCACACCAGACATCCAAGAATATTGCTGAACTGAAACAGTTCTGTAAAGAGGAATGGTCAAGAATTACTCCTGACGGTTGTGCACGTCTGATCTGCAACTACAGGAAACGTTTGGTTGAAGTTATTGCTGCCAAAGGAGGCTCAACCAGTTATTAAATCCAAGGGTTCACATACTTTTTCCACCTGCACTGTGAATGTTTACATGGTGTGTTCAATAAAAACATGGTAACATTTGATTCTTTGTATGTTATTAGTTTAAGCAGACTGTGATTGTCTATTGTTGTGACTTAGATGAGGATCAGATCACATTTTATGACCAATTTGTGCAGAAATCATTCCAAAGGGTTCACATACTTTTTCTTGCAACTGTATGTATATCCGCCATATATATTTTTTATACCCTAATCTATTTTAACTTTATTTTTTATTTGTTGTTATTATGTGTGGATAGAAGGTTTTTACCATATGTTTCTATTGTCAGTGCTATAGTGTACATTTGTTATAGTCCATATATTGTCGGATATTGAGTGCCCCCCCAATTTCAAGACTTAAAATTAATCAGACCCCAAAACATACTCCTAAACTTGGGTCTTTGTGTACTGCCACAAACTACTGTATGTCTTGAAATTGGACGTCATCAGGGGCAGTCAGTTATGATTGCAGAAGTGCTCATCACTCCCTGGGCCTCCTGTACCAATGAAAGAAGTCATCATTTGTTGAGCGCTTCCAACAGTCTGAGGTGGGAAGCACTTGTTGTTACAGTCCACCTCTTTACCCAGCAGGAGAACATTAATTTTGCACAGCGCACGCACTACAACCAGAGGCATAAAACTGTCAGAATTTTTTTTCTGGTTGCAAGATGGCACCCAGGGTAGCTGCCTATTTGATCCAACCCTTATGCCTCATTCACATGTCAGTGTTTGGTCAGTGATTTCCATCAGAGACTGTGAGCCAAAACCAGGTGCGGCTCTAAACACAGAACAGGTGCAGGCAGATCTTTCCCTTATAGCTTATGTCTGTGGAGGCTCCCCTCCTGATTTCGGCTCACAATCACTGATGGAAATCACTAACCAAAACACTGACGTGTGAATGAGGCTTTACTCAGCACTGAAAGAGTACAGCTAATTACTGAGGTCTACATGTCTGTTTTGTGTCTTAGGTGTTTGTGGAGGTTTTTGTTTTGCCAAATGCAGCTCTGGGTATGGCATTTTTATGGCATGTATCCTATCTCTAGAGGACATAATAATTGTAAAAAAAAAATGCATGTTCTAAATGTCATAAAATATAACACATCACCAAAATAGCTTGAAAAATGATCTAAAAGCCAGGAGATGATGGTGGTTTTTTATTTGTTTGTTTTTTACAAACATTTAAAATGCTGAAACAAATAGTGAGTCAAGGAGCTCTTGGCTGTGTGATAAATATGGTGTGTCATTTAGTTCAGTTTTATAGATTCTGCCAATTATATGGGCTGCAGTACCAAACACAGCTGCACTCAGTAGCCAGCACTGTCTAGGTACGTCCCATAGTTCTGCCGAGCGTGGGTCTTGGACACTCAATGGTCACAGATGTATGGCTCTATAGCATAGGACACCAAAGTAAAAACAGAAAATCCCTTTTAGTCCCTCACAACCTCCGAAGGATTATTAGAGGAGCAACTTCCGATAGGAAAGTGGGCAATTTCAATGATAATGCTATTTTAGGCTAAGTTCACACATGATATTAGATTATGATCGTATAAAGCTATAAGACTTGTGATTAAACACGTTTATCACTAAATAAAAAAGAAGATTTTATGAAAAACAAGGTAAATAATAATAAACAAGTCAGTTCTTGCCAAATATCATTTTAATTTGAGCGATGCAAGTGTCGAGACCAACAGAAAGTACAAAGCACATTAGATGGTGGCAAGGCGGCACATGCACAGACAAGTAATGATCGTACAACAACACATAGTAGGTAATTTTCTAAAATGGGTATTTAGCAGAGAACATTCATTTCAATTCTTTACCCTCCATCTGTCTCCATAGCAGCAGATCAGAAATTCTGTGCAGAAATTAATTGTTCTATTGGGCATTGTACAGAATGACGGAGTTTATAACATTCACATAAGAATTTAAATGTTAAAGAGGTTTTCTGCAGAAGCATTCTTATTTTTTTGTTAACAAAAGGAAATTTACCTATATGTCCCTTGCAGCTCCCCATTTATTTATAGGTATTCTGCTGCATATTTTTCAAAGAAAAACAAATGTGCTTCCATTCCCAAAAAAAATCCTTTAAAAGGCTAAGGACACCTTTGGGGCATTTTATTATTATTATTATTATTATTACATTTTACTCATTTTGGGCTATAATATTTTTTCCAATTGGTCTTTATTAAAATGGTCAGCCGTTTCTGAGATACAAGACAGTGCTCCAGACAAAAAAAAATGACCAGGAGCCATTGGCTCCTGAATTAAAAAATTTAGGAGCCAAATTACATTTTTTAGTCGCCAAATTTAAAATGCATATAATTTTTAAAAAAAGGACTTTGAGAAGATGAGACGCAGGTGCACTACATATAGGAGAAAACAGCACCACATGCCTCTCACATCCAGGGACATTTTCTGGGGAACAAGGTGACTAAAAATGGCGAATTGCGTGGTTTAGAGGTTTTTTTCTGTTACGGCCTTCACCGAGCGGAAATATTTTTTTATATTTTAATAGCTCACACTTTTTGGGACGTGGCGATATGTAATATGTTCTTTATTGTTTGTAAATTTTATATGTAAAACTGGGAAGGGGGCCATTTAAACTTTTAGTATTTTGGGTTTTTTTTTAGTTTTTTTTTTACTTTTTATTTAACAACGATTTCTTCCCTTAGGGACTAGAACCTGGATCTTTTCATCCCTTGTGCTATTCACCCTGATAGAGCTCTATCAGGGTGAATAGGAGCTCACATCTCCCTGCTGCCCTGGGCTCTGTTCACACAGCGGCAGGGAGCTGAACATGGCAGCCAGGGCTTCAGTAGCGTCCTGGCTGCCATGGTAACTATCTGAGCCCCAGCAGTGTAATCTGCCACTGCCACCAATGAAGGGGATGGGGACACTGTGGCCACCATATAACAATGGGAGGGAGACGGGGACGACTTGTGGCCAGTGATAATGGGGGGGGGGGGAGAGGCTTTGGGAGAGCGCACTGCACCACCAATGAATGTTTAAAGAGGACCTTTCATGGGTCCAAAGAATATGAACTTATCAGCAGGCTGCATAGAGCGGCGCCCAGGGATCTAAGTGCACTTACTATTATTCCCGGGCGCCGCTCCGTTCGTCCGCCTGTGGCCCCCGGTATTTTCAGCATTCAGAGGAAGGAGGAGGAGACGCCAGTGTCTCTCCGTCTCCATAACAGCAGCGCTGTCCAATCACAGCACAGAACTCAGAGCCAGGGAGAAAAAAAAACCTCCCTGGCTCTGAGTTCTGTGCTGTGATTGGACAGCGCTGCTGTCAGGGAGAAGGACAGACACTGGCGTCTCCTCCTCCTTCCTCTGAATGCTGAAAATACCGGGGGCCACAGCGGGCGAACGGAGCGGCGCCCAGGAATAATAGTAAGTGCACTTAGATCCCTGGGCGCCGCTCTATGCAGCCTGCTGATAAGTTCAGATTCTTTGGACCCATGAAAGGTCCTCTTTGACTCCTTCATCCAATTGTCTGCAGCGGTATCGCAGACCGGGCACCCGGCCTCAATAACAGGGCATGCGATCTGTGGCACGTGAGGGGTTAATGGCCGCAGATCGTCTGCCCTGTTATTGAGGCCGGGTGCCGGGTCTGTGATACCGCTGCCGACACTTATGTTTTACATTCATTGGCGGCGCAGTGGCGACAGCTCCTCCCCTCTCTCCTCCCTGCTACTATCCCCATTGGTGGTAAGTGGCGGCCGCGTCACAGTGGAGTGGAGGGACTCCTTCCTTCTCCACTGTGCCGGTGTGGCTAGTGAAGAGAACTTGGGCTGCGCAGGATCGCGGCGGTTACAGTCGCAAATGGCGACAAGACTAAAAGTCTTGTCGCCATCTGCAAATTTTAAGGTGCATTGGCGACCGTATTTGGTCGCCATCTGGAGCCCTGCAAGAGTTAAAAAATCAGTTTCTTTACAAGATGTCACTGTGTTTTCTTTGAATCCTGACATCTGTTGGCTCATGTGTAGCTTTTATCTCTGTTTTCTGACCTCATAAACACTCATTATAGCTCAATTCTTATCAAATTGAACTACAAGATATATAAGAACTACAACATGAGCCGTCAGATGACGGGATTCAAAGAAAACACAAATTGATACAAACAGACTGATTTTTAACTCTTGTACCTCAGAAATGGATGAACATTTTTAATAAAGACCAATTAAAAATATGACTTGTAGCCCAAAATGAGTAAAATGCAATCATTAAGGAAATACCCACAAAGGTATACATAACGTTTAAATAGAACCTGTCACCACGAAATGCAATGCAATCTGTAAACAGGCATGCAATGCAATCTGTAAACAGATAGAAGAGCAAAAAACCTCCTTTTTGCAGAACGGAAATACAGACATACAGAAACAGAATGCACACAGAGTAACTTTTTTTTTTGTAGACAACTAAATGAATGGTTCCGAATACGGTCTGCAAAAAAATGGAACGGACACGGAAAGACAATATGTTTGTTGTGCATGAGCCCTAAAGGTTGCAAAATAGGGCTTTTGTACATTTTTGAGCTTATTTGTGCAAAGGTAAAATTTATTTATTTTTTGCAATGTCTGGATAAGAGATCTGTAGGGGTCCGATCTGAGGCTGATTGGGGCTTGGGGGTCCGATCTCAAGCGATTGGACCTGGGAGGTCCGATCTGAGACTGATTGGGGCTTGGAGGTCCGATCTAGGCTGATGGGGGCTTGGAATCCGATCTGAGGCTGATTGGGCTGGGGGTCAGAGCTGAGGCTGATTTGGGGGTCTAATCTGAGTCTGATAAGGGCCTGGTGGTCTGATGGGGGCTTATCTGAAGCAAATGGGTGCTGGGGGGGGTCTGATCTGAGGCTGGTGGAGCTTGGGGGTCTGATTTTTGGGGTCTGATCTGAGGTCAAATGAAGAATTGGTCTGATTTGGGTGTCAGTGAGGGTCTGATCTAGGTCTGATGGAAAATATTTTTTTCTTATCTTTCTCCTAGGGGCATCTTATAGTCCAAAAAAAGATGGCAAATAACCAAGTTGCCCTCTAAATGACTGCAAGCTGGATACAGAAAGTTTATTGAAAAGATTGAATAATTGCATATTGAAAAAAGGAATACCTACAGTTAAAGGCTATAGACACATTCACTCTCTTTTTTAATACTTATTATTGCATTCCTAAATGTAAAATTATAGATAACTTTCTATATAGTCCTCATTAAACATTTCGTACCAGTTTTTTTCTGCAAAGAGTGTGCATACCCTTCACACTAGAAGCAAGGTGCAACAGAATGACAAAATCCATCAGTGCTCTCTCCTTGCTCCTCCACCCTCCCTTCTCTTATGTGTTAGACACAAATAGCAGGAGGGATGTACACGCCAAATGTGGTGGAGTGGAGGCAGACGCATCCACCGGAGAGCAGCTCTAAACCATGCTGTAGCAATAGGAGGGACAGCACTGCCAAGGCAGTTTGAAAGGGGGGGAAAATCACATATGATGCTATTATAGATCCAAAATGTGGTACTCAGAGAGACACATGACAAGCGAAAAGTCTGAAACTAGGGGGCAAGTTGCAAACGGCATATCAGAAGTCTGAAATGGAACGAAACGATGAGACTTGCAGTCTGCTAACATATGGAAACATTGTTTTGGTTTTTCCATGTCAAAGGAGTTCATTGCCTTTACGCACAAGACCACAGCCATTTGAAACTGAAAAGTGGGAATTTACAGTATCTGTCACAATTCAAAAAAAGAAAGCAGCACATGTATAAAAAGAACAGGATGTGACCGATGCCAGTGACTACAACCTTGATCAACGGCCCACTCTCTGTGAGAGCTGAAAGGTCACATTTGATATCCAGTTGGATTCCTGTTGATTTTCTCTTAAAAAAATATTACATATGGATTTTTTTTTTTCCCTAGAGGGTAAGATTACAACACATTTGCTTCCTGGTGACATTTATCATTAAAGACTTTCTTCACAATAATATTTGCAAGGAAAGTGAGGGAACACCAGACTTACTGAGCTGTAGAGAAATCCTTCGCCATTCATACGCCACGTAGAGTCCTGCCTTGACTCCTTTGTATTGCAACCACTCGGAGACCCACAGAATTAAATTGAAGAGGGCTGGAGGTGAAAATAAAATGATCTTTTGAGAGATAGCCCTCAATCTGCTATCAGTTTATAATCTAATTAGCATTTATAATATAGGTTTAATAGCACCAATTCTTGAATCTTTATGCATGTACTTTACTCCTTTGAGAACCTCAGTAACAAAATGTAAAATTTGATAAAAGCTCATCAGTATTAATCATATTGCTATAATTTAACATGATGAAGCCAAATGACTAAGGGAACAATTCTTGCAGCTGTTCTGCCTTGTGTCTTCTTTACTTAAGGTCTCTTGCACACGAACGTGTGCGCCCCGTGGCCGTTGCTGCGGCCGGGCAATGCACGAACACCCACTGTGGAGCAGCCGCAGCAGATCGCTGACCCATTCACTTTAATGGGTCCGCGATACGGCCGTTCCGCAAAAAGATAGGACATGTTCTATGTTTTTGCGGAACGGACGTACAGGACGAAATACGGCCACGGAGCGCACATGTTCGTGTGCAATAAGCCTAAAGGTGTTGTGTGACATAACTGAAAATCTCGGACAAGCCCTCTGATTGCCTTAAAATAAGAAATGATGTTCTACCCACCCCTTTCTCACTGGTCCGGTCTTCCTGCTGCTGCTGCCTGTTTACAGTGGGGACTGCAATGGTCACGTGTCATATTCCGGCATGTCACCAATCTACTCTGTTAACAAGCAGTGGCAGAAGACTGGACCAGTACTGCACAGAACAGCACTGGAGAAAGGGGTGAGTATAACATTATTTGCTATTGTAAGACAACTGGGGGACTTGTCCGAGATTTTAAATTTTTAAAACTCAGACAACCACTTTAGTTTCTAAGCATGCTAACTCACATGGAGGCCAAGGGGCAATTAACCATGCCCTAAACTCCAGAATTCTGACTTTAAGGGCTCATGCACACGGCCATATGTATTTTGTGGTCCACAAAAAACTGATCCGCAAGAAATACGGATGACATCTGTGTGCATTCCGTATTTTGCGGAACAGAACAGCTGGCCCCTAATAGAACAGTCCTATACTAATAATAGGGCATGTTCTATTTTTTGGCGGAACGGAAATACAGACAGACATACGGAAACAGAATGCACTGGAGTAACTTCTTTTTTTTTTTTGCAGACCCGCTGAAATGAATGGTTCCGAATACGGTCTCAAAAAAATGGAAATCTGTTCATGTGCATGAGCCCTAAAGGCTGCAAAATAGGGCTTTTGTACATTTTTGAGCTTATTTGTGCAAATAACGTTTGACTTTTTGCATTTCTCCACCACTCACTCCAGTTGTGAAAAGTAGGTGGTAAAGTTGGTGTTGTTGGCTATGTTCATTATTTTTACTCCAGATTTATTACTGCAACTTTTTTGAAAAGTCACAAAAAGTCACAAACTCACTCTAGTAGGGGGCATAAAAAAACTGGAGCAGCATTTCTAGACAAAAATGTAACATTTATAGAGGCACCAAATAAAGTGCGGAACAGAACAGCTGGCCCCTAATAGAACAGTACTAAGAAAATACTTTTGTGTGCATGAGTCCTAAGACTGTGTTCACATCAGATTTTTTTCCAACGTTTAACTTATACACTTGCCGTATACGTTAAACCGATGCCCCAACGAATGCCCCCAAAAAAGCTTTTAAATCCCTTTTTCCCATGACAAAAACAAGACGTAAACACAGTTTAAAAGATAGCGGAAAAATTCTGCTGTCTAAATTTGATCAGTTTGAGGCCTCATGCACACGGCCATTGTGCGGCCTTTCCGTTTATTGGGGATCGCAATGCTCAGGCAACGTCCATGCGGCGGCAGGGACGGATCAAGACACATTCAACTTGAATGGATCCGTGATCCGTCCGCACCGTAAAAAAATAGAACATGTTCTATTTTTTTGCAGTGCGGAGGCACGGACAGAAACACCATGGAAGCACTCCGTAGTGCTTCCGTGGGGTTCCGTGCCTCTGTTCCGCACGGCAGCTCCGGATTGCGGACCAATTCAAGTGAATGGGTCAGCATCCGTGATGCGGGGAGCACACGGCCGGTGCCCGCATATTGCGGACCAACTGTTTGTGGGCTTCAATATGGCCTGGCTGGGCAACGGCGGTGTGCATGGGGCCTGAGGGTAGGTGTGTATCCCTGCATAAGATATGCTGCAGATTTTGCCCAGAATAGGGAATAAGGGTTGGGGATGTGTCTGCAATGGGACATTTTAAATACATACCACATGTCAAGTTCTATATAGATACCACATACATTTTTTATGCAGTATCTGGATGAGATTTAAGTCTGCGTAAGGGTACTTTCACACTTGTGGCAGAGGATTCCGGCAGGCAGTTCCGTCGCTGGAACTGCCTGCCGGATATGGCAATCCGGACGCAAATGGATGGCATTTGTCAGACGGATCTGAATGCAGCTAATTTGGCGAAGATAAACGGGAAACAAGGCGCCTCATAGGGTAGTAGTTTCTGGTAAGATAGTGTTAGATAGAGTGAAAATTCGATCCAGATGAGGTATGCTGCTGGTATCTTTCTCAATCCTTGGAGTCGCCAGTACTCCAGAGGAGTGATATAGAATGCTGTATAAGGGCTGTGTACTAGCTTGTACCCACTGTGATACCTTTTGGCGCAAAACCACAGTAGCGAAAGTCGCGCTACACAAGGACAGGACCCGGCACCAGCAATTGGACCAGCCCTGCCAATCGTGTATGCCCGGCCCTTAAGACTTGACAAAGGAGTATTTTTACTCCAAAACGCGTTGTCACCTGAACAAATAAATATATTCTAAAAAGACGACTTCCGCTATTGTGGTTTTGCCGCCCAAAAGGTATCACAGGATCTGAATGCGGATCGGTCTGACAAATGCATTGAAATACAGGATCCGTCTCTCCAGTGTCATCCGGAAAATCCCGGTATTTATATATTATTTTTTGTATTTTAAAGGTCTGCGCATGCGCAGACCGGAAATCCGGATCCGGCAACAATTGGGGCCAGATCCAGCATTAATGCATTTCAATGGAAATGAATGCCGGATCCGGCATTCCGGCAAGTGTTCAGTATTTTTGGCCGGAGAGAAAACTGCAGTATGCTGCGGTATTTTATCCGGCCATAAAACGTAAGAGGGACTGAACTGATGCATCCTGATGCATCCTGAACGGATTGCTCTCCATTCAGAATGCATTAGGATTAAAACTGATCTGTATTTTCTGGTATTGAGCCCCTGTGACGGAACTCAATGCCGGAAAAGAAAAACGCTAGTGTGAAAGTAACCTTAGGCTTCGTTCCACACACAAAAATTGCCAGTTTTTTAAAATTTATTTTACCCATAAAATAAACAAGGCATGAAAACCATTTCTTCCATGCTGCCTGTTTTTTTTGATGCCACTTTTTTTTCAAGTAGCATTTTTTGCATTAACACATATGTAAATTACTTTGTTTCTTTCAGTCACGTTTTTTTTTCCGTATACAGAAGGGTAAGAAAATTGCCTGAAAAAAGCCAGAGACACAAAAAATGGAACCTAACTGAAAAAACGAAAAAAAAAAAAAAACGCCAAAAACCATAAAAATGCACGTGCGTCCTGCATATCATATTTTTGACAGACTGAGATACGCTAACATCTGAACATAACATTATTTCAGCAAAAAGAGCACCAAAAAGCTTAAGTGCAAAAAAAAGCATCACAAAACACAAAAGTGATAATGGTGCAGCTAAAACTATTGGGGATTGCATCATCTTTGTACGGACAGTTTCCCTGGCATGCAAAAGTCACAACATTTGGGGCAACTGCTGCTTTGCTCCAAAAAATGTTTTCTAAGTTAAGTGTAACAGCTTTTTTTTTTTTTGTTAAATGTGTAGAGCACTTGACAATAAACATTTTTTTCAATACACTTTATTGATTGATTTAGCATTTTTTTATGTAAAAACTGACCTGGAATTTGACTTTTGACAGTGAGCTGACTGTCTATACTGTTCCGAGCGGTACTGAATAGTGAAGACGTTCCTCACTCACTGCGCTGCCCTCACTGCCTTCTTCATATAGTGGCTAAATCTGGCCATAAATACTGTACTTTCTATATGTCTACATACTGTCCTGTCTGACATCAGTACTGACAGTGTCCGTGCGATCTGTGTTCCGAGTGCTGACTAATGAGCCGCCGCGATATGCAGGGAAGTCAGAAGTGATCTCCAACATCTCCCAGAGGCTAGATAGTTGGCGAGCACGCCGGGAATACAGATGGCACGGACACTGTCAGCACTCACTGCCGACAGTGTACTGATGTCAGACATGGCAGTATATGAATACATATTGTATTTATGGCCAGCTTTAGCGAATAAGATATGAGTCAGTGAGGGCAGCACAGCACAGTGAGTGAGGAACGTCTTCACTATTCAGTATTGCACTGAACAGTGAAGACAAGCAGCTCACTGCCAAAAGTCAAATACAGGGTTAGTTTTTACATAAAAAAATACTAAATCAATAAATTAAAGGGGGACATTTATTATACTGAAATATGCCTATATTAGGCGCAGATGGCGGCGCAACTAACTGCGACTTCTCCCGGCTCACTCCAGGTCTAAAAAAAGTGGGTGTGGCGTGGGCGGGGACGGGACAGCCTGGTTTAGGCATAGAAAATGGTCTTTCTAGCTGGCTTACATTTATAAAATAGTATAACCGAAACAATTATCAAAAAGATGAAGAGCTATGTGTGGAAATATACTCAATATTACCAAAAAACCAAAAACACACATATATGATAATAATATATTTTATTAAATGACATCATGAAAGACAACATATAAATAAATAGTTAAATGTATGAATATTAAATAGCAGCAATGCAGTTTACGCTGCGAATCAGCAGCTCCCCAGTAGGTACACAAGGTAACAATACCCCCTAAGAAATACTCATTATGGCTTGACAGCGACTTGCATGAGAAGACATAAAGAACTCCTCAAAAAACCAGAGAACGGAGTGTATTGCAAATAGTACAGGTAAAAAACGGTGCAGGCAAAAGCCACAGGAGTTACAAAAGCCAAAGAAGGGTAACAGGAATAATAGCATAGAAGACCAATTGCATAATGTGACCCATATAAAGGCCTAATAACAACAAATGCCAGATCAATACCTGATAGAGTGTGGTAGAGAAGAGACCTTGGACCTCTAGGGAGCGCACCCCCCCGATACCGTTTTTTACCTGTACTATTTGCAATACACTCCGTTCTCTGGTTTTTGGAGGAGTTCTTTATGTCTTCTCATGCAAGTCGCTGTCAAGCCATAATGAGTATTTCTTAGGGGGTAATGTTACTTTGTGTACCTACTGGGGAGCTGCTGATTCGCAGCGTAAACTGCATTGCTGCTATTTAATATTCATAACATTTAACTATTTATTTATATGTTGTCTTTTATAATGTCAAAATAATAAATATATTATCATATATGTGTGTTTTGGTCTTTTGGTAATATTACATTTATAAAAGCGACGCTGGATGCGCCAAAGTTATGTAGAGGCCGATGCCTCTACATAACTTTGGTGATCCACTGCCAGTACAGGGGCTTTATTAAGACTGGCGTCTAAAAACGCTGGTCTTAATAAATGACCACCTAAGTATATTGAAAAAGGTTTGTTATCAATTACCCTACACATTTAACAAAAAAGGCATTTACACTTAAGTCCAATGAGCTTGTATACATCAGTCTTAGTTTGCTCCCCCTAGTGGCTGCCTTGTCCTGCAAAAAAAGTATGATACATACATACACATGTGGAGCATGGACAAAAACAATGAAGCACAGCTGAGACCTTCCAATTCCAGTATACTATTAATCAGCGTAACCTAGGTCATATCTGTAAGAAAAATGCTTTACATAGGTACTGCATTACAGAAATAAGATAAATACCAGCTTTTTACACGGCACACTGCTGTCTGACAAGCTAGAAATACAAAGTTAATTCATTAGAACAGAGTAATAAATCACAGTGCTCGAGCAGTGGAGATGTTAAATGTTGCAGTGAACAGCTGTTCTGTAAGAAAGAGGGTTCTGAGGTTTGTGCAAACAGAGTCCCTGATAGGAAACTCAACAGGCATAAAACATGATTTATAATTGGGATAAAAAGGGTGATTTTCCTTACTGTAGTCGCTGTTTCGTCCTTAGTGCCATCAAGTGCTGCCATCTGGGTGCATCTGCAGGAAGTATCCCTGCTGGCTGAATAACCTTGTCACAATTCCTTTCAGCTGGGGTTCTGCAAATAAATGCCATCAATACAACACTTAGAACTGTGCTCGGTGATTGTACATGGGACAGAACGCTTAGTCACCAGGACAGAAAGTGAATAAGCTCATTATGGCTGCCTGGATCACCTGCCTCTAGTTCCTTCCAGCTGCGAAGCTAGGAGACGCTATTGTACTAAAAGGGAAGATGCTTAGGAAAAACCTATCTGAATGACTGCACCAAACTCCCGCCAAGGTCATCATTTCACTTCATCCTCAAAATTGTTCCCCGTTTTTTTTGTGTTTTTTTTTTTTGCTCTTTGTAATAGACCATAGGAGCGCCAGCTGTGCTGTTATTTAGTCTCATTACCATCAGCTTGAGGGTGCAGGTTTTTTGGTGCAGTTTTTGAAGCCAAATCAGAAGTGGATAAAAACTAAAATAAAAAAAAAGGAGCAAGGACAGAAAGTACTTATTTTTTGTAATCCACTCCTGCCTTTTGGCTTCAAAAAAAAAAAAAGAAAAAAAAATCTGCACGTGTGGCCATATCCATTCACACGTCCGCAATTTTTTTCCGGATCCCTTCCGGATTTTGCGGACCCATTCTTTTTCAATGGGGTCGGAATGGATGCTATGTGCTGTCTGCATCCGCATTTCTGAATCCGCACTTCCGGATCCGCAATTCCGTTCCCCAAAAAAATAGAGCATGTCCTATTCTTGACCGCAAAACACCTACGGACATGTGAATGGACCCTAATAGTAAGGCCTACTATTGATACTCCATAGAAAAAAAAAATTCCACTATGTCTTGTAAGAAACATGTTACAAGCACTGCTCACTTATCAGAGACTGGGAACCCATTTTGACATTGCCCGGCAGAGGTGATGCCCCTGACGACGTGGACATGAAACTCAATTAGGCTATTTTTATATAGAAATTAAATCAAGCTTTTATCTTTGGTAGAGGACATCCACGTGAAGAGCAAAGCTACCTGAAGTGATTTTAGAGTTATGTTCGGCGCATGGCTTTGTACAAGAGGGTTGCCGGGGACCGTGGTAATTGCATGTTGAAGTAGAAGTGGAAAACTTGTGCATTAGGCCTCATGCACACGGCCGTGTTTTTTTCTTTGCGGTCCGCAAACCGCAGATCTGCAAAAACCAGGAAGCCGCCCGTGTGCCTTCCGCAATTTGCAGAACGGAACGGACGGCCATTGTAGAAATGCCTATTCTGTCCGCCAAAACGGACAGGAATAGGACATGCTATATTTTTTTTGCGGGGCTACGGAACGGAGCAACGGATGCGGACAGCACACGGAGTGCTGTCCGCATCTTTTGCGGCCCCATTGAAGTGAATGGGTCCAGCACCGAGCCGCAAAAAAAGCGGCTCGAATGTGGACCACAAAAGACGGTCGTGTGTATGAGGCCTTATCCTGATTCATCTCCCCATGTGGTGGTGAGATGCGCAATTTGATTTATTGTGGAGAGCTATGATTATAAAAAATAGAAAGACTCACCTGTCAGTGGCGATCGGGTTCCTGCACTGAGCTTGCTTCTCTTCCATTACTGGCCCCTGCTGGATGGGAGGAGTGATGTGCTACCTACCATGCATGTCATCATCAATGGTCTCAGCGGTGATGTCTGTGGGCACTGCACATACCTGCTCCACTGATGAGGCCACTGGCAATGGTTACGCACCTGTAGATACTTAGCACGCCACATTTCAGGCCCAATGGGACCATAAGTGGAAGTGAAAGAAGCTTGGAGCAAGAACCAGAGTGCTGGTGACAGGAAAGTCTTTTTGTTTTCCTTTTAATCCATGCACCCTGCCTGACAATATCAAAAAGGTATCTTTGGGTCTTTGAGAACTCTTTTACGTCTGGCAAATAGTAAAAAGTAATGTTCAAAAAAAATATAGTTGTAATATTACAAAAGTCGTACAATCTCCATGTTTTACAGAGGCATTATATTTTCACAGTCAAGCCTAACAATGAGAAACAAGTGAAAAAGAATTTCTTTACTATCAAATGCTGAATCAAGGGACTCCTTCTGCAGTGACTACAGTATGCCCCTACTCTTCCAATTACTGTACATTCACAGCAATATTAACAATAGAATAAATATAGTAGTAATATCTATAAGGTTGAGAGGACCTGTCAGCTTCCCTCGTGTGTCCATTTTAGTAAACATTTCTATTTACCATGAAATAACAACTCTACACTGTGCTGCTCCTCCATTATTCCTCCTGGCATACATAGATTGGTGTTACCATTCCCCTTTTCAATAGGGTGTGTCAGTCTCAAACTGAGCAGGGACACATCCCATTAAGGCCTCATGCACACGACCGTATGTATTCTACGGTCTGCAAAAACGGACATTCCGTATTTTGCGGAAGAGAACAGCTGGCCACTAATAGAACAGTACTATCCTTGTCCATAATGCGAACAATATTAGGACATGTTCTATTTTTTGCGGAACGGAAATACGGAAACGGAAAGCACACGGCGTAACTTCCTTTTTTGGCTGACCCACTGAAATGAATGGTTCCGTATATGGTACGCAAAAAAAAAAAAAAACATGGAATGAAAATACGTTTGTGTGCATGAGGCCTAACAAGGTGAATGGGTAATGTAAATTAAGGCTGTGTTCACATCTAAACTGGAAGCTTTGTTAAAGGGGCAGCATGTAATTAAAATTACTGACTTTTTCAATGAAATCTATATGTACAGCGCACCTGCTGTCTGCTCTCTTTCTAATTTTCTCTGTCCTGCTTACTGAGATGGAAGCACATCTGCTCAGTTCTATCCTTTACCTGCACCAGCTGCAGCAGAAAGGACATGACCCCTAAGCTGACAGCTTGAAATAAATTTAGCAGAACAATTGGAGCAGTGAATGGGGGGATCTCTGGATCCATGTGAGGTGCAGTGCCGATGCTAGTTTTTGTTAGAAAGAAGTTGACAAGTATGAGATTATGTATGATTTCCATTTTTTACATTAATCATGGGATAACCCAATGACCTGACTACAGTCTGGCACCGTTAGTATCAGTTACATCCCAGATCCAGCACTGCTATAACAGAGCAGAATAAGGGAAAAGATTAGTACTAATGTAAAAACAGCCTTACTTATACATTTGGAGGAGGAATAACAGAGGAGCGGCACAATGCAGAGTTCTAAGAAAAGAAGCTCCAGAATTATTACGGTATTTTATGGGAAATAAAAGTTTGTAAAGCTTACAGATCCATTTTAATACACTTAAAATGTCAATTAAAAAAAGTTAACCACAAGGTTGTGTACACCACAGTACTCAATACAGTGGCGAATAAAACCCAAGTGCAGTACATAGATCTCATACTCATCAGTGCCCACAGACTAACCCATACATTTACACAATGGCAATTTTGATACCAGATTTAGGCCTCATGCACACGACAGTATTTTTTCACGGTCGGCAAAACGGGGTTCCGTTGTTCCGTGATCCGTTTCCGTTTTTGTTTCCGTGTGTCTTCCTTGATTTTTGGAGGATCACCAGACATGAAAAGTGAAAAAAAAATCTAAGTCATGTTTGCCTTGAAAATGATAGGAAAAAAACGGACACGGATCACGGACGCGGATGACAATCTTGTGTGCGTCCGTGTTTTTTCACGGACCCATTGACTTGAATGGGTCCGCGAACCGTTGTCCGTGAAAAAAATAGGACAGGTCATATTTTTTTCACATCCGTGATCAGTGTGATCACGGACGCGGATGACAAACGGTGCATTTTCCGAGTTTTCAACGGACCCATTGAAAGTCAATAGGTCCGCAGAAAATCACGGAAAACGGAAAAGACACGGAACCCAACAACGGTCGTGTGCATGAGGCCTTAAGGAGAGTTATCAAAATTGGCATAAAAGGAAAACTGGCTTAGAGGCCAATAGCAACCAATCAGATTCCACCTTTCATTTTCCAAAGGAGCTCTGAAAAATGAAAGGTGGAATCTGATTGGTTGCTATTGGCCTCTAAGCCAGTTTTCCTTTTATGCCAATTTTGATAACTCTCCCTAAATCTGGTAAGTTTTAAATTAATATAGAAAAGTTAGCAGGTGCCAATCATACAATCTGGTAGGCAGTCAGTTATGACACATCTCTCATTTCATTTTATGTTCTAGTATTCTTGTAAATGTGTTACATTGGCTTCATTAGCTGGCAATCTGTTCCATCTGACAATCTGGCACCGCAACAGTGCAAATCTGTAACAGTGGCACAATCTTATTTATGAAACGCTTCTGGGCAAACCTCCTTTTATCACTCGGATCATAAGACAGATGTTCTATCTGCCTTGCATGGTCCCATGTGATACGTCTCTTCCACATTATTAAACACATTCTGTCAGGCTGCAAAAGGCCTACAGCAACAAGGACCTGAATGCTATGCCCTAAGGTCTTAAATGAAGCATGTGTGCCCGGCACAGACCTAGCAAAAATGTACCCTATGCAACAGCAGTGTCACCAAGTGACAGGATACTGAGCTGGAATAGAGCAACAATAAGTTCAATACAGCATGAATCAGACTTATATTCTACACAACATATTCATGTCATCTCCTTAAATAATTTTCTACCATTTTGCAGCTGTAGAGTCTGAGTGATGGCTACTGACAGCTGGCTGGCTTGCCGCTTCTGGCAACGAGTCTGGCTGTGTTAGCTCAATTATCACGGGTTAGCAATAGCAGCATAGAGCGGACAGAGTGTACATGGCAGATCGCAGTGTGGAGAGGGGAGAAAGCATCCAAGTCTTCAGTGAAAGCAGATCACAGAGACTGTATTACATGAGCATATAGATAGGGAGAAAAGCACAAATTAACAGTCTGCATGGGAAAGGGCAAAATCAAACACTCCTCAGCATCATGTCTGTCAACACAGGGGAGAAGTGATACCTGTGGGTTGTAGAAGGAGAAATCAGTACAGGAATGAAGCTGTGCTGATACATGAGAGCTATGAAGACAGCAGTATCCTGACACACAGACCTCACATCCAGCATTACTGGAAGACATGCCCTCATGCTAAAAAATGTGGAACTAGGGGGCAGGCTGTAAACTTAAAGGGGTTTTCAGAGACTTAAATACTAATGACCTTTCCTCTGGATAGGTCATCAGTATCTGACAACCTGGGAACTCCACCAATCAGCTGTTTGAAAAGGCACCAGCCTGCAGTAGTTGCCGTGGCTTTCTCTTAGCTTTCCCTGGGCCATGTGACATCACGTTCATCAGTAAAATGACCTACTGTAGGTGCAGCTCAACCCCATAGAAGTGAATGGGGCTGAACTGCAATAGCATGCACAGCCGCTATACAAAGTACGGTGATCTACTTCATAAGCTGAGAGAAGGCCATGGCGCTCAGAGGTGCCTTCTCAAACAGCTGATCGTCAGGGGTCCAGGGTGTCAGACCCCCACTGATTAGATATTGATGACCGGTCCAGAGCGTAGGTCATCAGTATTTAAATGTCAGAAAACTCTTATTAGGGGTCTAACAATGAATGAACAGATAGGGAAGGCAGCTGAAAACTTCCTTCAACTATTTAATTCAAGGTAACTATTAACACACAGCATACAAAAAGTATTTTAAAAGTTTCCAAGCAGGTATATGGCAGGTCCGTGTTGCAGCCGATTACTTCCCTCTGCAGTAGACTGCTGAGGACAGTGACTGGTTGCAGTAGTCACATGCCGTATATCAGCACATCACTGCTGCAGCTTGTAATCAAGCAACAGAAGGAAGACAGGACTAGCGGAGTACAGAATGGCGCTGGAGAAAGGAGAGTATAGCATTTTAATCATGAAAGAATGTAAACTGAAAACTACCAGGTATCATCTTTATTATCCAATACATTTCCATTTATTTGTACTAAATGACAAGGCTGAGATAAAATGTACTGAAATGGTATACTGCTTGCACCACTTCCCCAAAAAATCGAAATAATGCATAATATAGAAAAAGTCCCCAAACATTAAAGATGTGGAACACTAAAAAAACTGCACAAGATCGGTTAACTACTACATCATCTGAGGGGGCATCGCTCAACTCTGAATACAGAACAAAAAGCAATATAACAGTGAAGAAAGACAATAAAGAGGGGAAATAGATAAAGCTCAAGAGGTGGATTAGAAGGAAATCGGAAAGGATTGGGTGTGGACTGGACACTTTCTGTATTCTGGAGTCTGCCTCTGCAGCGCTCTGCATATTGAACATAGTTGTATACAGGTCAGGTACATTTATGTGATGGATACATAATTAAATATGTGACTTTTATGGCTCCCAGTAAATAGCGCCAATGTAATTGTGGGCTTGGATCAAGCTAAGCTGTTCTGTAATGCATTGGTAAACAATGGTAAAGGACCTTGGTACAAAGCCCAAGCCGTGTAATGTAACCTGAGATTTATACTTTCCTATGGTAAAGTTTACGTATTATTTTTCTAGGCTCGTAGTTCTGTTAGGGCTCGTTCACACGAAAGTGTGAATCCCGAGCCGGTGCTGGGGACTGAAAATTGCAAGTTAGTCTCCAACTCCACAATGGTAATCCTACTTACCTGATCCCTGCCTCTGTGTTCTGACTCCACTGTTGCCACGCCACTGTTTCCCTGCACCAACATCCAGTTTGACAAGCGTCACGTTATCGCTACAACCCATGATTGACCGTAAGCAGTGACATAT